>NC_033803.1:63626203-63655799 GCF_001876935.1 Asparagus officinalis | reverse complement strand
TTAATAAAATAACAAACTAGAGTAAAACCCAGCAACAGATCCAAACCTGTTGATTCCTGTTGTTTAATCAAAAGAGAATATCTCCAAAGTGTTGATGTCCCATTGTGCTGCATGTGTTGAATGCGCGTCCCCTACAGACATCAAAATAGCTTAATTGGAAATGATGGCACTGAAGAACTAAACACAAACACTGATACTGTGAAGATGAGAAAGAAGAGAGTAATTTCACGCACACACTAAAGAGATTCATTCATTACTTAAATAGATAACAGCAGCAACAATTCAGTTAACAATTCAGTTAACAATTCAGTTAACAATCCACTAACAACCCACTAAAGAGATAAACTCCTAATAACTATTAACTACCCGATACCTACTAAATATCTTAACATCCCCCCTTAAACTGATTTCTGCAGAAAACAGTTTAGGAGAAAACAAGTAAATCAGAATTTCAGTCTCCTGAGCATGTCTTCCCTTGAACATCATGCAACGAACACATTCCAAGCAAACTTCTGAGATGCTCGAACAACGGTTGCTTGAGAGGTTTAGTCATAATATCAGCAATTTGAACCTCACTCCTGCAATATTCTAATTTAATCACATTCTCTTGACATAAATCACGTAGGAAATGGTACCGAACATCAATGTGTTTGCTCTTTGCTCTTCCCGTGTAAAACTGGATTCCTTGAAAGCTTGATGGCAGAGACATTATCACAATAGATTGTTGTAGCATCTTGCTGATGATAACCAAGGGTATCCAACATTCTTCTAAGCCAAATTGCCTGGCAGGAACATGAAGCAGCTGCAACAAACTCAGCTTCCGCAGTGGATAATGTCACAATTTGCTGCTTCTTTGAGGACCATGAAATAGCACCTGAACACATTAAAAACACATCCCCTGAGGTGCTTTTACGATCATTTAAATCACCTGCATAATCACTGTCAGTATATCCGAAGAAATCTGATGTTGCACTTCTCTTGTAAAATATCCCGAAATCAACGGTGCCTTTCAAGTATCGAAAGATTCTCTTTGCTGCTTTGAAATGCATCTCAGTTGGAGCTTCCATGTATCTGCTAATTAAGCTCACAGGATGCATTATATCAGGTCGAGTGGAGGTTAAGTACATCAAGCTTCCAACCATTTGCTTAAAAAGAGTGTTGTCAACTCTCTTTCCATCAGGATCAGTACTTAACTTTAATCCAGCTTCAGCTGGTGTTCCAACAGGATTACAATTCATCATATGAAATCGTTTCAGCACCTCCTGAACATATTTCTTCTGACAAATAAAATTACCAGCTGTAGATTGTACTACTTCTATGCCAAGATAGTAGTGCATCAGCCCCAAATCACTCATGTCAAATTCCTTCATCATAGATTGTTTAAAAACATCAAACATTCGAACATCACTACCAGTGTAAATCAGATCATCAACATATAGACATACAACCAGTAGTTTACCATCATTGCCAGACTTAACATACAACGTATGTTCATATGGGCATCTCCGAAAACCTTGTTTGACCATATATGCATCTATGCGGCTATACCAAGCTCGGGGAGCTTGTTTCAGCCCATAAAGCGCTTTCTTCAATCGAAAAACTTTTCCTTCATGCCCTTGCTGCACATACCCTGGAGGTTGATCCACAAACACCTGTTCTTGCAATTCACCATGTAGAAAAGCGGATTTCACATCTAATTGAAATATACGCCAAGAGTTTTTAGCAGCAAGAGAAATTACCATCCGAATTGTGTCTAGCCTTGCAACCGGAGCAAACACTTCTTTATAATCGACTCCGTACTCTTGCTTATATCCTTTTGCTACTAAACGAGCTTTGTACTTGTCAACCTCCCCTTTTTCATTCAGTTTTGTTTTAAAAACCCACTTCACACCAATAGTTTTCTGACCTTTAGGCAGATCAGTGAGTTCCCAGGTATCATTTTTCTCAATGGATGCAATTTCAGCATCCATAGCTTTTTGCCATTTTGCATCTTTGCTTGCTTCCATAAAAGTGAGGGGAGTACAATCTGCAAATAAAGCAAAGTGAGCAAGAGTATCATCATCAGAGAGTTCATCTCCACTTACATAATCCATCATCCAGCTGGGTCGCCTCCGAATACGTTGATTATGAATCATTTGATCAGTGACACTTGGTGCAATAGTGGCTGGAGAATGCAGCTGCAGCTGATCAGCGACTCCAAGTGGAACAACAGGAGATTGAGGTTGCACTTCAATCTCATCATCAACTGCATCAATGTCAGCTGGAACTCCTTGCTGTTTTACTGTTTTTGACCAGTCCCACATCTTTTCCTCATCAAATATTACATCTCTGCTGATAATTACTTTCTCAGTAATTGGATTGAACAATTTGTATGCTTTGGAGTGTTCACTTACTCCCAGAAAAAAACACTTCAAACCCTTGTCATCAAGCTTCTTTCTCTTTTCATCTGGAATATGTGCATATGCTATGCACCCAAACACTTTAAAATGATCCACTGCTGGCTTCCGTCCTCCCCAAGCTTCCTCGGGTGTCTTATTCTTAACTGAAAAAGTAGGACACCTGTTCAAAATATGAGTGGACCACATAACAGCTTCAGGCCAAAAACGTTTTGGAACTCCTCCTTTAGCAAGCAGACTTCTAACCATGTTGAGAATAGTCCGATTCTTTCTCTCAGATACACCGTTTTGTTGCGGTGTATAGGAAGCTGTGAGTTGCCTACGAATGCCATGCTTATCACAAAAAACATCGAACTCTTTTGAGCAATACTCTCCTCCACGATCAGTTCTAAGGATCTTAATCCTCTTTCCGGTTTCAGTTTCTACAGATGCTTTGAAGGTTCTAAATGCATTAAAAGCTTCTGATTTTTCCTGCAAAATATATACCCATGCCTTTCTACTAAAATCATCAATGAAAGAAATAAAATATTTCTTTTTACCATTTGACATTGGGTTAATTGGGCCACATATGTCTGAGTGCACCAAGTCCAGCAAGTTCTGAGCTCTCCATGCCTTTCCTTTTGGAAATGGGTCGCGATGTTGCTTTCCAACTATGCACTCTTCACAGACCTTGGATGGAGTTGTGATCATGGGGAGGCCTGTCACCATCTGCTTTTGATATAGTGTCCTCAAGCCATTAAAATTAAGGTGCCCAAATCGATAATGCCACAGCCATGATGGATCATCTTCCTTGGCAACTAAACAAGCTTTAACAGTCTCAATTTTTAGTGGGAATAGCAGGTTTGAGCTCATATGTATGACAGCAATGCTGCCTCTTACAGGATCATATATCTCACAAGAACCATCCTGTATAGTGATGATATATCCCTTCTTTTGCAATTGCCCAACACTTAACAGATTAGTTTTCAAATCAGGCACATAAAACACGCTGGAAATTGTTTCAGTAAAACCATTTTTAGTTTTTATTTGAATATCTCCTTTCCCCATCACATTTAATTTAGAACAGTCACCAAAACTGATAGTGGTACGAAAATCTTCATTTAAGGATGAGAAAGAGGACTTACAGCCACTCATATGATTACTACACCCTGTGTCAACGTACCAGGTATCAAATCCAGGTTCTTTATTGGCATGAAATGCCATTAAAAGTGTTTCTTCTTCCCTTCTCTCAACAAAGTTTGATTTTTCTCCTTCTCCTTTATCTTTCGGCAGCTTCGTATAGCATTCATTGCTATAATGACCATAGTTGTGACAGCGATAACACTGGATATTCATCTTATCAGTATGTTTATAACTACCTTTTCCTTTGGCTTGAGAGCTCGGCGATGAACGATCTTCGTGCCTGAAATTCTGTTGATGTCTACCTCCATTGTGGTTGCCTCGACCTCCTCTTCCTCGTCCTCTACCACCTCTACCCCTGCCTCTTCCTCTGTAGCTTGAAAAATCATTAAAGGTAGAGGCTTTCAAAGCTTGTTCTTCAGATGTATTATTGTCAGTGGTGCTGCGATTCAGCTTCTGCTCATGCACCAGTAAAGAGCTTTGCAACTCATCGATTGACATTGTGTCAATATCATGAGATTCTTCAATGGAACACACAATATAGTCGAATTTGGGAGCCATAGATCTCAATATTTTCTCTACAACAGCACCATCTTCAATCTTCTCACCATGAATCCTCATCTTATTTGCAATCCCCGTAACTCGTCCAAAATAATCAGAGACCGACTCTCCGTTTTTCATTTGGAGAGTCTCAAAATCTCTCCTCATTGCTTGAAGATGTGCACGCTTTACTCTTGCTGAGCCTTGAAACTTCTTCTTCATAGAATCCCATATATTTTTTGATGTATTTTTCTGGAGAATAGTCTCTAGAACTTCACGATCGATTGATTGAAAAAGAAAATTCTTTGCCTTGAAATCTTTCAAACGCGATTCCTCAATTTTTGCTTTCTGGGCATCTGTCAATGCTTGATACGCTGCCTCTGTAGGTGCTGTAAAACCCTTATCAACAACCTCCCAAAGCTCTTTAGATCTGAAGAAATTCTCCATTAGCATACTCCAATGATCGTAGTGACCATCAAAGTGAGGAATTGCTGGTTGGATAAAAGAGGCTTTCTCTGTGGCCATTTGTCGAACAATTTCTACTCCTATACTCTCAGTATTTGTTTATCAGTTATCACCTCTGCAGAGGCTCTGATACCAGATGTGAAGATGAGAAAGAAGAGAGTAATTTCACGCACACACTAAAGAGATTCATTCATTACTTAAATAGATAACAGCAGCAACAATTCAGTTAACAATTCAGTTAACAATTCAGTTAACAATCCACTAACAACCCACTAAAGAGATAAACTCCTAATAACTATTAACTACCCGATACCTACTAAATATCTTAACAGATACATGTAAACTATGAAAAGAAATCACATCCTGACATGAAACCAGAAACGATTTTCAAACTGGCTACAACTAACAAATGCAATTAATCTTTAGTTGCTTGTTATGGGTGATAAACAGCCCAAATCTCCAAATAAACTCACAAAAATCATAAAACTTGGTTAAAAAAAATAACTCCAGCCACCCATTTTCTTCAAAGAAACCTCACGTCACGATGTGTGGTCCTGATTTTGGTGGGATAAATATGTGGAAACAATAGAAAAGGGAGGGACCATAATGCATTCACAGCGAAAGGGAATTTCCCACTGTACGTAGTCACATTTGGATAAACAGAGCTAAAGTTGGCGAATAAAGTCCTTATCAAATTTGAGACATGTTTACGTCTCTGATTCAAATGTAGACTGGTGAACACGCCAGCAGCTGAGGGTGTAGCAGGTGATGGTTCATTAAAGGAGTTTCAGCATATATAAAAGGATTTGTGCAGTCCATTCAAGCCAAATATGTGATAAAATGCTTCTTAATCCTATCATCCTTCAACTTAATACACAATCCATTTAAAGTCCTTGCATTCCTTATATTTGTAAGTCATGAGCAAACCTCTACGACAGAGCAAAGAGAGGAAGAAACACAAAATAAAAAAATTAGTCAAGTTTCTGAATCATGGGCAACAGTTGCAAATATCCCATGATCCCATAACCCCATCAACCTCTACGGCAGGCGTCACCTCAACCAAACAGGGCAACCTCTCGACCACCAGCAGCACCGATTCCGGCCAGTCAACGGACAGCACAGCCACAAGCCCCCATGGTCAAATTCTCGAGGCCCCCATTCCCAAGATCTTCACCTTCGCTGAGCTAAGAAGCGCAACGAAGAATTTCAAGCCTGAAGCTGTTCTTGGCGAGGGAGGATTCGGGAGAGTTTACAAAGGATGGGTCGATGAAAGGACTCTGAGTCCAACCAAGTGTGGGCTTGGCATGGTGATTGCTGTGAAAAAACTCAAGCCTGAGAGTGTTCAAGGGTTCGAGCAGTGGCAGGTTCGTAATTTCTTGATGGTTGGGCGTTAAAGTAATACGTTGTACACGTAAGGATTTGTGTCTAATTGTGGCGCGTTTTTGGGTTTCTGCAGCCGCTATATCCAAGAGTCTTGGGGCATGAAGGAGTTGAGCACCTCTAAATCCTGTGTTTTCAAATCTATAGTATTTGATTTGCTTCAAAAAAAAACTATGGCATTAATTTGATGTGTTTTTGGAAATTATCATACTTATAAGGTTAATTGTGTATAAAAAAAAACTATGGCATTAATTTGATGTGTTTTTGGAAATTATCATACTTATAAGGTTAATTGTGTATAAACCCTCTGGTTTCTTTTCCTTTCTTTTTTTTTGGTAAATAGATCCCAGAGTAAAACTTTTTTGGCTCCTTATATCCTTTTTGGAAAGTAATCAGATCCAATCTAGAATTAATGACCCTCCAACGGATACTAAGAATTAATTTTAACCCAAAAGGTATAATTGGATCCAATCTAGAATTAATGACCCTCCAACGGATACTAAGAATTAATTTTAACCCAAAAGGTATAATTGTTAGTCCCAACTTCTATTTTAAATTCATCACTCTTTCTAAACTATGCTTACACTACAAAAGACACAAAAACGTAGATTTTCTTCATGAATCATCAATTTTGAAGAATAATTTAAAATAATTTTGAGAGACGCCTATTATAGGACCTAGATTAAGGGATGACATGTAAGGAATTAGGGGTGAATTTAGGGGATTCAAATTCTCTCCGATTATATGGTTAATTTGAGAGAATCCAATTATCCTAATTCTTATCGTTTATTCCAACCTCAAGGAATGAGATGATGACCACGTAGAATTGAAGAAATTTTCAACGTAGACCCAATTCCATATTTAATCCTTAAAACCGACCCACTTTAAATTTATTTATGAGAATCGACCCACTTTGAGTTAATTACGGTACTAATCGGGGTTGCCAACCCCGAATAATTAGTAGCCTAATTACAAGCGGGGCCAGGGAGCAAGAAAGGTTTGCGGCTGCTAATTAGTATCGCAATTGACTCAAAGTGGATCGATTCTCATAAATAGCTTTAAATTGGGTTGGTTTTAGGGATTAAATATGGGAAAGGGTCTACAGTGAAAATTTATTCACGTGGAATTTCCACCACTGCCCAATTATATCACGTCCAGACGTATGAATGATGAACTTGTTGTGCGCAGCGGAAATTTCGGCAGCACTTCGACAGCACAACAAGAGAGATTAGATCGATAAGAATTCTCGTCTCACAAAGAAAACAAGAATCTGAAGAGGATATCTCAACCAAGTGAGATATCGGCTCTTCCTCTCATCAGTTCTAGGACTGACCTGTCGAGGGATCCTACAAGCTATTATAAATTACGACAAGAACACAACTTTTACGTGGTTCGGCAAATAGCCTACGTCCACGGGGCAAGGAGGGGAAGATCTACTATTAGAGGGAGAGATACAATTAGGGTTTACAATCTCACAATCTAAACCCTCTCAAACAAACTCTCAAATCCCTCTTACAAAATAAACTCTCTCAAAAAAGCACAAAAAGAACTCTGCAGCCGCAAAGCATCCAAGACCAAAAGCTTCTTGCACCTGTAGCCGTCAACAAAAACTCCGTGTCCACTTGCTTGCATGCACTCAGCCGCAACTCCCAAAATTTCCGAAGTTGTTCTTTTGCCCAAGCCTTGCACTTTTCTTCTGCAGCCGCCGCCAAAAGAAAAAAACAAACAAATCAACCTCCAGCACCAAACCCTAGGCAATGTGTGCGGTGTGCTTTTATAACCACGAATGACTTCGGGTGAGCCCCAATACCCGCATTCACACTAATGCCCGCTGGACTCAAGCTTGGGTATTGGGCCTTCATGCACGTGGGTGGACCCCACACCACGTTCACAGGACTGACTTCATTTACATTCAATCCAGCGTGATCGAAAGCGTCGGCGACGGCGTCGACGACCTCAGCGTAGGAGAGGTAGTCATTCCGAGCTGCCTAGGCGAATGCGGCGGCTGCAGAAACTGCAACTCAGGCAAAACCAACTTCTGCCTCGACTATCCGGTCACCTTAGACGGCCTGATGCCGGACTCGACTTCAAGAATGTCAGTAAGAGGGGAGAAGCTCTACCATCTCTTCAGCTGCTCAACCTTCACCGAGTTCGCCGTCGTCGACGTAAATTACGTCGTCAGGGTCGGCCCGAGGCTCCAGCCTGAGCACGCCAGTTTTCTGTCCTGTGGGTTTACTACAGTTGCAAATATCCCATGATCCCATAACCCCATCAACCTCTACGGCAGGCGTCACCTCAACCAAACAGGGCAACCTCTCGACCACCAGCAGCACCGATTCCGGACAGTCAACGGACAGCACAGCCACAAGCCCCCATGGTCAAATTCTCGAGGCCCCCATTCCCAAGATCTTCACCTTCGCTGAGCTAAGAAGCGCAACGAAGAATTTCAAGCCTGAAGCTGTTCTTGGCGAGGGAGGATTCGGGAGAGTTTACAAAGGATGGGTCGACGAAAGGACTCTGAGTCCAACCAAGTGTGGGCATGGCATGGTGGTTGCTGAGAAAAAACTCAAGCCTGAGAGTGTTCAGGGGTTCGAGCAGTGGCAGGTTCGTAATTTCTTGATGGTTGGTTAAGTATG
The DNA here is from genome assembly GCF_001876935.1 of Asparagus officinalis. Classification (NCBI taxonomy): domain Eukaryota; kingdom Viridiplantae; phylum Streptophyta; class Magnoliopsida; order Asparagales; family Asparagaceae; genus Asparagus; species Asparagus officinalis. Next base: position 63,647,263 of record NC_033803.1, on the reverse strand, counting down.
TTGTTGTTAATTTTGTTGACGTAGTTAATTTGGGGTTTAATTTTACAGGCGGAGGTGGATTTTCTGGGGACGGTTTCACACCCGAATCTGGTGAAGCTCTTGGGTTATTGTTGCGAGGCAAGAGGGAGCTTAGAGAATCGTCTCTTTAGAAGTGAGTTTAATTAAACTTATTCTTAATTCCATTAATCTCAATCAATTATTACATATTTTGGATCGTATGAGCCTGTGATTCACTAGCTCGTGTACCCATTTATCTTAACAAAAGCTTTGCATATCATTTTAATTAAGATATTTGAAGAGCAATAACAAATTAACGTGCAGCGAGGTAGGATAGCTTTGTTGTTTGGAAATGTACCTACTGAAATTAATTTAATTAATACTAGCTACTTTGCTCACGTTTTCATTACGCTTCTTGATTATGTTTTATAAAATTCATAATATGGTATTAATTAACTGAGAATATATATGCTACTAATTTTTACAACAAAGGTTACTCGCCTTCAGAAAGATAATTAAGAATCTTGTTTTGCCTTCGCTATCATTTTTTTTTCTCGCTATTTAGATAGGTTTTTTTTTACTTCAATTATCTGCATTTGCTAGGTCAAAATTCTCTTTAGCTTCTTTAATCTTGGTTCCATTTCTGTTTAATCTAGTATTAGAAGTATTTCTGAATTGCTCAAACTCTCATTACGAGAAAAAAATAAAATATGGCATACAGGTTGGTTGTTAATACCGAAATTAGTCAACTAAAACATGAAGAAAAAAAATGAATTGTACGTGTAGGTTGTTAATACTGAAATTAGTCAACTAATACGTTAAAAAACGAATTGTTTTTTGAGTTGAAATTATTTGTTCAAATCAAAATGCATAAGAAACAAACATTTAAAATAATCAAGCAAATGGAGGCTTTCTCTAGCATGATGCCAATCGAAGTATTATTTAGGGGATTTGAAGGGCGCATAACATAAAATCTAATGGAAATCCTGGAGTACTTTTCCAAGTCTCAACTGTTGATCGACTAGTTCAAATGAACGATGAAGGCAAATTTATGGACATAAAACTAAAATTATATGAAAATTCCGTATTACCATGGACTAGAGTTATATAGTTTTTTTGAAATTTTTTAGATTAAATGTTCAGTGCATTAAAGTAATTAAGTAGTTACACTGAATTTCGTGTAGTTTTTACTGTTTTCAATATTATTGCGCGCACTTATTGGACTATTTAAACACCCTTAGGACTTCTTTCATGTTATTCTCTATAATGTTGATGGTAGTAATTTGTGGTCCTACAAGTACTACCAAAAATGGCTCGACAGCTCTTCGCGTCACTCGACTTCACCGCGCTTCCATTTGTCCTTTCATCATTTTTAGCCGACACAAAAAGTACTACAGCTTTCAATTTGGATTCAACTGGAGAATGGCACAAGTAAATATACATTCCTTTCCCGTTTATTGGTGAATTATTTGAGTTCAATTATAAAACATTCATGGATCCAATTCCATTAAATGTTCTGATTTACATAAACAAGTAATTGCGTTCTTTATTGCTTTTTTGTTTTAATTTTGACATCCTTTGGGTTAACCTTTGGCAGTTGGCTCCCTTTCCTTAATACGAGCGCCTGTTGTGATGCGTGTGCAAATTTGAAGGGAGCATTATATTCTTAGTTGCTGTGGTAAGTTCTCGTGCTATCTTTTGATATTCCCACTCTATAATGAATAGTTTTCTATGTCTCATTCATACTTTAGGATATAACTTTAAACTAGTGTATGTGTAACAAAGGACTTGTGTTATAACAAAGGAAAGAGAGAACAATTTAAAATCAACCATGTGTATGAGTGTAGGCCTACATCAGTACGTGTGCATGTGTTGTCATGCATGCTTAACGCTTGAACTTCAGAAGCAAGGATACAATAATATGTCATACCTAATTCTAGTCACTCCTTAGCTGGTCATTCAGCAAAATGAACTACTTCCACATATTTTCCTTGCAGTCCTCATCAATTTAGTCTTCTTGATCTGTAGTTTGTTTTAGCAAATATTTTTGGTATACACATTTTCATAAGGCTCTTGGTGCAACCCAATTCTTGTACAATCCAATTCTTATTCTATGAAATATTAGTGCTCTTGGTTATCCGGCCTGGTTAAAAAAATGAAGTGGCAGGTCTTGTCCCCTGAATCGAAGTCTCGAAAGATTGACATTTCAAATCCCTTGTACTAATTTGTGATAAACATGAAGCTCATGGCTGACTGATTTCTGTTCTGTAACTGTAGTAAGTACTAATTCTTCGTTGACTTGCAGGTTTTTCTCCTCTTATCCATGCTGGTTACATTAATCGTCGCAAAAGAAGTCCCTCTGCATGTCTAGTATCCCTGGCAAAGGTGAAGAAGAGCACAGAGCAGAGTTCCTCGATATCTTCAGAAGTATCAAAAACTTGCCTCCTGGAATGCCTTCAGTACTTCTCATCACCGGTCTTACTTGGGTGTGTAATTTATGTTTTTTTAATCTTTAAAGAAGTTAGCATAATTGAACTCAAATAATTCACCAATAAACGGGAAAGAAATGATCACAGGTCAGAGAGCGCTCGATCTCAACCGTCCAAGCGGACAACATAATGTAGTACACTGGGCCAAGCCTTATTTAGTGGGCCGTTGACAGCTCACTCAGATCGTCGACCCCCTCAGCTCCACGGCCAGTGCAAACCTATGGCTACTAGTCAAGCGGCTCAATTGATTCTCAAATGTGTGGCCCAAAATCCCAAAAGCCGGCCATCGATGAACGATGTAGTTGAGAGTCTTGAGAATATTGAAGCCACTCAGAAAATTGTAGCCCGACCCAATAGAATGCCAAGCATTTGGGTGAATATTGTTGAATATTGGTACCGTAGTGCTTCAAATAATTAGTGGGTCATTTTTTTTAGCTGCTATTTTTCTGTTTTTTAGTGGGTCCTTTAGTCTTTAATTACTTGGTCAGCATTTTCATTTATGAGTCCTTTAGTCCTTTAGTCTTTATTTAGTGGGTCTTTTAGTCAAATAATTAGTGGGTCATTTTTTTTGGCTGCTATTTTTGGCTGTTATTTTATTTGGCTGCTATTTTTAGCTATTTTCAGTATTGGTGTAAGCCTTATTTTTTGCTGAGCTATTTTTCTGTTTTTTCTCAGCAACCACCATGCCATGCCCACACTTGGTTGGACTCAGAGTCCTTTCATCGACCCATCCTTTGTAAACTCTCCCGAATCCTCCCTCGCCAAGAACAGTTTCAGGCTTGAAATTCTTCGTTGCGCTTCTTAGCTCAGCGAAGGTGAAGATCTTGGGAATGGGGGCCTCGAGAATTTGACCATGGGGGCTTGTGGCTGTGCTGTCCGTTGACTGGCCGGAATCGGTGCTGCTGGTGGTCGATAGGTTGCCCTGTTTGGTTGAGGTGACGCCTGCCGTAGAGGTTGATGGAGTTATGGATTTCATGGGATATTTACAATTGTTGCCCATGATTCAGAAACTTGACTAATTTTTTTTTATTTTGTGTTTCTTCCTCTCTTTGCTCTGTCGTAGAGGTTTGCTCATGACTTACAAATATAAGGAATGTAAGGACTTTAAAATGGATTGTGTATTAAGTTGAAGGATGATAGGATTAAGAAGCATTTTATCACATATTTGGCTTGAATGGACTGCACAAATCCTTTTATATATGCTGAAACTCCTTTAATGAACATGTTATTGTCTAACCATCACCTGCTACACCCTCTGTGAATTCGGGTGGGGTCTACCACGTGAATGAGACGCGTGAGGATTGTGCAAAGATGGAAGTGAGGCCTGTGAATTCGGGTGGGGTCTACCACGTGAATGAGACGCGTGAGGATTGTGCAAAGATGGAAGTGAGGCCCACCCGAATTAGTTTGTGCACCTATATAATGTGTCTCTAGGGTTTTGGGAAACGTGTGCCAAGGAGGTTGATCGCTGGTGTTTTTTGCTGCTGGGAAAAAGCAAAGAAGCGGCTGGAAAAAAAAAACCGCAGAAGCATGAGGTGTTTTCAGCAGCCGTCAAGAGAGTTCTGAGCATCTTTTGTAGAGAGAGTTTGTGTGAGAGGTTTGAGAGTTTTGTGTGAGGGTTTTATTTGTTGGATTCTTGTGTAAACCCTATTTGTATTCTCTCCCTCTAATAGTAGATCTCTCCCCTCCTTGCCCCGTGGACGTAGGCAATTTGCCGAACCACGTTAATATTGGTTGTACTGCTTTTGTGTGATTTGTAATAGCTTTTAGGGTCCCTCGACGCGCAGTCCTAGAGCTGACGAGAGGAAGAGCTAATATCCTACTTTGATAGGATATAGGCTTCAGATTCTTGTTCCCTTTGAGAAACAAGAATTCTTATTGCGACCTAACTCTTGTTGTGCTGCCGAAGTGCTGCCGAAATTTCCGCTGCGCGCAACAAGTGGTATCAGAGCCCAGATTTCAGATCTAGGGTTTTTTGGTGGAGGAAGATTTTTTGTGTGAAGCTTGGTTCTTGGAGTTCTCGGCTTCGGTGGAGATAGCATTAGGAGTTGCCGTTAGAGATTTCGCTTTCCTCGTGTGGATAGGAGATCTATTTGGAATCCGATCTAGGGTTCAGTTGGGTGGTTCCTAATTCTATCAAATTTGTTCTTTCTCTACAATTTGGAGTTAGTTCGCAATGGGAGAAGAAGGTGAAAGCAGCAAATCGATGGCGGGTACAATACAAGTTGGTTTTCAAAACACCAAAATTAGTGTGGTGAAATATGACGGAAAAATCAACTTTGGTTTGTGGATGAGCGACGTACAGGATGCGTTAAATGCTCAGAATTTGGAAGAGACCATCATGGTCCACGAGAGGCCACCTAAATATGAAGAGGCGGTATGGGAGAAAATGAATAGGAACGCTTGTGGGGTGATCAGGTCCTGTTTGGAACAGGAGCTGAAATATGATGTGATTGGGGTGACGTCTGCAATGAAGATGTGGGAAATTCTCAACAATAAGTACCTTACGAAGAGTGTTGAGAACCGATTGCACTTGCTGCGTAGGTTATTCAGATTCCAGATGTCCAGAGGCACCTCGCTTGCGGCTCATGTGAACAACTATACGAAGTTGTTGTCGGACTTGGCGAATGTTGATGAGAAGATATCGGATGAGTACAAGGCGATTATTTTGTTGGGCTCCTTACCGGATGAGGAGTATGATACCTTCGTGCTCACTTTGTTGAACGGGAGATCTTCTATCAGCTATAGTGAAGTGACTAACGCTTTGACGAACTACGATTTGAGGAGGAAGGATAAGGAGACTTCCCGCGCTAGTACTTCAGGAGAGGCCTTGTCGACAAGAGGTAGAAGCCCATATCCGAAAGGTGGTAACAGAGGGAGGTCAAAGTCTAGAGGCCGTCACCAACTAACAAAGAACCAATGTGCATTCTGCAAGGAGCAGGGACATTGGAAGAGAGACTGCCCGAAGCTCAAGGAGAAAGAGAATGGCAAGAAAAAGGGCCCGAAGGCCAATGAGGTGAACATTGCGAAAGGCGATGATTCCGATGATTCGTGCTTTTCTCTACTGATTACTCCGGAGGTGAACCATGTGGATGCATCAGATTGGATGCTTGATTCCGGCGCTACCTTTCATGTGACCCCTAGGCGAGACTGGTTTGCATCTTTTGAGAAAGTCGACGGGGGCGTTGTTGTCATGGGAAATGATCAATCCTGTGGCGTTTGTGGGATAGGTACCGTGCGGATTAGGATGCACGATGGAGTAGTCCGTGAGTTGAAGGAGGTGAGATTTGTTCCTCAACTGAAGAAAAATCTTATCTCAGTTGGAGCTTTGGAGGCGAAGGGATTCAAGGTGACTTTCGAAAACGCTGTAGCGAAGGTTACTAAGGGATCATTGGTGGTGATGAGGGGAGTCCGCAATCGGAATTTGTATTATCTGAAGGGAAGCACCGAGATTGGCCAGGTTGCTTCGGCTATTTCAGAAGCGGACATGAGCAGACTTTGGCACTATAGGTTGGGGCACACAGGTAAAAAGTCACTGCAGGCATTGTGCAAGCAGGGGCTATTGAAGGGAGCCAAGAGTGGGAAGATTGAGTTCTGTGAGCACTGTGTTCTTGGCAAGAAGACGAAGGTGAAGTTCGGGACTGCCATTCATCAGACGAGGGGCATCCTGGACTACGTGCACACAGACGTTTGGGGTCCCACCAAGACTGCATCACTTGGTGGTCGACATTGGTTCGTCACTTTTGTAGATGACTATTCTAGGCGTTGTTGGGTGTACACCATGACGAAGAAGAGTGAAGTCCTAGATTTGTTTGTGGAGTGGAAGAAGAGATTGGAACTGCAGACTGGGAGAAAGATCAAGACGTTGCGATCCGACAACGGTGGTGAGTATACTTCTGACCCCTTTCAGCAGCTATGTCGAGACGAGGGCATAGAGAGACACTTCACAGTTAGTCATACACCGCAGCAAAATGGGGTGGCAGAGAGGTTGAATCGGTCTTTACTGGAGAAGATCCGATGCTTATTGTCGCAGAGTGGTTTGGAGAAGATCTTTTGGGCTGAGGCACTTACATATGCGAGCCACCTCATTAATAGGCTGCCTTCATCTGCGATTGAGGGGAAAACCCCTATGGAGATGTGGTCGGGAAAGCCAGCACATGACTATGACCAGCTCAAGGTATTCGGGTGCCCTGCATATTATCATGTTAGAACTGATAAATTGGAACCTCGAGCTAGGAAGGCCATATTTGTAGGATTCAAGCGTGGTGTCAAGGGATACAAGCTTTGGGATCCAGTTGATAAAAAGATTGTTCTGAGTAGGGACGTCACATTTGATGAGGCTTCTATCTTGAAGCTTCCCAGCTCTCATCAGGTGGAGAGCGACCCGACGGAGGAGATATCGCAGGTGGTGGAGATCGATGCAGCTCCACATTGTCCAGATGGTACAGTATCCATGCAGGTGCCGACTGAGGTGACGCCAGGCGAGCACGACGATGACACGGAGGATACGAGTACAAATGTGCAGGATCAGGAACCGACGGCTCAGGTTCAGGATTCTATTGCGGCTAGGAGACAGAGGAGAAACATACAGATGCCAGCACGGTATGCCGACACAGTTGCGTATGCACTTCCGGTGGAGAGTATCGATGAGTTAGTGCCTACTACATTCAGAGAGGCCGAGCAAAGTTCGGATGCCAGCACGGTATGCCGACACAATTACGTATACACTTCCGGTGGAAAGTATCGATGAGATGATATCTACTACATTCAGAGAGGCCGAGCAGAGTTCGGAGGCTGATTCGTGGCAGGGGGCTATGCAGGAGGAGATGAAATCTCTTCATAAGAACGATACATGGGAGCTTGTTGAGCTTCCAAAGGGGCGGAAGGCAATTGGTTGCAAGTGGGTATACACGAAAAAGGAGGGCATTGAGGGCACTCCATTGAGGTTCAAAGCTAGGTTGGTTGCGAAGGGCTATGCACAGGAGGAAGGTATTGACTATAATGAGGTTTTCTCTCCGGTGGTGAAGCATTCTTCGATTCGGATTTTGCTAGCTTTGGTGGCACAGTATGGTTTGGAGTTAGATCAGTTGGATGTGAAGACGATATTTCTTCATGGTGATCTTGATGAAGAAATATATATGACTCAGCCATTGGGATTCCGAGCTGCAGGGAAAGATAAGTTGGTTTGCAGATTAAAGAAATCGCTATACGGTTTGAAGCAGTCTCCTCGACAGTGGTATAGGTGATTCGATGGTTTTATGATTGGTCATTCGTACACTCGGAGCCAGTTTGATCCTTGCGTATATTTTCACAAGTTGAAAGGAGGTACGTACATTTATTTGTTGCTCTATGTCGATGACATGTTAGTTGCCTCTACTTCCAGATCGGCTATAGATGAATTAAAAGTTCAGCTTTCAAATGAGTTTGAGATGAAGGACTTGGGTGAGGCGAAGTGCATTCTAGGGATGGAGATCGGCAGAGACAAAAAGAAGGGTAGAATTTGTTTGACACAAGTGGCTTATTTGAAGAAGGTTCTACAGCGATTCCATGTTAGCATGGATACGAAGCCAGTTAGTGTACCATTGGGAGCCCATTTGAAGCTTTCAGCTGGTCTTTCACCAAAGTCAGTTGAAGATCGAGAGTTGATGTCGAAGACTCCATATGCGAGCGCGGTTGGGAGCTTGATGTATGCAATGGTATGTACGAGGCCAGATTTGTCACAGGCGGTGAGCATGGTTTCGAGATACATGCACGATCCAGGAGTGGGTCATTGGGACGCCGTGAAATGGATTTTGAGGTACATTCGAGGTACGCTCAATGTTGGTTTAGTTTATGAGAGGGACACTACAGGTGGGCAGCTATGCATTGGCTATGTTGATTCGGATTATGCCGGGGATTTGGATAAGCGCCGATCTACAACGGGGTATGTGTTCACCTTGACCCGTGCGCCGGTGTGTTGGAGATGCACCTTACAGTCGACGGTGGCTTTGTCTACGACGGAGGCAGAGTATATGGCAGTTACGGAGGCTGTGAAGGAGGCTATTTGGCTTCGAGGACTTTTGGAGGAACTTGGTATATCGCAGAGGTCCGTCACTATTCATTGTGATAGCATGAGTGCTATCTATTTGGCGAAGAATCAGGTTTTTCATGCGAGGACGAAGCACATTGACGTTCGAAGAGGATACGTAGGCAGTCTTTCAGATGCAGCCGGTTTGGATTAGTTGATGGGGGTGAGATTGTTTGGACTCTCGTTCGGGTTCTCAATTTGTTGTGGGTTGAGTTCGTACTGGACACAACAAGTGGGATATTTGGATGCTTTGGTGTCGGCTCAGTTTTGAGAAAACTTCACCGAGGTGGAGAATTGTGAATTCGGGTGGGGTCTACCACGTGAATGAGACGCGTGAGGATTGTGCAAAGATGGAAGTGAGGCCCACCCGAATTAGTTTGTGCACCTATATAATGTGTCTCTAGGGTTTTGGGAAACGTGTGCCAAGGAGGTTGATCGCTGGTGTTTTTTGCGGCTGGGAAAAAGCAAAGAAGCGGCTGAAAAAAAAAACCGCAGAAGCATGAGGTGTTTTCAGCAGCCGTCAAGAGAGTTCTGAGCATCTTTTGTAGAGAGAGTTTGTGTGAGAGGTCTGAGAGTTTTGTGTGAGGGTTTTATTTGTTGGATTCTTGTGTAAACCCTATTTGTATTCTCTCCCTCTAATAGTAGATCTCCCCCCTCCTTGCCCCGTGGACGTAGGCAATTTGCCGAATAATAGCTTTTAGGTTCCCTCGACGCGCAGTCCTAGAGCTGACGAGAGGAAGAGCTAATATCCTACTTTGATAGGATATAGGCTTCAGATTCTTGTTCCCTTTGAGAAACAAGAATTCTTATTGCGACCTAACTCTTGTTGTGCTGCCGAAGTGCTGCCGAAATTTCCGTGTTCACCAGTCTACATTTGAATCAGAGACGTAAACATGTCTCAAATTTGATAGGCATTTTATTCGCCAACTTTAGCTCTGTTTATCCAAATGTGACTACGTACAGTGGGAAATTCCCTTTCGCTGTGAATGCATTATGGTCCCTCCCTTTTCTATTGTTTCCACATATTTATCCCACCAAAATCAGGACCAGACCCTCATAGGCTGACACACAAAAGTCAAAAAATAGAGGACCAAGTTCATTCACGTTTCTGTACAGGGCACTACATTGTCACGCCATCTTGATATATCACCACCCATATTCTTGTGAACGAAGTAGGTGAAGTGGGGGCCACCCACGTTCTCAATCACGAGCATGAAGGCGTTGAGGAGTTCGTGGACGCGGTATCACGTGGGTGCCAGGCTCCGCGTGAAGAGTTTTGAGACGTGGGGTCCACTTGTTTCCGTCATTTGCTTATAAATAGCAAATTTCTCCTAGGTTTTTGTGTGCGAAGGCAGGGAAAGGTGAGGAACTTTGATTTTTGGCGGCTGCGAATTAATTCTCGGATGTGGGCGTGCCAAGCAGAGAAGAAACAAAGGATCGTGTGTGCAGTCTGTTTTTCTTTCTTGGGCAGCGTGCAGAGCCGATTTGAGAGAGTTTTTTTTGCCTGTGAGATAGATATTTGTGTGAGAGAGAGATAACTGTGTGAGGGTTTAGATTGAGTGATTATAAACCCTAGTTGTATCTCTCCCTCTAATAGTAGATCTCCCCCTCCTTGCCCCGTGGACGTAGGCAGTTTGCCGAACCACGTAAAAATTGATTGTTTGGGTTTGTGGCCATTGTAATAGTTTTAGGATCACTCGACGCGCTGTCCTAGAGCTGACGAGAGGAAGAGCAATGATGGGATATTAGGCTTTCATATTCTTGTTCCCTTTGAGAAACAAGAATTCTTATCGATCTTTCTCTCTTATTGTGCACCAGAAACTCTGCCGAAATTTCCGCTGCGCACAACAATTCTGAGTCGAAAAATTTCTTAAGGACCTAAAATATGGGACCAATAGGGGGGACAAATGAGGTATCCCCCTCCTATATAAAGAGTTGGCCATCATTAATGATGGCCAACTCATTATCCAATAGGAGGGGTACACCTCACTTGTCCCCCTATTGGTCCCATATTTTGGGTCCTATAGCAAAGCTCATTTTGAGCTATTTATAGGCCAATGATTAAATGATTAATATTGACAATCATATGTCTGAATATCATCTGTATTGACGAATTCTAATCTTCTCTATGAGGCCTTTTTTGTTGCTTTTGTTATGTTTACTTATTTCTTGAAAATGAAAACTTTTTTATTTTATTATGGCGTCTTTGATGTAGGAATCGGATGTTATACTTTTAATCTGATTTCATGATTATTTCCATACTGCCTTCCTTCTGAGACCTCTAATTATTTTGTTTTAATTTTATGTAATCAAATGGTCAAGTGATGATATGTGCATAGTTCAAATGAAAAATCTCTAATGAGATTTTGATTAATATTTTTCTAGTCTTTCGCTCCTATCTGATGACCATCACTTTTTTCTTCAAAATAACATTCTATAAAAGAAACAAACTTTTATATAGAATTTTAATTAATATTTCTTTTTAGGATTTGGGTATGTGAGGTTCTTGAACCCCGATTCATCTTCCTGAGTCCATCCCTGGCCATTGCTGAGGTTTTTGAAGAAGCTTGAGAAGAAATTGACAGAGATTGAAGATATATTTAAGAGAGAATTGAGAGAATTGAGAGAAGAAAAAGATAGTTGTAACTGGAAGAAGAAGGAAAACTTATTATCATTCAACTTGTTGACTTTCTCTTTACATCTTCCAATTTATACAAGTTCAATTTGTTTTCGTGCACGTGCACCAGCAGTACTTGTGCACAACTGTAATAACAGAAAAACAGCAAACAGCAAAGAGACAGCAAACAATGAAAAAAACAGCAGACAGCCACTATTGGCATTTATTACAAGTTCTGGAACTTTGAAAGTTTTGCATAAAAGTCCCCAATCTTTGCGTATCAGTTCAAACTCTTGCGTATCAGTCCAATCGCTTCCCCGTTCTTCAACTGCAACTCTCAGGTTCCATCATCACCTTCTAAATTCTCATCCCCTCCTGCTCTTGACCCACTTAACCGATGACCCTCAATTCCAGCTCCTGACAAATTCCCCCCACTTAAATTTGACCTTGCCTCAAGGTCAAATGAGGGAAACCTCTTAACCAAATCCCAATAGGTTCCCAGGTAGAATCTGTTGAAGGTTGATGCGGCATAAACATGTACCAAAAAGGTTGCAAGTGCACAACCGTGTCAAGTTATAGTATTTAGATATCGATCCCACGAGGAAGGTGTTTTGTAGGAGAAAATATAAAATCGGTTCTTATGTTGTGTGTGCGACAAATAAGATTGATGAGTGAATGTGATTGTGAAGAGATTGAGAGAGTGAAAGTGGTGTGTAAATAGGTGCAAAGTGTAAATGAGAGTGAGTATGAACAATAAGGTGAGAAGAAAAAATGAATAAAATCAATAAACAAATAAAAAATTCAAGAATGAAGAACAAAATTATAGAATAAAAGAAAATGCAAGAAATTAAAGATGGTGGATTCAATTATAGATATGGGTAATCTAAAATTGAACCCACTTCTTAGAAAAGAGTGATTCCCTAGAGGGTTCTAGCCTAAAGGCGAATCAAACAAAATAAAAATAAATAAAAAGAAAAACTAAACCCAAGAGGGTTCTAACCTCAAGGTGAATAGTATAAGAAATTAAAATCTAACTACAAAATAAATTGTAAAATCTAAACTACAAAATAAAATTGTAAGAATTAAATGCACGAAAATAAATCTACTCTATAAGCATGAAATAAATCTAAGGCAAGAGGGTTCTAGCCTCTTGGCTATTTAACAAGAAAATAAAATCTAAACTACAAGCATAGAAATAAATCTACACTAATAAGCAATAAAAAGGAAATAAAAGAGAAATGCAAACCTTCAAATAATTCTTCATCTTCATCTTCATCTTCATCTTCATCATCCAATAAAGAGAAGAAGAGAAAAATTTAAAGTGGTGAAAAAATTATTATTATTAATTGCAACAAAAAGTTACAATTTTGGAAGGCCTTCTCAATTAAGAGTAGCTCTCCTCTCCAAAAGGAGTTACAAAAATTTTCACACTCTTAACCCCTCACTCTCTACCCCTATTTATAGTAATATCCAATAAATATGAGTCATTGGATTTGTCTTGAGCCCCAAGTAATAATCTCCACCTTTGAATTTGTTAGTGAAGAGTTTGCTTTTTGTTCTTCTTAATTTGATTTTCCAAGGCCCAATCTTCATTTGAATTTTCAAATTCTACAGTAGCCCATCAAGTCTTCATTTGATTAAAAGCCAAGCAAGCCTATGTCCTCATTTATTTGATTAAAATCAACTGCAGCCCATGTCATTTCCCTAACCAAGTCCGGTCCTTTGGCCTTTGATTTTCGGCCCAATTGATTTTTCAGCTGCAACTCTCTTCAACCAAGCCAAGTCCATTTGATTGCACAATTCTTATGTGAAAATCCGGCCCATGTGGATTCATTTGATTTTCATAATTAAAAGCTAAGAGGTGCAGCAAATTCCGGCCCAATTCAAGTCCAAATCAATTTCGGTCCAATGCAACTTCATTTGATCTCCAGCAGCCTATCAAATTCCGGCCTCCATTCATAAAAATCCAAATTTTTGCATCCAAGTCCCTTTAAATCCAACTCTTTGCATCCATCTTCATTTGTGTATTTATTTGTTGATGGGCTTTGGGCCTTCATTTTCTCATTTGAGACTAAAGAGGAGCTTGCTTCTTTTGGGCATTTGGGCTTTTGGCTTAAAATTCAAATATTTCATTTGGTTTCTTGAATTCCTCTTATTTCTTCATTTACTCAAGGGCCTTTGTTAAGAGATGAGATTTTTGGGATTAATTCTGCAATTAAAGATAAAAGTAATTATTAGTGGTATAATTATTCATATAAAATAGATAATGAGGGTATAAAATTATAATAAAATATGATTATCAAAGGTCTTTGTTTCCATTTGATTAAGACTTCAGAAACCAAATGATTTCCTTTTATAATTGATCTCCTGTTTAGAATTGCCTCAGGTTCATCAATGATTTCAATCACATAGCTGGGAAAATCACTTTGAAGAATAATATCAGCACCCATCTTCTTTTTAAGTTGAGAGACATGAAATACAGAATGGATTTTAGCCTGTTCAGGAAGAGCTAATCTGTAGGCCACTTCACCAATTTTTTCTAAAATCTGGTAAGGGCCATAATATTTGGGAGAGAGCTTGTGAGGTTTGCAAGAAGATACATTGATCTGCCTGTAAGGCTGAAGCTTGAGAAAAACCCAGTCACCCACCTTAAAGCTCCGATAGCTTCGATGTGTGTCTACAAATTTCTTCATTTGTTCAGCTGTCTTCTTCAGACTATCTTTCATGAACTGTAAGGCTATGTCTCTAGAAAAGAGAACCTCATCCACTGTTTCAACCTTACAACTTCTAGGCACATAACTAAGCAAAGAAGGGGGTGGTCTCCCATAAACTGCCTCAAAAGGAGTAGTATGTGTCGATATCTTCCAGGTTGTATTAAACCAAAACTCAGCAAGAGGTAGCCATTTTCTCCACTCCTTAGGCTTGTGGCAACAAAAACATCTCAGATAACCCTCCAAAGTTTTGTTTATGATTTCAGTTTGCCCATCCGTTTGAGGATGATAAGTTGAACTGAACTTCAACTGACTTCCCTGTAACTTAAACAACTCTCTCCAAAAGTAGCTTGTAAATAATGGGTCCCTATCACTGACAATAGATTTAGGCATGCCATGCAGTTTGAAAACCCCTTCAAAAAACACTTGAGCTACTAATTGAGCAGTGTATGAATGTGGAAGTGAGAAAAAATGTGCATACTTGGATAACCTGTCAACCACCACAAAAATAGCACTCTTATCTCCACTTTTTGGTAAATGAGTAATGAAATCCATGGATAAGTCTTCCCAAATATAATCTGGAATAGGTAGAGGTTGCAGGAGCCCTGGTGATGCTATGTTTTCTCCCTTAGCTCGTTGACAAATGTCACAAGCTTGAACATGCCCCTGGACATCCCTTTTCATTCCCTTCCAGTAGAAAGCCCTTCTCAACCTCTGCAAAGTTCTAGTGATTCCAGAGTGTCCTGTAGTAGGACTGTCATGATGCTCTCTTAGTAAAGAGGATTTAATGTGTTGATCATGAGGACTGATCAAAATTTTTCCCTTATAGTAGTAAATTCCCCCTTTCCTGCAGTATCTTCCAGTGTCCAATTTGCCTTGTTGTAGCTTTGCATCAAGCTCTTTAAAGAACTCATTTGTGGAACACATATTCTTTATCTCCTCTAACCAATCACTGGCAATAGTGGTGAGTGCTAAACCCTCAATGGATTGTGCTTGAACCCCTTCCTCACCATCATAAATCCTGGACAAACCATCAGCAGCTTTGTTCAACCTTCCTGGTTTATACTCCACTCTATAGTCATAACCATGTAGCTTTGCCAGCCACTTATTCTGAATACCAGTGTGGATCCTTTGCTCCAACAAATACTTGAGACTTTGATGGTCAGTCCTAATTACAAATTTTCTCCCCAGCAGATATTGTTGCCATCTCCTTGTTGACAGAATAAGTGCCAAAAGCTCTTTCTCATATGTTGATAGAGTGACATTCCATCCCTTAAGAGCAAAACTGAAGTAAGCTATAGGCCTGTCATTTTGCATTAGCATAGCTCTGATGCCTGACCCAGATGCATCACACTCTATCACAAAGGTCAGGTTAAAGTTTGGCATGGCTAAAACTGGAGGATTAGTTAAAGCAATCTTCAAAGCCTCAAAGGCTTCTTCGGCACCTGAATGCCAAGTGAAAGTCCCCTTCTTCAACAGTTGTGTCAAAGGTTGCGCTATTGCTCCAAATCCCTTGATAAATTTTCTGTAGTATCCTGCTAAGCCCAGAAAACCCCTCAGTGCTTTCAGTGTTTTTAGCAATGGCCAATCAATGATAGCTTTGATTTTATTAGGGTCAACACCTACCCCCTCTTGTGACACAACATGTCCTAGATACTCCACTTGGGTTTGTCCAAAACTGCACTTGGACATTTTTGCCACCAGCTGGTGTTTTCTCATAATCTGGAATACCTGTTTCAGATGGAATAAGTGATCATGCCACCCCTTACTGTATACAAATATGTCATCAAAGAAAACCAAGATGGACTTCCTCAATAAATCTTTGAAAATAGCATTCATAAGAGCATGAAAAGTAGAAGGGGCATTAGTAAGTCCAAATGGCATAACCATAAACTCAAAATGACCACTATGTGTCCTAAAAGTAGTATTAGGAATGTCTGGCTCATGCATCTTGATCTGATGATACCCAGATTTTAAATCAAGCTTGGTGAAGAATTTTGTCCCATGCAGTTCATCTATGACAAGAATGGGAAATTTGTCTTTGATTGTAGCTTGGTTGAGGGTCCTGTAATCTATGCACATCCTCCAACTACCATCAGATTTTTTTACCATAACCACTGGTGAAGAGTAGGGACTATTGCTGGTCCTGATAATGCCCTTTTTGAGCATCTCCTCCACCTGTTTTTCAATTTCATCCTTCAAGAAATGTGCATGTCTATAGGGTCTGATACAGATTGGTTTTGTTCCCTCTTCTAAAGGAATCTTGTGGTCTACATCCCTGTTAGGAGGGAGATGAGGTAGTTCTTGGAACAAAACCTCAAACTCATGTATCAGTTCTTGTATATCTGTAGGTATTCCTTTAATTGTATTCCCTGTGGTGCACTCTTGTAAACCTACACTGCATAGTTGAATTAAAAATCCCTGTTCCTGTTCTCTGACTGATTTGGCAATTGTCTTCCCATCAACCAACTGTAATTCACCTGGAAGTATTCCCTGTAATGTACTTTTTACTCCATCATTCATGAATGTAACCTGGAGTTTATTAAAATTCAAAGTTATATCCTCCAAAGTTCTCATCCAATCAGCTCCCACTACAACTTGACTACCCCCCATGGGCATGGCTAACAAGTTAACTTGAATTTTCACCCCTTGGCAGTCTAAGGGAACTTCCTGGCATACTCCTCCTCCCTTAATTAGCTCACCACTGGCCACTAATACATCAAAACTATTGGATTTTGACACTGTTAATCCCAGCTTCTTAACTAATTTTGCATTGATGAAATTATGAGTTGACCCAGAGTTTATTAGGATGCTAACAGCTTGGTTTTTGTAGTAACCCACCACCCTAATAGTATGGGAAGCAGTAATGCCACTAAGGGCTTGCACTGATATTGATGGAGCTCCTTTCACCAAACTTTCAGCTAGCTCAATTGCCCCCTGATCTTCTCCTTCCTCCTCAGAGTCACCCTCCTTTTGTTCCACATCTCCTTCCATGATTCCTTCCAGAGCAAATAATTGTTTCCCCTTGCATTGACGTCCCCTATGCCATTTCTCATCACAGGTAAAACATAAATTTTGACTCCTCCTTTTCTGTATATCCTCAGGAGTAAGTTTTTTAAAATGAGGAGAGGGTTTGAAGTTCTCTTTCACAATAGGACTGTTGAGTTGATTTATTGAAGTTCCTCCTGAATTGGAAAAACTCCAATTCCCCTTGGATTTTCTTTCATTTTGTTGCTTATCTTCAAACAGTTTTGCTAAGGACACAGCTTCCCTCAATGTATTTGGTCTGGCAGCCGCAACTTTGTACCTCAAATCATCTTTGAGTCCTCCTATGAGTCTTTCAAGAATGTGTCTTCTAGAGGGTTGATCATCAAACAATCCTAAGGCTTGTTCAAATCTACCCAAATACTCCCTAATGGTGGAAGTTTGTTTCATAGAAGAAAAAGCATCGTAGGGCCTTGAGAGCTCACTAGGACCAAACCTAGTAATTAATTCCTCTCTAAAGATATCCCAGTAATGATAATCTTCAATATTTCTCGTAAGCCATCTATACCATTGTAAGGCTTCATCCCTCAAATAGAATGAACAAACCTTGACCCATTCATCATTTTTGATGTCATAGTAATCAAAAATTTGCTCAGTTTGTTCTAACTAAGCTATAACATTCTCAGATCCAGAGAAAGAGGGAAAATCCAAGCGTAGGGACTTTGGTTGAACCAATTTTTGATTGCTAAAGAAAGAATTTCTTTGAGTTGAGGAGTTACCAAAGCTGTTAACAGGTGGGAATTCCCCAATGAATTCAGCAACCCTTCGATGCGGAGGGAGATATCCAGTACTATAACCACTCTTGCTAGATTCGCTAGCTCCTGATAGTGATTTCTCTCTATTCCCTCCTGATCCAGTACCCACTCCTTGATCAGGGTTCTTGAGGTTCTTGATCTCCTGCATCATGAACTCCATTTTGGAAGAGAAATCACCCATCTATGCCGAAAGTTTCTGGTTGTATGCTTCCTGTTGTTGACGAAAGGAACTGATTTGAAAGACCGCATCCTCTAATCGAGTGATTCTTTCATCGGAAGCAACTTCTTCAGCATCAGCTTCTTCCTGATCGTTCAAGAAATCATCAGTGTCAGCTTTAGTTTCTTGTTGCTCTGGTACCAATTGTGAGGTTCTTGAACCCCGATTCATCTTCCTGAGTCCATCACTGGCCATTGCTGAGGTTTTTGAAGAAGCTTGAGAAGAAATTGACAGAGATTGAAGATAGATTTAAGAGAGAATTGAGAGAATTGAGAGAAGAAAAAAGATAGTTGTAACTGGAAGAAGAAGGAAAACTTATTATCATTCAACTTGTTGACTTTCTCTTTACATCTTCCAATTTATACAAGTTCAATTTGTTTTCATGCACGTGCACCAACAGTACTTGTGCACAACTGTAATAACAGAAAAACAGCAAACATCAAAGAGACAGCAAACAATGAAAAAAACAGCAGACAGCCACTACTGTCTACTGGCATTTATTACAAGTTCTGGAACTTTGAAAGTTTTGCATAAAAGTCCCCAATCTTTGCGTATCAGTTCAAACTCTTGCGTATCAGTCCAATCGCTTCCCCATTCTTCAACTGCAACTCTCAAGTTCCATCAGCACCTTCTAAATTCTCATCCCCTGCTGCTCTTGACCCACTTAACTGATGACCCTCAATTCCAGCTCCTGACAGGGTATTTCTTTGTAAATTTTTGTATTCTATGTTTGTTTGAGTGAACTGTCATTTGCTTCTACAAGGAATTTATATTGGATAACTGGTTTGCGTATGAGTGAGCTTAGATGTTCAAGGATTGAGTTGATTTTTACAATTTATATGAATTAAGTGGGGACTGCAGAAAATATTATTGGTTTGCTTCCTGGTTGTATTTTTATTTGACGGATCACATATAGCACACTTTCTGTTCGACAATATGCATCAATGAAACAGGAACTTCATGTTATCCTCAATGATATCTTGCAGGCTGGTCTAAAAAATAGACCATTAAAAATAGACATTTTGCAAAGGTAGAACTGAGAACTAATTAAGCGTGCCTCATTAAATTCCGACTCATTGTCATCCATTGGCCTCCATTTCTATAACGTGTCTGGTCTATTGTCATCCATTGGCCTCGCCTCGCCTCGCCTAGCCTAGTCGAAACCCTTCGAAGCCTCGGGTGATTTTTTGTACTAAGTGTTGTCTGTAATGATAGTATTCGTATCCTTCGAATTTTCCGCTTGTTTAATGATTTGGATGATGGACAATATTTTTTGTACTAAGGGGCTGTTTGGTTCGCTATTATAAGGGGTGGAAAACTCAAAAAACTCCTCCACGTCAGATTTTTAGCCCTCCACGTCAGTTTTTTTTTTCCCGTCCATTTCTTTGTGCCGCTTTGGTTCGTTCGAATGGAAGAGGGAAAACTCTGCTGAAATCGCCGCCAACTAAGATTTTTTTTCCCTCTCCGATTTCCTTCCCCAACCAAGTGAAATTGATGAAAACTCTGCAACGTCAGATTTTTTTCCTTCTCTGCTTTGTTTACAAAAGTTTTTCTTTTTTTTCTATGCGAACCAAACACAAGAAAAATAAATACATTGGTTTCCCACCATTTTTATGTGCGAACCAAAGCAAAACAATCTATTTCTTGGAAAAGTTTGGAAAACTCAAAACTTGTGTTTCTTTACATGGAATTACATTTCTCTATATCAAGGAAACGAACCAAACAGCCCCTAAGTGTATCGTTGGCAAGTTGAATACAGCATTACTCTCTGCGGCGTTGATGTATCCAGTTCAACAACTTTTGTTGGTATAGTAGTAATAAATAGCTCGTGTATTTTGTATTGCAGACTAGCTCTTGTTATATGATGACTGTGGACCAAATTACTTTGTTTGTATGTGTCATTGATGTATCTAGTCGTAAAACCATGAGAAATTGTTGATTTGAAAAATGTTTCATGAGACAAATTTATTCATCGTGTTCTATATAAATTTAGTATGTTGTTACCAGATAAGTTTGGTTTAAGTTTTTTCTTGCAGATGACTTGCATTCAATTGATTCCCCTGCTTAGATTTTTCTCTCAAGTTGAATATTTTCTTCACTCTATTAATCAACTCTTTAACACATGCAATTTGATCAAGGATATTACAATGTAAAATTGTGACTATTTGGCAAGAATACATTTATTAAATTACAGATATGTGTGAGATTCATCTGAACGTGCCCTCTAAATATCATTAGTTATACTTTACAGGTTGATTATCATACCGCTCATCCACCTTCTATTGTTTCGGCTACTCAATCGGCTTCTGCTCAGCTTTCTCCGGATGCTCAAGGTTCTACTTCTGCTGCTCAGCATTTTCCTCAGGATATTTTAGCACAAAATCCTCTTGCAAGTCGACTGGGGGGCTTCTTAAGGGGCTTAACGCATGAGGGCTACGGCGAGGAGGACATCCGTAAGGCTTTTGTCGATTTTTTTCGATTCAGTCAGCAGTGACTTGCACTTTTTAGATATTTGAGACATTGTATTTTGGATACTCTTTATAATTGTGATTTAGTTGTTTAAAAATTACTACTCACATTTTATTTTAGTAAATTTTTTGTTTTGGCTTATAATTGCGTATGATGTTAGGATCTTGAATTCATTTTATGATATATATATATATATATATATATATATATACAGACACACACACATATATTATACATATATAAGAGAGAGTATACTTATATATACTTATATAAGAGAGAGTATACTTAGACATATATATAATTATATAAGAGATATATACATAAATAAGAGAGAGTATACACTGTATACTTATATATATACTTATACATATATTATATATACATATTATATATACATAAGAGAGAATATACTTATATATACTTATATACATGTCATTCAATATATGTATATGTATATATATATACACACACTGACACACATATACATATATTATACATAAACAAATTGTAAATACTTATAGTAATTACATAAACAAATTGTATTATACATAAACACACACACACACACACATGCACTTATATATACACACATATATTATACATATATAAGAGAGAGTATACTTATATATACTTATACATATATTATACATATATAAGAGAGAGTATACTTATACATTATACTTATATATACTT
>NC_033803.1:63548880-63625800 GCF_001876935.1 Asparagus officinalis | reverse complement strand
TAATTGCGTGAGAATATTATTGTGAACAAGCTGATAAGGTGCATGAGTTGTGCGCGTTTTTGCACTAACGGTTGAAACCGTTGGTGCATCAAGAAGCACCAACGGTTGAAACCATTGGTGCTAATGTTTGCACCAACGGTTTCAACCGTCGGTATACTGAGTATTTTATATTTTAAAAATTAAAATTAAAAAAAATCGGCACCAACGGTTGAAACTGTTGGCGCTGCTAAAACAAACCGTTGGGGCTAACTTTGCCCCAACGGTTTCAACCGTTAGGGTCACTATCTGCCCCAACGGTTTGAACGGTTGGGGCTAACTTGGTTTTTAGTAGTGTGGATAACATACGAGCTAACTTTACCAAGGTGGAATCACTTCCTATGGACTAATTTAATTTATCATGAAAAAGATCATATTACTTATTAATCTACTTTATCGGTCGGCATATCATAATCAATTAATCACCCTTTCTAAGATAAGACCAAAATCATGGAGAACAAACATAGCTTCATGGTCAAATTAAAACTTAATCTTCGTAAAGCTACTAGACTTGTATTAGTATTATACTCCTATAGGTGGACGTTATCTTCATACTGTAGAGCACATAATTGGAAACATAATTTTCTCCACTCATTTTATCACCAACTAATTAGAAAGACTAATACAAATATTTTAAGGTAATTTGAGGGACTAATCTCAAAATATCAAGATTTGAGGGACTAATATTAGAATACATAAGATTCAAGGGACAAACATTTAAAAAGGCTAATAAGAAATTTTCTCAGATGAGATTTAGTCATACTCCCTTTAAAAGCACGAGTTTGGGAAAATCTTCCGGTAGACAAAAATAACCCTATTAAGTTTGAACTATCCTATCACTAATCAAATTCTAATTTTTAAATTGTTTTAATGATTTATTCTAATCCTAATCAAATAACTTCAAAGTTTGAACTATTATAGATTCATAATCCTATTCAAATTCTAACTTTTAAATTGTATAATTATCCTAATCATAATCAAATTACCAAAATTATTAACTAACTAAAATTTGTTTATAATGACAAGTTTAAACGTATCTCAGATCTATAATTTTTAAACTTGTTAGTTGTTTGAACTATCCTATTAAAATATTCGTTTTATTTATTTTAAAATATTTGTTTGTTTTTATCTTTATTTTTATTCTTTTTAAGGATGTGGAAGGGGGACAGCTGGAGGGGGATAAGGACAATTCATGTAACTTTAGGATTTGCATTATTTTATGTTGTATTAAGATATGGTAGAAGTTATGTTTGTTTCGTGTGCTAATTAACTAAATTAAAACCGAAGGCATAACTATTTCGTGTGCTAACTAAATTTAAACGGAAGGCATACCTTGATATTTAACAAGTGCACTTGAAATACAATTAAATATAATAAACAATTAAATATGATAAACATCTCTAAATTTAAAATAAATAATGTAGCACAATCCTAACCAAATTCTATTTTTTAAAATTTAAATGTTTGTACAAAGAGAAGTGTAATTATGACTATTATCCTATCACAAGCAATACCTCATGCCTATATATAAACCAAGAAATTACACAATTTTCATAGTAACTTCATCTCCTTCAACACGTATGTTTCTTTTTTATTTTCATGGTTATTCTTTAGAAATATTGTGCCTTTGATTTAATGGTGATAGTTGTTTTGCACTGCAATTAGTTTTCATGGCAATTGATTTTTTTTTTAATTTCTTCAGTTTTCATGCAGTGTTTAGAGGATTAAGGATTTGATTGTTTTAGGTTCTCCCATCTATCAAAGTAAATCTTTTTTATTGCTAATCGCAAATCTAATGTATACATTTTTGAGATGAATGAACTAGTGAATCAAGATGTGAAGTGCCTTGCGGCAATTGATGAAAACCCTTGGATTTGGCACAAGAGGCTTGAACATGCAAATATGGACTTAATATCAAAATTGTCTAAGAGAAATCTTGTAAAAGGGTTACCTAGCTTGCACTTCATCAAAGATGCCATATGTGAGGATTGTGCCAAAGGTAAACAAACAAAATCTTCTTTCAAATCCATCAATGAGGTATCGACTTCTAAACCTTTGCAATTACTTCATCTTGATTTGTTTGGTCCTATGCGTGTTACCTCTCTTGGAGGCAAACACTATGTATTTGTGATTATTGATGATTTTTCTCTTTTTACATGGACAATATTTCTTGCAAAGAAAAATGATTGTTTTGAAGAATTTGCTAATCATGTCAAAAGAATTGAAAATAAAAAAGATTTGAAAGTTGTTAAAATAAGAAGTGATCATGATGATGAATTTCAAAATGAATTTTTCTATGATTTTTGTGCTCATCATGGTATAACTCATATGTTTTCCGCTCCTAGAACACCACAACAAAATGGTATTGTTGAACGGAAAAATCGCACCATACAAGAGATGGCACGTACTATGCTTAATTCTTTTGATTTGCCAAAATATTTTTGGGCGGAAGCCGTCAATACGGCTTGCCATGTTTTAAATCGTGTTTTGATTAGACCAAAGCTTAAGAAAACCCCTTATGAACTTTATTATGGAAAAACTCCTTTCATTGGCTATTTTCGTGTCTTTGGTTGCAAATGTTTTATTTTAAATACAAAAGATCACCATGATAAATTTGATTCCAAAATTGATGTTGGTATTTTCTTGGGTTATGCACCTCGAAGTAAGGCTTATAGGGTCTTCAATAAACGAAGCCTCGTTGTTGAAGAGTCTATAAACGTTACTTTTGATGAGACTAATGTTGGCTCTCAAGTTGTTTTGCCTAGGAAGGATGATGATGATTGCTTTAAATGATGAATTTTGGGTTTTGGCTATGCATGAAGAACTAAATAATTTTCAAAGAAATGATGTTTGGAAATTAGTTCCTAGACCTAACAATGCTAGTGTTATTGGTACTAAATAGGTTTTTAGAAACGAACTTGATGAACATGGTATTGTTACTAGAAATAAAGCTCGTTTGGTTGTCCAAGGATATAATCAAGAGGAGGGCATAGACTATGATGAAACCTTTACACCGGTTGTAAGGTTGGAATCTATTAGGATGTTTTTGGCATTTGCTAGCTTTAAAAATTTCAAATTATTTCAAATGGATGTTAAAAGTGCCTTTTTAAATGGTTTTATAGAAGAGGAAGTATATGTTGAGCAACCCCCCGGTTTCATAGATCATGTTTTTCCTAATCATTTCCGGGTCAAAAAGCTTTATAGGTGAAACAAGCTCCTAGACTGGTAGCCTTCCTCTAATAGTTTTCTTGTGAAAATTTTCAAAAAGGAACAATTGATAACACCTTTTTGTAGAAAAGAAACAATGAATTTTATAGTTCAAATAATATGTGGATGAATCATTTTCGTGCTCACTAAGAATCTTTTTGCAAAGGATTCTAAAAGTTATCCGGATCACTTGAGATATAGAGAAGCTACATCTTTCTCGGCTCCAAGTCAACACCGCTGGGAAATCACAAAGCAACATGCGAAGGAATTGTGAAAAAATTCAAATTGGAAAAACTCTAAGCACCAACCCCATGATACTAGTGTTAAAACTTCGATGCGATAAGAGTGTGAAGATTGACCAAAAACATACCGAGAAGGATAGGATCTCTTATCTCACCGCAGTCCAACTATGCAAGGCTTATAAACACACAAGATGATATATCATCAAAGAGATAACAATATGATATGTAAATGCAAGGATATATAAACTAACACAAGGGGTAAACAATGTGAACTAGATAGTGGATCATATAAATAATGAGCTAATGACAATGGCGACAAGAAATATAAACACAAGTATAAATAAACACCAAAGCACACTCAAACACAAGATATGATCACGGAGTTCGGACCTTCCGTCCTACGTCTCCGCTCCCCACTCCTGGGGAGAAATCCACTATCACAACCGGATTTTCTATGTTTACCCGAATAACGTTTACAACCACACTATGTCGGTTTTCAACGATCACCGATCAACGTCCACTCCTCACACTCGATTTTTTAGTTCACCGAAAACTTCACAACAACACACTATTGTAATCCCACTCTACACCCACTAAGTGTTGAACTAGACGTGTCTCCCTCAAGTGCTCGGTTACAACCTCTTCCTAGGTTCGTCAACCGACGCCACTCCTCTTGGGACGATCCCCGACAATCGCCACACACTTCTCTCGGTGTACAAGTGTATTACAAAGTGAATCTCACAATAAGGCTTAATACAATAATTGATTGTTCTCAACTATGGATGCGAACACAATGAAAGCTCACACTCAATGTTACAACTCTCACCAACCCAAATATACTATGTATGAAAATACAATAAGCTCAAGTGGGTGTGTGTGTGTAAATAATGAGTGAAATCAAATCAAATCAAACTAAACTCAAATATAAATACTAGCTTAATAGAATGATAATTAAACAATACAAAATGTAAAGCTAGAAAGAGTTTAGAAATTCTTCTCTGAAAAACAAGATGGAGAGGAGGATTGAAATGAAGTTCAAACACTGTAAATGATCTTCTCCACTTGTAAAACAATCTTCACACACAAAACAGTCTTTGAACCCAACTAAAAACCCTTTTCAAAACTCTTTTAAACTTCTTTAAAACTCTTCAATGGGTTACTGAAATAGAAGGGGGTTTGGGGGTTTATATAGGAAGAGAAACAGCAGCTAAAACCCAAAACCAAATCTCACAAAAACCAAGAAATCAGATTTTCTGATTCTGAAGAAAATAGCCGTTAGGCAGAACTGACAGATCGGCGGTCGACCGAAAAAATTCGCGGTCGACCGCGAACCAGATCTAAAACTGAGAATACAAGCAGAACTTCGTCGGTCGACCGGTGCGGTCGACCGATGGAAATTTCGGGCTCTCGGTCGACCGCGACGGTCGACCGACAAACTCTCTACTGCCTACTGACGAAAGAACACAGGTGCGGTCGACCGGTACGGTCGACCGAGGACTGATACATGAAGTTGTGAAAATAGTTTTTCTGATTTTAAAGCAAATGAAGTCCAAAAATAATAAAACTTTGGGAAATGTATATAAACATATAAATGAGCATGTTACAAAAAGAATTTTCCAAATTGCATTTCCCATTTGTGAAAAATCATCATTTAGCAAAATAGTTCAAAACACGAAAATGTAAACATGTGAATTTTGACATTTATACTAAACCATGTTTTGAAATTTTGCACAATGATTATATAGACTTAATAAAATATGTATATAATTATTGTTAAGTCCAAAAGCTAAGAAAACAGAATTTTCACAAAATTGCATATTATATGTAATGTTTTCAAAAACACAATAGTAAATATGAAATATGTGATTTCATATTTATAAACATGAAAACCCAAAACCATGCATGTATATAAATATATATAACTATATGTATGCATAGAAACCAAAACTTATGTGTGTATATATATATATATATCTTGGTACACTTGCGGATGAAGCTGAACTTGGATCTTGAACTAGAATTGCATAAGCTTCACCGACATTCCGCCAACCTCTTTTAGATATGATCGTTGAAGCTCTATTCCATCCAACCTTCAACACGTTGTTTGTCTATAATAAATAGAAATATACCAACACTAGACAAACAACATTAGTGGTAAATTGTTTGTTAAACATCATCAAAACAAAGAGGCCAACAAAAATCTCAATTAGAGGATATATTTACTAAGCCTCTTGGAGAGGATGATTTTTGTCACATAAGAAATGGCTTGGGCTTATGCAATATGTGAACGTTCTAACTTGCTTGCTTCTTTTGGTTGCATTATTTTTTTTTTGCATGTTTCTTTACCCCATTTTTTATGGTGACAAAGGGGGAGAGAAATCTCCTCATTTGTTGCATATATTTAGGGGGAGCTCATAGATAGGGGGAGCACCCATCTATAAGCTATAATTTCCTTTTTTACTCTTATATAATGGTTGGTTGTCATCATCAAAAAGGGGGAGATTGTTAGCCCTTATGTTTTGATGATGTTTTACAACCACCATTATCGGTACTAATGGCTTATTGAGTGTAAATATAGTAAATTCATTTATCAAGCGTGTTAGTGCCACAAATGGAGGATTGGATGGAATATGCGCTACAACGATGATATCCAAAGGAGGAGGAGGCATAGTGATGAAGCAATGTTATTTAAAGAACAACAAATTCATATAGAAACTTCATCCAACTCAAGCTATATTAAGACTCAAGAATTGTATTCTATGTGAGGATATTAGCTAGTTTTTATTTTCTCCCTATTGCTAGAATGTAGGCAAAGAGTTATCGATTTCACTTGAAGCTATTGGGATATCACACACACATTTTCATACTTATGTTTTTTAAGCGTTTTTCATAAAATACTATTTCTCACAAGTATGAGGACTTATTTGCAAAATTCATTTTCTAAACAATTTGTTTTTAGTATTAAAAACATTTTACAAAGTTTTATAATTTTTAGAAGTCAAATGAATATTTTACAAATTGTTTAAGTGTGTCAAAATCAGTATTTTGGAATGTATCAGAATGCGGTCGACCGGACCGGTCGACCGCACCTGTGTTCATTCGTCAGTGGGCAGCAGAGAGTTTGTCGGTCGACCGGTGCGGTCGACCGAGAGCTCGATATTTCCATCGGTCGACCGGTGCGGTCGACCGATGAAGTCTCTGTTTATTTTCTCGTTTTCAGACTTGGCTCGCGGTCGACCGAAAATTCTGTCGGTCGACCGAAAATTCTGTCGGTCGACCGAAAATTCTTTCGGTCAACCGAGGGTCTTTTTTCAACGGTCGCTTGCCTGGGTTCCTGTGCCAACTGTACACGATCTTTGGCACAGTCTGTTGGAAGATTGTTTCTTCTTTGGGGAGATTAGGTTATGATTTTGAAATAGGTGGTTTCTCCTATTTAAACCCATACCCTTCTTCTTCCTCAGTGCCCCAGCCTTTGCAAAAAATCAGAGACGCTGTTTTTCTTGAGCTATATTTTCAAAACCTGTTTCTCTGAGTTTTTGTGTGTGTTCAGTTCCCAGCTTCAGTGTACTCTTTCTCTTTGCCATAGGGACGTTGTAAAGAGAGAGTCTTACACCATTTCTACTATCTTGTGAGTGTGATCTTGTGTAGATCAACTGTGAGGGAGTGTGATCTAGTGAGATCAACTGTGTAGTGTGAGATCGTGAGGGGATCGCTGTGTAGACGAAGTTCCGGCTTCCAAACCGGGTTGTGTAGTGGATTTCTCCTCGAGAGTGGGGAGCGGGGACGTAGGTCAGCAGACCGAACCTCGTTAACACATCGCGCGTCAAAGGATAATGATTCCTAACCCTATCTCCTCTACTTTGATTGCATTAGAATATTGTGGTTTGCTTGTCTTAATTTTTATTGCATAATTATAGCCTCTTGACCCTAATCACCCCCCCCTCTAGGGTCCAACACCAAAGTGACACTACCAGACCAAACATCCAATGGAGTTTTACCTCCAATCATAGCAGTTGACAACTCTTTATAAGATGATCCAAATATGTCGAAGCCTCGGTCCAGAAACTCTTCTGCAGACTATTGCTTGACAACAAACACTGATCCTTCTCTAGCAAGGCAGGGTTCTCCAAATTTACCATTATATCTAGTTGCCCCAAGATTTCCTTTTCAACAAAGTGTCTCGAAATGCCGTGAGCTCGGCTCCAATACATAAACAGGTCCATCTTGTACCTCCCATTAAAATCAAAATGAAGTACCTTCACATTTCTGTCCATCTTACACTTCTTCAAACTGTTAGAGACTACTAGGACTTTATCCATAGGGGATTTTGTTGTAACCCAAACATGCCTAGAACAGCCATCAACAAAGGAAACCAAACGTCTACTACCTCCCAATGATGCCCCCTTGGAAGGCCCCCAAACATCCACGTGAACTCCTCCAAAACGACCCTTAACACGGTGAATAGAGGTGCCAAACTTCACCTCGGCCTTCTTGCTCACATCAACATGTTCACTGGACTTCAAGCTCTGATACCAATTATTGTGCGCAGCGCGGAAGCGGTCGAATCACACAATCCAAACAAGAGAGATCACAACCAAATAAACAAGCATAATCACCAAATAACACAAGAGATTTACGTGGTTCGACAAGTTGCCTACGTCCACGGGGCAAGAAGGGGATGGGGTTTTCACTAATAAAGAAAGAGTACAAACTGAGATTATAAATCACTTGAAGGAACAAACTAATCTCACCAACAAGCTCTTAATCTCTCCAAACAAAACCATAAATAAATAGCTCAGGAAGGAACAAACTAATCTCACCAACAAGCTCTTAATCTCTCCAAACAAAACCATAAATAAATAGCTCAGAAAATACCTCTTTTCTGTGCTCCAAATATCCCAAATTTTCTTCTCCAAAGCCGCACACCTCTGCCTTTGCACAGCTCTGCACGCCGCCGTTTTGATTTCCCCTCACCTCGCACAAAAACCCTAGGGAAAACCGTGTCTCTTTATAAACCTAGTTCACACTTTCATGTGGTCCCCACGTGCGTTCACATTTGCGCGTTCACATTTGCCTCTGGCCCCCATGCGTGTTCACACGTCTTTCCTCCGCTCAACTCATGTGGGCGTGGCCCCACTAATCCCACGAGTTCACAATCATAGCATGAGCAGTAAATCAAATTGCTCCTCTACACTTTGAAGTTACTATTCATACTACAGTAATTTACAATGGTATAACGGTAAATCAAATATGCTCCTCCACACTTGAAGTTACTATTCATGTTATAGTTACTATATCATAAATAGTAAGCAAATTAAATGTATTAAAACTTGGATCATCATTTAAGTATAGAGGAATATATAAGATTTCTAAATCAAATCATACTCCCTTTAAAAGAGTGAGTTGTGAAAAAACTTTCTATGGACTATATTATCCCTATTCTTTTTTGATATTACATTCTAATCCTAACTAAAATAAATTAATTATTATTGTTAATTAATTATATTATATACCACTCCAAGTTTGTCTAACTTGGTCCCTAAAACTTCCAATGTTATTGTAAAACTCTACATCATATAAATTATTACTAATGTACAATAATATATTAATAGGAAATTGCATGTTAATAATCATATCATAATCCCTTTAAAAGAGCGAGTTGTGGAAGAACTTTCTATGGACTATATTACCCTTATTATTTTTTAATATTACATTATAATCCTAACTGAACTAAATTAATTATATTATATATCACTTCAATTTATTCTAACTTGGTCCCTAAAACTTCCAATGTTATTGTAAAACTCTATATCATATAAATTATTACTAATGTATAATAATATATTAATAGGAAGTTGCATATTAATAAATTATTTATGGAAAGAGTAAAAAACATAGAATTGTCCTAAAATTGTACCATGACAGAAGGTACAAAGTGTATTCTTGCGTTTAGGTAACAGGATAGAAGGTACAAACATGCAATTTTAGAAAATGTTAGGATATTTAAGTGCAGCAAGATACAAATGGAGGTGTATAACTTTCGTACTATAAATTAATTATAAGTTTGTCTAACTTGCTCACTAAACCTTTCAGTGTTATTGTAAAACTTTGCATCATATTAATTATTACTAATGTATAATAATATATTAGTAGACAATTGCATGTTAATTAATTATTTATGGAAAGAGTAGAAACATAGAATTATCCTAGAATTATACCATGACACTCATATAGGAAAATTACAAAGAGTATTATTGCATTTAGGTAACAAGACAATAGGTACAAACATGCAATTTTAGAAAAAATTAGGATATTTAAGTGTAGCAAGATACAAGTGGATATATATAACTTTCATAAGCTATAAGGTATTTAAGTTCAATCAAGTCTATAAATATTTGAAATATTTGTTATCCACAAATAATAGTATGTGATCCTATTGATAGATAATATTCATCATATAATATGAGGCCATAAGCTTAGCTTGTATATATATATATAGTACAGGAGGTGTGGAAAAATTAAAGCATCATATTTTAAATAAGTCTCAAGATTTTGAATTATTTCCTGAAATTATATACTTTGCTTAGAAAACTTTAGAAGAGGCTTGCGCAGGACTACTACAAAGTGTTGGACATTAGATAAATACTTAACAACTAAAATCTATGATATCAGATTGCAGAAATTAGGGATATGTAAAAAATATCGAGTGTCAGATGAGATAATATTCATACATAATATAACATTGTAAATTATAATCTAATATATTAATGAATTTTGAACGTAAGAATTTGCATGAAAATATATGCTTAAATTTTTAGGAGAGCTGAGACTGAGAGTGGAGAGATATGGGATTATGACTTTTGTGGCTTTCGTGAGTTTTGGTTTTAGGTTCCAAACATGACCCAAACCCTAGCCCATAATCAAATTAAAAATGACTCAATTTTGTCGATGTCTTCAAAGGGATGTGTTGGCCAATATTTTTTATAACGATCGATATATTAGAAAAAAATCCCCAAATAAAAGAAAATAACACAAAACCATAAATATTATCGAGTAAGTTCTTTAACCTGATATATCAGTCAATATAGCAATATATACTGGTCAATATTTAATACATTGCTTATAAGAGCAACATTTAAAAATAATTTAGATATAAGTTCCTTGATTCTAGAGCTCAAATAATTCTATATTATTCCCTCAAAATTTTGAAATTGCTTACAATTTAATGGACTAATATTGAATTATTAAAAATGTGAGGGACATAAATATAAACAAGCCAAATTTTAAAAAAAGTGTTTTGTTTGAAAACTCTCTCTCTCCCATGGGGATTGTCTAAAAAACTCAATTGATTTAATTTGAAAAATCATTCTAACTATGAGGGTTTTGTAGAAACCCCTTTTAACTTTGGTGCGATTTTAGAAAACACCCCTCGACTATAGCGTGTCTCATAAAACCCCCTCATCCTTTAAATTTCTCTCAACAAAACCCCTTAATGTATTACTTGAATATGTAATTTTGAGAAAATACCCTCTTGAAGAAAGCCGTTTTAGTTAAAAGAACTTTCAACCGATAATAAAAGGACCACAACCAATTTATAATTCTTTTTCCCTCTAAATCTCCTCTTTTTCTTTAATCTAGAACAAACCAATCTAGTTTTTTAGGGTTGAGGGATATTTTAGTCTTTCCAAGTTAAATACTTATCATATAATAGATTGGACTCAATGATATTAGTTTTGAGCGATTAGGTGTAAAAAGTTTATAGGGTTAAATCAAAATTCTGAAGTTGAGATAGATTATCTACAAGACCCCAAATTTGACAAAGATTTACTCAGTTTTAAGTTAGAAATTTTCGTGGCCAAAGGTTCGGGTTCGAGGTTTGCCACCCATGACCCTTAAGTGTCCTACTAACCTGGTGATTAGATAGGATAGGGGGGCCAGTTCACCCAGGGTTTATTGGTAAGAGTGGGGGGCTCGAACTCGGGCCTTGGCTTAGGGATCCTTTTGCCTTACCAGGTTTTCCTCATATCCAAAAAAATAGCTAAGAGGGGTTTTTTGTTATTACCCCCCATAGCTGAGAGGGAGGTTTTTAAAGTTAAACAAAGTGCAACTTAAGGCACATGCGACATAGATCTTATAAAAATTGGTTTTATAGCAAGTATATCACTCTATGAACTCATTTGGGTTATGTGTCCGAAGATTTATCCTATACATCAACTCTAAAAAAATTTTGCTACAAAAATCTCTATAAGAAATTTAATCTTTATTTGCAAAGGGTATATGGTCCTTCTGATTCCCTTTGTCCTTCATGATTTTTAATAAACTATTTGACAAAATAAATTAAATTGTTCATTTTATAGTTCTCACTTTCTTATAAGTTTATGAATGACAAAATAAATTAAATTGTTCATTTTATAGTTCTCACTTTCTTATAAGTTTATGAAGCACATAGCTTGGGTATGAGTATTTTAAATTGTTCATTTTATAGTTCTCACTTTCTTATAAGTTTATGAAGCACATAGCTTGGGTATGAGTATTGTTGTGGATATTGAATTATTCTAACTCCTTAACCTAAAGTTTTGGATGTTTTTTTGACATTGGATAGATCTGAATTATTTGTTAAAATACAATTCATAGGGCATAATCTATACTACTTATAAAAGAGAATACCCATGTCAAAACTTTTAATTTCCTATTTTACCCTTTTAAATTTTGATAATTCACAATTATACCATTGGTTATAATTAATCTTTAAATAATTATCCATAACTCTTTATTAAATGCACCTCCTACTCTCCCTAAGAATATTTGGTCAAAAATAAAATCATTATCAATAGTTTATAATCTAATACTACATACAAATGGTTATGTCTATATTTAGAATTTTAGAATGTCAATGTTCACTTTTTGGTCTATCTTAGTTGCATGTCGGGGGCTTGCAACTCTTCTCTCTAAGAAGTTGAAACAACTCTATTGGAGGGACATCAAAGTTTAAACCATGGGAGGACCAGAGTTTTGTAGAAACTACATAATGTAAAATTAGAGAATGATGCACTTTATTCTATATTGCTTTGCGTCTTTTGAGCACCGACTGATAATTAGTCAAAAATTTCAACTCAAGACTATGAATTTCTTCCCAACCAGTCACAAAATAGTATAAGACAAAGTTAATCAAATAATTATAATAACAAGATGTAGAGTCTAGACTTTTAAAATTCAATTTGAATCAATGCATAAACTATGAACCAATTAACTACAAACAACCCTTTTTATTTTTATTTAACTTCTCTTTCATCTCTTGAGTGTAAATTAGCTCATACATTTTCTTCCACTCACCATAATACCTACTAAGTCAAACCATACAATTACAAAAGAAAAGGTCAACTAGAACTCCACTTGGATTAGAATAGAAAATTTAACAAAGCACATGATGTCGACTTCTTTCGAGGATCAAATTTGCTCAAGCATGTGTTAACATGGTATGATCCTCTATAATTCAATTAGAATTTTAAAAATATGTTTTGAAACTTGATTATTGTAGAAATGAGACAATTTGGTACAATTTAAATTGGTACAATCAATTTGGTGATTATTTTTCTTTTTGGAGACATCGGGATCACTCAAATTTCAAAATGTATTATAAAAAGACTAAAATGAACAAATGTATCTTAAAATCTCAGTTAGAATTAAATATTTTTAAAATTCAACCCCCTAAACGTATGTTTTGAAACTTGAGTATTTGTAGAAATGAGACAATTTGGTACAATTTAAATTGGTACAATCAATTTGGGATCACTCAAATTTTAAAATGTATTATAAAAAGACTAAAATGAACAAATGTGTTTTAAAATCTCATTAGATTAAATATTTTTAAAATCAACCCCCTAAACGTATTTCACGTATAATTTGAAAACACATTGTATAAAAAAAAATCTAATGATGTTAATATCATGAAGTAGGGGCACGATTAGGAATGCATTAGGCTAATTGTATTATCCTTTTGATGTTACTGTGAAAAGTACAAAATAGACTTTTTAACTATGATTTCAAGAAAAAAAACATTAAATAAATACTACAACCAGCATATTTACATGCATCCAAAATAAATGTTATATTTTTATTATAAATAAGCCCTAATTACTAAAGTGATATCTTCTAAAGCTTTGGCTTTTTTACCTTCTAGTTAATTATTCATTCTGTATGTTACAATTTTTTTCATTTATTTCTCTCTTCCTCTCCTTCCAACCATTTGACTTCTATTTCTAAGAAACGAAGTGCTTGGGATGGCACTAAAGATGGAAGAGATTTCTATGGAAATGCTATCGCAATGATTTAATGCTAACTTGTGAACTAGAGATTGATAAAATGCATATGAATGACATAATCAGTCTCTCTTGCAATTATCACGAAACTTTAACAAGTGACAAGTCCTTTCGCATGATATATCTCCATCATTCAAACATGTCAATTTTAGTTTTAAGTTTAAGAAATTTATTTGCGAAAGCTCTTATTAATTAGCATTTCCTTAAATAGCTTGAACCTTAGCGTAAATTGAGCAAAGATGCGTCTCACATCTCTAATATTAGATCATCTTTTAATATTGCTATTGTGTTAACATAATAAGTTTGTTCATACATAGGGTTATAATTTTTTCACTCTATTAATCCACGTTGGGTATCTGCTATTTAGTAAATTTGTCCCTCTATGTCTGTATGTTTTGTTTCAGCTTTAAATGCTGATAATTAATATAGACTTTGATAAGGTAATTAAATTTGAAACATGATATGAATTGGTTCTTTTTTTGTCTCCTTACCCTATAAGTTAAGGTCTTCCATCTATTAGCTAATCTAATTATCTAAGAATCCTAGCACATAAATCTCTTATTACGTTCTTTATGTGGGTTTCATGAATATTGGTAAAATCTAAACCAATTTAATTACATGAATATATCTAAATCATCGATTCACTTCATCATTTTATGGTTCACATTTACAAATTTTAATACTGAACAAGTATACCCACGTGCAACGCACGTGCACTTTACTAGTATGTATAAATCATTCTCATATTATATTTTATAATTTTTTGAAACTAGAGAGTAATCGCTTTGCCAAGTCAATTAATTAGTTGGGAAGATGTAGAAAGACTACAATATCAGATTTTGGAATTGATCACATAATTTATGTTTTCTTTCTTGAATGAATTTGCACATTCAAACAAAGAAAATTCTAGAAAAAAGTTTTTAAATATCTATAAAACTTGGTCGTCGGATAAACCACAGGTGGAAATAAACAACAAGTGAAAGTGATTTCTTTATAGTTAAACAAAATCATATATGACCAGATAAAACCTACTATTTTACTTTGATGAATTCAAGAATTTTAACTTTATCATTAATAATGATAGTTTTTTTATATTGGTCCCTTACATCATTAATATTTTAAAATTAGATCTTCAAGTCATTAAATTGCTCTTAAGTCATTAATATTTTAAGACTTTTGTTGCAAAAGGCAAAATGTTGAAACCAACAAGATATTATACATGGAAATATCCAAAAAATTTTAATATATTATCATAATCATAAACTTTTTTGCAACCATGTTATAGTAAGTAAATATGCTTAAAACAAATAATTAAGATATTTGACCACGTGCAGTGCATGTGCATTCCACCTAGTATATTAAAACTTGGATCCTTCTTTAAGCATACACAAGTAGATATGATTTCTAATTTTAAGCATACTATAATCAAATTAAACGTATTAAAACTTAGAGGGAAACAAGTTTCAAATACAGTGCCTTAAAAAACAGAGGGCCATGCTTTGCACGGGGTGCACATTAGTCTTGTGGAATTTACAAAGTTCAGCAGCGATTTTTTATAAACTCACTAAAAGTCAAGGGGTTTTTGTGAAGTTGACCCTAAAGAGCCAGATAGGGCTGGCTATGAACGGGGCCGTCTAGTTTAGGCCATTGAAAACCTAGTATCTTTGCACATAGCAGAATTCTAATGGCTGCAACTGCTCTCCTCCCTCGCTCTTGCTTTTGTTCTCTCTTCTCTTCAAAATTTCGCCCAAATCGCCATGAACCCAAAAAATTTATCCTCTTGGTTTCTCCTTCTGTTTCTTCTAACCTTAGCTTGTGGGATTCTATTAATTATTTGAGAAGAGGAAGGAAACAGAGATTCCAGCATCTAATGAGAACATCATCGGAAGGTATTTTAATTTTTATGATAAACCCATTTTAACTATGTTCTTCTTCTGGAGTAATTTTTTTTTTTTTTTTTTGAAATGGGTTTTGTTTCCTATTTATCATTTCGTTTTGCATTTAGTGGTCAGAAACTTTACACTGAACCCTGTTGCCCTTGATATCAAAAAGGATTAATTGCAAACAGGCCCCCCTTAGTATCAGCCAATTGCGACAGCCCCCTGTAGTTCTAGGTGTTGTGAATAGACACCTGAGTGAACTTTTTTTTTTTACTCTTAAAATTGTTAAAAAGGTTCAAGGAGGCAGATAGACCCCCTTTATTTCAATTGGTGAGGATAAACCTCCAATTGCTAATTTTTCTTGACTTTTAAAAGCGGTCAGAAAGTTTCACCAATAAGAGGGTGAGTTCGTGTGAAGCACGTGGCCACTACCACGTGATTGAAGCTCACGCGGAAGTTTACGCGGAGCGGAGAGCGTGAACATCAAAGCCCACCCGAAATCCCGAAATTAAATCACAATATATATTAACTTGTTTGATTTTAGGGTTTTTTGTGCGAAGGAAGGCAGAGGGAATAGTCTTGCGGCTACAGGTGCGTGAGAGCAAGGTTGCATGTGCGCGAATTCGTTTGGCGGCTGCAGGAGAAAATCACGTGCAAAGGCAGAGAAGAAAATTGTTGTGCAAGGAGAAAAGTCAGCCGCCTTTTGTGAAGATTTTGTGCAGTTGTTTTCAGAGAGATATTTGTGTGAGGGATTTGAGAGATTGTGTGAGGGTTTAGATTGAGTGATTGTAAACCCTATTTGTATTCTCTCCCTCTAGTAGTAGATCTCCCCCTCCTTGCCCCATGGATGCAGGCAATTTGCCGAACCACGTAAAAATTGGTTGTACTGCTTTTGTGTGATTTGTAATAGCTTTTTAGATTCCCTCGACGCGCAGTCCTAGAGCTGACGAGAGGAAGAGCAAATATCCCACTTTGATGGGATATTAGGCTTCAGATTCTTGTTTCCTTTGAGACACAAGAATTCTTATTGCGACCTAACTCTTGTTGTGCTGTCAAAGTGCTGCCGAAATTTTTGCTGCGCGCAACAAGTGGTATCAGAGCCCAGATTTCAGATCTAGGGTGTTTTGGATTTGGTGGAGGAAGATTTTGTGTGAAGCTTGGTTCTTGGAGTTCTAGGCTTCGGCGGAGATAGCATTAGGAGTTGCCATTGGAGATTTCGCTTTCCTCGTGTGGATAGGAGATCTATTTGGAATCCGATCTAGGATTCGGTTGGGTGGTTCCTAATTCTATCAAATTTGTTCTTTCTCTACAATTTGGAGTTAGTTCGCAATGGGAGAAGAAGGTGAAAGCAGCAAATCAATGGCGAGTACAATACAAGTTGGTTTTCAAAACACCAAAATTAGTGTGGTGAAATATGACGGAAAAATCAACTTTGGTTTGTGGATGAGCGACGTACAGGATGCGCTCAATGCTCAGAATTTGGAAGAGACCATCATGGTCCACGAGAGACCACCTAAATATGAAGAGGCGGTATGGGAGAAAATGAATAGGAACGCTTGTGGGGTGATCAGGTCCTGTTTGGAACAGGAACTGAAATATGATGTGATTGGGGTGACGTCTACAATGAAGATGATTCCGATGATTCGTGTTTTTCTCTACTGATTACTCCGGAGGTGAATCATGTGGATGCATCAGATTGGATGCTTGATTCCGGCGCTACTTTTCATGTGACCCCTAGGCAAGACTGGTTTGCATCTTTTGAGAAAGTCGACGGGGGCGTTGTTGTCATGAAAAATGATCAATCCTGTGACGTTTGTGGGATAGGTACCGTACGGATTAGGATGCACGATGGAGTAGTTCGTGAGTTGAAGGAGGTGAGATTTGTTCCTCAACTGAAGAAAAATCTTATCTCAGTTGGAGCTTTGGAGGCGAAGGGATTCAAGGTGACTTTCGAAAACGCTGTAGCGAAGGTTACTAAGGGATCATTGGTGGTGATGAGGGGAGTCCGCAATCGGAATTTGTATTATCTGAAGGGAAGCACCGAGATTGGCCAGGTTGCTTCGGCTATTTCAGAAGCGGACATGAGCAGACTTTGGCACTATAGATTGGGGCACACAGGTGAAAAGTCACTGCAGGCATTGTGCAAGCAGGGGCTATTGAAGGGAGCCAAGAGTGGGAAGATTGAGTTCTGTGAGCACTGTGTTCTTGGCAAGAAGACGAAGGTGAAGTTCGGGACTGCCATTCATCAGACGAAGGGCATCCTGGATTACGTGCACACAGACGTTTGGGGTCCCACCAAGACTGCATCACTTGGTGGTCGACATTGGTTCGTCACTTTTGTAGATGACTATTCTAGGTGTTGTTGGGTGTACACCATGACGAAGAAGAGCGAAGTCCTAGATTTGTTTGTGGAGTAGAAGAAGAGATTAGAACTGCAGATTGGGAGAAAGATCAAGACGTTGCGATCCGACAACGGTGGTGAGTATACTTCTGACCCCTTTCAGCAGCTATGTCGAGACGAGGGCATAGAGAGACACTTCACAGTCAGTCATACACCGCAGCAAAATGGGGTGGCAGAGAGGTTGAATCGGTCTTTACTGGAGAAGATCCGATGCTTATTGTCGCAGAGTGGTTTGGAGAAGATCTTTTGGGCTGAGGCACTTACATATGCGAGCCACCTCATTAATAGGCTGCCTTCATCTGCGATTGAGGGGAAAACCCCTATGG
Organism: Asparagus officinalis; assembly: GCF_001876935.1. Lineage (NCBI taxonomy): Eukaryota > Viridiplantae > Streptophyta > Magnoliopsida > Asparagales > Asparagaceae > Asparagus > Asparagus officinalis. Next base: position 63,607,389 of record NC_033803.1, on the reverse strand, counting down.
AGATGTGGTCGGGAAAGCCAGCACATGACTATGACCAGCTCAAGGTATTCGGGTGCCCTGCATATTATCATGTTAGAACTGATAAATTGGAACCTCGAGCTAGGAAGGCCATATTTGTAGGATTCAAGCGTGGTGTCAAGGGATACAAGCTTTGGGATCCAGTTGATAAGAAGATTGTGCTGAGTAGGGACGTCACGTTTGATGAAGCTTCTATCTTGAAGCTTCCCAGCTCTCATCAGGTGGAGAGCGACCCGACGGAGGAGATATCGCAGGTGGTGGAGATCGATGCAGCTCCACATTGTCCAGATGGTACAGTATCCATGCAGGTGCCGACTGAGGTGACGCCAGGCGAACACGACGATGACACGGAGGATACGAGTACAAATGTGCAGGATCAAGAACCGACGGCTCAGGTTCAGGATTCGATTGCGGCTCGGAGACAGAGGAGAAACATACAGATGCCAGCACGGTATGCCGACACAGTTGCGTATGCACTTCCGGTGGAGAGTATCGATGAGTTAGTGCCTACTACATTCAGAGAGGCCGAGCAGAGTTCGGAGGCTGATTCGTGGCAGGTGGCTATGCAGGAGGAGATGGAATCTCTTCATAAGAACGATACATGGGAGCTTGTTGAGCTTCCAAAGGGACAGAAGGTAATTGGTTGCAAGTGGGTATACACGAAGAAGGAGGGCATTGAGGGCACTCCATTGAAGCTCAAAGCTAGGTTGGTTGCGAAGGGTTATGCACAGGAGGAAGGTATTGACTATAATGAGGTTTTCCCTCCGGTGGTGAAGCACTCTTCGATTCGGATTCTGCTAGCTTTGGTGGCACAGTATGGTTTGGAGTTAGATCAGTTGGGTGTGAAGACGGCCAGGGCCGGATCTGAGATTTTAGGGGCCCTGTGCGAAAAGTAAACACAGGGCTTTCTCTATATACAAAATATCAATAAATTCCAATTCGAATCCCTAAAATGCTAAGGAACAAAATGTTACTGATCAGACATTAAAATATTACCTGATTTTTTGCATCTGTATAGTCTTTAACATACTTTTCAAGTGCTATTGTCCATTCTTCATCTCTTTGGTCACCTGAATATTACTGATAAGATAAATACATGTAATCCCACATTAATAAAGCTTTCCAATAGAGCAAATAGTCCACAATAAGAAATACTTGCATATTATGTTTCTCTTGTATCTGTGCTTACCTTAATAAGAGATATCGAAGCCTTTAGCATATAAAGTATCATCGAAAAATTGTCCTCCTTGCATTTTTAGCTGCAAAATCACTAATTAAGCCCTTAACATCAATTTTATCAATAAAATCATTTTCAATAGATATCAAAGCTAGTCCATTTAGTCTTTCTTGTGACATGGTCGATCTCAAATAAGATTTTAATAATTTTAATTTTGAAAAACTTCTTTCTGCAGATGCGACTGTAACAGGTATAGTCAATAATATTCTATAAGCAATACATGCATTTGGAAAACAATTTCGTATTTTTAAGAAATTCAGTATATCAATAGCCATCTTTGTTTCTTTTGGTAAAATATATCGTAAGATTTTTAGTTCTCCATATAAATCTTTCCCATCAAGATCAGAAAATGTTTTATATTTTAGAACAATTTCAAGATTATCACAACATGCTTTCAAATTATTATCATCTAATGAGTTTAACTTTTCTGAACCAAACAAAAATCCAAAAATATCTTCATATGCTTTATATTGCTCAAACCTTTTCTTTAGTGAACCAATAGCTTGATCTACAATACACAAAAAATAATTGATTCTAAAAGATTCTTCAGCTGATTGTGTTGTCTCCTCATTAACATTCTCATCAAATTGTCTTTTTCTACGGATTTGACGTTTTACTTGAAATACAGAATCAATTTCCATTTCAGTAGCAATTTCTTTAGCAATTGTCATAGCTTGTGTGAACCCAACTTCTCTATACTCCTCAAAAAACCTAATCAATCCTTTTACTTGATCTATAGCAATATCAATAAGCATGTCTTTAGATTGTAAATATTTGCTAATTAAGTTAACAGCAAACAATATATCATACCAAATAATCATACTTAATAAAAATTCAAAATTTCCAATTCCATGTGTTGCTAAAGAATCTGCTTCACTTCTTATTTTGGAGTCATTATCAGTTTCTGCTAACTGAAGTAGTGCTTCTCTTATTTCAAGCGTTTGGAATCTAATTGCTTTAACGCTTTCAATATGACTTTCCCAACGTGTAGCTGACAATGGCTTCACAGTTAAACCTTTTACATTATTTATCAAAATTTGCCATCGCTTTGTTGAGTGAGAAAATAATGTATAAATGCGTTGTATCACTCCAAAAAAGTCTTTTGCTTTACCACAACAATTTGCCATGTCACAAAGTGTTAAATTAAGACTATGACAACCACAAGGCGTGTATAATGCTCTAGGATTTATTTCAAGTACTTTTTTTTGTACACCTTGGTGTCTCCCTTTCATATTAGACCCATTATCATACCCTTGACCTCGTACATTATCAATATCAAGATTAAGAGTTTTTAGCACATTTTGCAATTCTCATTTCAATTAGGCCTAAAAAATTTCCATTATTATTTTGATAAATTCTCTCATTTGTGCCTCAAAATGCCAAGTTATGTTTAGCAAGATATTTAACAACAGAAATTATTCTTTGTAATACTTTCTTCCAATGTTCCTTCTCTTTATTAATTTGCTCTTGAATATTTTTATCAATTGTTTTATTATTCTTTAATCTTATGCGTAAATCAAGCCAAATACTCATGTTAATGATGTGCTCATTAGTTGTTTCATGTTCTTTAAGCCTAGCACTAAGATGCATCCAATCATTAAATCCTTCATTTATTAAAAAACTTTTCTTAAAACCATTTTTAAACAGTTTACAACAAAAACAAAATACTTTATCGATATCCTTTGAATAAACTAACCATTCCCTATCACATTTCTCTCCATTTGATAAATGTCTAGTGTAAAATGCTGAAGAAAAACATCTTCCTAATTTATCTTTAGGACCTTTTTCGACTAATAGATCTCTTATAGGGCCATTTTCCACTAATATATCTCTAGATTTTGTGTCCAAATTATCCCAAGTTCTTGGATCATAAATATTCAAATTCATGAGCATGGACTGATTAGGTTGTTCATTGCCTAAAATATTTTCATTCTCATTTTCATTTTCATTGTCAATATCAATTTCATTCTGATTCAAATTCTCATTTTTACCTTCATTTTCATTTTCATTTTGATTCTCATTTTCATTATGATTCTCATTTTCATTCTGATTCTCATTTTCATTATCATTTTCATTATGATTCTCATTTTCATTCTGTTTCTCATTTCCATTATCATTTTCATTATGATTCTCACTTTCATTCCGATTCTCATTTTCATTATCATTTTCATTATGATTCAAATTTTCATTCGCATACTCATTCAGGCCCAAATCATTAATATTATCATTTTCAATTGAATTTTCAACTAAATCTTGTGTTTCTCTAATAATAAATTTATCAAGCGCTCCACTTTGAGTTTGGACAAATTGTTCAATTTTTCTTTTTTCTTGCGTTTATCATATCCAGATAGATACTTTCTTGGAGGCATTTCTATAATAAAACAAAAAATATCACAATCAAATTGAAAGAAGTTAAAAGATTCGGAACAATACAACCTGTTGAACAGCTCCGGCTGAAGAATACAAAGCGGCAGCACGACACTACGGCAACAGCAGCACCGAAAATATAAGACCCACTTGGCCGCTTCGATCTCCTGCAATACAAGAAAAGAAATCTCAAATCAGTAACAAAACCCTAAAAATCATAAGTTCACAACAGAAAAATTATAAAAATAAAAAAAATGAGGAGGATGGGGACCGAACTGGATTTGGAGGACGGGGACCGAGGATGGGGACTGCGATTTCGGGGTTGGCGGCGTCGCGGCGATTTCGGGTCTGAGGGCCGAGGCTGAGCTGAGCTGAGCTGCTGAGGGTGGAGAGAGGATGCCGATGGCGATGCAGGTTGACGACGATTTGGGGCTGGCCTCGCCGCCTCGGCCTCGGGCGGTGCCGCGGTGGAGTCGAAGAGCCGGAGAGGAGGGGACTCAGTCACTCAGGCCCTCAGGGGCTGGCGGCGGCGGCGAGTCGCTGAGCCGTGCGAAGGGCTATGCACAGGAGGAAGGTATTGATTACAATGAGGTTTTCTCTCCGGTGGTGAAGCATTCGTCGATTCGGATTTTGCTAGCTTTGGTGGCACAGTATGGATTGGAGTTAGATCAGTTGGATGTGAAGACAGCATTTCTTCATGGTGATCTTGATGAAGAAATATATATGACTCAGCCATTGGGATTCCGAGCTGCAGGGAAAGATAAGTTGGTTTGCAAACTGAAGAAATCGCTATACGGTTTGAAGCAGTCTCCTCGACAGTGGTATAGGCGATTTGATGGTTTTATGCTTGGTCATTCGTACACTCGGAGCCAGTTTGATCCTTGCGTATATTTTCGCAAGTTGAAAGGAGGTGCGTACATTTATTTGTTGCTCTATGTCGATGACATGTTGGTTGCCTCTATTTCCAGGTCGGCTATAGATGAATTGAAAGTTCAGCTATCAAATGAGTTTGAGATGAAAGACTTGGGTGAGGCGAAGCACATTCTAGGGATGGAGATCGGCAGAGACAAGAAGAAGGGCAGAATTTATTTGACACAGTTGGCTTATTTGAAGAAAGTTCTACAGCGATTCCATGTTAGCATGGATACGAAGCCAATTGGTGTACCTTTGGGAGCCCATTTGAAGCTTTCAGCTGGTCTTTCACCGAAGTCAGTTGAAGATCGTGAGTTAATGTCGAAGACTCCATATGCGAGTGCGGTTGGGAGCTTGATGTACGCAATGATATGTACGAGACCGGATTTATCACAGGCGGTAAGCAGGTATCGAGATACATGCACGATCCAGGAGTGGGTCATTGGGACGCCGTGAAATGGATTTTGAGGTACATTCGAGGTACGGTCAATGTTGGTTTGGTTTATGAGCGGGATACTAAAGGTGGGCAGTTATGCATTGGTTATGTTGATTCGGATTATGCCGGGGATTTGGATAAGCGCCGGTCTACTACGGGGTATGTGTTTACTTTGACCCGTGCGCCGGTGTGTTGGAGATGCATCTTACAGTCGACGGTGGCTTTGTCTACGACGGAGGCAGAGTATATGGCAGTTACGGAGGCTGTGAAGGAGGCTATTTGGCTTCGAGGACTTTTGAAGGAACTTGGTATATCGCAGAGGTCCGTCACTATTCATTGTGATGGCATGAGTGCTATCTATTTGGCGAAGAATCATGTTTTTCATGCGCGGACGAAGCACATTGACGTTTGTTATCACTTCGTTCGGGATGTTCTTGAAGATGGTGATGTGGAGATTGTGAAAGTCCACACGAAGGATAATCCGACAGATATGCTCACTAAGGTGGTTCCGAGCAACAAGTTTGATCATTGTCGAAACTTGTTGCATATTCGTGATTGTTGAGGCCGTTGGCGGCTATTTGGGTGAACTACGTTCGGCTTGATTCCTTGGGCAAGAGGATACGTAGGCAGTCTTTGAGATGCAGCCGGTTTGGATTAGTTGATTTTGATGGGGGTGAGATTGTTTGGACTCTCGTTCGGGTTCTTGATTTGTTGTGGGTTGCGTTCGTACTGGACACAACAAGTGGGACATTTGGTTGCTTTGGTGTCGGCTCAGTTTTGGGAAAAACTTCACCGATGTGGAGAATTGTGAAGCACGTGGCCACTACCACGTGATTGAAGCTCACGCGGAAGTTTACGCGGAGCGGAGAGCGTGAACATCAAAGCCCACCCGAAATCCTGAAATCAAATCACAATATATATTAACCTGTTTGATTTTAGGGTTTTTTGTGCGAAGGAAGGCAGAGGGAATAGTCTTGCGGCTACAGGTGCGTGAGAGCAAGGCTGCATGTGCGCGAATTCGTTTGGCGGCTGCAGGAGAAAATCGCGTGCAAAGGCAGAGAAGAAAATTGCTGTGCAAGGAGAAAAGTCAGCCGCCTTTTGTGAAGATTTTGTGCAGTTGTTTTCAGAGAGATATTTGTGTGAGGGATTTGAGAGATTGTGTGAGGGTTTAGATTGAGTGATTGTAAACCCTATTTGTATTCTCTCCCTCTAGTAGTAGATCTCCCCCTCCTTGCCCCGTGGATGTAAGCAATTTGCCGAACCACGTAAAAATTGGTTGTACTGTTTTTGTGTGATTTGTAATAGCTTTTTAGATTCCCTCGACGCGCAGTCCTAGAGCTGACGAGAGGAAGAGCAAATATCCCACTTTGATGGGATATTAGGCTTCAGATTCTTGTTTCCTTTGAGACACAAGAATTCTTATTGCGACCTAACTCTTGTTGTGCTGCCGAAGTGCTGCCGAAATTTCCGCTGCGCGCAACAGTTCGCCCTTGGATCGATGCTAGGGAGGTTTATTTGCAACAAATAGAACTATAGGGGGTCTACTTGCAAGTGGTGGGCCTTTCGCAATTAACCCTATCAAAAATTAGTGCTACACTGTGGATGATATAACGGATATTTAAGAAGTTTGCTTTCGATTTTTGATATGGTGATAGATGGTAGGAAATGAATCATGGCAGGTGTTCCAAGTGAGTTAGCTGAAGATCCAAAATTTGTTCCTTTAAATGCTGATGATCCTGTATTTGGACCCCCTGTAAGTTTCACAAACTTCCCGAGATTATTAAATGCTAAACTTTTAGAATGCAATGCTCATGATTGTTGCCGACTTATTTTAATATTATGATGATCTTGAGTTGTAGAAAGTGATTTTGGTAACCTTGATTTTTTTTTTAACCTTCCCTTCTAATAGGCTTTATTGCTAATGGGGTTTGAAGCAGATGAAAGTGATAAGGTACTTTCTGTTTCTATATTCTTTATCCAACATTTGGAAAATATTATGTCCCATACCTCATCTAGTAAAATTTTCTTATTTTTGTATTACATTTGGACGTACTATTAGATTAGCGATCGCTATCACATATAATTCAAGCTAAATGTGCGTAAATTCCAATGCAGATTCAGAAGTTTCTAAAAGAGTTAGATGGTGAGTTTTTGAAGGTAACTTTGAATCCATTCTTATGTGCTTTCATGAAAATTTTCTTCATTCTTGAAAATACTTGTATTACTTCTGTCTTTCAAGTACTGGCACACAAAATCTAAGGACAAGACATGCATGAGTAGGTTAACTAGCTATCCTATACATATTGATGGGAAAACATTGAGTAACTGCAAATAACATATATTTGATTTAAGGAAAATGTAGTTTGTAAGATTCTCAGACACTTCAAATTGGGATTTTAGTATGAAATTGTTGGTGAACTTCCCCGTTCCTGCTTTCTTATATATTAGAAAATTCTTGAGATAATCATTTCTCCGGTAGTTAGTCACTTTTAAGGGTATTGCTTAATGCTTAAATAAGATGTAAGCATTCAACTTATGACTAAATAATAGCGATATTTCGTGAGCTATAATTTGTGAAGTTTTTGCCTATTCTCACTAATAAACTCAACATAAGCATCTCTAATTCTTTTATATATGCAAATCCAAGTAACAATAAGGATAGAACTCTAATCCTGTCCTCCATCTTAGAAATCGCATAAAAAAAATTGTAATAGCATGAAATATTTAAACTTTTTCTCGATTTTAATTCTACATGATCAATGATCTATGGCTGCAGTCAAGCTTTCTGTGTAAGGGTTTTACCAGCACTTGGTTTTGTAGATAACAATTTAATGGTACCCAAATTGTACTGTAAAATGATGAATTTAAACTATGTTTGTATGTAATATTTTGTTTGTGCTTTTTGCTACTATACGCATGTCTTTTTGCAGGTTATTCATTGCACTGAAGATACGCTTAATAAATCCATTTGGGATGCAATGAACACAGAACAGCCCAATTTAGAAGCTGTGAAGGTGATGATCATACTTTGTTAATATTTGCGTTACTTATGAAATATGTTCTTTGGACTTTGCTCGAAATACCCAACTGAAGAGTTTCATGTGTGAGTTTTGCATAATTGTTAAGAAATAGGAGATGTGGTCAGAGACTTAGAAATCATTGACATGTACTATATCACAAGCACATGCAAAAGAAGTAATTTAACCAAATATTATTACATAAATGATATCAAAGAAGGCAGTGGTTCTTTGTTAGAAGCGAAGAAGATAACATTTGTCCAACAAATTATTACAGTTTTAGACTTTCAGTATTATCTTACACTCAAATCTTATTCTCAATGTAGCTGAATTTTGTGTTTCATTACTCTTAATATACTAACATTTCTTTTTTCCAACTCTTGTATCATCCAAGAGGGCCTGCACTTATATGACCATTGACTAGAAGTCTATTTTTGCTTTGATCCAGCATTGTTGCTCAGTTAGTTAACCCACTAAACTCCTGATTTTGAGCTTTTCTCAATTTACGTGTGCGTTACTTCCCAAATTGCAGATTGCTGAATCTTTGCCGAGAATATGCTTCCTCTCTGGATTAAGTGGGGAGGAAATGATGATGTTTATTGACGCATTTCCAGAGACTGGTATCACATTTCAATCTTTCTAACTCTTAATATCTGATAATGCTTCATAGGTCTCTCTTCTTTTGTGGAAATATAAAAAAGGGTCAATTACACAGATACCCGGTGATGTAGCAATGTGCCACTTATTACCCCTTAAGTTTGATGCTGAACGCCACTAGAGATATGTGGCAGATAATGTCACTCTTCCCCTCTCTTCCCCCACCAACAAAATAAAAATAAAAAATAAAAAAGAAGAAGAAAATCTCCGCCTCAACCCTTGCTAGAAACGGCACTGTTCAGAAGACAGGAGGAGTGCAGGATGAGTGATGGCGTTAAGTTTAGTTCCAAGGCGTCGATTTGCCAATATTAAACTTAAAGTGTAACAAGTGGCATAGTAAGATAGTACAGGAAATTTGTGCACAGGAAATTTGTGCACATCTAACCCTACAAAAGAGATCACATTCAAGACATATCCTTTTGCCACCAACTCTCAAGCAATTAACCATCGACTGTACTATGAAATAAATATTGTTGGTTTGGTACTGAAACCCGTTTGAAAATATTTTATGTTAAAAAAAGTAGAATGAGTAACTGTGAAAAATATGTTTGATTATAATCTTCTTTCTGCCTGAATATTTTCATTTTGACCTTATGAAAACATGAAAACATTTTAAGCCTAGAAAAGGTTACAAAAAAAATTTATATTGCATTATAGTGTTTCGCTGTGTTTTAATGTGCAGGGTTAAAGCCTGCAGTGTTTGCAGCACTTGTTCCTAACAGCGCAAATAAACCTCTGCTTGAGGTGGCTGAAGAGATTATGGGAGACCATGAAATGATGGTAATCCTTAATGTTGTTCTATTAAATTTATCAGCTCTGATCAAATGTGAGATTGTTTCTCATACTTTTTGTTTCACTTGAATGCAGTCATCAAAACAGTCGAATTGATTTCTATCGTTCTGAAAGAACTCAAAATTTGATAGAAGATATATTACGGTCGCAGCTCCCTCTCACTCACGCAAAGTTTTCGAGTTTGATTTCTGGATTTATTTTTGCAGGTTTATTCGAAATATTAGCTTATGGGGGTGAAAAGAGTATTTATAATGTATATTATTAATTTTAAAAGATACATGCAGAACTCCATTAATGGATATGTACAGACTAATATTTAGGATTTATATTGCAATTGCATTATTATGTACTCCTTGTGCTTGGCACCCAACTTGTGTGCTTAATCGTATTCCAATGTTTGAATCCAAGTTCAGATTATGTACTCAATCATATTTGGATGTTGTTTTGATATTTCTCTTAATTGCAAAAGTCATTTTTATATTATCAAGGTTCATGTTCTTTAAAGAAAAATATCGAAGTGTTTTATTTTTTCCACACACTCTCTCTCCTACTCCAACCACTAAAAAAACTCAAGAATGAAAATATTATCTTATTTAATAAAGTAGAATACTCTCCTACTCCAACCACTAAAAAAACTCAAGAATGAAAATATTATCTTATTTAATAAAGTAGAATATTATCTAATCATTTCGGTTATTCTAAATGGATTAACTTATTTAACTTTTCTTCTTAAGGGTGTGTTTGGCAATCTTTCAAAATTGGCTAGGTTCAAAATTGACCCAATTTTGAAAGATTTTTGATTTGGCAAACATGAGGGTCAGATTTGGCCTGTTTCGTGGGCCAAAACATGGTTTTTAAACCAGTTTTCTTTCGGACCAGGTGATTGGTCCAAAAGAAAACTAGTTTAGCATAAGACTAGGCCAGGACTTGTACCGGTCTAGTTTTACATAGTTTGTCAAACACACTTAAGAGATAGGACGACATTATAATATATTTCATACTATATATTTAAGAAAAGTCTCTATTTCACTTTGTGCATCATATCTTCAGAAATATCTTTTGAAAAATTAATGCATGTTTTAAGTGATGGACCTCAGAATCCACCGCGATGCTATTTGAATCCATAAAGAACAACCTTTAAATTCACGAAGAAAAATTAATAAGAAAAAAGTTATTGATAAAAGTGACCTACTTATGAAAGTTACAATCATTCTTCTTAAATAGAAAAAAAATAAAGTCTACACCTAACAGCGCCCCATCCCACCCAAACTACCCACACCCCCAACCCTACCCAAAAAAGACATTCTTTAAAACTACGTAAGAGACCCCCTAAAATAGAGGAACAAATCAGTACAAATTGAATCAAAAATGAATTTGTTTCCTAATCTAAAATTGACTCTAATTTTATTACTAAAAATAAACTCAAACTAGATTATTTTTGAAATTCTACTTAAATTGTGTACCGCGATGAGATTTCGAGAATGTCAATTTGGTTGGCCCTGTCTTATCAAGATAGACAATTACACATATAATGTTGATGTTAAGTGATCACACGGTCAATAATATCTACGGTGGGATAGGGGTGAGGTTGACGAGGGGCCACTTCCTTCCCTGAATACCTGGTTCTTAGGTGGGTCGTTGAAAAGCCTACACAAGTAGAAACACGTAAGAGGACGGGGACTAGTTCCCCCGTGGTTCCTCCAACGATCTAGTCAGCTAGTGAGCTTTGAGTGGAGAAAATAAAGAATCGTGAGAGTTCTTTTGCGTGTGGTATGGTTTGTAGAAGACACTGATTTTGCAGAAAAAGCCAGAATCCTCCAATGAGTGAATAGTACCTTGTATTTATAGTAGTGTCGAAGGAGCATAATCGTCATTGTGGCCGAGGACAGGATGACGGTGAAGAAACGTGGGTTGGCGGCTGCGTCAGCACTCGCTTTATAGGTGTTGGCTGGCGACTGGAGGAGAGATCACGTCGCCATTAAATGGGAAGTGATCGGAGGCATGGTGATGCTGACATGGTTCGATGAGTCATAAATACTATCGGTGCTAGAGATATGATGGCGCTTGCCAAACATTAAATACGACGCTGACACGTTGTCAGTGGGAGAGGCTCGAGGTTGAAGTTGTCTTCTAGCTTCGCTGAGAAGTAATGTCTTTCGAGTCGACCTCGTGAGGCGTCGAGTAGTTGGTCGAGTGGGCTCGTTGCGAGTCGTCTTCGACAAAAGGGGGGCGACAAGTATCGCTTTTCGAGTCGACGTGAGGGAATGATGACTCGACAAGTTAGCTGAGTTGTCGTCCCTGCTGATCTCCGGCCACCAACTTGATTGGAGCATTGCATGCAGAGGTACTTCTATCCGTTGCTAGCAAAGGGTCGCACTTAGATGATTGGGAACACCATAACATATAATATGTCAAAATTCACCTTTCGGACTGGGAGATATAGTCATTTCTTTGCGGACAACTTAATAATATATCTGTATCCGCGTTTGCTGGTGAAGACTCCACTTTTCAATGATTTTGCTCTTTATGCATCCTACATAAAAAATAAAAAGAAAAACACACTCTCACACTTGCAAAACACTACGACAGCGCCCTCACTGACTCTCATAAAAGTCAACATCAAGGACATTTAAGGGCTCAGATCAAATATACCACCCTTCCTTCACACGCCCGTGTACTGCACGGGCACGGGCGTTTACTTCGGCACCAAAATAACAACCAGAACCCTCTCTTCACTTGACCTCCGTCTCTTGATCCTCCAAATCCGAAATGGAGCCCAGCGGACCCGGGTTCGGACCCAAATCCGGATCCACTAACAAGGAAGACAAGTGGTCGCTCCCATTCTGCACCATCGTGGCGGTGGACACGAGCGAAAGCATCAGCTACAGAGCCTGCTCCATCTGCGAGAGGACCCTCACCATCGTGGCGGTGGACACGAGCGAAAGCATCAGCTACAGAGCCTGCTCCATCTGCGAGAGGACCCTGCCTGAAGACCCGTCCTCTTTCTGCTCCTTCTGCTCCAACAACTCCTCCGCAAATCCCGGGTGCAAACGCGTCTATCGGATCCTTGTAAATCCAATACCCACCTAAAAATCCTATTTCCATGTTCTTTTTTCTGATGACAGTAAGGAGAAATATAGGGAAAATTTGCAAAATAGTCCGTTTTTGCTAATTATTTAGCAAAATAGACCGTTTTGCTAAATAATTAGCAAAATAGACATCTTTTTGGCCAACAGGCCAAAAAGAGGTCTATTTTGCAAAACAGCTCAGAAAACATACGGGACTAGTAGTCCCGTTGTTTTAATCACGGATTAGTGAACTCAGAAAAGTTTACAAAACATTGAGATGAACTCAGAAAACATATGGGACTACTAGTCCCATATGTGAAAGGACCCAACCAATACACTGGAACTTTAAAGTTATAGCGAGGATTGTGGGTTACAGTTTATATTCTAGCACGGATAGATCCTCGAGAATTGAAATGGAGTCCAACCCCACAGTCACCATCCATGTCTCCTCTTTCTTGGAAGGTGTGTTGTTTTCGACCAGGTTTACGGTGGAGATGGAAAATAACAGTTAGGACAGAGGTGCGCAGTGCGGAATTATATCAAGTCTAACGCCACAAATCTCTAATGATAATCACAATTTATAGGAGTCTATCCATTATCATAACTTTGGAGTTTTTTGCAGCGGTAAGGGCTTTAAGTTAGTGCTAGAACAGCTGTGTATGTCTAGATTTCGACCTATAAAAAGGGTGCTCAAACATGCAAAGGCATATTAGAGTAAAAAAATATAGCCCTTAACCCTCACTATAATTTTTTTCTGCTTAGACTTATGCCAAACTTGAGAGGTTTCTACCATATCATACTTAAGAGGTAATACCTGACATAATGTCATGGTATGGAGGGTTTATTTGCAATTAGCCATTTATATGTGACTCTTCATTTTCTACTCCTTAACTATTAAAGGTATTTGAAGTTTAGGTTTTTGACAATACCTTTAATATTGTTAGAGTAAGTTTCCTATAGTGTATGTTTTATGTCCGCGTGAAGTGCAGCAAGGCCCACCCGATTGATCACCTATTGATCACCTATATATACCTATTAATCCCTTAGGGTTATTGGGTGCGGAAGGAGGACGTGCAAAGGAGTTTTCTCGGCTTGGTGTCTTTTGCGGCTACAGTGCAAGGAGAGATTTTTCGGCTTAGTGGATTTTTCGGCAGAAGAAAAAAGCAAAGCAAGAAAAATAGAAGAGGACTGTGCGGCTGTGCAAAAGAAAAGGCAGAGGCCTATTTTTGGGTTTTGTGCATCCTTTCGAGAGAGTTTTTGTGAGAGATTAGAGAGTTAGTTTGAGGGTTTATTTTGTGAGATTGTAAACCTATTGTATTTTCTCTCTAATAGTAGATCCCCCTCCTTGCCCCGTGGACGTAGGCAGTTTGCCGAACCACGTAAAATTGATTGTTTGAGTTTGTGGCCATTGTAATAGTTTTAGGATCCCTCGACGCGCAGTCCTAGAGCTGACGAGAGGAAGAGCTAATATCCTACTTTGATGGGATATTAGGCTTTCAGATTCTTGTTTCCTTTGAGATACAAGAATTCTTATCGATCTTTCTCTCTTATTGTGCACCAGAAACTCTGCCGAAATTTCCGCTGCGCACAACATTATGCATATTTAAAAATTGTACATAATGGGTATGAAATGACAGCACATTTTGCTAAATAGGCTAATCATGAGATAGTCACGTGATGAGGCTCATCTTGCCAATCATATCAAAATGTGTGGATGGTCTCACTACTCTTATCTATTGGTAGCTCATTTTACTAAGTAAGCCGCCACCTCATATCCATCATTCTCGTAAAAATATTAAACATCCAAAAGTTCAGGATAATCAAAATTTACTTTACGAAATTAGGTGTAAGGTTGCAATTTGTTTAGCAAAATGAGCTACCTAAAAGACAAAGAATGTATTTCACAAATACATGATGATTTAAAAGATAGGTATATTTGAATCAGTGCAAAACATGAAGATTGGGGACTAATGTATTGAGCTAAGAGACTATTCTCTACTACCACACTCGTCTGGTTACGCTACTTTTTTTATTTACGACTTATTTTGCTAAACCACAATCAATTGTGATTTGTGCTGCTCGGTAGGTATCCATTGCTACTACCGACGAGGTAATCGTGGTGATCTTCTTCGATCGCGTCACCCGTGTCCTCTTCGGCTGCTCAGCCGACGAATTCTTCCACTTCTGCAGGCTCCATCCCTTCGCGGGTGCGCGCTCTCTCTCTCTCTCTCTAAAATCCAAAATGTTCTCTCTTTCGTTTATCGTCACTTATTTTGGTGTGTTTTGTGAGTTTCAGCCGAAAAGGCAGCAGAGGTATTAGAAGGGGAAATGTGCAGGCTTACACTGTCGAAGCCAAAGAGCAGTAATGCTCAGCATCTCCGTGCTGCTTCCGTTGTTCCCTTGCGCACTGGATTTCGCCCTGTGATCGATACTTTGAAGCAAATGTATGGGATCGAGACTTCTTCCAGCGGCATGAAAAAAGAAAAATGATATGTGATTGTTGTGTGCAATCTGATGTTTGACAAACTTCTGCCTTACTTAATCGATCGTTTTGTTTAGATTACAGGATTTGTCAATTGCTTGCAATCAGTTGTCGGTTTCTTGTGGCTTCAAATGAGAAATGCCTCAGAAATGATCTCTTCAACAAGCCGCAACGCTTGGTTGGTATAAGGTAGCATCGAGTAATTACTGATGGAGAAGAGCAATTAATTTATCAACTAATTATTTTTTTGTATTTTTATTGATTCACATCACATTGTCCAGAGACAGAGGCTAAGTTATAGCTTCTTGTTGGAGTTGTAGTGTTCTAAAATTATATCTTATGTAGAAGGGTAAATCTCTAACCTACATGTAGCATGTAGTCGTAGTCTCCATCTATATATATTGGCACGTTCTCTTGTAATTGTTACTTTATCAGGAAGAAAAGAAGAAATCTTAGTGTAACCAAGGACGTAAGCAAATTGCCGAATCACGTAAAAATATTTATCTTCCGTGATTGCTTTGTTTTTTTATGGTCCTTGACTTCTCTCTCGCTTGTAGGAATTTTGAGTCCTAACACTTGTATCAAACTATTTCCTTTGATGCAACAAAGGAGAATAAGGAAAATCGCCCACATCCAAGTTCAAGTTTGATTTCAAATTAGCACCATGCGTAGCTACAAGAATAATACCTAAACATTAAATGAAAAGGCCAAGCACTCATGTAATACATGCTAGATTCCTCAACATCACCATTCAGTAATATCCGAAGGATTCAGCAACAAACAATTATATAAAGGATTCGGCAACGTCCTTCATAAGGCCCGGGTTATCCTTGCAGAAGGCAACAAACTCGTTATAATCGATATATCCATTGTTGTCGGTGTCGAGTTCGTCCATCATGCTCTGCACCACAACCACATCGGCTGATGTTGAGCCGAGGGCACGTAGAGTTTCTCCGAGCTCTGTCGAGGATATTTTGCCATCGCCATTGATGTCAGAACGCTTGAAAATCCTCTGCATCTCTTCTTCTGAGATTCCATTCTCCATGCTTTTGGTAATGGAAGCAATGAGAAAAGAAAAAGGAAATAACAGGACAGAGGAGGGGTATTGTACAAGGAGAGAGCGCTGGAGAGTTTGTAAGCTTTGTGGGGTTGAGCGTTGGACGCGGGTGTTCTCTTTTGAAACCACCACTAGAAAATAAATTGATTAAAAATAGTACTTCTCCAAATGGGTATTTCATTTATTGGTCTGTTACATACTTCATAATTTGAATTTAGTCCAAAATCATTAAAATTGCTATCTAGCCTCCAATCTCTAGTATATATTTCAAATTAGTCAATGCAGTTATATGCTATGTGATTTAGAAGAATGTATCCAGCAGGGATGGCTCATGGCATTAAATGTGCACCTAAAGGATATCAATCATTGGATCATTGGACTTCATGATTCGTGCATCGATTCAAGGATTGATACCCTTTGGACGCACATTAATATCATGGTCGTCTTTACTAGATACTTTCTTGTAATTTGGGAAGTTGCTAGTGGATAAAAAAAATTACTAGCGGTAACACGTCCTATCCCAAATTTGGTCAAAAAGAGCATGTTTGTGCACGAAAATAGCTATGAAGTAGCTAGAGTAAAGATAGTAGATGTTACTTCTACCGTTCTACTTCCAAGTAAAAAATATATTTCCGGCTAGAGGTTGAAGAAGATCTCTCATCTAGTTAACAGGTTCTTTGGAGGCTCATTCTTTATCATCCTCCGCATTGGAGGATGACTCGATAACTGTGCTAAACACATGCATGTTTATGATCACAATTTATTTCCATATCTAAAACAGGAGACTAACTACATAAATAGTGTCAAGAAAGCAGTCGGAGATGGATATTTTTCATTTTCAGGTTTATGGTTAATCAACTATTTTGTTTGAATTAAGAAATTGGAATTGTTGTAGTTCTTGATATATATCAGTGATGTAGGACAACACAAACCCTAAAAAACCTTTTCTGATAATATAAAAGCAAAGATAAAAGCCTACATTAATTCATCTCGTTATGTACGGTATAAAACAGTGCAAAAGTATCAAACTCTCTTCTCAGCCTATTTATTTGAAAGCAAAAACTTGTTATTTTAGTTTTGGCATACAAATTTTTGCTCACCTTTTCTTTGGAGAGGTCTACCTAATTCTTTGATTCATGATTGCGTTTATCAACATTTTTTATGTACATCTATGATAATGGAAGTTGGAAATATACCACTAACAGTCTGTAATTGATTTGCTATAATATAATTCTACTTCTCAGGAAAATTTGTTCCTGGTATATTAATCACATAGCTAAAATATAATGTGACAATGCGAAGGCTTATATCTTGTTTCATATGCAATAATAATTTTTTGATATGCCACGGCATAAATGTACATTCACACCATTAAGAAATGAAGAAAAAAATTTAGTTTATATATGTGTCAAAATGTTATAGTGAACAAGGGCTTTCCATCCCTCGCCTAAACATGCGCTTCGGCAGAATGATATAATCATATAAACAGCATATATGCAAATATACAACTGTCGAAGCTTGAATCTTCTATGATAATCATACATTAGTTACAATATCAGAATACAACAAAACCTCGAGGCAAGGTTCGAATCGCCACCAATTAACAATATCATCAGAGAACAGACTACGACCTTACTTTAGCTAGCCGTGCTCTGATCTCATCTAGTTCTCCCTCATCATCAACTCCCTCTGCAATGGCTTCTGACTGCAACATATAACCCATATTTTCTTTTAGCTCTTTGCGGTACAGGATAATTGCAGATACACACCTTGTACTATGAGCGTGTAGCCACTTGTGCCTCTAAGATATTTTATTATTACTTACACCCTGAACTCAAAACTCTGGACGATGTTATTTTCCAAGTTAGCTTATAAGATGATAAATTATCCTATACTCTCGGTTTTAGGTTAAAAAGAACAAAAAACGAACACAAAATTGACCTCAAATTTGAGACTAAAGAAGTAATGGCGTCTAAGATTAGGGGGTTGTAAGTGCAATTTTTAAAAAAATAACAATTAGGGATAGTAATTAGAACATGTATAGCACAAGGGGTGTACCAGCAACCTCGCACGAATGTTATGAAAGAAAAAAAGAAAAGAGAGAGCTTAGCAATTATATCAAAATACCTCTGCTGCAGTTGTTTGGCTTGTTGAAGGTTGCTTTATTCTCTCCTTTCGTGCAGCATCCGGAAGCTGTGACGCAGTCTCGCCTGCTATTGCTGCAAGAACTTTTTCGACCTCTTCTTCTGTTTCTTCCTCCATGTCCTCAGAGTCCAAAGCTGAATCAACGGCATCATTCACCATCTCTTCGATCACCCCTGCCTGTAAATAGGACCAAGAAGTTGAGAATACAAGTGCATTGTGTCACACTTTGACCACATGTTGACAAAAAAATTTAAGAAAATGGGTATAAGGTAGCAGCTCATTTTGTCAAATAAGCTGCCAAGAAATGCATTGGTGCCTTGGTGGTGAGGCGCACCCTGCTAATCAAATTGAAGCATGTGAGTCTCGCCAATTCCATCTCTTGACGGATCATAACCCACACCCTCTTTACAATGGACCTCTTAGCTATGCAGTGTCCTAATTCTACATTTCATATTTGTCGAGAAATATCTTAATAAGTTTTTTGTAGCAATTGATTAATGTGTTTGATCCTCTATAGATTTGGTGGACTAATATAACCAAAATGCCTGTTCATCTTTCACGCCCTTTGCCAATAACCCGGCCTCAAGCTAAAAATAAATGCACCACTCAAATTAGACCTTTTTGCCATTAGCTCTTATCCGCATCAGCAGCCATTAACAGAATGTACATTTTCATGTAAGGGGCCTGTGATCTTTAACTGTCTCTTCTGGATATCTCAATTATTCTTTCAAATCCCAATCTTCCAGATCTCTCTTTTTGAATGGGCTGTTTGGTGTTTGGATTTGTATTTTAAATTTATGACAACATAAAAAAAATCCAAGAAATCATCAAGAATCAAAAATTTTAAGTTTGTGTTCGGTTTGTAAGGAAGTTGGTTTTGAAAAGAGACCAAGAATTCTTGTTTGTTCAATCATTTATTGGTGCTCTTGCAGGCTCAGATGCTTCTCTGATCTTAGATCTTTGTTCAATCATCTAAGAATACTTGTTTGTTCGGAAAGAGAATCTAAGAATCCAAGAAATCATCTAAGAATTCTTTGTTCAATCATTTATAGATCAAAACTGATTGAACTCTTGATTAGAGGTGGAATATGCATTTTCTTTTGAAGCTTTTGGGCATTCACTGAGATCATCAGTTAAATTCCCAACTTGATATATCTACACATATGACAAATGAGTTGATACCGCTTATGATCAAAGTAGAAATTTCTTCTTGCGTAACTTGCGAGCTCTAAGCAAGTATGCAACATACATCAAGGTGAAAGTCAACTGATAACCTGGAAGCTCAAAGAAAACTTGTTTCTACTCCAAAAAAACTAAGAGGAGCAGGAAAAGGTTCTTGGAACAAATGGAGTAATACCGAGTGCTGCGACTAACTTGGGATGACCTCATAGGTACACTAATGGAACTGTTAGGATACACCCTAATAAGAACGCCTCTAACGGAGACGCAATACACAAAATAAAGGCACAAGATCAACCAGAGTACTCACAGATATACGTGGTTCACTCATTCGGAGCTACCCCACGGTGCAACGACGACGCCAAATTCTTTTATATCCCAAAAGAATAGATCAAAGAGAACACCCTCTCTTGATCAGATACACTCCAAGAACTCTCACAATCTCTCTGTGTGTTATTTCTCTTACTCTTCTATGAGAGGAGTTGTTTCTGAGATTTCCTTAAGAGTTTAGGACCCTATTTATAGTGTTTGGGAAATACTATGCACAAATAAAATATTATTGGTGGGACCCGCTACTAATAATATTTTAGTTAGTGGGACCCGCCACCACTTTAATTTGTCAAACTTTGCAGGCTCCTTTCGGCCACCGATTGCATTTCTCAAAAAATGTAAGGCGGGGGCGGCTGGCTAAGTTAAACAAGGCTGCAGGCAACAATTTCCCACTTGAAGATTTGATTGAGTATCAATCATATCTTCACACCCTTCTTGGTTGCATCATTCGGATGTCTTGTATCTTTGGCGTCTTGCACGACCTTCAACATTCTCAACGGAGGCCATATGAGGCTGCACACAGCCTCACCTTCTCGAGCGGAACTGGCTTGGTCAGCATATCGGCTGGATTGTACCTCGTATTAATCTTCACAAGCTTGAACTCGTTCCTGCTTTGCCATCTCCGTATGGCATGGTGCTTCACGTCAACATGCTTGGTTCGAGCATAGAATGCGTCGTTCTCTGACAAGTGAATGACATTCTGACTGTCGCAGTGGATGAAGTATTTCTCAAAGCTTACTCCAAGCTCGAGAAGAAAAGCCTTCAACCATAGCAACTCCTTTGCTGCCTCTGCTGCAGACACGTACTCAGCTTCGGTTGTCGACAAAGCCACAGTATCCTGTAACTTAGATCTCTAACTTATCGCTCCACCACACAAGATGAAGATGTAGCCGCTCGTGCTCCTTCTTGAGTCTATGTTCCCTGCGTAGTCTGCATCACAAAAGCCCTCTAGTTGCAAATCTGTCCCGTCATATTCAAGACAACGGTCGGATGAGCATCTCAAGTAGCGTAGAAGCCACTTGACCGCACCCCAGTGTTGCTTCCCGGGATTGCTCATGAAGCGGCTCACAATTCCCACTCTTTGTGTAATATCTGGCCTCGTACACACCATCACATACATCAAACTTCCGACGGCAAATGCGTATGGTATGTTGGCCATGAACTCATGCTCTTCAGCAGTCTCTGGTGCTTGGGTCTTTAATAGCTTGAAATGACTCGCAAATGGCGAGCCCACTTGTTTAGCTTTCTCCATGCCAAACTTTTTAAGAATCTTCTCAATGTAGGCCTTCTGAGACAACCTCAGCCTCCGTGTTGATCTGTCTCTGATGATCCTCATTCCCAGATCCTTCATCTTGAAGCACTCGGAGAGACGTCCCTTGAGTTCCTCAATGCGGGCCAAGTCGAGCCCTGCAATTAACATGTCATCAACATAAATCAAGAGTATCACATAGGATTCGTCGTATCTCTTGATGAAACAGCAATGGTCTGTGTCGCATTTGAGAAAACTATTCTCCTCCATAAAGTTCTCGAACTTCATGTACCACTGTCGCGGAGCTTACTTCAGGCCATACAAGCTCTTGAGCAGGCGACACACGAGACCCTCCTTGCCTCGTTCCTCGAAGCCCACTGGTTGATGCATATAGATCTCTTCCTCCAAATCTCTATGAAGGAATGCTGTCTTCACATCCATCTGCTCTAGATGGAGATACCAATCAGCATAGAAGACAGAGACTAAGAGAACGTGCGGGATGCACAGCAGCAGGATCCAACAGAGTTACCGATCGCAATTCGCAAAGCTCTAAGAAATCTAAGGGTGCCAGAGAGGTACCTTTCCACTATGAATTATCTTCTCCTGACTGACAGTGGTGAGCCAGAAAGCTATGAGGAGGTACAACAGACCGGCAAAGCTCTAAGAAATCCAAGGGTGCCAGAGAGGTACCTTTCCAGCCAGAAAGCTATGCTGGCTTCTGCTTCATCTCCGGTCTTATCCTCCTCACTAGACGTTTCAAATTCGTCACTCTCCTCTGAATCAGCTATCTGATTTCCTTTATGGGAAGAGGTAGTGGGCCCTTTTCCTCTCCTAGAAGGTATAACTCTTCGGACTACAACTTCCGCTTCTAATTCAGAAATCTTCTTCTTCACAACGGGCATGTTAGCGGCTAATATCCATCTGCAGTAAAGAAAAGTTGTATGAAGTTTAGGCTCAGCAACGGGTAAGCTAAATTGAGCTTCAGTACAACCAACAACATTCCAAAACCAGGCTCGCACTCCATCGATAAGACCATCGTAGGTTGTTAACCATTTGTTGGGATTCCCGTCATATAGTTGATCGTAGCCAAATTGTCGCGCAAATTGGCAAGGAAAGTAAGGCTCGATTCTGCAAATATTTCTTGACCGGAAAACATTATAACCTGGTCGAATGTTCATGAGCCAATGAAAGCTGCCCATGTTGAGAGAAGTCCTATTAGTCCCAGGCATTTCCTTATCAATGAGCATGTCATTATGTGCACCAGGAAATCGGGGAAAACATGTATAAAACTCCCAACATTTAGCGTTCTTGAACTGCCTCACTATGTCAGACCATTGTCGGGAAGGACTTAACCATTTACACCCCTCTAAAAGCTATAGCAGAGGAATTTCTGGATCAAAACGGTCCGGAGCTGACATCATGTCGGGTCGGTGAAGAACCAGCCACATCATTAAATATGTGTATGGTAGTTCAACCCGTGACGTAGGAATCTTGATCGAAGGTTGGGCATCCACCTTTGTGAAGGTTCTGGCTAAGTTGCGTAGGCCACTATGAATGTCAGCGACCATGGCTGAAAGCAAAGATAATCTGCCTCCGACGACTAGTTGGATGGCAGGAAAAAGAACCTCGAGAGGAAGGGCATCTGAAGATTGATGTGGTACCACACACCTCTTTAACCAAATGGCCAAATAGCCGGCGAGAAGGGTCTCAGACTTCATCCTTTTCGTGGCCTGCCACAAGAAAGTTCTGAATTTCGTACCACTTGGAAAACCACATTCGGATGATCCAGTGGTGTAGGATTGAGCATCGATCTTCACAATCAGATTATTAATATCAGAAGGAGTCAGGGTAGGTGATTTGCAAACTGCTTCACCAGTCGAGCTTTCGAGATTCTGGAATAAATAATCAGCAAACTGCTTCAGACTGACTTGAACTGCCTTCTTGCTTTTTACCTCAATCCTGGCTATTGCTGTCTGATAATGACAAGTTAATTCCCAGAGAATATCGTAAGCAACTGAGCCAGCCCTTTTCATCCTCATAAGCTGACGATTAGTGGGAAAATATTCTTGGTAGGGAGTGTTCCCTACCGATAATCCTGACACTTTCATCATCTCATGGAGCGGAAGCCCTAACTCCCCGTATTTGGTGAAGAATGTATTGGTAACCGAATTATAAGATTCGAACAGAACGAGAAAGTGATCTACGCTTATGGGGAGGCCATACATGCTAGCTCGGATTGGGATGTCTAATCCTAAGTTAGCTAACTCTTGACCCCAACGACTAAGCATATAGTTGGTCATCCTAGACCACCATTTGTCTATAAGAGAATGAACACAACCGAAACATCTGAACTTCTTAAGGGGAAATTCTCTGCCAATTCGAGCAAGTTGATTCTTTACTGTGTTGGCCATTATCATCAATTCGTTGTGAGGTCCACTATCTAGTCCAAGTACCCCTGGGTGAAGACCACGGATGGTATGTCGACCACTAGTGGTCCAGGAGCACTGACATCCTTACCAACGAACTCACAATGGATGCGTTCATGGTCATCTGTCAAATGCCATATCATCTTTCTTGAAACGGTTAAATTCCATAGTTGTAAGATTGAGTAATGCCGGGGAAACGGAGGAAGAAACAGAAGGTCCCCACCGTACTCATTCATCCAAGCTTCAGGACCACAGCAAAGGGTGTCAGGATCTTCAATCGAGTCCCCGAACAAATAATCAGGCTTCCTTAGCGATTCGGTAGAATCTCGAATAGGTGTTAGAGGTGAATCGGTCAGCAACTGACGCAATGTGCGACGATTTCCCTCATAAATCAGTTTTGGAATGCTGTCAGCACAATCCGCTTTAAACTGACGGGCCTCTCTGACAAGAAAATCACCATTGAAAGAAGCGTGGAGGTTGCCACTCTGACCAGGATCTTCTCTATCAGAAAAGGCTACAGAAGAAAAATGGACTGCAAGCAAAATTGGACACAGTTGGACGAAGGAGAGGCTAAAAGATCAAAAACTCATTGCTCTAAGTAGCCGCGGCAGTGTTCACTGCCGCGCATTACCACGGTAGTGTTCACTGCCGCGCTTAGCCGCTGTAGCACGTGCTGCCATGCTTAGCCACGGCAGCACGTGCTGCCGCGGTAACTGAGCAACGACCGATAGCTTCGAAAAGCTATGAGTTTGAGGAAAATTCGTATTTTGGCCGTAGTACAGATCTTGATTGAATAAGATATGTGTTTTATAGTGTCAATCCCCTCGAAGGAGGATGTAAACTCTTCCCGGATGACTCTCAAAGGAGACAAACGAGGATATGAACACAAATTACAACTGTTAGATAGAGGAAAGTCTGAAAAAGTTACCTCCAAACGATGTAGCAGCGGCCTCGACCTCTCCCGACGCTTGGGCCACTGATTTGCCCTTGGGAACACGAGCTCTTTTGGGGGACATGGTGGAAACGGCCTGAAAACAAAGAAATAAGGGTTTTTGGGTGAGATATCAAACACAAAAAGGTTAAACGAACGCAATATATGAGACATGGGTATGGTTTTACCAGAAATCAAAGAAAACTAAGTTCGGAAGATGAAAAAACCGAAGAAAAACTCGAATCTGAGAAAACCACTTGAAACCCTAGATTTTATTTTAACAAAATCGCCCAAATATGAAAAGATAGGGAGGGGAAGAGCCAAAGGTTGCTTTTATAGGGTATTTGAGAAGGTTTCGAACTCAGAACAGTGGGGAAGAATGGCCCAAAAAGAAGCCCGACGCTCGTTTTAAAGCCCAGTCGACCGCTTCTGTGCACGTCAGTCGATACTGACGCGCTATTGCTCGTCAGTGTATACTGACGCGCTAAAGGCGTTGCGTGCACACAGAGACTCCACAAGTATTTGTATACATGCATTTCCCATTGTATTTAGAGTCATTACTGAGAACTCCGATGAGTATATGAGCATAAACTGCATCTCCTTGAACCTCCCAATGGGTATACGAGGTTAAACTATTTCCCGAACACTCCAATGAAGTATATAAGTATAAACTATTTCTTCGCTAGCTTTAGTTCAAGATTTCAATAACGGTCAAGCGATAAACGCAGCACCGAAAGAATCGTAGCTATTCTACTCTACAAAGCATTGAGTAGACTAAAAGATGAAAAAGTCAAGAATTGAAGCCGTTCATAGGTCCTTCTACACGATCTCCTCAACTAAGCACTGAAGGGATTGTAAGTAAAACCTATCTTATCCAAAGTGTGTTGGCCTTCTTGTTTTGATGATGTTTAACAAACAATTTACCACTAATGTTGTTTGTCTAGTATTTGTGTTTTCTTATTTATTATAGACAAACAACATAGTTGGAGGATGGATGGAATAGAGCTTCAACGATCATATCCAATGGAGGTTGGTGAATAGGTGGGTTGAAGCCTATACAATTCAAGTTAAAGATCAAGTTCAAGGCTTCATCCGCAAGTGTACCAAGTCAAGCTTAATTGAAGATCAAGATTGCTTGGGTAATGCTAGTTTTAGATTTTATATATGTGTGTATATACTCTAAGCTCATATAATATACACACACATTTTATTGGTTTCTTTGTTATATATATATAGTTATATATATATACATATGTTTTGGTTTCTATGCATATATATAGTTTTATATATATACATACATATGTTTTGGGTTTTCATGTTTATAAATATGAAATCACATATTTCATATTTACTATTGTGTTTTCGAAAACATTGCACAGAATATGCAATTTTATGAAAATATTATATTTTTAGTTTTTTGGACTTAACAATAATCATATACATACTTTATTAAGTCATATATAATATTGTGCAAAGTCTCAAAACATGTTTTAGCCAAAATGTCAAAATTCACATGTTTCCATTTTCGTGTTTTGGACTATTTTGTAAAATGATGATTTTTCACAAATGGAAATGAAATTTGGAAAATTCCTTTTGTAACATGTTCACTTAGCATGTTTATATACTTTTCCCAAAGTTTCAAAATTTTTGGACTTCATTTGTTATTTTTAACACATTTTTAAAAGTCTTAAAAATAGCTTTAAAAACATGTTTTGAGTGTATCAGATTTCGGTCGACCGCACCGGTCGACCGAACCCTGAGTTCATATGCTCACTGGGCGACAGAGGAGTCTGTCGGTCGACCGGTCCGATCGACCGATAAAATTTCCGGTCGACCGATGAAATTTCCGGTCAGAACCGATCGAGAGTCTTTTATCAGGCTTACACGGCTAGTTTTCTTACCGTTGCTTGGGGCTGTTTTTGTCTTTTGCTTGTGTTTTTGGCTGAGTTCTTGGGAGGTTATATATACCCCCATTGCATTCAATTCTAAACTTGAACAAGAGAATGGTTTAAAAGATTTTAACAATGGTTTAAACTTGTTTAGTGTTTGTTTAAGTTTGTTTAAAAAGCTTTTAAGCATTTACAAGAGTTTAGTCTGTGGAGCAAATTTCACAAGAGCAAGTGGAGATCATCCTTGGTGTTTGAGCATTCATTCTTCTCCCTCTCTCTTGTCATCTATAGAGAAGTTTCCTTAAACTCAATTCTAGCATTTTATAAGTTTGTTCTTAATTTCATAAGCTAGATTTCATATTGAGTTTATATTGTTTTATCTCTTTGTTCACACACAACCTATTGAGCTTATTGTATTTACATTCATAGTATAATTTGGGGTTGTGGGTTTGTGACTAAGAGTTGTGCTTAATTGAGTTCTCACCTTGTTAGAGAGAACAATCATTTGTCATATTGTGCCTAATTGTGAGGATTCACTTGTAATACACTTGTACACCGAGAGAAGTGTGTGGTGAGAGACGGGGTCGAATCCAAGAGGAGTGGCGTCGGTTGACGTGCCTAGGGAGAGGTTGTAACCGAGTACTTGAGGAGGAGGATACGGGCTAGGACCAACACTTAGTGTGTGAGGTGTGATTGCATAGTGATTGTATTATGTGGTGTAAACGTTATTCGGGTGAACGTAAAAAACCCGATTGTGATAGTGGAGATCTCCTCGAGGTGAGGAACGGAGACGTAGGTCGTGGGGACCGAACTCCGTAATCATATTGTTTATCTGTGATTGCATTGGCGCACTTATTTTTTATGTTCATATCTTATATCGCCTTTGTATATTGCTTGTTGATTATATTGCCCACTATCTAGTTTAGTTTGTTTATCCTTGTGTTAACTATATATCCTTACATATATCTCATAGTATATCTCATTACTAGGATATATCCCTTAGTTCATATTGCTTATCCTAGCTCATTTATCTTGTTGTATTTCATACTTGCTAGGATAACTTGTTAATTAGTTTTAATTGGCATATAATCAGATTAGATTAGCATAAGACCCTAATCACCCCCCTCTAGGGTCTAACAAAGAGGTGTTAGGCCCATGGTTCAGTTAAAGATCCAAGTTATCTTATTTGTGCTAATCTAGTTATGATTACTTTTGTCTTGCTTGCATATTTTCATATATATATCATGAATATAAATGTATTTCGTTTAGGCTATGAATCAAATGTTGCTCCTAAATTCATTAATTTTCCTATGCTCAATAGGCTTCTAGATTTAAACTATTTATTGAATCTAGAAATATCGACTTATGGAAAATTATTGATTGTGCTTATATTGTGCCCACATTAGAGAAATCCAAGTGGAGCAATCATGATAAGAAACTGTTTTCAATGAACAAGCTTTTGTTAGAATTTTTGCTTAATGCTTTTGACTCATCCTTTTCTAACAAATTTGTTCATATTGATAGTGCCTACAAACTTTGGAAATTTATTGAAGCACATCAAGGGGACTTGGAGGCAATCCAACAAGCTTTGGAGGATTCTTCTTCAAGTTCATGTGGAGCATCATGCACACAGCCACAAGAAGATAACTCTTGTGTAGTAAGCAATTCCAATTCCGAAAATGATTTATCTATTTATGAACTCGCTTGTGCATATGAAAGATTATCTCATGCCTATACAAAATTACAAAATAATTTTATTGATCTTAAAAGCAAGCATGTAGAATTAAAATCCGATCATGAGTTGCTAGTGTCCAAATTTGATATCATTGTAAAAGAAAATATTGTGCTTAAAGAAAACAATGATATGTTAAATTTGAAAAATAAAAAATTAACCTCATCCATCACTAGCTTATCTCATGTTAAAAATAATGCCATGTTAGAAATAGAGAACATACAAAATGATACTGCTTCTTTTATAAATAACAATATATGTTCTACTTCTAATGACAATACTTGTATGTATAATGATGAGTTGAATCATGTTAAGGATCACATATCATCTTTAGATTCAACCCTTAAAACATGTATTGTTAATCATGATAAGCTTATGAACATGTGTGCTAAGTCTCATGCTAAAACATCTAAACATCCTATTCATCATGCACACATGTATAGCAAAGTCTACAAATGCACAAATTGCGGTCGTAAAGGCCATCTTGCTAGATTTTGCTATGATGCACATAACCCCACTAAGATTCACTTTAATCCTTCTTGTGCATCTCATCAAGCTTCATCATCACATTTTGCACACACACATGTACCCATTGCTCATCATAAACATACACGTGTGTATAAATGTGATCTATGTGGTCGGTTAGGCCATTTGGCAAAGTTTTGCTTTGACATAAAAAAGAATTCTAGTTTGCCAAATGTTTTTTATAGACCACATGTGTTTAAGTGTGATATTTGTGGTAGAGTTGGCCATTTGGCAAAGTTTTGTTATGATTTGAAAAAATATTCGAACTTGCAAATTTCTCAAGTAGACCACCTTTGTTTAATGATGTTTCTCATTTGCAAAATAATTTTAAAAGACAATCCTTTGTTTAATGATGTTTCTCATTTGCAAAATAATTTTAAAAGACAATCTTTATTTGCAAATGATTCCCATGCACGAGCTAAAGGTCCACAAAAATAAATGGATCTCTTTCATTGCACAAATTGCAATCGGAAGGGTCATTTGAGTAAATATTGCTTTGACCGTGTTAGTGCACCATATATGCCCAAGAGGGTTCATAACCCTAGGGCTTTGACCTTGAATGATAGGGGTCATGTCCCTAACCAATCCGACACTAAGAATTCTTGGGTGCCAAAATGATTTTTAAACCAAGAATTTCAGTACTTTTACTTTTTCCTTTTCTTGGTTTTGAAAATTGTGTTTTAAAATCTTTTGGTTATGAAAACAATTTTTCTTTAATCAAATCTTTTGTTTTCATGATTATTAGTTTTGATTTTAAATGAGAGGTTTGTGTTTATATAACCCTCCGGGTTTATTGGGTGTTTATTCCCAAATCATGTTTACCGGATGCTAGAATGATTATATGTGTTGGAACAAGCTTAAGAGCTTGATATATTGTTACCTCTCTTGAAATTCTTTTATCAAAGATTTTGTTTTGATTTATTGCTTTGAATTCATTATATTTCACTTATATGATGATATTTATATGTTTGTGCTTATGGATCATCTATTCGTGCCTTATAATGTATTCTATGAGTGGTTTGATCAAGTTATGTAAAGAAAATTTTCCTTTTGATCAAACTTTGTTTTTGGACTCAAATCTTGATTTATGATTTCATTTGAGTGATTTGTTTTCATTTGAAAACTTTTTGCATGACTCTCATGTTCCTCTTTTTTGATTTCATAAATCTATTCTTTTATATGGTTTCTATATTTTTTGTGCTAATGAGACACTTCTTTCACATTGATATATTCATATGTGTTCTCATTGTCTTTATGTATGTGAGTTGTGTTTAGCATATTTTCCATCTATGCTTGCTCACATATGTTTGCCATGATCTTCATTGCATATATTCTATATGGCTTTTTGATAGGGGGAGCAATCCCTATATATATATATATTTTATACTCACCTATGCTTATTAATAGGGGGAGCTTTCGCTCTCTTAATTCTTTTGTCCCCTTTTTGATGTTGTCAAAGGGGGAGAAATATTATGAGTATAGTCTTTCTTGTTTATACGCATGATATATTATACTTTGTATATTTATTTCCTTTCATGCATATATCTTTTTTTGTAAATTGTTTGTCATCATCAAAAAGGGGGAGATTGTTGGCCTTCTTGTTTTGATGATGTTTAACAAACAATTTACCACTAATGTTGTTTGTCTAGTGTTTGTGCATTCCTATATTTTGTAGACAAACAACGTAGTTGGAGGATGGATGGAATAGAGCTTCAACGATCATATCCAAAGGAGGTTGGCGGAATGTCGGTGAAGCCTTGCTATTCAAAGTTCAAGATCCAAGTTTAGCTTCATCCGCAACGTGTACCAAGTTGAGCTACAATGAAGATCAAGATCAAGCTTGGGTAATCTAGTTTAGATTTTATATTATGTGTGTGAAGTACCTTAAGCTCAATTATCTATACACCACACATTTTTATGGTTCTTTGTGTATATATATATATAATATATATATATATATATATATATATATATATATATATATATATATATATTATATATATATATATTATATATATATATATATATATATATATATATATATATATATATATATATATATTATAATATATATATATATATATATTATATATATATATAAGTTTTGGTTCTTATGCATATATATAGTTTTATATATATACATACATATGTTTTGGGTTTCATGTTTATAAATATGAAATCACATATTTCATATTTACTATTGTGTTTTCGAAAACATTGCACAGAAATATGCAATTTTATGAAAAAATTATATTCTTAGTTTTTTGGACTTAACAATAATCATATACATATTTATTAAGTCTATATAATCATTGTGCCAAAGTCTCAAAACATGGTTTAGCCAAAATATCAAAATTCACATGTTTCCATTTTCGTGTTTTGGACTATTTTGCAAAATGATGATTTTTCACAAATGGGAAATGCAATTGGAAAATTCCTTTTGTAACATGTTCACTTACATGTTTATATACTTTTCCAAAGTTTCAAATATTTTGGACTTCATTTGTTATTTTTTAACACATTTTTAAAAGTCTTAAAAATAGCTTTAAAAACATGTTTTTGAGTGTATCAGATTTCGGTCGACCGCCACCGGTCGACCGATCATTTGATCTTTCTTCACTGGGCGACAGAGAGTCTGTCGGTCGACCGGTCCGGTCGACCGATAAAATTTCCGGTCGACCGATGAAATTTCTGGTCGACCGACGAGAGCTTTTTCAGCTTCCAACGGCTAGTTTTCTTACCGTTGCTTGGGGCTGTTTTTGTTTTTTGCTTGGGTTTTTGGCTGAGTTCTTGGGAGGCTATATATACCCCCATTGCATTCAATTCTAAACTTGAACAAGAGAATGGTTTAAAAGATTTTAACAAGGGTTTAAACTTGTTTAGTGTTTGTTTAAGTTTGTTTAAAAAGCTTTTAAGCATTTACAAGAGTTTAGTCTGTGGAGCAAATTTCACAAGAGAAAGTGGAGATCATCCTTGGTGTTTGAGCATTCATTCTTCTCCCTCTCTCTTGTCATCTATAGAGAAGTTTCCTTAAACTCAATTCTAGCATTTTATAAGTTTGTTCTTAATTTCATAAGCTAGATTTCATATTGAGTTTATATTGTTTTATCTCTTTGTTCACACACAACCTATTGAGCTTATTGTATTTACATTCATAGTATAATTTAGGATTGTGGGTTTGTGACATTGAGAGTGAGCTTAATTGAGTTCTCACCTTGTTAGAGAGAACAATCATTTGTCATATTGTGCCTAATTGTGAGGATTCACTTGTAATACACTTGTACACCGAGAGAAGTGTGTGGTGAGAGACGGGGTCGAATCCAAGAGGAGTGGCGTCGGTTGACGTGCCTAGGGAGAGGTTGTAACCGAGTACTTGAGGAGGAGGACACGGGCTAGGACCAACACTTAGTGTGTGAGGTGTAATTGCATAGTGATTGTATTGTGTGGTTTAAACGTTATTCGGGTGAACGTAGAAAACCCGGTTGTGATAGTGGAGATCTCCTCGAGGTGAGGAGCGGAGACGTAGGTCGTGGGGACCGAACTCCGTAATTATATTATTTGTCTGTGATTGCATTGGCGCACTTATTTTTTATGTTCATATCTTATATCGCCTTTGTATATTGCTTGTTAATTATATTGCCCACTATCTAGTTTAGTTTGTTTACCCTTGTGTTAACTATATATCCTTACATATATCTCATAGTATATCTCATTACTAGGATATATCCCTTAGTTCATATTGCTTATCCTAGCTCATATATCTTGTTGTATTTCATACTTGCTAGGATAACTTGTTAATTACTTTTAATTGGCATATAATCGGATTAGATTAGCATAAGACCCTAATCACCCCCCCTCTAGGGTCTACAAAGTGTCCCAGACTCCTCTATAAAAGAATGAGTCTGAGATACTTTAGAGGGGGTATCTGTAGGTGTCAAAAAATGCTTATGGACATCCGAATACAGCTCAAGACTAAGAAGAGAACAATATGCATGCATGTGATAAAATACACTGACGTGTGTTAACATAACAACGCATGGCAACACGCACGGGCGCGGCAACCTATGGTGACGCGGTAAAGCGCGACAGCTTATGGTGATGCGGTAAAGCGCGACGGGGAAGTGTGACGCGCATATGCGCGGTAGTGTTTCGTGACGCGCATATGCGCGGCAGTAGAACGTGGCGCGCGTCTTCATGAGATGGCCTTTTTTGTAATTTGTTAACGGTTTTGAGCATCTTCTGAGAGTCCACGTGACATCATAACAACAGGAGAACGTGTGCTAACGTGGAGGGTGGTTATAGACCGAGAAAAGTGGTGTTTCGTGGGCCTAAAGACATGGATGAATAGTTACGAATGTGATAGAACGTGGCTGTAACCACCTCTGCAGTCGCGACAGTAGAGGCTGACGCGCCAATGGCCACGACAGCAAAGACTGACGCGCCCAAAGAACACGTGATGGGTGGTTATTTGGCTCCCGTTTCAACAGTTAGAGGCCCCTATCCCTATAAATACCTTCTTAGACACAAAGTAAAGTAGAGAGAGCAGATTGGAGCAAAGAAGCTTAAGCTTTTTGTTAAACTGGAAAAAGTCTTCCTTCCTCATAACTGGTTCTAGTGATTCCTAGAGATCTAAGCTCTGACTTGATCTTTGGAAGAGTGAACATCTTACATCGATAAGATATTCGCTTTAAATTCTTACTTCGATAAACGAAGAAAGAATCCCTAAACCCCTTCACAATCTGCGATTTGGTGGTCCACGAGCCAAAGCACTCCCGGCACAGGCAAAGTCCCACAAAACAGGAGTTGATAAACGATTTCTGTGTTATTTTTCAGAGAGTTGTAATTTTCCTTTTGTTGTGTAAGAGATGTCTTATAAAAAAGTTATTTCTTTTGGATTTGTTGTAATCGGCTAAAGATATAATGAATTCCACAATAAAACCAACTTTCGACGAAAATAATGACATTCTTGAAGAAGGAAAGAAATAGACCCTTGGAAACTATCAACTATGCAATCTCTCCTCTTATAAAGTACCCATGGGCACTCTATAGAAAAAACCTTAAAGGGTTTTTCTATAGAGTGCCCATGAGCACTCTATAAAAGAGGAGAGAGATAGAGAGAGATGATTGAGGAGGGGGCCCACCTGATTTGCATTGGGATCCCCTCCCCAATCATCTCTCTCTATCACTCTCCTCCCTTATAGAGTGCCCATGGGCGGCACTCTATAGAAAAACTCATGAAGATATAGTAAATCTATTAATGTCCACGCGTTTTGTGAACCTAATTGGTATATAAGAATAACATGCATCTCGATTCTCGAGTTTTCTTAGTATGAAATTTTTAAGGGTTTTTCTATAGAGTGCACATGGGCACCCTATAAGAGAAAAGAGAGATAGAAAGAGATGATTAGGGAGGGGATCCAAATGTAAATCAGGTGGGCCCCTCCTCAATCATCTCTCTCTATCTCTCTTATTTATATCAAGTATTTATGATCACAAATTTTTACTATCAAATTATGTCAATGCAGGAAGAATATCACATTCTTGAAGAAGGAAAAAAACGGACCCTTAGAAACTGTCAATTATGCAATCTCTCTCTTCTCTTATAGAGTGCCCATGGGCACTCTATAAGAGAGGAGAGAGATAGAGAGAGATGATTGAGGAGGGGATCCCTCCCCAATCATCTCTCTCTATCTCTCTGCTCGCTTATAGAGTGCTCATTGGCACTCTATAGAAAAACCCATGAAGATATAGCAAATCTATTAATGTCCACACGTTTCGTGAACCTAATTGGTATATAAGAATAACATGCATCTCGATTCTTGAGTTATCTTAGTATAAAATTTTTAAGGGTTTTTCTATAGAGTGCCCATAGGTACTCTATAAGAGAAGAGAGAGATAGAAAGAGATGATTAGGGAGGGGATCTCAACACAAATCAGGTGGGCCCCTCCTCAATCATCTCTCTCTATCTCTCTTATATATATCAAGTATTTATGATCACAAATTTTTACTGTCAAATTATTTCAATGCAGGAAGAATATGACATTCTTGAAGAAGGAAAAATAATGGACCCTTGGAAACTGTCAACTATGCAGTCTCTCTCTCCTCTTACAGAGTGCCCATGGGCACTCTATAAAAGAGGAGAGAGATAGAGACAGATGATTAAGGAGGGGGGCCACCTGATTTGCAATGGGATACCCTCCCTAATCATCTCTCTCTATCTCTCTCCTCTCTTATAGAGTGCCCATGGGCACTCTATAGAAAAACTCATGAAGATATAGTAAATCTATTAATGTCCACGCGTTTTGTGAACCTAATTAGTATATAAGAATAACATGCATCTCGATTCTCAAGTTTTCTTAGTATGAAATTTTTAAGGGTTTTTCTATAGAGTGCACATGGGCACTCTATAAGAGAAGAGAGAGATAGAAAGAAATGATTAGGGAGAGGATCCCAATGTAAATCAGGTGGGCCCCTCCTCAATCATCTCTCTCTATCTCTCTTATTTATATCAAGTATTTATG
The DNA here is from genome assembly GCF_001876935.1 of Asparagus officinalis. Lineage (NCBI taxonomy): Eukaryota > Viridiplantae > Streptophyta > Magnoliopsida > Asparagales > Asparagaceae > Asparagus > Asparagus officinalis. The sequence goes on along the minus strand of NC_033803.1, from coordinate 63,572,418 downwards.
ATCACAAATTTTTACTTTCAAATTATGTCAATGCAAGAAGAATATCACATTCTTGAAGAAGGAAAAAAAATGGACCATTGGAAACTGTCAATTATGCAATCTCTCTCTTCTCTAATAGAGTACCCATGGGCACTCTATAAGAGAGGAGAGAGATAGATAGAGATGATTGAGAAGGGGATCCCTTCCCAATCATCTCTCTCGATCTCTCTCCTCGCTTATAGAGTGTCCATGAGCACTCTATAGAAAAACCCATGAATATATAGTAAATCTATTAATGTCCACGCGTTTCGTGAACCAAATTGGTATATAAGAATAACATGCATCTCGATTCTCGAGTTTTCTTAGTATCAAATTTTAAGGGTTTTTCAGTAGAGTGCCCATGGGCACTCTATAAGAGAAGAGAGAGATAGAAAGAGAAGATTAGGGAGGGGATCCCAATGCAAATCAGGTGGGCCCCTTCCTCAATCATCTCTCTCTATCTCTCTTATTTATATCAAGTATATATGATCATAAATTTTTACTGTCAAATAATGTCAATGCAGGAAGAATATGACATTCTTGAAGAAGGAAAAAAATAGACCATTGAAAACTGTCAACTATGCAATCTCTCCCTTCTCTTATAGAGTGCCCATGGGCACTCTATAAAAGAGGAGAGAGAGATGGAGACAGATGATTGAGGAGGGGGCCCACCTGATTTGTATTGGGATCCCCTCCCCAATCATCTCTCTCTATCTCTCTCCTCTCTTATAAAGTGCCCATGGGCACTCTACAGAAAAACCCATGAAGATATAGTAAATCTATTAAAGTCCACGCGTTTCGTGAACCTAATTGGTATATAAGAATAACATGCATCTCGATTCTCGAGTTTTCATAGTATGAAATTTTTAAGGGTTTTTCTATAGAGTGCCCATGGGCACTCTATAGGAGAAAAAAAGAGATAGAAAGAGATGATTAGGGAGGGGATCCCAATGCAAATCAGGTGGGCCACCTCCTCAATCATCTCTCTCTATCTCTCTTATTTATATCAAGTATTTATGATCACAAATTTTTACTATCAAATTATGTCTACGCAGGAAGAATATGACATTCTTGAAGAAGGAAAAAAATGGACCCTTGGAAACTGTCAACTATACAATCTCTCTCTTCTCTTATAGAGTGCCCTTGGGCACTCTATAAAAGAGGAGAGAGATAGAGAGAGATGATTGAGGCGGGGGCCCACCTGATTTGCATTAGGCTGCCCTCCCCAATCATCTTTCTCTATCTCTCTCCTCTCTTATAGAGTGCACATGGACACTCTATAGTAAAACCCATGAAGATATAGCAAATCAATTAATGTCCATGCATTTCGTGAACCTAATTGGTATATAAGAATAACATGCATCTCGATTCTCAAGTTTTCTTAGTATGAAATTTTTAAGGGTTTTTCTATAGAGTGCCCATGGGCACTCTATAAGAGAAGAGATAGATAGAAAGAGATGATTAGGGAGGGGATCCCAATGCAAATCAGGTAGGCTTCCTCCTCAATCATCTCTCTCTATCTCTCTTATTTATATCAAGTATTTATGAACATAAATTTTTACTGTCAAATAATGTTAATGCAGGAACAATATCACATTCTTGAAGAAGGAAAAAAATGGACCCTTAGAAACTGTCAACTATGCAATCTCTCTCTTCTCTTATAGAGTGCCCGTGGGCACTCTATAAAAGAGGAGAGAGATAGAGATAGATGATTGAGAAGGGGACCCACCAGATTTGCATTGGGATCCCCTCCCAAATCTCTCTCTATCTCTCTACTCTCTTATAGTGTGCCCATGGGCATTCCATTGAAAAACCCATGAAAATATATTAAATCTATAAATGTCCACGCGTTTTGTGAACCTAATTGGTATATAAGAATAACATGCATCTCGATTCTCGAGTTTTCTTAGTATGAATTTTTTTAAGGGTTTTTCTATAGAGTGCCCGTGGGCACTCTATCCGAGAAGAGAGAGATAGAAATAGATGATTAGGGAGGGGATCCCAATGCAAATCAGGGGGGCCCCCTCCTCAATCATCTCTCTCTATCTCTCTTATTTATATCAAGTATTTATGATCACAAATTTTTACTGTCAAATTATGTCAATGCAGGAAGAATTGACATTCATGAAGAAGGAAAAAATAATGGACCCTTGGAAACTATCAACTATGCAATCAATGTCTTCTCTTATAGAGTGCCCATGTGCACTTTATAGAAAAACCCTTAAAGGGTTTTTCTATAGAGTGCCCATGAGTACTCTATAAAAAAGGAGAGAGATAGAGAGAGATGATTTAGGAGGGGGCCCACCTGATTCGTATTGGGATCCCCTCCCTAATCATCTCTCTCTATCTCTCTCCTCTCTTGTGGAGTGCCCATGGGCACTCTATAGAAAAACCTATGAAGATATAGTAAATCTATTAATGCCCACGCGTTTCGTGTACCTAATTGGTATATAAGAATAACATACATCTCGATTCTCGAGTTTTCTTAGTATGAAAATTTTAAGGGTTTTTCTATAGAGTGCACATGGGCACTCTATAAGAGAAGAGAGAGATAGAAAGAGATGATTAGGGAGGGAATCTCAATGCAAATCAGGTGGGTCCCTCCTCAATCATCTCTCTTTATCTCTCTTATTTATATCAAGTATTTATGATCATAAATTTTTACTGTCAAATTATGCCAATGTAGGAAGAATATCACATTCTTGAAGAAGGAAAAAAATGGACCCTTGGAAACTATCAATTATGCAATCTCTCTCTTTTCTTATAGGGTGCCCATGGGCACTCTATAAAAGAGGAGAGAGATAGAGAGAGATGATTGTGGAGGGGGCCCACCTGATTTGCATTGGGATCTCATCCCCAATCATCTCTCTCTATCTCTCTCCACTCTTATAGAGGGCCCAAGGGCACTCTATTGAAAAACCCATGAAGATATAGTAAATCTATTAATGTCCACGTGTTTCGTGAACCTAATTGGTATATAAGAATAACATGCATCTCGATTCTCGAGTTTTCTTAGTATGAAATTTTTAAGAGTTTTTCTATAGAGCGCTCATGGGCGCTCTACAAAAGATGGGAGAGATAGAAAGAGATGATTAGGGAGGAGATCCCAATGCAAATCAGTTGGGCCCCCCCGTCGATCATCTCTCTCTATCTCTCTTATTTATATCAAGTATTTATGATCACAAATTTTTACTGTCAAATTATGTCAATGCAGGAAGAATATGACACTCTTGAAGAAGGAAAAAAGTGGACCCTTGGAAACTGTCAACTATGCAATCTCTCTCTTCTCTTATAAAGTGCCCATGGGCACTCTTTAGAAAAACCCTTAAAGGGTTTTTCTATAGAGTGCCCATGAACACTCTATAAAAGAGGAGAGAGATAGAGAGAGATGATTGAGGAGGGGGCCTACCTGATTTGCATTGGGATCCTCTCCCCAATCATCTCTCTATATCTCTCTCCTCTCTTATAGAGTGCCCATGGGCACTCTATTGAAAAACTCATGAAGATATAGTAAATCTATTAATGTCCACGCGTTTCGTGAGACTAATTGGTATATAAGAATAACTTGCATCTCGATTCTCGAGTTTTCATAATATGAAATTTTTAAGGGTTTTTCTATAGAGTGCACATGGGCACTCTATAAGAGAAGAGAGAGATAAATAGAGATGATTAGGGAGGGGATCCCAATGTAAATCAGGTGGGCCCCTCCTTAATCATCTCTCTCTATCCCTCTTATTTATATCAAGTATTTATGATGATAAATTTTTACTGTCAAATTATATCAATGCAGAATGAATATCACATTCTTGAAGAAGGAAAAAAAATGGAGTGCCCATGGGCACTCTATCTCGATTCTCAAGTTTTCTTAGTATAACATGCATCTCGATTCTCAAGTTTTCTTAGTATGAAAATTTTAATGGTTTTTCTATAGAGTGCCCATGGGCACTCTATCAGAGAAGAGAGAGATAGAAAGAGATGATTAGGGAGGGGATCCCAATACAAATCAGGTGGGCCCCCTCCTCAATCATCTCTCTATCTCTCTTATTTATATCAAGTATTTATGTTCACAAATTTTTACTATTAAATTATGTCAATGTAGGAAGAATCTGACATTCTTGAAGAAGGAAAAAATAATGGACCCTTGGAAACTGTCAACAAAGCAATCAATCTCTTATCTTATGTAGTGCCCATGGACACTCTATAAAAGAGGAGAGAGATAGAGAGAGATGATTGAGGAGTGGGCTCACCTGATTTGCATTGGGATCCCTCCCCAATTATCTCTCTCTATCTCTCTCCTCTCTTCTAGAGTGCCCATGGACACTCTATAGAAAAACCCATGAAGATATAGTAAATCTATTAATGTCCACGCGTTTTGTGAACCTAATTGGTATATAAGAATAACATACATCTCGATTCTCGAGTTTTCTTAGTATGAAAATTTTAAGGGTTTTTCTATAGAGTGCCCATGGGCACTCTATAAAACATGGGTGAGATAGAAAGAGATGATTAGGGAGGAGATCCCAATGCAAATCAGGTGGGCCCCCTCCTCAATAATCTCTCTCTAGAAAGAGATGATTAGGGAGGAGATCCCAATGCAAATCAGGTGGGCCCCCTCCTCAATAATCTCTCTCTATCTTTCTTATTTATATCAAGTATTTATGACTTTTTACTGTCAAATTATGTCAATGCAGGAAGAATATGGCATTCTTGAAGAAGGAGAAAAAATAGACCATTGGAAACAGTCAACTATGCAATCTCTCTCTTCTCTTTTAAAGTACCATTGGACATTCTATAAGAGAGGAGAGAGATAGAGATAGATGATTGAGGAGGGGATCCCTCCCAAATCATCTCTCTCTCTATCTCTCCTCTCTTATAGAGTGCCTATGGGCACTCTATAGAAAAACCAATGGAGATATCATAAATCTATTAATGTTCACGCGTTTCGTGAACCTAATTGGTATATAAGAAAAAACATGCATCTCGATTCTCGAGTTTTCTTAGTATGAAATTTTTAAGGGTTTTTCTATAGAGTGCCCATGGGATTCTCGAGTTTTCTTAGTATGAAATTTTTAAGGGTTTTTCTATAGAGTGCCCATGGGCACTTTATAAGAGGAGAGAGAGATAGAAAGAGATGATTAGGGAGGGGATCCCAATGCAAATCAGGTGAGCCCCCTCCTCAATCATCTCTCTCTATCTCTCTTATTTATATCAAGTATTTATGATCACAAATTTTTACTGTCAAATTATGTCAATGCAGAAAGAATATGATATTCTTGAAGAAGGAAAAAAAATATACCCTTGTAAAATGTCAACTATGCAATCTCTCTCTTCACTTATAGAGTTCCCATGGGCACTATATAAAAGAGGAGAGAGATAGAGACAGATGATTGAGGAAGGGGCCCACCTGATTTGCATTGGGATCCCCTCCCCAATCATCTCTCTCTCTCTATCTCCTCTCTTATAGAGTTCCCATGGGCACTCTATAGAAAAACGCATGAAGATATAGTAAATCTATTAATATCCACGCGTTTCATGAACCTAATTAGTATATAAGAATAACATGCATTTCGATTATCGAGTTTTTTTAATATGAAATTTTTAAGGGTTTTTCTTGAGTGCCCATGGGCACTCTATAAGAGAAGAGAGAGATAGAAAGAGATTATTTGGGATGGAATCCCAATGCAAATCAGGTGGGCCCCCTCCTCAATCATCTCTCTCTATCTCTCTTATTTATATCAAGTATTTATGATCACAAATTTTTTCTGTCAACTTATGTCAATGTAGGAAGAATATCACATTCTTGAAGAAGGAAAAAAAATGGACCCTTGAAAACTATCAACTATGCATTCTCTCTCTTCTCTTATAGAGTGCCCAAAGACACTCTATAAAAGAGGAGAGAGATAGAGAGAGATGATTGGGGAGTGGGCCCATCTAATTTGCATTGGGATCCCTCCCCAATCATCTCTCTCTATCTCTCTCCCCTCTTATAGAGTGCCCATGGACACTCAATAGAAAAATCCATGAAGATATAGTAAATCTATCCCTTTTATTTATATCTAGTATTTATCATCACAAGTTTTACGGACAAATTACGTCAATGCAGGAAGAATATCACATTCTCGAAGAAGAAAAAAAAATGGACCATTGGAAACTGTCAACTATGCAATCTCTCTCTTCTCTTATAGAGTGCCCATGGGCACTCTATAGAAAAACCCATGAAGATATAGTAAATCTATTAATGTCCATGCGTTTCGTGAACTTAATTGGTATATAAGAATAACATGCATCTCGATTCTCGAGTTTTCTTAGTATGAAATTTTTAAGGGTTTTTCTATAGAGTGCCCATGGGCACAATATAAGAGAAGAGAGAGATAGAAAGAGATGATTAGGGAGGGGATCCCAATGCAATTCAGGTGGGCCCCCACCTCAATCATCTCTCTCTCTATATACAGTGTCCATGGGCACTCTATAGAAAAACCCTTAAAGGGTTATTCTGTAGAGTGCCCATGAGCACTCTATAAAAGAGGAGAGAGATAGAGAGAGATGATTGAGGATGAGGCCCACCTGATTTGCATTGGGATCCCCTCCCCAATCATCTCTCTCTCTCTCTCTCCCCTCTTATAGAGTGCCCATGGGCACTCTACAGAAAAACCCAAGAAGATATAGTAAATCTATTAATGTCCACGCGTTTCGTGAACCTAATTGGTATATAAGAATAACATACATCTCGATTCTTGAGTTTTCTTTGTATGAAATTTTTAAGGGTTTTTCCATAGAGTGCCCATGGGCACTCTATAAAAGAAGGGAGAGATCAAAAGAGATGATTAGGGAGGAGATCCCCATGCAAATCAGGTGGGCCCCCTCCTCAATCATCTCTTTGTATCTTTCTTATTTATATCAAATATTTATGATCACAAATTTTAACTGTCAATTTTTGTTAATGTAGGAAGAAAATCACATTCTTGAAGAAGGAAAAAAATGAACCCTTGGAAACTGTCAGCTATGCAATCTCTCTCTTCTCTTATAGAGTGCCCATGGGCACTCTATAAAAGAGGAGGGAGATAGAGAGATGATTGAGGAGGGGGCCCACCTGATTTGCATTGGGATCCCCTCCCCAATAATCTCTCTCTATCTCTCTCCTCTCTTATAGAGTGCTCATGGGCACTCTATAGAATAACCCATGAAGATATAGTAAATCTATTAATGTCCACGCATTTCGTGAACCTAATTGGTATATAAGAAAAACATGCATCTCGATTCTCGAGTTTTCTTTGTATGAAAATTTTAAGGGTTTTTCTATAGAGTGCCCATGGGCACTTTATAAGTAAAGAGAGAGATAGAAAGAGATGATTAGAGAGGGGATCCCAATCTAAATCAGGTGGGCCCCCACCTCAATCATCTCTCTCTATCTCTCTTAATTATATCAAGCATTTATGATCATAAATTTTTACTCTCAAATTATGTCAATGCAGTAAGAATATGACATTCTTGAAGAAGGAAAAATAATGGACCCTTAAAAACTGTCAACTATGCAATCTCTCTCTCCTCTTATAGAGTGCCCATGGGCACTCTATAAAAGAGGAGAGAGATAGAGACAGATGATTGAGGAGAGGGTCCACCTGATTTGTATTGGGATCCCCTCCCCAATCATCTCTCTCCATCTCTGTCCTCTCTTATAGAGTGCCCATGAGCACTTTATAGAATAACCGATGAAGATATAGTAAATCTATTAATGTCCACGCGTTTCGTTAACCTAATTGGTATATAAGAAAAACATGCATCTCGATTCTCGGGTTTTCTTAGTATGAAATTTTTAAGGGTTTTTCTATAGAGTGCTCATAGGCACTCTATAAGAGAAGAGAGAGATAGAAAGAGATGATTAGGGAGGGAATCTCAATGCAAATCAGGTGGGCCCCCTCCTCAATCATCTCTCTCTATCTCTCTTATTTATATCAATTATTTATGATCGTAAATTTTTACTGTCAAATTATGTCAATGTAGGAAGAATATCATATTTTTGAAGAAGGAAAAAATAGACCATTGGAAATTGTCAACTATGCAATCTCTCTCTTCTCTTATAGAGTGCCCATGGGCACTCCATTAAAGAGGAAAGAGATAGAGAGAGATGATTGAGGAGGGGGCCCACCTGATTTGCATTGGGATCCCCTCCCCAATCTCTCTATCTATCTCTCTCCTCTCTTATAGAGTGCCCATGGGCACTCTATTGAAAAACCCATGAAGATATTGTAAATCTATTAATGTCCACGCGTTTCGTGAACCTAATTGGTATATAAGAATAACATGCATCTCGATTCTCGAGTTTTCTTAGTATGAAATTTTTAGGGTTTTTCTATAGAGTGCCCATGGGCACTCTATCAGAGAAGAGAGAGATAGAAAGAGAAGATTAGGGAGGGGATCCCAATGCAAATCAGGTGGGCCCCCTCCTCAATCATCTCTCTCTATCTCTCTTATTTATATCAAGTATTTATGATCACATATTTTTACTGTCAAATTATGTCAATGTAGGAATAATATCACATTCTTGAAGAAGGAAAAAAAATCGGACCCTTGAAAACTGTCAACTATGCAATCTCTCTCTTCTCTTATAGAATGCCCATGGGCACTCTATAAAAGAGGAGAGAGAGAGAGAGAGAGAGAGAGAGAGAGAGAGAGAGAGAGAGGCAGAGAGAGAGTGATGATTGAGGAGGGGGCCCACCTGATTTGCATTGGGATCCCATCCCCAATCATATCTCTCAATCCCTCTCCTCTCTTATAGAGTGCTTATGGGCACTCTATAGAAGAACCCATGAAGATATAGTAAATTTATCAATATCCACGCATTTCGTGAACCTAATTTGTATATAAGAATAACATGCATCTCGATTCTCGAGTTTTCTTAGTACGAAATTTTTAAGGGTTTTTCTATAGAGTGCCCATGGGCACTCTATAAGAGAAGAGATAGATAGAAAGAGATGATTGGGAAGGGGATCCCAATACAAATCAGGTGGGATTCCTCCTCAATCATCTCTCTCTATCTCTCTTATTTATATCAAGTATTTATGATCAAAAATTTTTACTATCAATGTAGGAACAATATCACATTCTTGAAGAAGGAAAAAAAATAGACCCTTTGAGACTGTCAACTATGCAATCTCTCTCATCCCTTATAGAGTGCCTATGGGCACTCTATAAAAGAGGAGAGAGATAGAGAGAGATGATTTAGGAGGGGGCCCACCTGATTTGTATTGGGATCCCTTCCCCAATCTCTCTCTCTCTCTCTATCTCTCTCCTCTTTTATAGTAAATCTATTAATGTCTACGCATTTTGTGAACCTAATTGGTATATAAGAATAATATGCATCTCGATTCTCGAGTTTTCTTAGTAAGAAAATTTTAAGGGTTTTTCTATAGAGTGCCCATGGGCACTCTATCAGAGAAGAGAGAGATAGAAAGAGATGATTAGGGAGGGGATCCTAATGCAAATCAGGTGGGCCCCCTCTCTTATTGAGAAACCCATGAAGATATAGTAAATCTATTAATGTCCACACATTTCGTGAACCTAATTGGTATATAAGAATAACATGCATCTTGATTCTCGAGTTTTCTTAGTAAGAAATTTTTTAGGGTTTTTTATACAGTGCCCATAGGCACTCTATCAGAGGAGAGAGAGATAGAAAGAGATGATTAGGGAGGGGATCCCAATGCAAATAAGGTAGGCCCCCTCCTCAATCATCTTTCTCTATCTCTCTTATTTATATTAAGTATTTATGATCACAAATTTTTACTAGCAAATTATGTCAATGCAGGAAGAATATGATATTCTTGAAGAAGGAAAAAATAATAGACCCTTGGAAACTGTCAACTATGCAATCTCTCTCTTCTTTTATAGAGTGCCCATGGGCACCCTATAAAAGAGGAGAGAGATTGAGAGAGATGATTGAGGAGGGGGCCCACCTGATTTGCATTGGGATCCCCTTCCCAATCATCTCTCTCTATATCTCTCCTCTCTTATAGAGTGCCCATGGGCACTCTATAGAAAAACCCATGAAGATATAGTAAATCTATTAATGTCCACGCGTTTCGTGAACCTAATTGGTATATAAGAATAACATACATCACTCTATAAAAGAAGATCGAAAGGGATGATTAGGGAGGAGATCCCAATGTAAATAAGGTGGGCCCCCTCCTCAATCATCTCTCTCTATCTCTTTTATTTATATCAAGTATTTATGATCACAAATTTTTACTATCAATTTATGTCAATGCAGGAAGAATATCGCATTCTTGAAGAAGGAAAAAAATAGACCCGTGGAAACTGCCAACTATACAATCTCTCTCTTCTCTTATAGAGTGCCCATGGGCACTCTATAAAAGAGGAGAGAGATAGAGAGATGATTAAGGAGGGGGCCCACCTGATTTGTATTGGGATCCCCTCCCCAATCGTCTCTCTCTATCTCTCTCCTCGCTTATAGAGTGCTCATGGGCACTCTACAGAAAAACCCGTGAAGATATCGTAAATCTATTAATGTCCACGAATTTCGTGAACCTAATTGGTATATAAGAATAACATGCAACTCGATTCTCGAGTTTTCTTATTATGAAATTTTTAAGGGTTTTTCTATAGAGTGCCCATGGGCACTTTATAAGTGAAGAGAGAGATAGAAAGAGATGATTAGAGAGGGGATCCTAATGCAAATCAGGTGGGCCCCCTCCTCAATCATCCCTCTCTATCTCTCTTATTTATATCAAGTATTTATGATCATAAATTTTTACTGTCAAATTGTTTCAATGCAGGAAGAATATGACATTCTTGAAGAAGGAAAAATAATGGACCCTTAGAAACTGTCAACTATGCAATCTCTCTCTCCTCTTATAGAGTGCCCATGGGCACTCTATAAAAGAGCAGAGAGATAGAGACAGATGATTGAGGAGAGGGCCCACCTGATATGCATTGGGATCCCCTTCCCAATCATCTCTATCTCTCTCCTCCCTTATAGAGTGCTCATGGGCACTCTATAGAAAAACTGATGAAGATATAGTAAATCTATTAATGTCCACGCGTTTCGTTAACCTAATTGGTATATAAGAATAACATGCATCTCGATTCTCGAGTTTTCTTAGTATGAAATTTTTAAGGGTTTTTCTATAGAGTGCTCATAGGTACTCTATAAGAGAAGAGAGAGATAGAAAGAGATGATTAGGGAGGGAATCCCAATGCAAATCAGGTGGGCCCCCTCCTCAATCATCTCTCTCTATCTCTCTTATTTATATCAAGTATTTATGATCACAAATTTTTACTGTCAAATTATGTCAATGTAGGAAGAATATCACATTCTTGAAGAAGGAAAAAAAATCGACCCTTGAAACCTGTCAACTATGCAATCTCTCTCTTCTCTTATAGAGTGCCCATGGGCACTCTATAAAAGAGGAGAGAGATAGAGAGAGAGATGATTGAGGAGGGGGTCCACCTGATTTGTATTGGGATCCCCTCCCCAATCATCTCTCTTTATCTTTCTCCTCTCTTATAGAGTGATCATGGGCACTCTATAGAAAAACCCATGAAGATATAGTAAATCTATCAATGTCCACGCATTTCGTGAACCTAATTGGTATATAGGAATAATACGCATCTCGATTCTCGAGTTTTCCTAGTACAAAAATTTTAAGGGTTTTTTTATTGAGTGCCCATGGGCACTCTATAAGAGAAGAGAGAGATAGAAAGAGATGGTTAGGGAAGGGATCCCAATGCAAATCAGGTGGACCCCTCCTCAATCATCTCTCTCTATCTCTCTTATTTATATCAAGTATTTATGATCATAAATTTTTACTATCAAATTATGTCAATGCAGGAAGAATATGACATTCTTGAAGAAGAAAAAAAAATGGACCCTTGGAAACTGTCAACTATGCAATTTCTCTCTTCTCTTATAGAGTGCCTATGGGCACTCTATAAAAGAGGAGAGAGATAGAGAGTGATGATTGAGGAGGGGGCCCACCTGATTTGCATGGGGATCTTCTCCCCAATCATCTCTCTCTATCTTTCTCCTCTCTTATAGAGTGCCCATGGGCACTCTATAGAAAAACCCATGAAGATATAGTAAATCAATTAATGTCCACGCATTTCTTGAATCTAATTGGTATATAAGAATAACATGTATCTCGATTCTTGAGTTTTCTTAGTATGAAATTTTTAATGGTTTTTCTATAGAGTGCCCATGGGCACTCTATAAGAGAAGAGATAGACAGAAAGAGATGATTAGGGAGGGGATCCCAATGCAAATCAGGTGTGCTTCCTCCTTAATCATCTCTCTCTATCTCTCTTATTTATATCAAGTATTTATGACCATAAATTTTAACTATCAAATTATGTCAATGCAGGAACAATATCACATTCTTGAAGAAGGAAAAAAATAAACCATTGAAAACTGTCAACTATGCAATCTCTCTCTTCTCTTATAGAGTGCCTATGTGCACTCTATAAAAGAGGAGAGAGATAGAGAGAGATGATTGAGGTGGGGGCCCACCTGATTTGCATTGGGATCCCCTCCCCAACCTCTCTCTCTATCTCTCTCCTCTCTTATAGAGTGCCCATGGGCACTCTATTGAAAAACCCATTAAGATATAGTAAATCTATTAATGTCCACGTATTTCGTAAACCTAATTGATATATAAGAATAACATGCATCTCGATTCTCGAGTTTTCTTAGTATGAAATTTTTAATTGTTTTTCTATAGAGTGCCCATGGGCACTCTATCAGAGAAGAGAGAGATAAAAAGAGATGATTAGGGTGGGGATCCCAATGCAAATCAGGTGGGCCCCCTCCTCAATCATCTCTCTCTATCTCTCTTATTTATATCAAGTATTTATGATCATAAATTTTTACTAGCAGATTACGTCAATGCAGGAAGAATATGACATTCTTGAAGAAGGAAAAAATAATGGACCCTTGGAAAACTGTCAACTATGCAATCTCTCTCTTCTCTTATAGAGTGCCCATGGGCACTCTATAAAAGAGGAGAGAGATTGAGAGAGATGATCGAGGAGGGGGCCCACCTGATTTGCATTGGGATCCCCTCCCCAATCATCTCTCTCTATCTCTCTCCTCTCTTTTAGAGTGCCCATTGGCACTCTATAGAAAAACCCATGAAGATATAGTAAATCTATTAATTTCCATGCGTTTCGTGAACCTAATTGGTATATAAGAATAACATATATTTCGATTCTCGAGTTTTCTTAGTATGAAATTTTTAAGGTAGTTTCTATAGAGTGTCCATGGGCACTCTATAAAAGAAGGGAGAGATAGAAAGAGATAATTAGGGAGGGGATCCCAATGCAAATCTGGTGGGGCCCCTCCTCAATCATCTCTCTCTATCTCTCTAATTTATATCAAGTATTTATAATCACAAATTTTTACTGTCAAATTATGTCAATGTAGGAAGAATATCACATTCTTGAAGAAGGAAAAAAAAATAAACCCTTGGAAACTGTCAACTATGCAATCTCTCTCTTCTCTTATAGAGTGCCCATGGGCACTCTATAAAAGTGGAGAGAAATAGAGAGATGATTGAGGAGGGGGCGCACTTGATTTCCATTGGGATCCCCTCCCCAATCATCTCTCTCTATCTCTCTCCTCTCTTATAGAGTGCTCATGGGCACTCTACAGAAAAACCCATGAAGATATAGTAAATCTATTAATGTCCATGCATTTCGTGAACCTAATTGGTATATAAGAATAACATGCATCTCGACTCTCGAGTTTTCTTAGTACGAAATTTTTAAGGGTTTTTCTATAGAGTGCCCATGGGCACTCTATGAGAGAAGAGAGAGATAGAAAGAGATGATTAGGGAGGGGATCCCAATGCAAATCAGTTGGGCCCCCTCCTCAATCATCTCTCTCTATCTCTCTTATTTATATCAAGTATTTATGATCACAAATTTTTACTATCAAATTATGTCAACGCATGAAGAAAATGACATTGTTGAAGAAGGAAAAAAATGGACCATTGGAAACTGTCAACTATGCAATCTCTCTCTTCTATTATAGAGTGCCCATGGGCACTCTATAAAGGAAGGGAGAGATAGAGAGAGATGATTGAGGAGGGGGCCCACTTGATTTGCATTGGGATCCCCTCCCCAATCATCTCTCTCTATCTCTCTCCTCTCTTATAGAGTGCCCATGGGCACTCTATAGAAAAACCCATAAAGATATAGTAAATCAATTAATGTCCACGTGTTTCGTGAACCTAATTGGTATATAAGAATAACATGTATCTCGATTCTCGAGTTTTCTTAGTATGAAATTTTTAAGGGTTTTTCTATAGCGTGACCATGGGGACTCTATAAGAGAAGAGATAGATAGAAAGAGATTTTTAGGGAGGGGATCCCAAAGCAAATCAGGTGGGCTTCCACCTCAATCATCTCTCTCTGTCTCTCTTATTTATATCAAGTATTTATGATCACAAATTTTTAATGCAGGAACAATATCACATTCTTTAAAAAGGAAAAAAATGAACCCTTGGAAACTGTCAACTATGCAATCTCTCTCTTCTCTTATAGAGTGCACATGGGCACTCTATAAAAGAGAAGAGAGATAGAGAGAGATGATTGAGGAGGGGGCCCACCTGATTTGCATTGGGATCCCCTCCCCTAATATCTCTCTCTATCTCTCTCCTCCCTTATAGAGTGCCCATGGGCACCCTATTGAAAAACCGATGAAGATATAGTAAATCTGTTAATGTCCACGCGTTTCGTGAACCTAATTGGTATATAAGAATAACATGCATCTCGATTCTCGTGTTTTCTTAGTATGAAATTTTTAAGGGTTTTTCTATAGAGTGCCCATGGGCACTCTATCAGAGAAGAGAGAGATAGAAAGAGATGATTAGGGAGGGGATCCCAATGTAAATCAGGTGGGCCCCCTCCACAATCATCTCTCTCTATCTCTGTTATTTATATCAAGTATTTATGATGACAAATTTTTACTGTCAAATTATGTCAATGCAGGAAGAATATGACATTCTTGAAAAGGAAAAAATAATGGACCCTTGGAAACTGTCAACTATGCAATCAATATCTTCTCTTATAGACTGTCCATGGGCACTCTATAGAAAAACCCTTAAAGGGTTTTTCTATAGAGTGTCCATGAGCACTCTATAAAAGAGGAGAGAGATAGAGAGAGATAATTGAGGAGGGGGGCTACCTGATTTGCATTGGGATCCCCTCCTCAATCATCTCTCTCTATCTTTCTCCTATCTTATAGAGTGCCCATGGGCACTCTATAGAAAAACCCATGAAGATATAGTAAATCTATTAATGTCCATGCGTTTCGTGAACTTAATTGGTATATAAGAATAACATACATCTCGATTCTCGAGTTTTCTTAGTATGAAATTTTTAAGGGTTTTTCTATAGAGTGCCCATGGGCACTTTATAAACGAAGGGAGAGATCGAACGAGATGATTAGGGAGGAGATCCCAATGCAAATAAGGTGGGCCCCCTCCTCAATCATCTCTCCCTATCTCTCTTATTTATATCAAGTATTTATGATCACAAATTTTTGCTGTCAATTTATGTCAATGCAGGAAGAATATCACTTTCTTGAAGAAGAAAAAAAATGGACCCTTGGAAACTGTCAACTATGCAATCTCTCTCTTCTCTTATGGAGTGCCCATGAGCACTCTATAAAAGAGGAGAGAGATGGAGAGATGATTGAGGAGGGGGCCCACCTGATTTGCATTGGGATCCCCTCCCCAATCATCTCTCTCAATCTATCTCCTCACTTATAGAGTGCTCATGGGCACTCTATAGGAAAACCCATGAAGATATTGTAAATCTATTAATGTCCACGCATTTCGTGAACCTAATTGGTATGTAAGAATAACATGCATCTCGATTCTCGAGTTTTATTAGTGTGAAATTTTTAAGGTTTTTCAATAGAGTGCCCATGGGCACTTTATAAGTGAAGAGAGAGATGGAAAGAGATGATTAGAGACGGGATCCCAATGCAAATCAGGTGGGCCCCCTCCTCAATCATCTCTCTCTATCACTCTTATTTATATCAAGTATTTATGATCACAAATTTTTACTGTCAAATTATGTCAATGCAGGAAGAATATGACATTCTTGAAGAAGAAAAAATAATGGACCCTTGGAAACTGTCAACTATGCAATCTCTCTCTCCTATTATAGAGTGCCATGGGCACTCTATAAAAGAGGAGAGAGATAGAGACAGATGATTGAGGAGAGGGCCCACCTGATTTGCATTCGGATCTCCACCCCAATCATATCTCTCTATCTCTCTCCTCTCTTATAGAGTGCCCTCGGGCACTCTATAGAAAAACCGAAGAAGATATAGTAAATCTATTAATGTCCACACGTTTTGTTAACCTAATTGGTATATAAGAATAACATGCATCTTGATTCTCGAATTTTCTTAGTATGAAATTTTTAATGGTTTTTCTATAGAGTGCTCATAGGCACTCTATAGGAGAAGAGAGTGATAGAAAGAGATGATTAGGGAGCGAATTCCAATGCAAATCAGGTGGGCCCCCGCCTCAATCATCTCTCTCTATCTCTCTTATTTATATCAAGTATTTATGATCGTAAATTTTTACTGTCAAATTATGTCAATGTAGGAAGAACATCACATTTTTGAAGAAGGAAAAAAAATGGACCCTTGAAAACTGTCAACTATGCAATCTCTCTCTTCCCTTATAGAGTGCCCATGGGCACTCTATAAAAGAGGAGAGAGATAGAGAGAGATGATTGAGGAGGGGGTCCATCTGTTAAATATCATTGGGATCCCCTCCCCAATCATCTCTTTCTATCTCTCTCCTCTCTTATAGAGTTCTCATGGGCACTCTATAGAAAAACCCATGAAGATATAGTAAATCTATTATTGTCCACGCATTTCGTGAACCTAATTGGTATATAAGAATAACATGCATCTCGATTCTCGAGTTTTCTTAGTACGAAATTTTTAAGGGCTTTTCTATAGAGTGCCCATGGGCACTCTTTAAGAGAAGAGAGAGATAGAAAGAGATGGTTAGGGAGGGGATCCCAATGCAAATCAGGTGGACCCCTCCTCAATCATCTCTCTCTATCTCTTTTATTTATATCAAGTATTTATGATCATATATTTTTACTATCAAATTATGTCAATGCAGGAAGAATATGATATTCTTGAAGAAGGAAAAAAAAATGGACCCTTGGAAACTGTCAACTATGCAATCTCTCTTTTCTCTTATAGAGTGCTCGTTGGCACTCTATAAAAGAGGAGAGAGATAGAGAGATATGATTGAGGAGGGGACCCACCTGATTTGCATTGGGATTCCCTCCCTAATCATCTCTCTCTATCTCTCTCCTCTCTTATAGAGTGCGCATGGGCACTCTATAGAAAAACCCATTAGATATAGTAAATCAATTAATGTCCACGTGTTTCGTGAACCTAATTGGTATATAAGAATAACATGCATCTCGATTCTTGAGTTTTCTTAGTATGAAATTTTTAAGGGTTTTTCTATAGAGTGCCCATGGACACTCTATAAGAGAAGAGATGGATAGAAAGAGATGATTAGGGAGGGGATCCCAATGCAAATCAGGTGGGCTTCCTCCTCAATCTTCTCTCTCTTTCTCTCTTATTTATATCAAGTATTTATGATCACAAATTTTTACTGTCAAATTATTTCAATGCAGGAACAATATCACATTCTTGAAGAAGGAAAAAAATGGACCCTTGGAAACTGTCAACTATGCAATCTCTCTCTTCTCTTATAGAGTGCCTATGGGCACTCTATAAAAGTGGAGAGAGATAGAGAGATGATTGAAGAGGGGGCCCACTTGATTTGCATTGGGATCCCCTTTCCAATCATCTCTCTCTATCTCTCTCCTTTCTTATAGAGTGCTCACGGGCACTCTATAGAAAAACCCATAAAGATATAGTAAATCTATTAATGTCCATGCATTTCGTGAACCTAATTGGTGTATAAGAATAACATGCATCTCGATTCTCGAGTTTTCTTAGTATGAAAATTTTAAGGGTTTTTCTATAGAGTGCCCATGGGCACTCTATAAGTGAAGAGAGAGATAGAAAGAGATGATTAGAGAGGGGATCCCAATGCAAATCAGGTGGGCCCCCTCCTCAATCATCTCTTTTTATTTCTCTTATTTATATCAATTATTTATGATCACAAATTTTTACTGTCAAATTATGTCAATGCAGGAAGAATATGACATTCTTGAAGAAGGAAAAAAATGAACCCTTGGAAACTGTCAACTATGCAATCTCTCTCTTCTCTTATAAAGTGCCCATAGGAACTCTTTAAAAGAGGAGAGAGATATAAAGAGATGATTGGGGAGGAGATCCCCCTCCTCAATCATCTCTTTCTATCTCTCTCCTCTCTTATAGAGTGTCCATGGGCACTCTATAGAAAAACCCATGAAGATATAGTTAATCTATTAATGTCCACGCGTTTCGTGAACCTAATTGGTATATAAGAATAACATGTATCTCGATTCTCGAGTTTTCTTAGTATGAAAATTTTAAGGGTTTTTCTATAGAGTGCCCATGAGCACTCTATAAGAGAAGAGAGAGATAGAAAGAGATGATTAGGGAGGGAATCCCAATGCAAATCAGGTTGGCCTCCTCCTCAATCATCATCTCTTTCTATCTCTCTTATTTATATCAAGTATTTATGATCTTAAATTTTTACTGTCAAATTATGTCAATGCAGGAAGAATATCACATTCTTGAAGCAGGAAAAAAAATGGACTCTTGGAAACTGTCAACTATGCAATCTCTCTTTTCTCTTATAGAGTGCCCATTGGCACTCTATAAAAGAGGAGAGAGATAGCTCTTATAGAGTGCCCATTGGCACTCTATAAAAGAGGAGAGAGATAGAGAGAGATGATTGAGGAGGGGGGCCACCTGATTTGCATTGGGATCCCCTCTCCAATCATCTCTCTCTATCTCTCTCCTCTCTTATAGAGTGCCCATGGGCACTCTATTGAAAAACCCATGAAGATATAGTAAATCTATTAATGTCCACGCATTTCGTGAACCTAATTGGTATATAAGAATAACATGCATCTCGATTCTCGAGTTTTCGTAGTATGGAATTTTTAAGGGTTTTTCTATAGAGTGCCCATGGGCAATCTATAAGAGAAGAGAGAGATAGAAAGAGATGATTAGGGAGGGAATCCCAATACAAATCAGGTGGGCCCCCTCCTCAATCATCTCTCTCTATCTCTCTTATTTATATCAAGTATTTATGATCACAAACTTTTACTGTCCAATTATGTCAATGCAGGAAGAATATGACATTCTTGAAGAAGGAAAAAAATGGACCCTTGGAAACTGTCAACTATGCACGGAGGTGATGGAGATCCTTCTTGAACAAGAAGTGCTTTGACGGGTTCAAACATGACAAACAAAGAATTAAGACATGGCCAGATGCGATACTAGAAATAGAATTTGAAGCCTTGCTCAAATTTTGGATCACCGAACAATCAAAGGTAAATGAGATGAGATTAGACTTTCAGATTATGTGCATTCTATTTATCTGATGCTATATTTTTGCCACAAATATGACTTGGAAGCAAGTTATTACTCTTGTTGGTCCTTTGTATGAGCCTGCAAAAAAAAAATCCTTTTGCAAATTGTTAATGCCATGTTAGTTCCTCTTTGCATGTCAGATTTCATTCTATATGGTTGCAGCTTGCTAGTTTTTTTTATAAGAAATTTATCTGAAATCAAACTTTTACACGAACCGTTTTTATGAATAATTGTTTATCACTGTATTAAATTTAGTATATTTTTTGAAGCAAGTTCTAATTTCATGAATCAAGCTCCAATAAAACTGGCAACTAAGCAAGTTTATCCTTGACTTAGGAAAGATTACAATTAATATCATGACAAGAGATGTGTAATTGAATTATGCTGCAAATCCTATTACTTACTAAGGGCATGATCTATATGTCTGAGCTAGAGAAACATAAAGCATCTAATTATCTCCTTGTCCAATTATAATTCTTAGCACAATGTGAGATAAGCAACAACCAGATTAACCGAGGATCAGTTTAAAAATGATCAAGATGGTTAGCAGTTTCTTTCTATTTATCTGTTGCTTTCATTTTGGTGCACTTTCAATACCTTTGTCTGGCTGCTTATTTATTTTATACGTTTTAGCTAAGGTTATGTTTCTTTGACTAGATTTCATGAATATTCAAAAGGGAGGCTGTTCCGACAAGTTTGAATTAGCATATCTAAAATAAATATGACACATATATTTACTATAAAAGTATCAGCCAATACTTGAAACTTTGTTCTATATTGATTGGTTCTTAGTTGTATAATTATTTGCATGCAAGTTTCTAATGGATAGGTTGTTTTTAAATCCACGTTCCTTCTGATTGTGTAGACAACAAGTGAGACCAACAAAGCAAATCGTGATGATCAAGAACATATACACGCTACAGGGTCAATAAGTTTTGCCAGGATCCACAAAAATTTGGTATTTGTAATTTTTTGTTTAATATTATTTATTAACTACGCCCTAGCTTTTTGTTCATTATTACTGTAGTTATTAATATTTTAACTATCATGTCTTTATTATAGGAAAAGGAGTTGGGAAGAGCTCCAAGTGAAGCTAAAATGTTTATTGAGACCTGTAAAAAGAAGACAGCACTAGAAGGAGAGAAAACAATCAATTTGATAGTAAGTATATGACATATCAACTAAATATAAATTTTCATATATTGCTTTTTAGATCCTACTTTTCATATAACATGCACATCAACTAAATATAAATTTTCCTAATGCAGGGTGCTTTAGATGAACTCAAATCTTAAGATGAAGTTGATGATGGATGGTATTTAGTCAAGAAAGCTAGACATCTTGGACATGTACGTCTTATGTAGAGGGGGTGTCACTGAAACCATACTCCAGAATAAAAATATAAAGATCGAGGATCCCTATGAGCAAGTTTCATAATATGTTGTTCAAACTATATCACAAAAAGTTGAGCAAGAGTTGACAAAAAAGTTTGAAGAGCAGAAGGCAGATTTGGTTCATGGTTTCGCTGAGCTCTTGACGGAAACACTTGGGTAAACAATTGATCCAGCGACTATTGTAAGACATGTCGCACGCACAAGATCACCTAAGGAAGCTAATAGTGCTCCAAATCATGATCGTCCTCGCTCGTATGGAAGCAGTCATCATCCATGAAATGAGGTAGTTTTTTCTACTGTTATATCTTTCTTTTTCTTTGTTGTGTATATGACAACTTGTTTGGACTGGTTGCTTCTTTGGTTTCTGAAGTTAATATCATATATACTCGGACATAGAATTATGGTGCTACAGTTAGTATTAAAGCCTTCCAATGTTGTAACTTTATTGAGGGGCTCATCAAGTTGATATAATTAAGGAGATGATGACTTCTATATGTAATAAATTAAAGCCAATTGATGCAATTATCATATGCCATTGTAGATGCCCCTGGTTATGATAATATAGTAGCAGTTTCTGGAGTGTGTTGAATTTATTTAGTTATATATTAGGTGAAATATTTAACTACTTGGTGTATAGTTTGATGAATGGATGTTGATTTCTTAGAGCTCCTAAGAGAATATTGTCCCTGTCTAAGAGGATAGATTAAGGTTTAAGAACTTGCTAGCTTATGCCATAGTCTTGTGACTTATTATTAACAGTGCTGTAGTTAATATTACATCTTGGCATCTTTAACGAATGACTCGTCAAGTTGATGTAAATAAGTATTAAGGAACGAAAATTTTTATATCTAATAAATTAAACAAGAAGTGATGCAGTAATCATATGCCACTATAGGTTTATGTCCCTGTTACAGGAATATAACAATAGTTTCTTGGATGTGTCGTATTTATTTTGATATTAGGTGACATATTTAGCTAATTGTTTCATAGATCGATGAAGGGAACATTGATTTCTTAGAGTTGCAAAGGGAATACTGCCCCTTTTTAAGTCATAAGAAAGCAAAATGTAGTAGAGTTGCGTCTTAATTCTTCTCTCATGATTATTGGACTTGATGCACAAGAGAGGAGATGACTCTTGCAGTTGTATTTTAGATATTTACTACCACCAGGCAAATGACATATCTTAGAGTCTATTGTTGGTTAAACTTAATGATTTAATAATGTTAATCATATCTAATTATAATTGTTTATGATTGATTTCTTGAAATTACTAGAAGCTATGTTCGTATGCACTAATTGAAATATTAAGGCATACATTTAAGTGGCAGAATCTTGCAATGAATATCATCAATGAATATAATCTTATTTTTATCTTTTTATCTAAATTTATGCACGAAAATTGATGGTGACTAAAACTGGTTAATCCGTGTGCGCTTTTCACTTACTATGAGATTAGCTCTATCCTGACAATTACAAATTATGTATAGTAATAGAGACCTTTTATTTGAACAGAGGACATTTTTTGTTTAATCAAAGAGGACTTTAAGTCATGTACTTTGGACAAAAGAAAAAAAAACTTGTACTAAAGTCATTGTAATAAACTAATGAATTGTTCATTATGTTTGGTTGTTAGCTTGTAAAATTTGGAGTTTCATTTCTTCGATTGTGACCGAGCATGTATAAATCATGGAGTTTTTGTTTTGTTTTTATTTTTTAATTTTGAAACTGCAGGTCTAAAAAATGTGTAATATATGGATTATTTGCTTTGATCGGTCAAAATTGAAAATTGTCCCCTTTGCTATATATAGATGTTCCCATATCTTGACATCTGAAAACCATCCCCATTGCTAAACAAGCTTATGCATATTTGAAAAATACAACTGTCTCCTTTGGTATAAAACCATTAGCATAGATAACTAATAAAACCTACTCTACAGATACATAACCATCTTTATAGGTCAAACTCGAAATCGCTCCCCCTCCCCTTGGTGCATTAGTGTCACAAATCTTAAAACTATAACCATTCCCGTTGCCACATTATCGTTACCATATACAAAAATATGAACCGTCCCAGTAACTAAACCGTCCCCATTGCTTAAAACTATAGTAAAATGTTGTATTTTTTCAATTTTATATAGTAAATTATTAAGCGAACGATATATCTCAAGTTTAGTACAGATAACTATGCGAATAAAGTAAAATATTTTAAATGCTAAATATCAACAAAAACACCCGTTAACTTTGGATGATAATTAGATAATCCCGCATAACTTTAAAAATATCAAAATGTCTACTAAAATTTAGGGGTTATCAGAAAACCCCTTTAAAAACTTTGAGATTTTTATCAGAAAACCTCTCCAAAAGTGATAATTTTAGGTGAATTTTCTAATAAAATCTCAAAGTTGAGGGTTTTTTTGATACGATCTAAAAGGTAAAGGGGGTTTCCTATAATCACTACTTAATGATATTTTATAATATTATATCTAAAAAGTAATGGATTAATTTTATAAAAACCACGCCCACTATTTTAATATGAGGAAATCCCTCAGGTTTAAGCATATTATAGATAACCAC
>NC_033803.1:63462458-63548858 GCF_001876935.1 Asparagus officinalis | reverse complement strand
CCCCCCAATTATAAAACTTTGAGATAATCCCTTGAAATTTTCTCACTTAACTCCCCTCAAATATAGATATTCTCTACGAAAACCCGTTCAACCATTTTAACTTGAGAAAGCCCCTTAGATTTGAGCTTACTATAGATAATCCCCATCAAGTTTGAAAATTTAAGAAATCACCATGAACTCTTCTCACTCTACGCCCGGAAAACTAACATTGTTATCTAATAACCCTATAAATTTACATTTTTTCACTTAACATGAAAATAGTTTTGGCAAAAAACCCCCAAACAATGGATGTTTACAATTTTAAGATTTTTTCAGAGGTTTTTTGTAATTATTGGAATTTTCATGAGGTTGATTATAATTTTTAGATGTTTGGGAGATTTGGTTCTATTTATATATTTTTTGGGGGGGTTGTTTATACTTTTTATATTTTTTGGATTTTTTAGTAATTTCCTTGATGGTTCTTTGCAATTTTCTAATTAAAAGGGGTTGTTTATGATTTTTTAGATTTTTAGGGGGCTGTATACAATTTAAATTTTTTTTGAATGTGATTTGTCATATTTAATTTTTTTTGGATTTTTTGTTATTTTCATACTTTCATGTGTTTTTTTGAAAATTTTATTTTTTATGGTTTTGTTTTTTAATTTTCATAATTTAAAAGCGGTTGTTTGTACTTTTTAGATTTTGCATAAGTTGTTTATAACTTATGAAATTTTATGGATTACTTATAATTTTAGAATTATAGGAGTCTTTTTCACATTTTTAGATTTTTTAAGTTTTTTTTTTGCAATTTCATGAAATCCTAAAAATTAACATAAATGTAAATCTCACTAAACCCTAATAATTTTACTATTTGGAACTAAATATCAAATATTTTTATAACTCTAACTAAACACCCAATAATTTTTGGCAGAGATCAAAATTAACATCATTAATTTATGCGTAGTCAGATGATCAAAGTACACCCCAATAACCCAATAAGTTTTATATTTTTCACCAAAGCCCTAGTAATTTTTAGCAAATAACCAAAATAATGCTCATTTATAATTTTCAGATCTTTTTAGAGGTTTGTTTGTATTTATTAGAATTTTCAAGAGGTTGATTCTAATTTTTAGATTTTAGAGGGGTTTTTGTCTATGTTTGATTTTTTAGAGGGTTGTTTATACTTTTTATAGACACTCTGAAATTTTTACAAATTGTAAAATAAAATCCTCAAAGTTGTAAAATTTATAAAAATATTGATAATTTCTAACTTAACAGTACATTAAAAATATAGGAATTATAAATATCCTCTACATAATTTATAATTTAAGAAAACACCCTTAAAGTTTTAAGAATTACAAACAAGCCCTCAAAATTTAAATTTTATAAAAAAACACCCTGAGAATTTCAAACTCATTAGTAAATTGAAAACTTAGGAATTATAAATAATATATAAACAATTTACAATATATTAAAAAGGCGTATAAGTTTAAAAAATTGTAAAAAGCCCCTAAAATTCATACTTTACAAAAAAACACCATGAGAATTTCTAACATGTAGACACTAAAATGAATATACAAAATTACTAATAGCCCCAAGGAAATTAAAAATTTACAAAAAATATTATACTCCCTTTAAAAATATAGGTTTAGGAAAAACTTTTTATAGTCAGTATTACCCATAACCTTTTTGAAAAGAACATAACTAATTGAAAATCTATTAAGTTATAAAATTTATAAAAAACACCTTTAAAGTTTAGTACATTACAAATTACCCCTCCAAAGTTTAAAATTTTCAATGAATTTTTATAATTCATTGATTTCAATGTAATGTTTAATAATTTTGTGTATTTGTAAATTATAAAATTTAGGGTATTTTTTATAATTTTTATAACTTTTGAGGTTGTTTCTCTAGTAGTTTTCTAAATTTTTATTGTATTTACAGCGTAATGCATAAATACGTTAATTAATAATGATATTGAAGTGTAAGTCATTCTTAAGATTATTAGGCCTTAGTTAAGTGCGCACATCACTATTCCTCGGCAGTATAGTTTATATATGTAAAACTTTTCAGACAATCTATATAATGGTTAAAAGGATTTTGTCTTCAATGTACTATATTTTATAAATTATAGTTAATGTGAACTTACCATATAATTTTAATTGTGATCATCATAATTTTAATATGTTTAATTGATTGACTGTATATGTATATAGACCATATATTACTTTACTTTCTCACATGAACTAATATTTGACGCTTAATAATTTAAATTATTACTTTTAAGGTTAATATAAAGAGGAGCTCTAATAACATTTATTTATTTACCTGCAGGATAATACAATCTTAGTTCCTATTTTTTGCTTGAGATTTATTCAATAGTTACGCGTATTAAATTAGTAACTAAAATAATAATTATTTATGCTTAAATTAGGATGATTATAGTTGGTCACTCACTATGGAATATTCAGCAAGATATATACGTTACTTTCTATAGCTATCTGAATTGCCCTATGTATATTTTATAAATTAGTTATTACTTTGACATTTTAAGTACTTTTCCTTTGTAGAATTATTTTTGACTTTTAGATTGTTTAATCACTATATCACTATTCTAGCATAGAAATGACCTCACTCTAAATGGCTTCAAGCTAATATTTGAGTTGAACTAAATTATATATACTGAAAGGCCCTAGAGGGGGGTGAATAGGGTTTATGGATAATGAATATGCAATTAAAAGATTTTCCAACAAACTATAAACAAATATGAAGAGCAAAAACAATAAAAGAGAGTAGGGATTAGAAATAGTTAGCCAATTGATGACACACGGTATATTCACGAGGTTCGGTCCTCTGACCTACGTCCCTGCTTCCCACTTTCGAGAAGAAATCCACTAACACACCCGGTTTAGAAGCCGAAACTTCTCTACACAATGATCTCCACTAAGATCTCATAACCACACAGTAGATCTCCACGAGATCTAGCTCACAGCAGTCACAAATGAAAGAAAAGCTCTCTCTTATAGTAGCCCTATGACAAGGGGAAGAGATTGCAAGTGAAGCTTGGGATGTGAGATTTTAAGGTGTAAAAATAAATGAAAGTTGAAGCTCTTTTGAACAATAAACACAAACTTAAGAGATTTTTCAATGCTTGCTTGTTTACTAAAGTTAATGGGGTTAATGGGTATTTATGAGAAGTGAAGATGACAGCCAAGCCCCAAAGAACCAGACAAAATCCCCTAAAAACTGAGATTTCTAAAACTGTACAAAACTAGCCGATGAAAAGCTTATTAGTCGACTGACGGGCTTCATCAGTCAATTGATGAGCTGATCGTTTCAGGCAATTTCTAGCTCATTAGTCGACTGACTAGATAATCAGTTGACTAATGATGTCATCAGTCGACTGGTCAGTCGACCAAATAAAAAACAAAAATTTTTAAAATTCTGGTGGGTTTTATCAGTCGACTGATCACAAGCATCAGTCGACTGATAACGATTTTTCAGCCAGTATTGGTTTTTAAAAATGAGTTTCAAATGTCTTTTAAAAATAGTAAATAAATTCCAAAAAATATAAAACTTTGGAAATAGTTTATAAACATAGTAACAAACTTGTTTGGAAAGGAATTTTGTAAAAAGGTCCTCGTATTTGTGAAAATTATTATTTTAGCAAAAATGTCAAAATACGAGTATTGAAAATGTGAAAGTGTGTTATCCCAAGAGCTTCAAATATAATCAACATATAACTTGCCTACATTAAGTACTAGAGAGAAAATAAAATAGTAAATATCCCTCACATATAAGTACATGGCTTGAGTCTTGATATTCGCTTCTATGTTGATGAAGCTTCTCATGTATGTAGTGCTCTTTGAAAGCTTTACTTCATCACTTTGCCTCCACCTTCTTAGATATCGTCGTTGTAGCCCATATTCCATCCACTTCTCAATCAATGGTGCTAATGAATTGTAATCTACAATATAGCTTAATAAACAATTAGCACCAATAATGGTGTTTGTAAATCATCATCAAAACAGAAAGGCTAACAATCTCCTCCTTTTTGATGATGACAAACGACCATTATTCAAGAGCAGATAAAATTGATTATTTGGCTTATAGATAGTTGCTCCCCTATCTATAAGGCTTCCCCTAACTATGTGCACAAATGAGGAGATGTCTCTCCCCCTTTGTCACCATAAAAAAAGGGGTAAAAAAATACAATCTGCATATTAAAATCCACACAATGCACCTCAAGTGTTGGCCTACCCGTATCATATTCCTCAAGCATTCGAAATTACTACCTCTCACTAAGCTTTATTACCGACCCCACTCCTCGTGGAATTGACCCCGGTCTCTCACCTCTACACTCCTCTTGGTACCCATGTGTGCTTAAGCATGGTACGACATTGTGGATCAAGAAAAGAATAGATATGACAATGGTAAAGTGAAGATTCATAGCAAGCAAAAATACGCAAAAATA
This sequence comes from Asparagus officinalis, assembly GCF_001876935.1. Classification (NCBI taxonomy): domain Eukaryota; kingdom Viridiplantae; phylum Streptophyta; class Magnoliopsida; order Asparagales; family Asparagaceae; genus Asparagus; species Asparagus officinalis. The sequence goes on along the minus strand of NC_033803.1, from coordinate 63,544,405 downwards.
TAATTTTTTAAAGAATGCACATGCCTAATTCAATTCTAATACGGCAAAAATCAACTTCACAAAGGGGTTTGGTAAAGATGTCAATATAGACAAGCAAAACATCTTTCCGTTCAACATGGTCACGCAAGAAGTGATGCCGCACATCTATATCTTTGGTTCTAGAATGCAAAACAGAATTTTTTGAAATATTGATAGCACTAGTATTGTCACAAAAAAATTTGTGTCATGAAAATACAAATCAAAATCAACCAAATTTTGTTTTATCCACAAAAGTTGTGCACAACATAAGCCGACAGTAATGTATTCCATTTCCGTAGTGGACAAGGCAACACAATTTTGTTTCTTAGATGCCTAAGATACAATGGAGTTACCCAAAAATTGACAAGTACCACTCGTACTCTTACGGTCCACCCTACAATCGGCAAAGTTGGCATCACAATAACCACAAAGATCAAAAGATGTATTTTTGAGGTAAAATAAACCAAGTTCTAAGGTGCCATTGATATATTTGATAATTCTTTTAACCGTAACCAAATGAGACTTTTTAGGAGAAGTTTGAAAACGTGCACATGCACAAACACTAAACATGATATCCGAACTACTAGCGGTGAGATAGAGGAGACTACCTATCATAACTCGATATAGCTTTTAGCCTACCTTTTCCCCACTATCATCTGCATCCAACTTGATAGTAGTGCTCATTGGAGTTGGGGCATGTTTGAAGCTTTACATCTCGAATTTTTTCACCAATTCCCTAGCGTATTTGCTTTGCGATATAAATATGTCATCATTGGATTGTTTAACTTGGAATCCGACAAAGAAGGTGAGCTCTCCCATCATGCTCATCTCAAATTGATCTTGCATTACTTTAGAAAAGTCCTTGCACAAAGATTCATTAGTGGCACCAAAAATAATATCATTCACATAAATTTGAACTAAAATAAAATCATTTTTCCGTTTTCTAACAAAAAGAGTATTATCAATTGTTTCTTTTGTAAAACCATGTTCAATGAGAAAACTTGAAAGGCGAGCATACCAAGCTCTAGGAGCTTGTTTTAACCCATATAAAGCTTTCTGAACCCAGTATACATGATTTGGGAAAGAAGAATCAATAAAGTCGGGGGTTGCTCAACATAAACCTCTTCTTCTATAAAACCATTTAAGAAGCACTTTTGACATCCATTTGAAACAATTTAAAATTTTTGAAGCTAGCAAAGGCTAAAAATATCCTAATGGATTCCAATCTTGCAACCGGTGTAAAAGTTTCATCATAGTCTATGCGCTCCTCTTGATTGTATCCTTGGGCAACTAAACGAGCTTTGTTCCTAGTAACTATGCCAAACTCATCAAGCTTATTTCTAAAAACCCATTTAATTCCAATAATAGAAGTATTACTTGGTCTAGGAACTAATTTCCAAACATTATTTCTTTGAAAATTATTCAATTCTTCATGCATAGCTAAACCCCAAAACTCATCTTTTAAAGCATCATCAATATGTTGAGGTTCTATTTGGGATAAAAAGACTACATTACCACATTCGCTCATAGCTTTTGAGCGAGTCAAAACGCCTTTGGATGGATTACCTATAATTTGGTCCTTGGGATGATCTGGTGTAAATTTTCAAGACTTAGGGAGTTCTTCTTGATTTTGTTCATTTTTGCTTTCTCCGTCATTTGGTGCTTCCGTTGAGGGTTTATCATTTAGTTGCAAGAGCTCCATTCCTCCCTCAATCTCATCATCATCATCCCTAGGCAAACCATCTTGCAAACCAATATTACATTCATCAAAAGTAACATTTATAGACTCTTTAACAATGAGTGTTCGCTTATTAAAAACCCTATACGCCTTACTTCTAGGTGTATATTCCAAAAATATACCAACATCAATTTTTGAATCAAACTTATCATGGTGGTCTTTAGTATTTAAGATAAAACATTTACAACAAAAAATACAAAAATATCCAATATGTGGAGTTTTGCCAAAAAAGAGTTCATAAGGAGTTTTCTTGAAAGTAGGTCTAATCAAAACACGATTTAAAACATGGCAAGCCGTATTGACGGCTTCGACCCAAAAATATTTTGGCAATACAAAAGAGTTTATCATTATACGTGCCATCTCTTGTATGGTTCTATTTTTCCGTTCAATAACACCATTTTGTTAGGGTGTTCTAGGAGCGGAAAACACATGTGTTATACCACGATAAGCACAAAAATCATTAAAGCATTTATTTTGAAATTCACCTCCATGATCACTCCTAATTTTAATAACTTTCAAATGTTTTTTATTTTCAATTTTTTTTACAAATTGAGAAAATTCTTCAAAACATTCATCTTTATTTGAAAGAAAAATTATCCATGTAAAACGTGAGAAATCATCAACAATGACAAAAACATAGTGTTTACCTCCTAGAGAGGCAACACGCATGGGTCCAAAAAGATCAAGATGCAATAATTGTAAAGGATTAGAAGTGGATACCTCATTTATGGATTTGAAGGAATTCTTAGTTTGTTTACCTTTAGCACATTCCTCACAAGAAGAATCCTTAAATATAGGTTAAATTTGGTAGCCCTCTTACTAAATTCTTCTTGAATAGCTTAGATATTAACTCCATATTAGCATGTCCAAGTCTCTTTAGCCCTCTTACTAAATTCTTCTTGAATAGCTTAGATATTAACTCCATATTAGCATGTCCAAGTCTCTTATTCCAAATCCAAGGATCCCCATCCACCGTGGCAATGCACTTTACATCTTGATCTATTAGCTCATTCATCTCAAAAATATAAACATTAGATCTTCTAAAAGCAACAAAAATGATTTTATCATTCATACTAACAATACATTTATCCGGTTTAAAAGAAATGTGAAAGCCTTTGACACTTAATTGACTAATGCTAAGAAGATTATGATTTAGTCCTTTAACAAAATAAACATCCTCAATTATGGGAGAAGATATTTTACCAATATTACCAATACCTATAATTTTACCTTTCTCACAACCACAAAGGAGACATTGCCTCCTTCAATCCTTGATAAGGTTGCAAATAATTCTTTGTTGCCCGTCATGTGATGTGAACAACTACTATCAAGGTACCACCACTCCTTACGTAAGCGGATACCTGTCATGGCCAAGAATTCCAAGAGGGCCAAAATAATGGGGGATGCGATGAAGTCTGCGCTCGTTGAGCGTTCTACTGACGGAGAGGACGAGATGCCCCCATCGATCCCCACAGTTCCTGAAGACGATGGGGCTGAAGAGGGTCCTTCTTCTGAAGTTGCTCCAACACCTGTTCAGGATGATCATACGGATCCAATCTATCCAACTCTTCCTCCTCCACGCTCAGGAGCTCTGAAGAAATCAATTGATGAACTGGAACGTTGGATGCAAACAATTATTGGTATGATCAGTGTTGAGGGGGCTTCTCTTGAAGACTGTAAATCCATCTTGAGCCAATGTTTGGACGACATCAAGGCCAAAGGGGATGCATCCTGGACTGAGCACTGCCAGGGTGGGATCACTCTTTTGATGGCAGAATTGACAGCTTTCAGGGAGTTACAGCGCGCCAATTTAGATTCTGAAGTGGAGCCGGCTCTTTCCTTGGCGATAATCTCGAGAGCGCATCACCCAGGGAATCTTCGCAAGGAACTATCTGATAAAATAGCCCGTATATCAACTTTAAGGAAGCGACACTCTAAAGCATATGCTAAAATCAAACGTGTTGCTTCTGATATTCGTGATATTGAAGAGACTATCGCTCGATTAGAGGCCGAGTTGGACCAGAAGAAAGCTCAATTGGCCCACTATGAGGATGTCAGAAAAGAGCTTGAGAGTCCATCAAGAGTGAGAGTTGAGAGGTCATGAGCTTCTTCGATGGCTGTGGCTTTAGGTTCCCAAGCCTGCGTCAAAGAGCAAAGAATTTTGTAATTCGTCTCTTGATTCTCCAAAACCTTGTCAAGACTATGTAATTCATTTATAATGTTAGTGAACCGAGAAAACATAGTGTAGGTTACCTAAAAATCACTGCAGATAGCTGATCCCCATCAAACACCGATGATGGAAGTTACAATTCGACAGCTTCCAGAAGGCTACAATTTGAAGACTTTCACGTAGATCGATGAAGGTTACACTCTGACGACCTTCACAACAACTGATAAAAGCTCTAATCAACAGCCTAACAATCAACATCGGGAGTTACAATCTAACGACTCTCATATTTTTTAAGGAGCCAAGACGAAGATTATAAGATAACAGTTTTTGCAACGCTCTAGCAAAAGAGATTACAAATTGATGGTCTCTTCAAATCAAAACGCAAATATCTCTCAAACCGTAAGGAATTTAGCAAAACGGACAAGAGAAAACCGAACCCTTTAGAGTGGGTTTGGTCGGCTCTGTCTTGTCGAGATAGTTAATTTTTATATATAATTCGTCCAATTTCGACTTACGGTTTGAAAGTTATGACATGTTCTTGAGATAGTTAATTTTTATATATAATTCGTCCAATTTCGACTTACGGTTTGAAAGTTATGACATGTTCTTCGCAGCAAGTTATGTTCTGAAGTCCGTCTGCAAGACTGGACTTCGCCTAAACATGGAACTTAGCCTGAAGCTCGCCAAGCTCGCTTGAGGCTCGCCTCTGTGTTTTAGAGTCAAAACGCAGGGCTCATGCCTGCGTTCCAGATTCAAAACGCAGAGGTCATGCCCGCGTTCAAGTTCAAAATACAGGGTTCATCCCCAGCATTCAAGTTCAAAATGCAGAGGTCATCCCCAGCGTTCAAGTTCAAAACGCAGAGGTCAAACCTAGCGTTCAAGTTCAAAACGCAAGGTTCATCCCTAGCATTCAAGTTCAAAATGCAGAGGTCATCCCCAGCATTCCAATTGAAAACGCAGAGTTCGTGGACTCAAAACGCAGAGTTCATCTCTGCGTCCCAACTCTGCGTTTTAGATTTACGACGCTGTGAGAACACGACATTTTCAGCCTAAAATAGGCCCAACTCTGCGTTTCAAGTCTAAAATGCAGAGTTCAGGCCCAGAACGCTATTTTCAACATTTGACTCGTTCAAACAACGAACTGAACTGTACCAGAAACCGTTTTCTCCCCACGATTTGAGGGATTTCAGCCCCACTTAGGAGCGGATTAAGGCGGCTGTTACACCCCATTCAACCCTATTATGGAGAGAATTAAGGGCGCGGTTACACCCTTTAATCCTCTATAAATAGCTGGGAAATCAGCTTAGTTCGCATCCTTTGGCTTGGCAAAAAGAAGAGATCTTTGGCTGGCTTTTTGCGATCTTTGGATCTTTGAGTATTTTTGGATCTAGAGATCAGCAAAGGGGATCACCAATTCATCCACTTTCGACAACAAAAAAGATTAAAAGATCGGCATTCATCTTGCGGAGCAGTCCTTGGAGCTTTCATCCTTGGCTTATTAACCGATTTTCGGTTCAAATCAACTCTTTTTCAAGAGTTTAAACTCGCTCTGAGTTATCAACTCGTCAAGAGTTTCAAACTTGCCATGCAAGTTCTCCTCAACGTCAATCAAGAGGAATCAACCTTGTTCCAGCAAGGTAAAACGTCGGATCGTCAATGAGAATCAAACTCGATACGAACATCGAGAGAGGCATCTCATCGCCCGTGAAGAACCCAGGTTAAACAAAGGGGAGGATCTCCATCGATCTTCTTCTCTTTTGTAAATCGATAATCTGCTATAAGAAGTTTGTAATTTCTTTTTCTAAGCCAGTTAGTGAGAGATTGCATTGAGAAAATTATATTTATTCTTTGTCTAAGCCAGTTAGAGAGATAATACAATAAATCATATTCTTAATTGTCTTCTTACAAATTTTCCAACAAACAAAAGATGGCGACTCCGCTGGGGACTAGCTACACTGATGAGGAGGTACTCTCTTCCGGATCTCTTAGCCCCAAGGCTATGCGTAAGATCGGCAAAGTCTCTAAGGAGACTAAAGCTCCAGTTGTGGCCGACTCATCAAAGAACCATCTCCATTGGGGGTTGCACTATTCATACAGTCTCCTCTATGAAGGAGAAGACTTAGCTTCAGCCAAACTCGTCCACCGAGTTGATGGTTCTGCACCCGCGTCAAAGCGACGGGCATCGGGTCACAAAAGGCCCACCGTAGTGACCAACTCTGTCAACACCGATAACATCACTGCAAAGGCCTTAAAACAGGCCAAGAAGAATGCTGCTTGATAAAGGAGAAGATCTCGATGAAGATCATAACTCTGAGAAAGCCGATCATTCGATCAACGCGAGCTTCGCGTTTGTGAGCTAAAACGCAACTCTGAGCTCTGCATTTCTACTATGACACGTGAGGCACGCGTTCATGAGTCTAAATGAGAATCTCGTGTGAACCAAGTTGAACGCAACCCTCAGTGGTGTGTTATGCTACCAAAACGCAGCCCTTAGAGGCACGTTTTACAATCAAAACACAATCCTTAGGGGCGCATTATTCAAGCAAAACGCAACCCTCAAGGAAGTGTTTCCAAAACCGAACGCAACTCTCAGGAGTGCATTCCAGAACCAAAACGAAGATCTCAGGATTGCGTTTCATCATCAAAACACAAACTTCGGTCTTGCGTTAATTAAGCTAAACACGACCCTCGTGTTCCTTCTTCGGAACGCGATGTGATTCGTCATGTTTAAAAAGATCAACATGGATTAAAAATTCATGTTTACCAAGAACCAGTCCCATCCATTGACGGACAAGGGGTTCCATTTCTACCCTTACGATCTTTGAGAGGTTCATCCTAAGTCTCTGACTTGTGGGAATTGCTGTTGAGAGAAAAACCAATGCAAAAAGTCAGTCATTCATGCCAATGTGAACGACTAATTTCTGCGGTCCTCTTGGGATCTCAATGTTACTCACGTGCGGCCAAAATGTTGGGGTTCGACCAATCAACAAACGTTGCTTTGCCCAATCAACAACGACGTTCACACATGAAGAAAAAGGCTTCGGAGATCGAGTATCCTGAAGTCACTGTCAATGTGGTTGATAGAGGGAGATCATCGGTCCCTAGTTCTGATGAGTCAGAGATGGATCGTTCTCCTAAGCGTCAGAGAAATCGCTAATGAGTTTGAAGGAATCTACCGACACACTCGGACACGAACAGGAGCCATTCCCCATGTCAACTATCGGAAGTTATCCTGAGGAACCAATTCCGATGATGAACATTCAGCCATTATGGAGTCTCAATCATCAAGTTCTTTCGTTAAACGTGAGAGCTTCGCCCACATGGCAGAAAATTGTGAAGATCTCTCAAAGAGCTCAGATCATTGCAAATAGAGCTAATTTCCAAAAAGCTGAGTCACAACCTCGGCAAGAATCCTCCCGTAAATGAAGATCGTCCATATCGAAGGTGAAACAAAAAGTGAACGAGACCTATGATCAAGAAGCTCATCACATAGTCTATTCATCTGAAGAAGAGAAAGAAGTCAAGAATGAGCAGAATCCTCAATCTGCCAAAATGGAAGAATTGGAAGCCCACCTCAATGTCATTTCTAACAGAAGTGAGCTCTAAGACGAGGGTGTTTCCTGGCCCTATCCTACCGAATGGGATACAGCCCCTTATCCTCCAAAGTTCGAAGTCCCGACGCTACAAACTTTTGACGGCACGGGATCACCGAAGCAACATATCTATCATTTCAAGTCACAGACTGGAAATGTGATATCAAACGACGCCATACTAGTTTGATTATTCATTGGCACCCTCAAGGGAGTTTCCTTTGAATGGTTTAGGAAACTGCCTGTGGAATGTATCCAAAAATGAGCGGATCTAGAGAAACTCTTCCTGTCAAGATTCTTTGAAGAGGATACAGAAGTCTCCATACATACCCTTCTCACCACTAAGCAGAAGAAGAGGGAGTCCATTAAAGCCTTCGTCAAGAGGTTCCGAAGCATGGCTCCTAGATGTTCGTCAGGTATGACACAGTCCATCTTTGTGGAGACCTGTCAACACAACTTGCAGACCGACCTTCTAGCACAAATGAGAGTTGTAGAATGCCGTTCTTAGAGACAATTAATCTCTCAAGGTGAACAGGTTTAAAAAATTATTGCCAGGGTCAAAGCTGAAGAACAAAGTAAGCCGGATCAACCTGAGCAATGAGACCAAGCCCAATCTTCCTAATCAGAAGGGGAAGATACTACAGCTACTAAAACTAATCTTCTTCAATATGATGGCGGGTCCGCCAAAACTATCACGTTAATAGTTACCTCTGATAGTCAAACTTATCAGATAGTGGCCCACTAGGCAATGTGCTCTAGCTACCCCTTTTTTTCCTCTGCACTTGTTCAAGACTGAGGGTTAGTTTATTGGATTATAAGTAATAAATCTTCTAAGTTGTCATGTTCAACAAAACACCTCTGTCAACTGTAAAATTCTTCCCCTGCTAAGTCTTAATCAAGACTGAGGGTTGGTTACTTGGAATCCATTGTATTAAGAGTACCAATCTTCTAAGTTGTCATGTTCAATAAAACACATCTGTCAACTGCAAAATTATTCCCTTACTAAGTCTTAATCAAGACTGGGGGTTGGTTACCAGAAATCCACTTGATTAAGAGTAAACGAATCTTTCACATTATCGAGTTAACATTACACTTCTGACGATCATCATCCCCACGGAGTATGAATTTAGTTTGCATCACTCCTAATTTGTCACGTTAATAATAAACCTCTGACAATCAACTTATCAATCATCTTCAATAGAATGATAAGTCCTCAAAATTGCTCAAAATCGTAATCTTCCCCAACGAGACTCTAAGTCTTCAAAATCTTGTTCAAATCATAAGTACAAAATTCCTGTCACGTTAATATCACACCTCTGACAAATCAACTTATCAATCCTCTTTAATAGGATGATAAGTCCACAAAGTTCCTCCGATCGTAATAAATTTCTATCACGTTAATATCACACCTCTAACAAATCAACTTATCAATCCTCTTTAATAGGATGATAAGTCCACAAAGTTACTCCGATCGTAATAAATTCCTGTCACGTTAATATCACACCTCTGACAAATTAATTTATCAATCCTCTTCAATAGATGATAAGTCCACAAAGTTGCTCCGATCGCAATAAATTCCTGTCATGTTAACACCAAACATCTAATAATTAACTTATCGTCTCTCTTCAATAGAGTAATAGGTTCACAATTTTGTCACGTTGACAAAACACCTCTGACAATCAACTTATCGACTCTCTTCAATAGAGCGATATGTCCACAAAACCATCACGTTAACATCACACCTCTGACGACCAAATTAACTTATTGACTCTCGTCAATAGAGCGATAAGTCCACAAAGTTGCTCCAATCGCAACAAAATTCATGTCACGTTAATATCACACCTCTGGCAAATCAACTTATCACTCCTCTTTAATAGGATGATAAGTCAACAAAGTTGTGTTGGCCTCTTTGTTTTGATGATGTTTAACAAACAATTTACCACTAATGTTGTTTGTCTAGTATTCATATTTTCTTATTTATTGTAGACAAACAATATATTGAAGGATGGATGGAATCGAGCCTTAACGATCATATCCAATGGAGGTTGGTGGAATAGTAGGTGAAGCTATGTACAATTCAAGTTGAAGATCCAAGTTCAAGCTTCATCAGCAAGATTACCAAGTCAAGCTATTGAAGATCAAAATCAAGCTTGGGTAATTTAGTTTAGGAGTTTATATTATTTGTTTTTATGTGGATAAGTTGGTTTGGTTTAATTTCATAGATATGAAACAAATATATATTCATATTCATACTCATATGTTTCATATTCTATTGTATTTGTGAAAGTACTATATTCATTATTTATAGACTTCATAACAATAGTTTACATCTTTCTTCAAGTCTATAAAATCATTTTGTATTGTTTCAAAACATGGTTAAGCTAAAATATCAAAACTCATATGTTCACATTTTTATGTTTTGGACTATTTTGCAAAATGATGATATTTTTCACTTGGGAGATTCTTTCTAAAAACCAGTTTTTGTAGCATGTGTATTATCATGTCTACAATCATTTCCTAAAATTTTACATTTTTTAGAATTTATTTGATATTTTTAAATAGGGTTTTAAAATCAAAAAACTGTTTACAAACCTGTATTTTTATATATCAGTTTACGGTCGACCGCCACGGTCGACCGCGCCTATGTTTTTCCCTGAGGAGATAGCAGAGACTTTCACGGTCAATCGTGATGGTCGACCATCAGCCTATAAGTTCCCACGGTCGACCGTCACGGTCGATCGTCACGGTCGACCGTAGCTTTCTTTAGAAGTTTTCTCAGGCTTGTATATGCCTCGCGGTCGACCGCGAGAATTTCACGGTCGACTGCCACACTGACTTTTCATTTCCTAACGGCTATTTCCTATAGCTGTTGTTTGGGGCTGTTTGGTATTTTGTTTAGGGTTTTTGGCTGAGGTTTTGGGAGGCTATAAATACCCCATTGATCTCAGTTCTCAAACAACTAAAAGAGTGTTTTAAAACAAGTTTAAAGAGTTTTAAACAAGGGTTTAAGTTTGGTTTAAGTTTGTTTAAGAAGCTTTTAAGCATTTGGAAGTTTGAGTTTGTGAAATCAATTTCGCAAGAGCTTGAGGAGATCATCTATTGGTGTTTGGGCATCCAACTATTCTCCCTCTACCTCTTGATCTATTGAGAAGTTCTTCTAAACTCTATTTTTAGCTTTACATCTATTTGTTTGATTATCATTTTATTAAAGCTAGTTTTATATTGAGTTTAGTTGATTTGATTTCACTCATTGTTTACACACACCTACTTGACCTTATTGTATTTGCATACATTGTATATTTGGGTTGGTGAGAGTTGTAACAATTGAGTGTGAGCTTTCATTGTGTTCTCATCCATATTAGAGAATAATCATTTATTATAATTGTGCTTATTGTGAGAATCACTTCATAATACACTTGTACACCGAGAGAAGTGTGTGGCGAGAGTCGAGGATTGCCCCAAGAGGAGTGGCGTCGGTTGACGAACCTAGTGAGAGGTTGTATCCGAGCATTTGAGGGAGACACGTCTCGTTCCAACACTTGAGAGGGTGTAGAGTGGGATTGCAAGAGTGTTGATTGTAGAGTTTTCGATAAACTAGAAAACCATAGTGTGAGGTATAAACGTTATTCGTGTGAATGTAGAAAACCCGGTTGTGATAGTAGATTTCTCCCCGGGAGTGGGGAGCGGAGACGTAGGACGGAAGGTCCAAACTCCGTGATCATTTGCTTGTGTTTGAGTTTGCTTTAACGTTTCGCTTGTGCTTAGTGTTCATTACATTCTTGTCGTAATTGTTAATTGCCCTATCACATTTATAGATTGTTTATTTCACCCTTGTGTTAGTTTATATATCATTGCATATATTTCACTATATATCTCATTACTAGGATATTGCTCTTTGTTCATATTGCTTATTCTTGCTTGTAACATATTGTATATCTATCCTGCAAGAATAATTTATTAATTAGTTTTAATTGGCATAAAATTGGATTAGATTAGCATAAGACCCTAATCACCGCCCCCTTAGGGTCTAACAAGTTGCTCCGATCGTAATAAATTCTCGTCATGTTAACAACAAACCTCTGACAATTAACTTATCGTCTCTCTTCAATAGAGCGATAGGTCCACAATCTTGTCACGTTAACTAAACACCTCTGACAATCAACTTATCGACTCTCTTTAATAGAGTGATAGGTCCACAAACCCGTCACGTTAACATCATATCTCTGACGACCAAATCAACTTATCGACTCTCGTCAATAGAGCGATAAGTCCACAAAGTTGCTCCAATCGCAACAAAATTCAAGTCACGTTAATATCACACCTCTGACAACCAATCAACTTATCAATCCTCTCGTCAATAGAGTGATAAGTCCACAAAGTTGCTCTAATCGCAACAAATTTCATGTCACGTTAACATCACACCACTGACAACCAATTAACTTATTAATCCTCTTCAATAAGATGATAAGTCCTCAAAGTTGCTCCAATTACAATAAAATTCTGTCACGTTAATATCACACATCTGACAATCCACTTATCTACTCTCTTCAATAGGGTGATAGGTCCACTAACCCGTCATGTTAACATCTCACCTCTGACGACCAAATCAACTTATCGACTCTCTTCAATAGAATGACAGGCCCATAAAATACTATTATGTTAACATCACACATCTAACAGTCAAACCCCCTAATGAACTTGTTAATCTTTTTTCAACAGGAATGGCAAGTTTTCATTACAAAATCCCCAGCGGATTAAAAATTTTCTGTTGTTAATCTTTTTTCAACAGGAATGGCAAGTTTTCATTACAAAATCCCCAGCGGATTAAAAATTTTCTAGAATTATCATAGTGGTAATAAAAAAAATTTCTGAATTTTACTCTAAGTGAAAATTCATGCCAAGTTAATACTACACATCTGGCACTTCTAACTTTCTTTCAGTGTTTCAAGTGAAAACATAACACAGGAAAAAATTGCGACAAAGCCTACGTATTCAACATCGTGGCACCAAAATCTATGCCTCACACTCATGGGGGACTTTATCTCGATCCCGAATTAGAGATAAGTCTACGCGCACCAAAATCTATGCCTCACACTCATGGGGGACTTTATCTCGATCCCGAATTAGAGATAAGTCTACGCCTAACACGCGTTGTCGGTTAGTCTTTTTTCGTAAAAATAACAAAGTCTATATATTCGATATCATAGCATTAAGTCTAAAAGAGTTCATTCTTTTAGCACAACGTTACATGTGGAACGGACTTAGACAATCCACATGCTAGCCGTCTAAAAGAGTTCATTCTTTTAGCACAACGTTACATGTGGAACGGACTTAGACAATCCACATGCTAGCCCGGCTCAAACAGTAATCGGTAAATGCACACCCAAATTCGTTGATGGCTGAGGGTTTGCACATGCTAGCCCGGCTCAAACAGTAATCGGTAAATGCACACCCAAATTCGTTGATGGCTGAGGGTTTGCTAAAAATCCTATGAATATTTACGAGCCCATCAACTGAATAGATGTGAGCCGTGACGTGACGTTTCAGAGCTTCTGCTCATGAGTAGCTTGTATAGTAGCTATAGTTTCTCTTTGAAGCTCATACTCACACAGGTCCTGCGTGGCAAATCCCTTCATTTAAGATGCCTTCGAAGTAGGTGCATAGAACAACTCATTTATGATAAAGAATCAACAGCTCCAAGATTAGAGTTAAGATCCAAAGTATTCTGAAAATTCATCCCAGTCAACCGCGAACTTTCGAAAACTTTGGTGGGGGTTCTGTACGCTATCTAAAAATTACTACAGATAGCTTATCTCCATCAAACACCAATGATAGAAGTTATAATTTGATGGCTTCCAGAAGACTACAATTTAAAGACTTTCACGTAGATCGATGAAGGTTACAATCTGACGACATTCACAATAACCGATGAAAACTCTAATTCAACAGCCTTTACAACTAACATCGGGAGTTACAATCTGATGACTCTTATATTTTAAAGGAGCCAAGACAAATGTTACAAGATGATAATCTTTACAACGCTCTAGCAAAAGAGATTACAAATTGATGGTCTCTTCAAATCAAAACGCAAATATCTCTCAAACCATAAGGAATTTGGCAAAACAAAGAAAGCAAACCGAACCCACTGAACCATTTAGCACTAGTTTGGTTGGCTCTGTCTTATTGAGATAGTCGATTTTTATATATAATTTGTCTAATTCTGACTTACGGTTTGAAAGTTATGATATGTTCTTCGTAGCAAATTATATTCTGAAGTCCGTCTGCAAAACTGGACTTCGCCTGAACATGGGACTTAGGTTGAAGCTCGCCTGAGGCTCGCCTCTATGTTCTAGAGTCAAAACGTAGGGATCATGCCCGTGTTTCAGATTCAAAACGCAGAGGTCATGCCCGCGTTCCAGAGTCAAAATGCAGAGGTCATTCCCGCGTTTCAAGTTCAAAATGCAGGGTTCATCCCTAGCATTCAAGTTCAAAACGTAGAGGTCATCCCCAGCATTCAAGTCCAGACGTAGAGTTCGTGGACTCAAAACTCAGAGTTCATACAGAGCTCAACTCTGCGTTCTAGGTCCAGAACGCAAAGTTTATTTCTACGTCTCAGATTCATAACGCTGTGCGAACACTACGTTTTCAGCCTTAAGCACATGCCCAACTCTGCATTTTAGGTCTAAAACATAGAGTTCGGGCTCAGAATGCCAATTTTAGCGTTTGACTCGTTCAAACACGAGTTGAACGGTTCTAAAAAACATTTTCTCCCTACGGTTTGAGGGGATCTCCACCCTATCATGGAGAGATTTATTAGGGGCGGTTACACCCCATTAAACCCTCATTAAAGAGAGATTTAAGAGGGCGGTTACACCCCTAAATCCCCTATAAATAGCAGGAAACTCAACTGAGTTTAGGGATCGAAAGTTTTGGGGATCAACAACATGAAGGAATTCTTGGATCATCTTAGAAGGCTTTTATTGAAGCCTTTGAGATTACTCGGCTTGGCTTGAGAACTCTTTCTAAGAGTTCTTCTCAACTCGATCAGAGTTCAAAACTTGCTCTCCAAGTTCTTCTAAACTCGTTTAGAGTTTTTTTTAACTCAATCAGAGTTCAAAACCTGCTCTGCAAGTTCTTCTAAAACTCGCTCTACAAGTTCTTCTAAAATTCGCTCTGAGTTATTAACTCGTCAAGAGTTAATTTCAAACTTGCCACACAAGTTATCCTCGACATCAATCAAAAGTATTCAACCGTGTTCCATGAGTTCAAGCATTCGGATCATCAACGAGAAGCAAACTCGATACGAACATTAAGGTAGACATCTCATCGCTACTGTGAAGAACCCAGACTTAAACAAAGGAGAGAATTCACATTAACTCTCCGTCTGCAAGACTGGACTTCGCTTGAACATGGGACTTAGCCTAAAGCTTGCCAAGCTCGCCTGAGGCTCGCATCTATGTTCCAGAGTCAAAACGCATGGCTCACGCCCACGTTCTAGATTCAAAACACAGAGGTCATGCCCGCGTTCTAGAGTCAAAACGCAGAGGTAATTTCATGTTTTAAGTTCTGAACGCAGGGTTCATCCCCAGCATTCAAGTTTAAAATGCAGAGGTCATCCCCAGCGTTCAAGTCTAGATGCAGAGTTCGTGGACTCAAAACGCAGAGTTCATGCAGAGCCTAACTCTACGTCCCAGGTCTAGAACGTGGAGTTCATTTCTGCGTCTCAGATTCATAACGTTGTGCGAACACTATGTTTTCAGCCTTAAGTGCATGCTCAACTCTGCGTTTTAGGTCTAAAATACAGAGTTCGAGCCCAAAATATCAGTTTTGGTGTTTGACTTATTCAAACACGAGTTGAACAGTTCCGAAAATCATTTTCTTCCCACGATTTGAGGGGATCACCACCCTATCATGGTGAGATTTATGAGCGGCGATTACACCACATTAAACCGTTATTAAGTAGAGATTTAAGGGGGAGGTTATACCCCTAAATTCCCTATAAATAGCGGGAAACTTAACTGAGTTCAGGGATCAGAAGTTTTGGAGATCAACAACTTGAAGGAATTCTTGGATCATCTTGGAAGGCTTTTATTGAAGACTTTGAGATTACTCAGCTTGGCTTGTGAACTCTATATAAGAGTTCTTCTCAACTCGATCAGAGTTTAAAACTTGTTATCCAAGTTCTTCTAAACTCGTTTAGAGTTTTTTTAACTCAATCAGAGTTCAAAACTTGCTCTGCAAGTTCTTCTAAAACTCTCTCTGAGTTATTAACTCGTCAAGAGTTAATTTCAAACTTGCCACGCAAGTTATCCTCGACATCAATCAAAAGGATTCAACCGTGTTCCATGAGTTCAAGCATTCGGATCGTCAACGAGAAGCAAACTCAATACGAACATCGAGGGAGGCATCTCATCGCTACCGTGAAGAACCCAGACTTAAACAAAGGAGAGAATTCGCATCAATTCTCTTCTCTTATGTAATCAGGAAATTCAAATTGTAATCGAGGTTGAGAGAGTTGTAAACATTATTTTTCTAAATAGTTAGAGGTAATAAATCAAATCCAATTCTTTCAATTTTCTTATTATAAATTTTTTAATAAACAAAGGATGGCGACTCCGCTGGGGACTAGCCTCTCTGACGACGAAGTGGTGGCGCAATCCGACATCAAGCCCACTAGAATGACCGTTGAAACTATGATCATCAAGTTCGATCAAGCCGAATATGAGGAGGTACTCTCCTCCGGTTCTCTTAGCCCCAAGGCTATGCGTAGGATCCGCAAAGTCTCTAAGGAGACTAAAGCTCCAGTTGTGGCCAACTCATCAAAGAACTATCTCCCCTGGGGGTTGTACTGTTCATACAGTCTCCTCTTTGAAAGAGAATACTTAGCTTCGGCCAAACTCATCCACCGAGTTGAAGGTTCTGCACCCGCGCCAAAGCGATGGGCATCGGGTCACAAAAGGCCCATCGTGGTGACCAACTCTGTCAACGCCGATGACATCACTATAAAGGCCTTAAAACAGGCCAAGAAGAACGCCGCTCGACAAAGGAGAAGATCTCGATGACGGGCATAACTCCAAGAAAGTTGATCTTTCGATAACCATGAGCTTCACGTTTGTGAGCTAAAATGTAACTCTGAGCTCTGCGTTTCTACTATGAAACGTCAGGCACGCGTTCATGAGCCCAAATAAGAATCTCATGTGAACCAAGTTGAACACAGCCCTCAGTGGCGTGTTATGCAACCAAAACACAGCCCTCAGAGACACGTTTTACAATCAAAACACAGCCCTCAGCGGCGCGTTATTCAAGCAGAATGCAACCCTCAAGGAAGCGTTTCCAAAACCGAACGCAACTCTCAGGCGTGCGTTCCAGAACCAAAACACAGATCTCAGGACTGCGTTTCACCACCAAAACGCAAACTTCGGTCTTGCGTTAATCAAGCTAAACACGACCCTCATGTTCCTTCTTTAGAACGTGATGTGATTCGTCGTGTTCAAAAAGATCATCATGGATTAAAAATTCATGTTTGCCAAGAACCAGTCACATCCATTAACAGACAGGGGGTTCCATTTCTACCCTTACGCTCTTTGAGAGGTTCATCCCAAGTCTCTGACTTGTGGGAATTGCTGTCGAGAGAAAGACCAATGTAAAAAGTCAGTCATTCATGCCAATGTGAACGACTGATTTCTGCGGTCCTCTTGGGATCTTAATGTTGCTCACGTGCGGCCAAAATATTAGGGTTCGACCAATCAACGAACGTTGCTTTGCCCAATCAACAACGATGTTCGTACATGAAGAAAAAGGCTTCGGAGACCGAGTATCCTGAATTCACTATCAATGTGGTCGACAGAGGGAGATCATCAGTCCCTAGTTCTAATGAGTCACGGATCGTTCTCCAAGCGTCATAGAAATCGCTAATGAGTTTAAAAGAATCTACAGACACACTCGAACGCGAACATGAGCCATTCCCTCTGTCAACTATCGGAGGTTAGCCCGAGGAACCAATTTTGATGATGAACATTCAGCCATTGTGGAGTCTCAATCATCAAGTTCTTTCGTTAAACATGAGAGCTTCACCCATATGGCAGAAAGTTCTGAAGATCTCTCAAAGAGGGTTGCTGAGCAGGAGGCTATGCTCCAAGCACAGTAGGAAACCATCAATCAACTTCGGAATATGATGGCTCAGATCATTGCAAATAGAGCCAATTTCCATAAAGCTGAGTCACAACCTCGGCAAGAATCCTCCCAGAAAGGAAGATCTTCCATATCGAAGGCGAAATAAAAAGTGAACGAGACCTCTGATCAAGAAGCTCATCACATAGTCTCTTCATCTAAAGAAGAGAAAGAACACAAGAATGAGCAGAATCCTCAATCTGCCAAAATAGAAGAACTGGAAGCCCGCCTTAATACCATTGCTAACAGAAGCGAGCTCCAAAACGAGGGAGTTGTTAAGCACTATCCTGCCGAATGGGATGCAGCCCCTTATCCTCCAAAGTGCAAAGTCCCGATGCTACAAACTTTTGACGACATGGAATCACCGAACCAACATATCTATCATTTCAAGTCACAGACTGGAAATGTGATATCAAACGACGTCATACTAGTTCGATTGTTCATTGGCACCTTCAAGGGAGTTGTCTTTGAATGGTTCAGGAAACTGCGATGTATCCAAAAGTGGAGGAATCTAGAGAAACTCTTCCTGTTAAGATTCTTTGAAGAGGATACAGAAGTCTTCATCCATACCCTTCTTGCCACTAAGCAGAAGAAGAGGGAGTCTATCAAAGCCTTCGTCAAGAGGTTCCGAAGTATGGCTCTTAGATGTTCGTCAGGTATGACATAGTCTATCTTAGTGGAGACCTGTCGACACAACTGAAAGAACCCTATCCTGCTCTGATACCAATTGAAAGGACCCCTAATGCCACTAGGAAAAAATCCTAGAGGGGGGTGAATAGGTTTTATGCTAATCTAATCTGATTTATGCCAATTTAAAACTTATTAACAAATTATCCTAGCAAATATGATATGCTACAAGATATATGCAAGGATAATAAACCAAGAGTAATATGAACACAAACAAGATAGTGTGAATATAAACAATAGGCAATAGACAATAGCGATATAAGATATGAACACAAAAATAAGTGCGCCAATGTAATCATAAACAAATGATATGTTCACGAGGTTCGGTCCGCCTAACCTACGTCCACGCTCCTCACCTCGAGGAGATCTCCACTATTACACCGGGTTTTCTACGCTTACCCAAAAAATGTTTACACCTCACAATATGGTTTTCTAGCTAACCGAAAACTTTACAACACTCATAATGCAACTACACTAACTACCACCTCAAGTGTTGATCTCTAGCCCGTGTCTCCCTCAAGTACTCGGATTTACTATCTCTCTCTAGGCTTTTACTACCGACGCCACTCCTCTTGGGACAACCCCATCTCTCACCACACACTCCTCTTGGTGTACTAGTGTAATACAAAGTGAACCTTACAATTAAAGCTCTCAATACAATAAATTCGTTCTCTAATTTGGATGAGAACACATTTAGGCACAACTCAATGTTACAATCTCTCACAACCCCAATTATACTATGTATGAAAATACTAAAAGCTCAAGTGGGTAGGTGTAACAAAGAGATTTAATAAAACAAACTAAACTCAATATAAACACTAGCTTAATAAAATGATAATCAAACAATATAAAATGTAAAGCTAGATTAGAGTTTAGAAAACTTCTCCAATAAATGACAAGAGTGAGAGAAAGAAGAGTTGAAGCTCAAACACAAATGGTGATCTCCTCTAGCTCTTGTGAAATTATCTTCACAAACTTGAAATTCTTAAACCATACTTAAACCCTTAAACAAAACTTGTAAACTCTTTTAAAACTTTTCTCTTGTTTTGTAGGAGAGGTAAATGCAATGGGGTATTTATAACAACCTAATACCTCAACCAAAACCCCAAGGAAATGACCAAAAACCCAAAAACAAACAGATCTGGAAAATAGTTGTTACTGTGCGACGATCGGAATTATAAGTCGACTTATAGTCGACTTGGTATAAGTCGACTTGATGTAAAACATAAGTCGACTTGCCAGATGAAAATAACACACAAAAATCAGCACATAAGTCAACTTGAAAAATGGTATAAGTCGACTTAGTCTAAGTCGACTTAACAGTTCGTATAAGTCGACTTGGCAGAAAGATTTTGCACATTCTAGAGCATTTCATAAGTCGACTTGTCAACTCTCATAAGTCGACTTATAAACGTGCACAGGCACTGTTAATGCTAAAAATCTAATTTTAAAAGTACCTTTAAAAATAGCAAATAAATTCAAAAAAATATAAAACTCTGGGAAATGATTATAAACATGATAATAAACATGTTACAAAAGGAATTTTTAGAATTGCATTTCCTAATAGTAAAATCTTATCATTTTTCAAACTTAGTCTAAAACATGAAAATACAAAACACATGTTTTTGATATTATAGCTAAATCATATTTTGAAACTTTACACAATGATATTATAGACTTAATAAAAGATGTATACAGTGAATGTTAAGTCTATAAACTAAAAACACAATACTTTTGCAAATACAATAGAATATGAAATAAATGAGATGTGTATAAATAAAATTCTTATTTCATATCTATAATATCAAAACAACTTATCCACATGTATAAACATTTTTTGGAATTTATTTGTAAAAACTTTATTTGTGGATAAAACCAAAATGTGTATATATATATAACTATATATAAAAACCAAATACGTGTGTGTGTATATATGAGCTTAAAGTATCTACACACAAGTATAAAACCTAAACTAAATTACCCAAGCTTGATGAGGATCTTCAATAAGCTCAACTTGGTAAACTTGCGGATGAAGCTTGAACTTAGATCTTCAACTTATATATATATATAAGAAACCAAAACTTACATGTGTGTAAGTGATTGAGCTTAAAGTACTAACACACATAATATAAAACCTAAACTAAATTACCCAAGCAATCTTGATCTTCAATAAGCTTAACTTGGTAAACTTGGATGAAGTTTGAACTTGGATCTCCAACTTGAATTGTAAGTCCTTACTCCATAATTCTGCCAACCTCCATTGGATATGATTGTGAAAGATTGATTCCATCCATCCTCCACATATTATTTGCCTAGAAGCCAACCTCCATTGGATATGATTGTGAAAGATTGATTCCATCCATCCTCCACATATTATTTGCCTAGAATAAATACAAAACACAAACACTAGACAAATAATATTAGTTATAAATTGTTTGTTAATCATCATCAAAACAAAAGTGTTTTCATCAAAAGTTGATTTTATTGTCATTGAATCTATTACAACTTTGGTCGTTACAATAAACTCAAATAAAATAAAAAGTTAACCTTTTTATAAGATCTCCTTACACAATAAAAATAAAAAGTTTACAACTTTATCAAACAAATGCAGAGAGATCGTTTATCGGTCTTCTGCTTGTGTGGGATCTTTACCTGTGCCGGGGACGTTGATATCCGTGGACCGCCTACGGATCAGATCCAGTTGTCGAAAAATTGACAGAGCTCCTACTTCACCAAGGAAGTATTCATTTGAAGCTCTGAAATCGGCCAAGCAAAATTAGTAGCTCTTCTCGAGATTAAGAACAAGCCTAATCTCGAGGAACGGACGGACGGGGCTTCAGATCTCTCGAACTCTCCCTCTTTATGCTAAAGAACTTCGTCGAGATTAGGTGGCCTCCTCTGAAATTCATGCTCTTTTGACTCCTCAATCCGGCAGCACCTCGTCCTCTTGATAATATTCTGCCCCTGTGAAATGAGCTCCTAGGCCTGTACTTATTGTCACGCCCCGCTTCCCAAAATACCAGGGAATCGGGACGCGAGCAATCCCGCGACGTATTAAACTGAGAAGAGATAAGTGCTAGACCCCGTCTTCTCAATCTAATACGCTAAGCGTAGGTAATACAAAACAAACTGAAAGGAAATGACTAAGCTTCTGCTTCTTCTTCTGCTACGTCTGCAAGGCACTCATGCTGAGAATCCTCTGACTCCTGATGAACCTGTTCTTCTCCTAAGTCTGACGTACACCAGAGAAAATAGGTGTACGTCAGGTGCATGACGCACGGCAAGACCCGACCCCACAAGGAAAATAGAACGACCGAAAACACAAGCGGAAAACGATACGAAAACCGAAATAACAAAAGAACGTGCAACTGGTAATCTAACAAAATCAACATGCAATCCACATGATAATCATAAGAATCCGTAAATCATTCAGGTAACAAAAACATGCAGCTAGCGATCAGAACAATCATCCAAGCAACAAGGTTATACAATAGATGGAATTAATACTTAAAAATCTACAACAAGAGACGTAGTACGTCGAGCGAAATAATCCAAACAAGGAAACCCTCATGTATATACCATATGTCTCAAATTGTAGATAATTAAATATTGACCCCGATCTATGTATAAAAAGAAAACAACTAGCCATCCTATCACAACTCACTGGTCACTATCTCACACAGAGTCAAAGTTTACTTTATCGGATATTTGGTTAACAACCACATCTCACTAGTACCTCAGACCCGCCCCAGTACGAAACGATTCACTGGTGCGTGCCTGGAAATAATCAATTATCACAATACCACTGCTCCTCAGACTCACCCCAGTGCGAAACGATTCACTGGTGCGAGCCTGGAAATAAACAATAATCTCAATATCACCGTTCCTCAGACCCACCCCAGTGCGAAACGATTCACTGGTGCGTGCCTGGAAATAATCAATTACATATCCGATAACACGAACCAAGACCTTCCCATCCCAAGTCCAAGTCAACAACTCATATCTCACGGGTCACTACAGTCAAGCCATACTCGCGATTCTCAACTATAACAGGGTATAATGCAATGAATACTATGTAACAGTGTCATGAATCATGAACAGGAAACGTGAACAACTACTAATAACAGTGCAAGATGGAACTACAACTATCAAATAATTATACATGAAAACTCGCAATTTCCAATCGTCATGATCACAAATTTATTAATTCCAAAAATAATCTTTTCCAAAAAAAATAGATTCCTTTAAAAGTAACCCCTTTTCCAAAAAAATTCCTTTAAAATTATTTAACATTATAATTATTCAAAACTAACCCATTTTCCAAAATAAATTCTTCAACTCATTTATTATTATAATAATTCAAATTAAACCATTTTTCCAAAATAAACTTTTTTAAAAATTATTTCTCATAATAATAATTCTAATTAATCTAAAAAAAATATTAATTTATCATTTGAAATCATTTAATGTCATCATCAACAGTCCCACGCAGATAATCGCAATATACAAGTTATAACTAGTCATATTACAACACAAATAATTCGCAACAGATCCAGAAATTGAATTGAGGAGTCAAAAGGAAGCGGGATCTTGCAAGCAACTAATTAATTCAGAGCGGATCTAAGAATTGAATGATAAGTCAAGAGAGTATCGGAAACTTGCACATAAATAGTCTACGACAAATATAAGAATTGGAATGAAACTAAACGAGGATCGAGATCTTGCACATAAATAGTCTATGACAAATATAAGAATTGGAATGAAACTAAACGAGGATCGGGATCTTGCCTCGGGAACGTCGTCAACTGCAGCGGGGGTCGTCGGGGTGGATACACGGGTCACAACAGGTTCAACGGCTCGTCGGAAAGTCAATCGGTTAGAATACAAAAGAGAGGTATTAGTAACGATTAGCGATATTCGAAGCGATATAACGAGGTGTAGATAAAGTTCCCAAATGAAAGGAATATACTGTGTGATAGACAACACGAAGGGCTACGCACCGACGAATACGGTGGTGGAAACGGAGACCGGAGGTGGCCGGAAAACGCGTTCGAAGTCGGCACAGCGCTGCTGATTTCAGCGAACTGCTTGTCGTCGATCGATGTTTCGGACGATACCGAGAGAGATAGAGAATGAGTTAGAGCGTGATACAAATTGGAGATGATAGGCAACATGTAGGACTACTAACCGGAGAAGAAATCGACTGAAATGGAGGTCGGAGCTGATCGGAAAGTACGCGGGAAGCCGACACAAAACTGCAGAAATCTGCAGTGCAGTTTTTCGTCGTTCGTCGCTGTTCAGGCTCGTTTCTCGCTGCTCGGAGCTTCTCCTTGCTGTTCGGGCTTGCCGGAGGTCGTCGCTGTTCAGGCTCGTTTCTCGCTGCTCGGAGCTTCTCCTTGCTGTTCGGGCTTGCCGGAGGTGGTAGGAGTTGCCGGGGGTTGTCGGGATGTCTCGGTGGGCTCCGACGGGGTTCGCCGGCGGCTAAAAGGTGGGGATGGCGGTTGATGGTGATGGCGGATGGTGGAGGAGATGGGGCTGGTGATGTTGGATGGTGGTGGAGGTGCTGGTGGTGATGGAGATCAGGGAGGAGGAGGTGGTGCTGGTGGTGGAGGCTGAGGTGGTCGGAGTCGTGTGTGGAGTGTCGCGACGGGCGGGACGGCTCGTGTGGTGATAGGCGCGGGGGGAGGGTGATTAACAGCGGAGAGGAGGTGAAGTTCGTCGAGGGTGGTGTGGCGAGCGGGGCGCGGAGGAGATGGAGTCGGCTCGGAGCTGAGGTGAGACGGTGCTGACGGCGTGAGGAGGCGGGTCTGGTGGTGACGAGCTCGGAGTTGGAGCTGGAGTTGAGGAAGAGGAGCGGATGTTGGGTGGTCGCAGGAGGATGACGTGGAGATGGAGGTGAGTTGTAGAGGAGAGAGAGTGAGAGAATGAGGGAAGAGTTGGAGAGAGGGAGACTGAGGTGAAGAAAGAGAGAGAGATGAAGTGGATGAAGAATGAGAGAGATATAAAGAGGGGGAGGACGTAACTCAGAGTGAGAGAGAGAGAGAGAGAATGAGACAAAGATAGTGAGTGAGCTGGAGTGAGAGAGAGTGTGAGAATGGAGAGAGGGACACGGGTTGGTGGGTTGGTGGAAGAGCTTCCTCGTGGGCGGCTTGAGGCTGGGGGCGAGTGAGTTTGGCGGAATTGGCGCGGTCAAAAATAGAGGGAGGAAGAGAAAAAGAGAGAGAGAATGTGTGAGAGAGAGATTAAGAAATGGTTTAGTTAATTAATGAGAGAATTACGGAGAAATACAAGGAGAATAATCAGGATAAAATCAGTGTAAACTAATAATAATAATAACAACAACAACAAGAGTAAAAATTCAAATATTAATTAATTTAAAAAGTTTTATCGTAACAATTTAATTTATAATAAGCAAATCTATATAAAACCGGATTTTTAAATCATAGAAAATTCTAGAAGGCCGAGAAAATACAAATACTCTTTAAAAAAATAATTGAATATTTTAAAATACCAGAAAATTTATTTTAACTAGTATCAAAATTTCATGGTCCTTACATTTATAGACTTCAGTTAGGGGGTTTTCGGATAAGAATGAGTGATTTGGTCTTATCTTCAGTCAATAACGGCCTAACCACGTTTGTATATGATATCTAAATAGTTAGAAACCTCTGGAACAGAAGAAGCCGATCGAAACAGCCTAAAAATATGTTTTGAAGGTTACGGGCAGTTCTGGACGCGAGACGGACTGATCCGACCATCCGACGTACAGGTCGGATTGGTTCGACCTACCGCCGTGCGGGTCGGATTGGTCCGACCTGCCGTCGTGCGGGTCGGATGGATCCGACCCACCGCCGTGCGGGTCCGTTTGAGACATCTTTGATATTTTAGTCTTAACATTCTCGTCCGAGCTCGGATTGAGCTAGTTCAAGATGCGTTGGAAAGCTGACGAAGATACCTACAACTTTTATCTTTTGAGTTTCTTTATATTTAAATTGTAACATGGTCTAAATGCCTCTTCTTTTTGTGGGCCACTTTGAGATGTTCGACACTTTCTGACTTCTTCGGACTTGAATTGCGTATTTCGTTATTCTGTTGACTTGCATGCTTTGTTGACTCACTTCATGCACTCGTTAGGTTCTTTATGGCACTTGGAACTGACCGACGTGCGCAATCTGACTGACGAGTGCGTTTTCTCACTTGGCGTTTGCCGTTGTGGTGGTTCGTTGCCGCGTCATCAACGGTTCGCCGATTCGCTTTATGCGCTTGTCGGCATCGGATAATCCTCTTTGACTCGGATAATCCTCTTTGACTCGGATAATCCTCTTCGACTTGGATAATGATATTCATCGCCTTCTCTTTGTCTTGAGCTGTATTCGGGGACCTATAGGTAATTTTTGACGCCTACAGATACCCCTTTAAAGAATTTCAGACTCATTCTTTTATAGAGGAGTTTGAAATGCTTTGGATAAGATAGGCCCTTTCCTCAATCTCATAGAGGGGCCTGTGAACTACTTCAATTCTTGACTTTTTCAGCCTTCAGCCTATTCAGTGTTTTGTCGAATAGATAAAGTTCTTTCGACGCTGCGTTTATCGTCTGACCGTTGTCAAAATCTTGAACTGAAGTTGATGCGTAAGTTTCTGAATCTAGCTCGTGTCATTGAGTTGACTTTGAACTGATCATCTTCATCAGAAATTCATATATGAAATGTGATTGAACTCCTGGAATCATCCTTTGCCATATTTTGGCGAAATTATCGATGTGTTGACCGGTATCGACCTTTACTGTAACGCGTTGTCCGGCGTTGACCTTTGCTGCAACGCGTTGATCGGTGTTAACACAGTTTAGCTGGAGTCCTCACAGTTTAAGCTCTTAAGGCATTGGAGTGTGGCAGTCCCAAATATTAGACTGCAGGCCCAACTATTAAAGCTGAATCATCTGCATGTGTGGATCTTATCCTGATACTGTCGGATGCTCAAGTCACGAGACCATCTAATAGAGCTGTTGCGTCAATGACTCTTGTATTTATAGGATTTTTGGCAAACCCTCAGCCATCAGGTTTGATGAGCCTTTACCGACTACCGTTTGAGTCGGGCTAGCATGCAGATTGTTTAAGTCCGTTCTGCATGTAACGTTGTGCTAAAAGAGTTAACTCTTTTAGTGATACGATGTTAAATACGTAGACTTCATCTTTCTCATGGGAACAGACTACCCGACAATGTGTGTTAGACATAGACTTAGAATTTTTGATAAATCCTCAGCCATCAACGGATTTGACGTGTCTTTACCAATTACCGTTTGAATCGGGCTTGCATGCGGATTATTTTAAGTCTGTTCCGCATGTGACGTTGTGCTAAAAGAGTTAACTCTTTTAGTGCTACGATATTAAACATATAGACTTCGTCTTTCTTACGGGAATAGACTATCCGGCAACACTGTTAGGCGCTGACTCATCCTTACTTAGGATTCAGGATAAAAGTCCCCAGACTCGAATTCTGGTGTTTTTTTCAATCGGTGAAAGACTAAACCGGCAACGCGTGTTAGGTGTTGACTTATCCCTTCTTAGGATTCGGGATAAAATTCCCCACGCGTGTAAGGCGCAGATTTTGGCGTTATGAATAATAACCTATCACAATGTTGAATATGTGGGTTTTTATCCTTTTTACAGCAAAAGACTAACCGGTAACGCGTGTTAGGCGCTGACTTATCACTACTTAGGTTTCAGGATAAAATTTCCCATGCATAAAAGGCATGGATTTTTATGGAGTTGAAGGATGGTGTCTTCTCTTAGGGCAAAGACGAACACAAAATGGAAGAGGAAGAATTTTATATTCTATCTCCCAAAACCGAAGAGGAAGAATTTTATATTCTATCTCCAGTTAAAAAGAAGACTCGAAGTGGGATCTCCACCTTGAGAATCTTAAGAGTGAAACTAAGAGTAGGATCTTCACTCCGAGAATCGAAACGATTCGGATAATCCTAACTGTCGGAAGGTTTGATTATCGAACTAAAGGTGGGTTTCTCGTTTATCGAGAGCGAATTATGGTTTTGGCCCTAACTGTAGGAAGGTTTGACCAAGATGGGAATTTGAGATGACCCTAACTATTTAAAGATTTGATCGTTTAATTTGTGGACTTCTCATTCATGGAAGGAATCGAGAGGGGATTTT
The DNA here is from genome assembly GCF_001876935.1 of Asparagus officinalis. Lineage (NCBI taxonomy): Eukaryota > Viridiplantae > Streptophyta > Magnoliopsida > Asparagales > Asparagaceae > Asparagus > Asparagus officinalis. Next base: position 63,516,865 of record NC_033803.1, on the reverse strand, counting down.
AATTGTGGTCCTAACTGTTTAAAGGTTTGACCAAGTGAAAGTGGGAGTGTGAGATGACCCTAACTTTTACAGGTTTGATCACTCGATATGTGGACCTCTCATTCATTGAAGGAATCGAGAGGGGATTTTGACTGTGGTCCTAACTGTAGGAAGGTTTGACCAAGTGAACAGTGAGAGTGGGAGTACAAATTACAGCGGGAGTGTTGACTTATACAAATCACTCAGAAGGGGTTCCTGGTGTTAAGTGACAAATACTTAACACGAAGGGGTTTGACAATCGTCAATAATCAGCAGATTAAATTTTGAGTACTATGCACGAACTCTAACAATGGGAGTGTTGAGTGCACAGACGTAGTGGGAGCTTGAATGAATTCAACCGAAAGGAATTTTGGTGGTCCCACTATCAATTAATTTGATCAGTGAGGAATTTTATGGTGGAAGATTGTACATCGTCAACAACAGTAGGAGTTTAGTGTCTATCACTTTGTTCGTAATGATCGGGTTATCCCTAAGAAAATTACATATAGCATTCTTCCGGGAACTTTCCGTTACATGAATCATCCACCCCTAGCTTCCTTCGTAAAACTGGGTCTAACATTATACTTAGTTGGATGACCAGGTTATCCTTAAGAATACCAGGCATGACACTCTCTAGGAACTTCCTGTTAAAGAAAGGAAACCGTTTAGACTCATATACCTGTTGGAGTTTTGAGAAGCAGTTTATACTCGTATACTCTTCGAAGTGTCAGAAGGAGCAATTTATACTCTTATACTTTTCGGAGTCCTCATTCGACTTAATTGAGCGTTATGACGCTGGCTTCAACCAATGTTTGGATGCTATTCTTGAGAGCGATACAAGCCTTGGTAGGATGAAGGATCCTCCTGTGGTACGCACAGTACTTCGGATCCTTAGTATTGTCAGTTTCCTCCTGATCTACGATAGGTGGTAGCTTGATCTTGTCATTTTTAAGGAGGGACTCGAAAATGGTTGGAACATCTTCATCCTTAAAGGAGTACTCTTTTTGGAGTCTCAGATCTGAAGTCTTTTTCTATCTTCGGAGTTGTTGTTGCGATGTCTGATTAACGTCAACAACTGTTGCAGGTGCCTTGCTCTTACCACGGGAGATGAAGTTCGAGTTCGGAGGATTAACCGTCGGTTGGCTCCTCTCGGCCTTCTTCCTTCAGAGGAAGCATTCGGCCCGCTCTCTGCGCATCTTTAACTCTTTCCAGGTGTTAGACGGTGCTAGTCCCATAACTTCCAATACATCCATAGAGAGGTTATTGTGACACATTTAGAGGATGAAGTCCTCCGTGATCTGATCTCGGTAGTTCATCGCCTTATTCCGAAAGCGCTTGACAAAGTCATCGACTGTCTAATCATCTTCTTGCTTCTCATCAGTTCATCGCCTTATTCCGAAAGCGCTTGACAAAGTCATCGACTGTCTAATCATCTTCTTGCTTCTCATCGAAGAGTGTTCTGATTGACACATCGCTTGACAAAGTCATCGACTGTCTAATCATCTTCTTGCTTCTCATCGAAGAGTGTTCTGATTGACACATCGACGTCATCATCAAAGAAGTGAGTGAGGAATAGGTTCTCTAGGTCATCCCAGCTGTTGATGCTTGCAGACTTGAGACGGCGGTACCAATCGAAGGCGGGCCCGCGAAGGGTACCAACGAATGACCGAACCATCGAGGCTTCATTGCCGGAGATCATACCCAAGTAGGACTTGAAGTAGATCAGATGTTGAGTAGGGGAACCCTTCCCGTCAAATGGCGTGAAGTTGATCAAGTTAAACTTGGCCGGATACGGGATCGACTCACACTCTCTCGGGTAAGGACACGGAATGCTGGTCCTTTTCACCTCTCGAGCAGACATTAGAGCGTTAATTTTGCTCTCGAGGTCTTTTATTTTCTCATCCTCGCTCGTATCGGGCTTTGGATGATTCTTAAGGGGAATAATGGGGCCACCTCCAGTGTTGTCGTTTTCGGTGAGACCACCCCCAGCGTCATTGTTTTTAGTAGGGCCACCCCCAGTGTTCTGGTCAATGGGAGGGTTATCAGCATTAAGGTGTTCATCCTCATCTGAATTGCTAACTACTTAGCTAACATTGTGGCGACGACTGGATTCACCTATCTGATTCGACAAGGCTCGGATCTGTTGGTCATGCTCTTCCCTCATCCGTAAAATAGTCATTTCCATTTCGAACTTGAAGTTCTCTTTTTGCTTAGCCAAGACATCTTCGATGATTTTTGCCACTTGCTCGGTATTGATCATGAATGCTTCGCAGGATTGACCTGGGCTGGAGACCGTATTATCAGAAGCGATTGTAGAGTTAGCATCTAATGCTTTATCATCCGAGGATAACCCTCTCTGTATTCTCTAATAATCCCTGCATCTAGTGGTCCCTGCGCGTAGTCGAGTCAGACGATGTGATACAAGGGGGTCGGAGCCAGAAGGTCGAATCGACTTTCCCTTATCAGCCATATTTACCGTAACTTCCGAAAATTTGTCATCTTGAACGACCGATCGTTTCTTACGGAAACGCTTTGGCTTGGACTTAGTCATTCTGTTGGAGATCCTCTCGAATACCGAGACCCTCTGCGGAGCGGTCTTGGGGTAGCTATACGCTGATAATACTGCCCTGATAAGCTTGGTACACAGACAGTGAGAGTCCGTCTCCCGGGTACTTCTCTTTTGAGACTTATTCTTACCCTCAGCCCGATAGTACAACTCATCGGTATGATGATCGGAGCAATCTATCGCATGTTGGCACAACTTCTCAGGTATAACATCGTCGTCTGACGAACATGTTCCCTTCTGAGGACTTATTGCCTTGATGGCGTTCTCAAGAGTCACACGTTTGGAACTACGCTTTCGTGAGCGCGGGACCTTAACAGGCTCTTGGATACTGACTGACAGTCCAAGACGGTTAGTTACAGGAGTTTTCCCATTATAGAAAGGCTCTTACTTGTTGTGAGGGCGTGTGTGACCCCTAACTCGAGTAGTTGCTCGAGGTTCAGTCACCGGACCCAAGTGCTTTTTGATCGAAACTTTGCCTCGATCCTCATGTAAAGGACCCAGGCGATCCGTCATCCTCATCTTGAATCGGGATAAGTCCACACTGTCGTGGGGCTTCACCGGAGGTGCGGGATTAATTTAAGTAGAGACAGGACTCAATAGAATAGGTGCAGAATATCTCCTGTCTTGACTCTGGCTTGGATCAGACCTTTGTGACCCGTGGTTTGGAGGGTCAGATTTGGATAACCCGTGACTTGGAGGGTCAGATATGGGTGTCCCGCGGGCTGGAGGGTCGGATCTGGGTGTCCCGCTGGCTGGAGGGTCGGATCTAATTGTCTCGCGGGCTGGAGGGTCAGATCTGGGTGACTCGCGTTTTTCGATCTTATCGGCCACCGATTCAGACTTTGGCCTCCAAGTTTGATGCAGCCTTAGTTATTTCTTGGCTATGTCCTTCTACATCTTTTGTGCCTTTTGCACAAGAGTTCTCTCATGTGCAAGCAACATGCGGCGTTTCTGAATCCGCTCCTCAAGAGTTGAACGGGTCCTTTTGACTTGGATCCATTCACATGTTGATGATTTAGAGGAGGAGGGGTTGTTCGCTCGCTGTTGTGGTGGTTGATGCTTTCTGGACTTTAGATCCGCTTCGTAGCGAATCCCGTCAACCAGCTCCAAAGTTTTAGCAAGTTGGCACGCGAGTCATTGGCGTTGCCTTTGGCGTGCCCTCTTCGATAGGATCGGCACGCCTTCGGTACTCAACTCCCTAATTGAGGAGGAGTTCAGATCTGCAGATCCGTCTTTGTTGGAGGTCGGAGGCGCATTGCAAGATGCAGCTCCGTAGCAATGGGGGCGTTGATCTTCCTGCACTTGCGAGTGGAGGAGGATCTGGAGGAGGAGGATAACAGATACCCCTCGTACTTCTGTTGGTCGAACTCGTACTCGACCTTTTCTTCAACCGAGATCCGGATCCGTGGTTACGACACGACAGCTTCGACAGCGAAGCTGTTGGCTCCTACTGTGGTCGCCAGTTTGTTTTCATCAAAAGTTACTTTCATTATCATTGAATCTATTACAACTTTGGTCGTTATAATAAACTCAAATAAAATAAAAAGTTGACCTTTTTATAGGATCTCCTTACACAATAAAAATAAAAAGCTTACAACTTTATCAAACAAACGCAAAGAGATCGTTTATCGGTCTTCTGCTTGTGCGGGATCTTTGCCTGTGCCGAGGACGTCGATATTCGTGGACCGCCTACGGATCAGATCCGGTTATCGAAAAATTAATAGAGCTCCTACTTCACCAAGGAAGTATTCGCTTGAAGCTTTGAAATCGACCAAGCGAAATCAGTAGCTCTTCACGAGATTAAGACCAAGCCTAATCTCAAGGAACGAATTGACGGGGCTTCAGATCTCTCGAACTCTCCCTCTTTATACTGAAGAACTTCGCCGAGATTAGTTGGCCTCCTCTGAAATTCGTGCTCCTTTGACTCCTCAATCCGGCAGCACCTCGTCCTCTTGATAATATTCTGCCCCTGTGAAATGAGCCCCTAGGCATGTACTTATAGGCTTCGGTTGGGGGGTTTTCGGATAAGAATGAGTGATTTGGCCTTATCTTCAGTCAATAACGGCCTAACCACATTTGTAGATGATATCTAGGAAGTTAGAAACCTCTGGAACATAAGAAGCCGATCGAAACAGCCTAAAAACGTATTTTGAAGGTTACGGGTAGTTCTGGGCACGAGACGGACTGATCCGACCCGTCGTCGCGCGGGTCGGATGGATCCGACCCCCGGCGTGCGGGTCAGATTGATCCGACCCGCCGCCGCGCGGGTCAGTTTGAGACATCTTCGAGATTTTGGTCTTCACTCTCTCGTCCGACCTCGGATTGAGCTGGTTCAAGATACGTTAGAAAGCTAACGAAGATATCTTCAACTTTTATCTTTGAGTTTCTTCAGATTCAAATTGTAGCATGGTCTAAATACCTCTTCTTTTTACGGGTCACTTTGAGGTGTTCGACACTTTCTGACTTCTCCGGACTTGTATTGTGTATTTCGTCATTCCATTAACTTGCATGCTTTGTTGACTCGCTTCATGCACTCGTTAGGTTCTTTATGGCACTTGGAGCTGACCGACGCGTGCGATCTAACTGACGAGTGCGTTTGGTCACTTGGCGTTTGCCGTTGTGGTGGTTCGTTACCGCGTCATCAACGGTTCGCCGATTCGCTTCTTGCGCTTGTCGGCGTCGGATAATCCTCTTTGACTCGAATAATCCTCTTCGACTTGGATAATAATGTTCATCGCCTTCTCTTTGTCTTGAGCTATATTCGGGGACCTATAGGTAATTTTTGATGCCTACAAAAAGGACCCAACAATCTCCCCCTTTTTGATGATGACAAACAATTTATAAAAAGAGATATATGCATGAAATAAAATGAATATATAAGTTATAATTATCATGCATATAATTAAAACACGATATACTCATAATATTTCTCTATCTTTGACAACATCAAAAAAGGAAAACAAATAAATAGAGAGAGCGAAAGCTCCCCCTACAAATAAGCATGGGTGAGTATAAAACAAGTATAGGGATTGCTCCTCCTATCAAAATACCATATAGAATATATGCAATAAAAGATCATGGCAAATATATGTGAGCAAGCATAAATAAAAAATATGCTAAACACCACTCACATACAAAAAATACAATGAGGACACATAATGATATATCATTATGAAAATAGTGTCTCAATACACAAAAAATAAAAACCATGTAAAAATAGATTTATGAAATCAAAAGAAAGAAGAACATGAGTATCATGAAAAAAGTTTTCAAGTAAAAACAAATCAACCAATGAAATCATAAATCACAAGTATAAATCACATAAAACCAAATCATCATTGATTTTTAAAAATCAAGAGAGGCAACCATATCCAGCTCTTGAGCTAGCTCCAACCCATATAAACATTTTTAGCACCCGGTAAACATAATTTGGAAATAAACACCCAATAAACCCGGGGGGTTATATAAACACAAACCTCTCATCAAAAATCAAAAGTAATAATCATGAAAACAAAAGAATTTATCAATTAAAAATTGTTTTCATAACAAAAAACTTTAAAACACATTTTCCAAAACCAAGAAAAAGGAAAAAGAAAAATAAGAACACTAAAATTCTTGGTTTAAAAATCAAATATGTTTTGGTACCCAAGTACTTGTGGTACCAAAAGATTTAGTGACATGACCCCTATCTTTTAAGTCAAATATGTTTTGGTACCCAAGTACTTGTGGTACCAAAAGATTTAGTGACATGACCCCTATCTTTTAAGTTCAAAGCCCTTGGGTTATAAACCCATTTGGGCGTATTTAGTACACGGATCCGGTCATAGCAATAATTATGCAAATGACCCATTCGATTGCAATAAGTGCAATGAAGATGATGCATTTGGTTATGTCGACCATGTGGATGTGCACGAGGAACATTTACAAATAAAGATGGTCTTTTAAGATTATTTTGCAAATAAGAAACATTTTAAAACAATGTTGGTCTACTCGAAATATTTTACGATTTAGAAACTTTTTGTAAATCAAAACAAAACTTAGCTAAGTGACCAACTCTACCACAAAAATCACAATGATACACAAGAGCATGATTATGATGAGCAATGGAAGCATGTGTGTGTACATGTGATGAAGAAACTTGATGAGATGCACAAGGAGCATTGGTCTTTGTTGGTTTATGTGCATCATAGCAAAATTTAGCCAAATGACCTTTTCGGCCGCAAATAAGCATTTGTAAACTTTGTTATACAAGTGTGCATAGTGTGTATGTGATTTAGAAGTTCTAGTACTACATTTAGCACACTTGTCCATAAGTTTCTTATGATTATCAATGCATGTGTTTAAAGTTGAATCTAAACATGATATGTGTTCCTTAACAAGATTCAAATCATCATTATGCACAACATCATTGATGATAGAAGTAGAGCATGTATGGTTATCAAATTCATTTCTAATAGCTACTACTTCTAGCATGGCATTATCTCTTTCATGAGTTAAGCTAGTAAGAGATGAGGTTAATTTTTTATTTTCCAAATTTAACAAGTCATTATTTTCTTTAAGCATAGTATTTTCTTTTATAATGACATCAACTTTGGACACTAGCTTCTCATGATCGGATTTTAAAACTACATGCTTGCTTTGTAAATCAATAAAAATTTTATGTAATTTTGTGTAGGCATGCGATAATTTCTCATATGCACAAGCAAGTTCATCAATAGTTAATTCACTTTCGGAATCGGAATCGCTTACCACACTAGGGCTATCGCCTAGTGGTCGTGTGCACGATGCTCCTCTATCATTTGAAGTTGATTCCGCCACAACGCATCAAATCTCCTCCAAATCTCCTTGATGTGCTTTAAAAAGTTTCCAAATCGTGTAAGCACTATCAAAATGAGCAAGTTCGTTAGAAATACATGGTTCAAAAGCTTTATGCATAAATTCTAACACTAACTTGTTCATTGCAAACATTTTCTTATCATGTTTGCTCCACTTGGATTTCTCCAATGTGGGCACAATATAAGCACAATCAATAACTTCTCATAAGTCGATATTTCTAGATTGAACAAATATTTTAAATCTAGAGCGCCATTGAGCATAAGGGAAATTTATATATTTAGGAGCAATATTTGGATCATAGCCTAAACGAAATGAATCCATATTCATGATATATATGAGCAAGAAATATAACCATGCAATCAAAACTAGATTAGCATAAAAATAACTTGGATCTTTAACTCAAGGTGGTTAGACCTTAAATCAAGGAGCACCAAGCTCTGATACCAATTAAAAGAACCCTATCATGCTCTGATACCAATTGAAAGGACCCCTAATGCCACTAGGAAAGAACCCTAAAGGGGGGTGAATAAGGTTTATGCTAATCTAATTGAAAGGACCCCTAATGCCACTAGGAAAGAACCCTAAAGGGGGGTGAATAAGGTTTATGCTAATCTAATCCGATTTATGCCAATTTAAAACTTATTAACAAATTATCCTAGCAAATATGATATGCTACAAGATATATGCAAGGATAATAAACCAAGAGTAATATGAACACAAACAAGATAGTGGGAATATAAACAATAGGCAATAGACAATGGTGATATAAGATATGAACAAAAAAATAAGTGCGTCAATGCAATCACAAACAAATGATATGTTCATGAGGTTCGGTCTGCCTGACCTACGTCACCGCTCCTCACCTCGGGGAGATCTCCACTATCACACCGGGTTTTCTACGCTTATCCAAAAAACGTTTACACTTCAGAATACGGTTTTCTAGCTAACCGAAAACTTTACAACACTCTCAATGCAACTACACTAACTACCACCTCAAGTATTGATCTCTAGCCCGTGTCTCCCTCAAGTGTTCGAATTTACTATCTCTCTAGGCTTTTACTACCGACGACACTCCTCTTAGGACAACCCCGTCTCTCACCACACACTCCTCTTGGTGTACTAGTGTAATACAAAGTGAACCTCACAATTAAAGCTCTCAATACAACAAATTCGTTCTCTAATTTGGATGAGAACACAATTAGGCACAACTCAATGTTACAATCTCTCACAATCTCAATTATACTATGTATGAAAATACTAAAAGCTCAAGTTGGTGTGCGTAACAAAGAGATTTAATAAAACAAACTAAACTCAATATAAACACTAGCTTAATAAAATGATAATCAAACAATATAAAATGTAAAGCTAGATTTGAGTTTAGAAAACTTCTTCAATAAATGACAAGAGTGAGAGAAAGAAGAGTTGAAGCTCAAACACAAATGGTGATTGATGCGGCATAAACATGTACCAAAAATGTTACAAGTGCATAACCGTATCAAGTTATAGTATAAAAAGTTATCGATCCCACGAGGAAGGTGTTTTGTAGGAGAAAATATAAATCGGTTCTTATGTTGTGTGCGTGATAAATAGGAGTGATGAGTGAATGTGATTGTGGAGAGATAGAGAGAATGAAAATGATTGTGTAAATGAAGATATTTAAGAGTGGAAGTGATAATATAAATGTGATCAACAAGGCAAGAAGGAAAAAATCAAGAACAAATAAAAATCAAGAATGTAAAGTTAGCGGATTCAATTAAAGATATGGGTAATCTAGAATTGAATCCACTTATTAGAAAAAGGTGATTCCCTAAAGGGTTCTAGCCTAAAGACGAATCAAAGAAAATAAAAATAAATAAAAAAAAAAACTAAACCCAAGAGGGTTCTAGCCTCAAGGTGAATAGTGCAAAAAATTAAAATCTAACTACAAAATAAATTACAAAATCTAGACTACAAAATAAATTGTAAGAATTAAATGCAAGAAAAATAAATCTACTCTATAAGCATGAAATAAATCTAATCTATAAACATGAAATAAATCTAAGGCAAGAGAATTCTAACCTCTTGTCTATTTAAACAAGAAAATAAAATCTAATTACAAGCATGAAAATAAATCTAAACTAATAAGCAATAAAAGAGAAATAAGAAAAACAAACCTTCAAATTAATCTCTATCTTCATCTTCATCTTCATCATCCAACAAAGAGAAGAAGAGAAAATTTTAAATTGGTGAAAAAATTATTTTATTAATTGTAACAAAAGTTATAAATTTGGAAGACCTTCTCAATTAAGAGTAGCCCTCCTCTCCAGAAGGAGTTACAAAAATTTTCACACCTCTAGCCCCTTACTCTCTACCCCTATTTATAGTAAACATCAGTGAATGAGATCCCTTGGATCGAAATCTTATCCAAAAACCATGAATTTTAGCCTTAGATTAGTAACAGAATGACGATGGCATCGATACCAGCATCGATGCGGGCATCGATGCTGGCATCGATGCTGGCATCGATGCGGGCATCGATGCCCAGTGTACTGTAATTGTATTTTGCAGCTTATTCTTCTTTTATGCTTTGGGCTTGGGTTCTTCTTCTTTTGGGCTTTCATGCTTGAGTTCTTCATTTAATTAGTGGGCTTTGTTGAGAGAAGAGATATTGGACTTTTATTTTTTATTAACATGCAATTAAAGATAAAAACAATTATTAGTGATAAATTTATTCATATAAACTAGATAATGAGGGTATAAAATTATAATAAAATATGATTATAAAATACCCCCATGCCTAAACTTTTGCTAGTCCTCTAGCAAAAAAAATAAAAGAAAACATAACTCACTTTCGCAGGAATCACGGTTGTATTTAGCGTATACAACAAGCCTTTAAATCCCTAGGTTACCCTAGTGGACGAGTTGTAGTCTCGTGAGGGTTTGTAGTGAATATACCCACAAAATTCGGTCATCTTGCCAAATTAAAAAAGTTAGTAAATAACTAATTTTACTTGATAATTAAAGCTAGTTATTACTCAAGAAAACATTTTTATATATAACTCTAAGGTAAATTTCCTATAAAATCTTCTTATTATAGCAATACAAAACCAAGCCAAACTTAGAAATTTAATTTAAAAGTTTTGAAAAGAACATGCTAACTCTTTGTTTAAAATAATATTCAAGTTGCTTGATCAAAAATATTTTCCAAGATCATATATACAAATATAACTATATATAAAACATTTATTAGTATTTTATTTATTTTTTTAACTCTTTCTTCCTTGGTGATTTTTTTCTACTTTAACGGGCTTTCTAAGCGACCATTTAACGAGGTTTTGGGCCAATGGATCCCAATCCAATTGGGTTTAGGTCATTAAGTATGAAAATACTCCTTAGGCTTAATTACTCGGTCAGCTTAGGCTTTATAAGATAGAATCACATTGAATTTATGAATTTTTTTTCTTTTGGTGCCCATTTTTCGCACTCTTCTTTTGTAATAAATTTTTTTATATGTATATGTATATATATTCTGAAAAATATGTAAGTCAAGACACTTTGAAAAATTATTTTTAACTCTAAGCTAAGCATGCATAAATTCCATTATTTTAAATAAAAATCTACGTTAAGGCTTAAGTGAAGTATACTACTTTGAAAATCACTTTTTAAGAAATTTATTTAGAGTTATCATAAAAGGTAAACTTGGGTAAATAACAAACTAGAGATTAAAAATTTTAAAATTTATAAAATAAATCAATTATTACATAACTCTATCAATTTAGCAAGTGACGATATTTTTATAAATTTTTTTAAAGGAGAAGGAAAAAAATGACAAAAATACAACTAAAAATGTAAAATAAAGAAAAAATAACTAATTCCCACCCCCACACCTAAATTTTGCATTGTCCTTAATGAAACTCTATGATGCACAAAGTAAAGGAGATAAGAAGTGAAATACTTACATTTGATCAGCTGATAAAAATCTGCAATTACCTTTGGTCTGAGGAGGATAAAATCAAAAATTTATTATTCTCTTCTTTTTTTTTCTGTTTTTTCTTTTCTTTTCTTTTTTTTTACAACTAAACAAGAAACTCTTAAATAAGAGAAGAATAAATTCTTTTTATTATTCTGAAATAAACAAAACAAACAATGTAGCATGAAGTGTTCAACATGAAGAGCTCGTATTCTACATTGAATCCTACCTTATTGTTGAAAATTATTCCTCGGATTTTAAATAAATTCAGAATGATATAATCAATAATGTGAAATTCTAAGCATTTCGGGGTGTTCAGTAATTCTTACAACAAAGTAAGGTAGGTATTATCGGTGTCATGTATTTTGCATTTCTTAATGAACTTATACTCTTGTACTGTGAATTTTTATTTTCTAACAACCAATTCTTCTGTAGAGTTCTGAAAATTTGGTTGTTGATTATTCTCCAAGAATCTAAGTTCATCAAGAAAGAGTTCTTCAAAATTTAATTCAAAGCAGCAAATATTTAACACAGTTTCATTATTCTCAAGGACCTGATCTGCTTCTTCTAAAAACTCAAACTCTTCATCAAAAATTTCCTCAAAACTCAAATCAGACTCTTCTTCTTCTTCTTCTTCTTCTGATCTTTCCTGGATGTAATTTATTTCTAGAGGCTGATTATTTGGCTGGTCCCCTGAATTAAAAATGTTAAGACCAGCAGTCAAATTCCTAAATGACAGCTTTATTTGACCAGTTCTACAGTTGATGAGAGCATTAGAAGTGGCTAAGAAAGGTCGTCCTAAGATGACAGGTGTCTGCCCTTTGGGATTGGAAACATGCTGTGTTTCTAAGACTACAAAATCTACTGAAAAAATAAAATCTCCAACCTTAATCAGAACATCCTCTAACTTACCCATAGGGACCTTAACAGATCTATCATCCAACTGTAAGGTGCATCTGGTTGGGTTCAGTACACCTAGACCCAATTGCTGGTAGACTGAATATAGAAGCAAATTGACACTAGCCCCTATGTCTAAAAACGCCTTATCAATGTGAGTATTGCCAATGATACATGAAAGGATGGGGGAACCTAGATCTTTACGTTTCAAAGGTATGGGATTTGATAGCATTTCACTGATATTGGCGGCTAAAAAGACTTTCTTTGGAACATTTATTCTCCTCTTCTTAGTGCATAATTCTTTTAAAAATTTAGCATAAGATAAAATTTGTTCAATTACATCTAAGAGATGAATGTTGACCTTAACCTGCTTGAATGTTTCTAGGATCTTCTCCTCTTTAGGAGAGTGTTTCCTTGGCCTGAGTCTATCTGGAAAGGGAGCAATTGGTCTAAATCTATCAAAAGCAGGCTCAGGTTCGGGTTCGGGTTCAGGTTCTTGGTCATCTGAGGGGGGTGATTGTTGAATAGATTCATCAGAAGGAGAAGGAGAAGGAATTTGTACAGGATCAAGAGTTTGACTTGGAGGAGTTCTCACTTGATTATCGACCTGTCTACCTGACCGAAGTGAATGGATTGCATTCACTTGAGCTTCATAGGATGAACTGCATCCTGTGTTATTAGGGTTAACCACGGGTTGACTTGGAAATTTTCCTTTCTCTCTTTCACTCACGGCACTAGCTAGTTGACCAAGTTGGGATTCTAATCTAGCTATAGCTTGAGTGTTGGAGTTGAGCATTTGTCTGGTTGATTGCATGAAGGAATTCAGAGTGCTAGACTTTTGAGTCAACATATTCGTGGTTTGAGTGGAGGCCTTAATTATAGTTTCCAAACCTCTTTCTAAGACATTGAGACGTTTATCCTGATCTGGATTATGAGGAGTCTGAATTACAGCTTGATGAAGAGGAGACTGATTTTGATACAGCAGATTGGGTTGTTGAAATTATGGATGAGAATTGAAAGGAACTGTGTTTCCCCTAGGAAAATGTTGGGTCGAAGCGGGAGTGAAGTTTTGAGTTCCGGGAGAATTTTCTTGATTCCATGAAAAGTTGGGATGATTTCTCCAACCTGGATTATAGGTTAGAGAAAATGAATCATTTCTAGGGTGCTGGAATGCAGCATTCATATGTTCTAATGCATTGTTGTTTCCTAAGAGAGGGCATTCCTCTGAAACGTGGGTAGGAGACTGACAATTATGACATCCTGGGACAGAAATATTATTGATTTGAGCTGGAGCTTGTTCCTTAATTTCTATGGCTTCTAACCTCCGCAGAATTGTCGCCATCTTCGCTTCAGAAGCAATGTTAGACTCCAAGGAAAGACCACTAGACTTAGAATGATGAACTGATGAAACCCTGTCATCACAGTGTTCCCATTGCATTGTTTTCTCGGATAGACTCTCTAGAAATTCCCAAGCTTCGTCGGCATTTTTCCTCATAAAATCTCTGTGGCATATTGATTCTAAGGAAGTTTTTACAGAATAATCTAATCCCTCATAAATTATTTGGCACAATCGCCATTTTTCTAAACCGTGATGAGGACATTGGATGAGAAGATCTTTAAATCAGTCAAAATACTTCCAAAAAGGTTCTCCCGAGATAATTTCAAAATTCATGATGTTGTTTCTTAGCTTTACCGTTTTATGGATAGGAAAATTTTTTTTTAAGAAAAACGGTGATAAATTCCTCCCAAGTAGTGATGGAATTTACGGGTAAGCTATACAGCTATTTTTTTTGCTTTGTCTTTGAGAGAAAATGGAATAAATCTGAGTTTGATTACATCTTCTATTAATTCTCTCATTTTAATCATAATAAACACTTTCTCAAATTCCGAGATAAAAATATATGCATCTTCTGTTTCATTTTTAAGGAATTTGGGAAGCATGTTTATGTAATACGGTCTAAGCTTAAAATTTATTCCATTTGTTTCGGGGAGCCTAATACAAGAGGGGATTGTATTCCTAATGGGATAGCACATATCTTGAAGAACGGGTGGATTAGGATACGCCATTTTTATGATTGGTTCAAAATGAATTAAACGATGAGAATTATCCCTAACCCAAGTTTGCATACACCAAGACAATTTTTTTTTAGGAAAGAAAGAAAATTAGTTTTTTTTTTATGATAAAGAAAAATCCTAAATAAAACAAATCAAATCAATCACTTTTTAATCACTCTAACTTTTTTTTTATGATAAAGAAAAATCCTAAATAAAACAAATCAAATCAATCACTTTTTAATCACTCTAACTCTAGGGTTAAGCATAACTCAACTAGACTAGCTCCTAACCAAAAACTCCTAAAGTGAAAAGATTAAAGTTTTACCCGGGTAGTTAGCCAGGTAAGGATAGTACTAGAGGGTGATCAGAGATCAATTAAGTACCTCGTTCCTTGCGGAGCGCTTTACGCAACCCCTAAACCTTGCATTAGACACCAACTAATTTAAGAAAACTTAAACTGGTTCACTTAAGGATTCTTTATTCCTTATTGAGCTCGAATCCTTAGGGCCAACGTCTAATGAGTTTTATTAGGCTTGGGTGGTGTAGTGAGGAATTAGTGATTTTTGGATTAAGAAAAGAGTGATAAAATTCCTCACCTTATCTTGATTATGGGGTTTTGCCCTTAAAAATATTTTTAAGTGTGTGTCAAATCAAGATGCTCAAATCACTTGGTGAATTCCTACTAACAATATGAAATGCAACCCTATGAATTAAAAGCAACTAAAAAGGATGGAAAATAAAAACACTTTTTTTAAATTAGGGTTAACAATCAAACAAATGAGAAGGGGAAAATTATTTGAATTTATTATCTTGTTAGTAAATATCAAAGTGGAGGGTGAATTTTATTATGGTCAACAAAAATAAAATCTTTTTTTTAAGTCCTAATTATCTTTAATTATGAAGAAGTAGCTAAAGGGTAGAATTAAAAATTCTAGAAAGAAGAATTACCTACAAGCAAATCTTCAAATCCTAGTTCTCCAATCCGTAAGAATTAAAAATTCTAGAAAGAAGAATTACCTACAAGCAAATCTTCAAATCCTAGTTCTCCAATCCGTAATTTTCAAGCTCCAAGTGTTTCCTTCACAATAAACACACAAGTTAAAGAACCAAAATAATTAAAACCTACTTAAGCACCTTCCTCGGCAACGGCGCCAAAAACATGATGCGGCATAAACATGTACCAAAAATGTTGCAAGTACACAACCGTGTCAAGTTATAGTATAAAAAGTTATCGATCCCACGAGGAAGGTATTTTGTAGGAGAAAATATAAATCGGTTCTTATGTTGTATGCGTGACAAATAGGAGTGATGAGTGAATGTGATTGTGGAGAGATGGAGAGAATGATTGTGGAGAGATGGAGAGAATAAAAATGATTGTGTAAATGAAGATATTTGAGAGTGGAAGTGATAATATAAATGTGATCAACAATGCAAGAAGGAAAAAATCAAGAACAAATAAAAATCAAGAATGTAAAGTTAGCGGATTCAATTAAAGATATGGGTAATCTAGAATTGAATCCACTTCTTAGTAAAAGATGATTCCCTAAAGGGTTCTAACTTAAAGGCGAATCAAAGAAAAAAAATGAATAAAAAGAAAAACTAAACCCAAGAGGGTTCTAGCCTCAAGGTGAATAATGCAAGAAATTAAAATCTAACTACAAAATAAATTACAAAATCTAGACTACAAAATAAATTACAAGAATTAAATGCAAGAAAATAAATCTACTCTATAAGCATGAAATAAATCTAATCTATAAACATAAAATAAATCTAAGGCAAGAGGGTTTTAGCCTCTTGCCTATTTAAACAAGAAAATAAAATCTAATTACAAGCATGAAAATAAATCTAAACTAATAAGCAATAAAAGAGAAATAAGAAAAACAAACCTTCAAATTAATCTTCATCTTCATCTTCATCTTCATCATCCAACAAAGAGAAGAAGAGAAAAATTTAAAGTGGTAAAAAAATTATTTTATTAATTGTAACAAAAGTTACAAGTTGGAATGTCTTCTCAATTAAGAGTAGCCCTTCTCTCCAAAAGGAGTTACAAAAATTTTCACACCTCTAACCCCTCACTCTCTACCCCTGTTTATAGTAAACATCAGTGAAAGAGAGCCCTTGGATCAAAATCTTATCCAAAAACCATGAATTTCAGCCTTAGATGCGTAACAGAATGACGATATCGATGCGGGCATCGATGCCCAGTGTGCTGCAATTGTATTCCGCAGCTTCTTCTTCTTTTATGCTTTGGGCTTGAGCTTCTTGGCATTCCTTCTTCTTTCGGGCTTTCATGCTTGAGTTCTTCATTTAATTAGTGGGCTTTGTTGAGAGAAGAGATATTAGGCTTTTATTTTTGATTAACCTGTAATTAAAGATAAAAATAATTATTAGTGATAAATTTATTCATATAAACTAGATAATGAGGGTATAAAATTGTAATAAAATATGATTATCAGTGATCTCCTCTAGCTCTTGTGAAATTGTCTTCACAAATTTGAAACTCTTAAACCACACTTAAACCCTTAAACAAAACTTGTAAACTCTTTTAAAACTTTTCTCTTGTTTTGTAGGATATGTAAATGCAATGGGGTATTTATAACAACCCAATACCTCAGCCAAAACCCTAAGAAAATGACCAAAAACCCAAAAAAAAATAGATCTGGAAAATAGTCGTTACTGTGCAACGGTCAGAATTATAAGTCGACTTATAGTCGACTTGGTATAAGTCGACTTGATGTAAAACGTAAGTCGACTTGCCAGATGAAAATAACACACAAAAATTAGCACATAAGTCTACTTGAAAAATGGTATAAGTCGACTTAGTCTAAGTCGACTTAACAGTTCGTATAAGTCGACTTGGCAGAAAGATTTTGCATATTCCAGATAATTTCATAAGTCGACTTGTCAACTCTGATAAGTCGACTTATAAACGTGCACAGACACTGTTAATGCTGAAAATCTGATTTTAAAAGTACCTTTAAAAATAGCAAATAAATTCAGAAAAATATAAAACTTTGGAAAATGATTATAAACATGATAATAAACATGTAACAAAAGGAATTTTTAGAATTGCATTTCCATGTATAAACATTTTTTGGAATTTATTTGTAAAAACTTTATTTGTGGATAAAACCAAAATGTGTATATATATATATATATATATATATATATATATATATATATAAAAGAAACCAAAACTTATATGTGTGTAAGTGATTGAGCTTAAACTACTAACACACATAATATAAAACCTAAACTAAATTATCCAAGCAATATTGATCTTCAATAAGATTGACTTGGTAAACTTGGATGAAGCTTGAACTCGGATCTTCAACTTGAATTGCAAGTCTTCACTCCATAATTCGGCCAACCTCCATTGGATATGATCGTGAAATCTTGATTCCATCCATCCTCCAACATATTGTTTGCCTAGAATAAATACAAAACACAAATACTAGACAAACAACATTAGTTATAAATTATTTGTTAATCATCATCAAAACAAAAGGATCCAACAACAACTTGCAGACCGACCTTTTAGCACAAATGAGGGTTACAGAATACTGTTCTTGGAGATAATTAATCTCTCAAGGTGAACAGGCTCAAAAAATTATTGTCAGGGTTAAAGCTGAAGAACAAAGTAAGCAGGATCAACCTGAGCAATGAGACCAAGTCTAATCTTCCTAATCAGAAGGAGAAGATACTACGGTCACTAAAACCAATCATCTTCAATAGGATGGCGGGTCTGCTAAAAATATCACGTTAACAGTTACCTCTGATAGTCAAACTCGTCAGATAGTGACCCACTAGGCAATGTGCTCTGTCTACCCCTTTTTTTCCCCTGCACTTGTTCAAGACTAGGGGTTGGTTTATTGGATTATATGTAATAAATCTTCTAAGTTGTCATTTTCAACAAAACACCTATGTCAACTGTAAAATTATTCCCCTGCTAAGTCTTAATCAAGACTGAGAGTTGGTTACTTGGAATCCATTGGATTAAGAGTAACCAATCTTCTAAGTTGTATGTTCAACAAAACACCTCTGTCAACTATAAAATTATTCCCCTGCTAAGTCTTAATCAAGACTGGGGGTTGGTTACCTGAAATCCACTGGATTAAGAGTAATAAATCTTTCATATCATCGAGTTAACATTACACTTCTGACGATCATCATCTCTATGGAGTATGAATTCAGTTTGCATCACTCCTAATTTGTCACGTTAACAATAACACCTCAGACAAATCAACTTATCAATCCTCTTCGATAGGATGATAAGTCCTCAAAATCGTAATCTTCCCCAGCGAGACGCTAAGTCTTCAAAATCTTGTTCAAATCACAAGTACAAAATTCCTGTCACGTTAATATCACACATCTGACAAATCAACTTATCAATCCTCTTCAATAGGATGATAAGTCCACAAAGTTACTCCGATCGTAACAAATTTCTATCACGTTAATATCACACCTCTGATAAATCAACTTATCAATCCTCTTCAATAGGATAATTAGTCCACAAAGTTGCTCCGATCGTAAAAAATTCCTATCACGTTAATATCACACATCTGACAAATCAACTTATCAATCCTCTTCAATAGAATGATAAGTCCAAAAAGTTGCTCCGATCGTAACAAAACACCTCTGACAATCAACTTATTGACTCTCTTCAATAAAGCGATAGGTCCACAATCTTGTCACGTTAACATCACACCTCTGACGACCAAATCAACTTATCGACTTTGCTTTGATCCAGCATTGTTGCTCAGTTAGTTAACCCACTAAACTCCTGATTATGAGCTTTTCTCAATTTACGTGTGCGTTACTTCCCAAATTGCAGATTGCTGAATCTTTGCCGAGAATATGCTTCCTCTCTGGATTAAGTGGGGAGGAAATGATGATGTTTATTGACGCATTTCCAGAGACAGGTATCACATTTCAATCTTTCTAACTCTTAGAATCATTCTTAATATCTGATAATGCTTCATAGGTCTCTCTTCTTTTGTGGAAATATAAAAAAGGGTCAATTACACAGATACCCGGTGATGTAGCAATGTGCCACTTATTACCCCTTAAGTTTGATGCTGAACACCACTCGAGATATGTGGCAGATAATGTCACTCTTCCCCTCTCTTCCCCCACCAACAAAATAAAAATAAAAAATAAAAAAGAAGAAGAAAATCTCCGCCTCAACCCTTGCTAGAAACGGCACACTGTTCAGAAGACAGGAGGAGTGCAGGACGAGTGATGGCGTTAAGTTTAGTTCCAAGGCGTCGATTTGCCAATTTATTAAACTTAAAGTGTAACAAGTGGCATAGTAAGATAGCACAGGAAATTTGTGCACAGGAAATTTGTGCACATCTAACCCTACAAAAGAGATCACATTCAAGACATATCCTTTTGCCACCAACTCTCAAGCAATTAACCATCGACTGTACTATGAAATAAATATTGTTGGTTTGGTACTGAAACCCGTTTGAAAACATTTTTAGTTAAAAAAAGTAGAATAAGTAACTGTGAAAAATATGTTTGATTATAATCTTCTTTCTACCTGAATATTTTCATTTTGACCTTATGAAAACATGAAAACATTTTAAGCCTAGAAAAGGTTACAAAAAAAAATTATATTGCATTATAGTGTTTCGCTGTGTTTTAATGTGCAGGGTTAAAGCCTGCAGTGTTTGCAGCACTTGTTCCTAACAGCGCAAATAAACCTCTGCTTGAGGTGGCTGAAGAGATTATGGGAGACCATGAAATGATGGTAATCCTTAATGTTGTTCTATTAAATTTATCAGCTCTGATCAAATGTGAGATTGTTTCTCATACTTTTTGTTTCACTTGAATGCAGTCATCAAAACAGTCGAATTGATTTCTATCGTTCTGAAAGAACTCAAAATTTGATAGAAGATATATTACGGTCGCAGCTCCCTCTCACTCACGCAAAGTTTTCGAGTTTGATTTCTGGATTTATTTTTGCAGGTTTATTCGAAATATTAGCTTATGGGGGTGAAAAGAGTATTTATAATATATATTATTAATTTTAAAAGATACATGCGGAACTCCATTAATGGATATGTACAGACTAGTATTTAGGATTTATATTGCAATTGCATTATTATGTACTCCTTGTGCTTGGCATCCAACTTGTGTGCTTAATCGTATTCCAATGTTTGAATCCAAGTTCAGATTATGTACTCAATCATATTTGGATGTTGTTTTGATATTTCTCTTAATTGCAAAAGTCATTTTTATATTATCAAGGTTCATGTTCTTTAAAGAAAAACATCGAAGTGTTTTATTTTTTCCACACACTCTCTCCTACTCCAACCACTAAAAAAACTCAAGAATGAAAATATTATCTTATTTAATAAAGTAGAATACTCTCCTACTCCAACCACTAAAAAAACTCAAGAATGAAAATATTATCTTATTTAATAAAGTAGAATATTATCTAATCATTTCGGTTATTCTAAATGGATTAACTTATTTAACTTTTCTTCTTAAGGATGTGTTTGGCAATCTTTCAAAATTGGCTAGGTTCAAAATTGACCCAATTTTGAAAGATTTTTGATTTGGCAAACAAGAGGGTTAGATTTGGCCTGTTTCGTGGGCCAAAATATGGCTTCTAAACTAGTTTTCTTTCGGACTAGGGGATTGGTCCAAAAGAAAACTAGTTTAGCACAAGACTGAGCCAGGACTTGTACTGGTCTAGTTTTGCATAGTTTGTCAAACACACTTAAGAGATAGGATGACATTATAATATATGTCATATTATATATTTAAGAAAAGTCTCCATTTCGCTTTGTGCGTCATATCTTCGAAATACCTTTTGAAAAATTAACACATGTCTTAAGTGATGGACCTAGTTTAGCACAAGACTGAGCCAGGACTTGTACTGGTCTAGTTTTGCATAGTTTGTCAAACACACTTAAGAGATAGGATGACATTATAATATATGTCATATTATATATTTAAGAAAAGTCTCCATTTCGCTTTGTGCGTCATATCTTCGAAATACCTTTTGAAAAATTAACGCATGTCTTAAGTGATGGACCTCAGAATCCACCGCGATGCTATTTGAATCCATAAAGAACAACCTTTAAATTCACGAAGAAAATTTAATAAGAAAAAATTTATTGATAAAAGTGACCTACTTATGAAAGTTACAATCATTCTTCTTAAATAGAAAAAAAAAATAAAGTCTACTCCTAACAGCCCCCCCCACTACCCACACCCCCAACCCTACCTAAAAAACGACATTCTTTAAAACTACGTAAGAGACCCCCTAAAATAGAGGAACAAATCAGTACAAATTGAATCAAAAATGAATTTGTTTCCTAATCTAAATTGACTCTAATTTTATTACTAAAAACAAACTCAAACTATATTATTTTTGAAATTCTACTTAAATTGTGTACCGCTGATGAGATTTCGAGAATGTCAATTTGGTTGGCCCTATCTTATCAAGATAGGCATTTACACAAATAATGTTGATGTTAAGTGATCACACAGTCAATAATATCCGCGGTTGGATAGGGGTGAGGTTGATGAGGGGCCACTTCCTTTCCCAAATACCCGGTTCTTAGGTGGGTCTGTAGGCTGTCTAAAAATCACAACAGATAGTTGATCCCCCATCAAACACCAATGATGGAAGTTACAATCTGACGACTTCCAGAAGGCTATAATTTGAAGACTTTCACGTAGATCGATGAAGGTTACAATCTGACGACCTTCACAACAACCGATGAAAGCTCTAGTTCAACAGCCTTCACAATCAACATCAGGAGTTACAATCTGACAACTCTCATATTTTGAAGGAGTCAAGATGAAGATTACAAGATGACGATCTTTGCAACACTCTAGCAAAAGAGACTACAAATTGACGGTCTCTTCAAATCAAGACGCAGAGCTCACCTCTGCGTCTCAGACTCAAAACGTAGAGGTCCTCCCTGCATTACAACCTCAAAACACAGAGGTCATCCCTGTGTTATAACATCAAAATGCAGAGGTCATGTCCGCGTTTCAGAGTCAAAATGCAGAGGTCATCTCCAGCGCTCCAATTAAAAACGCAGAGTTCGCGGACTCAAAACGCAGAGTTCATCTCAGCGTCCCAACTCTGCATTTCAGATTTACAAACGCAGCGCGACCTGTGCGTTCAACCACCAAAATAAGCCCAACTCTGCGTTTCAAGTCTAAAACGCAGAGTTCGGGCCCTGAACGCTATTTTTTAGCGTTTGACTCGTTCAAATCACGAACTGAACGGTTTCAAAATTGTTTTCCCCAGGATTTGGGGAGCAATTTAAGGGGGGCAGTTACACCCATTCAGCCCCACATAGAAGCAAATTAAGATGGTGATTACACCCCTTAATCCCCTATAAATAGGAGTAAACTCAACTGAGTTCAGGCTTCTCTTGGGGGGGCTCTCATTTTGGCTCTCGGATTGATCCTATTTTCAGCAGCAAAGAAGAGATCTTTTGGCAGATCATCTTTAAGGGAGAGTGGCATTTATCTTGGGAGAGCTCAGATCATTCTTCGACAACAAGAGCTTTCTTCATCCTTGGCTTACAAACCGATTTCGGTTAAATCAACTCTTTCATAGAGTTTCAAACTCGTTCAAAGTTCTAAAACTTGCTTTGCAAGTTCTCCATAGCGTCAAATCGTGAGGAGGAGATACCGTTCCAGTGAAACAAGATGTTCGGATTGTCAACAGAGAGCAAACTCGACTCGAGCATTTGAGTGAGGCACTTCATCGCCATTGTGAAGAACCCATACTTAAACAAAGGGGAGGATTTGCATCAATTCTCTTCTCTTTTGTATTCAGGAAGTCTAAATTGTAATCAAGATTGAGAGAATACAAATCAAATATATTTCTTTCAATTTTTTTTTACTACAAATTTTCCACCAAACAGGGTCGCTGAAAAGCCTACACAAGTAGAAACACGTAAGAGGATGGGGACTTGTTCCCTCGTGATTCCTCCAACGATCCAGTCTGCTGGTGAGCTTTGAGTGAAGAAAATAAAGAACCGTGAGAGTTCTTTTTCATGTGGTATGGTTTGTAGAAGACACTGATTTCACAGAAAAAACCAGGATCTCCAATGAGGGAATAGTACCTTGTATTTATAGTAGTGCCGAAGGGGCATAACCGTCATTGTGGCCGAGCACATGATGGCGGTGAAGAAACGTGGGCTGACGGCTGCGTCAGCACTCGCTTTACAAGTGTCAGCTGGCGACTGGAGGAGAGTTCACATAGGCATTAAATGGGAAGTGATCGGAGGCATGGCGGTGCTGACGTAGTCCGATGAGTCATAAATGCTACCGGTGTCTCTTCAAATCAAGACGCAGAGCTCACCTCTGCGTCTCAGACTCAAAACGTAGAGGTCCTCCCTGCATTACAACCTCAAAACACAGAGGTCATCCCTGTGTTATAACATCAAAATGCAGAGGTCATGTCCGCGTTTCAGAGTCAAAATGCAGAGGTCATCTCCAGCGCTCCAATTAAAAACGCAGAGTTCGCGGACTCAAAACGCAGAGTTCATCTCAGCGTCCCAACTCTGCATTTCAGATTTACAAACGCAGCGCGACCTGTGCGTTCAACCACCAAAATAAGCCCAACTCTGCGTTTCAAGTCTAAAACGCAGAGTTCGGGCCCTGAACGCTATTTTTTAGCGTTTGACTCGTTCAAATCACGAACTGAACGGTTTCAAAATTGTTTTCCCCAGGATTTGGGGAGCAATTTAAGGGGGGCAGTTACACCCATTCAGCCCCACATAGAAGCAAATTAAGATGGTGATTACACCCCTTAATCCCCTATAAATAGGAGTAAACTCAACTGAGTTCAGGCTTCTCTTGGGGGGGCTCTCATTTTGGCTCTCGGATTGATCCTATTTTCAGCAGCAAAGAAGAGATCTTTTGGCAGATCATCTTTAAGGGAGAGTGGCATTTATCTTGGGAGAGCTCAGATCATTCTTCGACAACAAGAGCTTTCTTCATCCTTGGCTTACAAACCGATTTCGGTTAAATCAACTCTTTCATAGAGTTTCAAACTCGTTCAAAGTTCTAAAACTTGCTTTGCAAGTTCTCCATAGCGTCAAATCGTGAGGAGGAGATACCGTTCCAGTGAAACAAGATGTTCGGATTGTCAACAGAGAGCAAACTCGACTCGAGCATTTGAGTGAGGCACTTCATCGCCATTGTGAAGAACCCATACTTAAACAAAGGGGAGGATTTGCATCAATTCTCTTCTCTTTTGTATTCAGGAAGTCTAAATTGTAATCAAGATTGAGAGAATACAAATCAAATATATTTCTTTCAATTTTTTTTTACTACAAATTTTCCACCAAACAGGGTCGCTGAAAAGCCTACACAAGTAGAAACACGTAAGAGGATGGGGACTTGTTCCCTCGTGATTCCTCCAACGATCCAGTCTGCTGGTGAGCTTTGAGTGAAGAAAATAAAGAACCGTGAGAGTTCTTTTTCATGTGGTATGGTTTGTAGAAGACACTGATTTCACAGAAAAAACCAGGATCTCCAATGAGGGAATAGTACCTTGTATTTATAGTAGTGCCGAAGGGGCATAACCGTCATTGTGGCCGAGCACATGATGGCGGTGAAGAAACGTGGGCTGACGGCTGCGTCAGCACTCGCTTTACAAGTGTCAGCTGGCGACTGGAGGAGAGTTCACATAGGCATTAAATGGGAAGTGATCGGAGGCATGGCGGTGCTGACGTAGTCCGATGAGTCATAAATGCTACCGGTGCTAGAGGTATGATGGAGTCTGCAAAACATTAAATGCGACGCTGACACGTTGTCAGTGGGAGAGGCTCGAGGTTGAAGTTGTCTTCTAGCTTCGCCGAGAAGTAATGTCTTTCGAGTCGACCTCGCGAGGTGTCGAGTAGTTGGTTGAGTGGGCTCGTTACGAGTCGTCTTCGACAAAAGGGGGACGACAAGTACCGTCTTTCGAGTCGATGTGAGGGAATGACGATTTGACAAGTCAGCTGAGTTGTCGTCCCTGCTGATCTCCAGCCGCCAACTTGATTGGAGCATTAATGTATGAAGATGTACATCTATCCGTTGCTAGCAAAGTGTCGAACTTAGATGATTGGGAACAACATAACATATAATATGTCAGAATTTACCTTTCGGACCGGGAGATATAGTCATTTTTATCGGACAACTTAGTAATATATCTGTATCCGCGTTTGCTCGTGAAGGCTCCACTTTTCAATGATTTTGCTCTTTATGCATCCTACATAAAAAATAAAAAGAAGGGTTTTTTATTTCTAGGCCCATTTGTTTACTCCTCTTTACCTCTAAGCCCAATAACTATTCTTTGTATTCTTAAACCCAAGTTTCTTTTTGTTTTTGCCTTTAAACCCAATTTCTAAAATACTGTATATACAACACTGGTATTCATACCCAAACATGATAAAAACCCTAAAATACCCTTCAATACCCCCACTTAAACCAGACCCCCTCTCTCTCTCCTCATTTTCCTTCTTCCTCAGGTCTTCGTCTTCCTCCTTCCTCAAGGCTTTGTCTTCCTCCTCCGATCCCACCTCTCATGCCCCCTCCAAGAAATCGAAGAAGAAAGGAAGAAAGGCCCATGATTTTAGTGCTTGATGTCTTGAAAAGGCCCACGACGGATCTCGAGGCAGCCGGACACACCTCCACCCTCTCCAACGAGACACTACAATTCTTCAACGATCAACAAGATGCTTGATGATTTTGGCTTCGGGATCTCTTTCGATGACGAGGAGGAGTGATTTCGTGTGAAATCTCATTTCTATATACTCGATTAGGGTTAGGGTTAGGGTCAGGGTCGGGGTTGGGGGGTTAGGGTTAGTTCATTGATGTTCTTTTGTGCTATCCCTTTTTGTTGAACTAAATCTAATTGTAGAATTGGTTTTATCAATTTATGAATGTATCGTTTCTGTTGAACTAAATCTAATTTGTACACAATAGATTTGCAAAGCAAGAGGTGTGAAATCTGAAGAATCTGGAATTTTGTACCTGTAAATTTTGCTTATAAAGAGTTGGAGAGTATGGAGCTTGCTTTGAAGATTGTGAAAGAGAAATTGCTGGGTAGAGTTAATGGAGTCAGTTATGCTATATGTACATTTTGAAGATTTGTGCAATTTTGAAGATTTGTAACATTTTGTAAAGTCTGGAGCTTGCCTTGAATATAATATCAGTTATATTATGTACATTTTGAAGATTTGTAACATTTTTGAAAGCCTGGAGCTTGCCTTGAATATATGATCAGTTATGCTATGTTTTTTGTGAAGATTTGTAACATTTTAAAAAGTCTAGAGCTTGCCTTGAATATATGATTAGTTATGCTAAGTATATTTTGAAGATTTGTGTAATTTTGGAGTTTGATTTGTAACATATTGTTTCAGATTGTAAGTTTTTGAAAGTAGATAATGAAAGTGTTGTTAGTGCAATATCGTTATTGTTTGTGCAATTTTGGAGTTTGTAAGACTGGAATTTTGTGCAATTTTGTGAGTGCTATTTTGTGGAATTTTGTGTAATTTTATGAGTGTTATTTTGTTCTTGTCGCTACACTTACAGCATAACACGTAGACTGTACAGGATAACACGCTACACTTACAGGATAACCCGCTACACTTACAGGATAACCCGCTACACTTATAGCATAACACGCTACACTTACGGTCTAACCCGCTACACTTACAGCATAACACGCTACACTTACAGTCTAACACGCTACACTTACAGTCTAACACGCTATACTTATAGGATAACCCGTTACACTTACAGCATAACACGCTACACTTACAGGATAACACGCTACACTTACAGTATAACCCGCTACACTTACAGCATAACACGCTACACTTACAGTCTAACACGTTACACTTACAGCATAACACGCTACATTTACAGTCTAACACGCTACACTTACAGAATAACCCGCTACACTTACAGGATAGCACGCTACACTTACAGTCTAACATGCTACACTTACAGGATAACCCGCTACACTTACAGCATAACACGCTACACTTAAAGGATAACACGCTACACTTACAGCATAACCCGCTACACTTATAGGATAACACGCTACACTTACAGGATAACACGCTACACTTACAGGATAACACGCTACACTTACAGGATAACACGCTACACTTATCTGTAAATACGCTACACTTACAGAATAAGTTTGTAGAGGAAGTTTTCAAATTGTGACTGTGAATGTAGTTGTGAGTTTGTAGCATATTTCAGCTTGTGACTGTTTGTGATTGAAAATGTAGCGTGTTAAGTGTAGAGGAAGTTTTCTAACGTATCTATGATTGTGATTGTAAGTGTAGCGTGTTATCTGTAAATGTAGCGGGTTATCTGTAAGTGTAGCGTGTTACACTGCAAGTGTAACGGGTTATTTGTAAGTATAGCGGATTATCCTGTAAGTGTAGCGTGTTACACTGCAAATATAGCGGGTTATCCTGTAAGTGTAGCGGGTTAGACTTTAAGTGTAGCGGGTTAGACTGTAAGTGTAGCGTGTTATGCTGTAAGTGTAGCGGGTTAGATCGTAAGTATAGCGTGTTATGCTGTAAGTGTAGCGGGTTAGACTGTAAGGGTAGCGTGTTAGACTGTAAGTGTAGCGTGTTATGCTGTAAGTGTAGCGTGTTAACCTGTAAGTGTAGCGTGTTATCCTATAAGTGTAGCGTGTTATGCTGTAAGTGTAGCGTGTTATCCTGTAAGTGTAGCGCGTTATGCTGTAAGTGTAGCGGGTTATCCTGTAAGTGTAGCGTGTTATGCAGTAAGTGTAGCGTGATAGACTGTAAGTGTAGCGGGTTATTCTGTAAGTGTAGCGTGTTAGACTGTAAATGTAGCGTGTTATGCTGTAAGTGTAGCGTGTTAGACTGTAAGTGTAGCGTGTTATGCTGTAAGTGTAGCGGGTTTCCTGTAAGTGTAGCGGGTTATCCTGTAAGTGTAGCGTGTTATCCTGTAAGTGTAGCGTGTTATGCTGTAAGTGTAACGGATTATCCTGTAAGTGTAGGGTGTTAGACTGTAAGTGTAGCGTGTTAGACTGTAAGTGTAGCGTGTTATGCTGTAAGTGTAGCTTGTTATCCTGTAAGTGTAGCAGGTTAGACCGTAAGTGTAGCGTGTTATGCTGTAAGTGTAGCGGGTTAGACTGTAAGTGTAGCGGGTTATCCTGTAAGTGTAGCGTACAATCAAAGAGATCTGCAGTTTATCACACTTGGTTGCACTCACAAAATTGCACAAGAACAAAATAACACTCATAAAATTACACAAAATTCCACAAAATAGCACTCACAAAATTGCACAAAATTCCAGTCTTACAAACTCCAAAATTGCACAAACAATAACGATATTGCACTAACAACACTTTCATTATCTACTTTCAAAAACTTACAATCTGAAACAATATGTTACAAATCAAACTCCAAAATTACACAAATCTTCAAAATATACTTAGCATAACTAATCATATATTCAAGGCAAGCTCTAGACTTTTTAAAATGTTACAAATCTTCACAAAAAACATAGCATAACTGATCATATATTCAAGGCAAGCTCCAGGCTTTCAAAAATGTTACAAATCTTCAAAATGTACATAATATAACTGATATTATATTCAAGGCAAGCTCCAGACTTTACAAAATGTTACAAATCTTCAAAATTGCACAAATCTTCAAAATGTACATATAGCATAACTGACTCCATTAACTCTACCCAGCAATTTCTCTTTCACAATCTTCAAAGCAAGCTCCATACTCTCCAACTCTTTATAAGCAAAATTTACAGGTACAAAATTCCAGATTCTCCAGATTTCACACCTCTTGCTTTGCAAATCTATTGTGTACAAATTAGATTTAGTTCAACAGAAACGATACATTCATAAATTGATAAAACCAATTCTACAATTAGATTTAGTTCAACAAAAAGGGATAGCACAAAAGAACATCAATGAACTAACCCTAACCCCCCAACCCCGACCCCGACCCTAACCCTAATCGAGTATATAGAAATGAGATTTCACACGAAATCACTCCTCCTCGTCATCGAAAGAGATCCCGAAGCCAAAATCATCAAGCATCTTGTTGATCGTTGAAGAATTGTAGTGTCTCGTTGGAGAGGGTGGAGGTGTGTCCGGCTGCCTCGAGATCCGTCGTGGGCCTTTTCAAGACATCAAGCACTAAAATCAAGGGCCTTTCTTCCTTTCTTCTTCGATTTCTTGGAGGGGGCATGAGAGGTGGGATCGGAGGAGGAAGACAAAGCCTTGAGGAAGGAGGAAGACGAAGACCTGAGGAAGAAGGAAAATGAGGAGAGAGAGAGGGGGTCTGGTTTAAGTGGGGGGTATTGAAGGGTATTTTAGGATTTTTATCATGTTTGCGTATGAATACCAGTGTTGTATATACAGTATTTTAGAAATTGGGTTTAAAGGCAAAAACAAAAAGAAACTTGGGTTTAAGAATACAAAGAATAGTTATTGGGCTTAGAGGTAAAGAGGAGTAAACAAATGAGCCTAGAAATAAAAAACCCTAAAAAGAAACACACTCTCACACTTGCAAAACACTGCGTCAGTGCCCTCACTGACTCTCATAAAAGTCAACATCAAGGACATTTAAGGACTCACATCAAATATATCATCATCCCTTCACACGCCCGTGTACTGCACGGGCACGGGCACGGGCACGGGCATTTACTTCGGCACCAAAATAACAACCAAAACCCTAGCAGAACCCTCTCTTCACTTGACCTCCGTCTCTTGATCCTCCAAATCCGAAATGGAGCCCAGCGGACCCGGGTTCGGATCCAAATCCGGATCCACTAACAAGGAAGACAAGTGGTCGCTCCCATTCTGCACCATCGTGGCCGTGGACACGAGCGAAAGCATCAGCTACAGAGCCTGCTCCATCTGCGAGAGGACCCTCCCTGAAGACCCTTCCTCTTTCTGCTCCTTCTGCTCCAACAACTCCTCGGCAAATCCCGGGTGCAAACGCGTCTATCGGATCCTTGTAAATCCAATACCCACCTAAAAATCCTATTTCAGTGTTCCTTCTTTCTCCTGATGACAGTAATAAGGAGAAATATATGATTACCAGATGAGTTATATAGTTTCATATATTAATATGTCCCTGTAGGTTGTAGGTTGGGCGGCCTCTTTATGACCTGCCCTCCATAACAATTTTTTTTTAATTGGCTTTAAATTCGTGGCTAGTAAGATTTGAGCCTGAGTTGTGCTCTGATACAATGTGAAAGGACCTAACCAATACACTGAAACTGTAAAGTTATAGCGAGGATTGTGGATTATAGTTTATATTCTAGCACGGATGGATCCTCGAGAATTGAAATGGAGTCCAACCCTAGCGTCACCATCCATGTCTCCTCTTTGTTGGAATGTGTGTTGTTTTCGACCAGGTTTATGGTGGAGATGGAAAATAACAGTTAGGACAGAGGTGCGCAGTGCGGAATTATATCAAGTCTAACGCCACAAATCTCCAATGATAATCACAATTTATAGGAGTCTATCCATTATCATAACTTTGGAGTTTTTTTGCAGCGGTAAGGGCTTTAAGTTAGTACTAGAACAGCTGTGTTCGACCTATAAAAAGGGTGCTCAAACATGCAAAGGCATATTAGAGTAAAAAAATATAGCCCTTAACCCTCACTATAATTTTTTTTCTGCTTAGACTTATGCCAAACTTGAGAGGTTTCTACCATATCATACTTAAGAGGTAATACATGATATAATGTCATGGTATGGAGGGTTTATGTGCGATTAGCCATTTATATGTGACTCTTCATTTTCTACTCCTTAACTATTAAAGGTATTTAAAGTTTAGGGTTTTGACAATGCCTTTAATATTGTTAGAGTAACTTTCCTGTAGTGTATGTTTTATGCATATTTAAAAATTGTACATAATGGATATGAAATGACAGCCCATTTTGCTAAATAGGCTATCATGAGATAGTCATGTGATGAGGCTCATCTTGCCAATCATATCAAAATGTGTGGATGGTCTCACTACTCTTATCTATTGGTAGCTCTTGCCAATCATATCAAAATGTGTGGATGGTCTCACTACTCTTATCTATTGGTAGCTCATTTTACTAAGTAAGCCGCCACCTCATATCCATCATTCTCTGTCTCACTACTCTTATCTATTGGTAGCTCATTTTACTAAGTAAGCCGCCACCTCATATCCATCATTCTCTTAAAAATATTAAACATCCAAAAGTTCAGGATAATCAAAATTTACTTTACGAAATTAGGTGTAAGGTTGCAATTTGTTTAGCAAAACGAGCTACCTAAAAGACAAAGAATGTATTTCACAAATACATGATGATTTAAAAGATAGGTATATTTGAATCAGTGCAAAACATGAAGATTGGGGACTAATGTATTCATGTAAGAGACTATTCTCTACTACCACACTTGTCTGGTTACGCTACTTTTTTATTTACGACTTATTTTGCTAAACGAACTTTCAGCTCATACTTAATAATGTCGCGCGCCTTTGCGGAAGCCTTGCACGAACTCACAACGAACCTGTGATCACGAGTAGAAGAAAGACAAACTCTTGCACAAATCCAACCAATAAAGCCAAATCAATCCAAACACAGAGATATACGTGGTTCGGCAATTTGCCTACGTCCACGGGGAGAGGATGGGGAGATTTCACTAAATCAAGGAGAGTACAAAGGGTTACAATCACACAAATTCTCTCAAACTAACCCTCAACCAAAGATCTCACCTTGCTCACAATATCTCCCTCTCACAATGCTCAAAAGATTCCTCAATCTCTGATAAAAAACCCTCACAAATCGTTTCCCTATTTATATCAAAACAAAACCCCAATCAGACTGCAAATAGGAAACCTGCGTATGCAAAAAACCCGCTATAAGTCGACTTATCAGTGTGCACAAGTCGACTTGACAGAGAGAAAATCAACAACTGGAGAACACTTCATAAGTCGACTTAACAGACGATCGCGTCACCCGTGTCCTCTTCGGCTGCTCAGCCGACGAATTCTTCCACTTCTGCAGGCTCCATCCATTCGCGGGTGCACGCGCTCTCTCTGTAAAATCCAAAATGCTCTCTCTTTCGTTTATCGTCACTTATTTTGGTGTGTTTTGTGAGTTTCAGCCGAAAAGGCAGCAGAGGTATTAGAAGGGGAAATGTGCAGGCTTACACTGTCGAAGCCAAAGAGCACTAATGCTCAGCATCTCCGTGCTGCTTCCGTTGTTCCCTTGCACACTGGATTTCGCCCTGTGATCGCTACTTTGAAGCAAATGTATGGGATCGAGACTTGTTCCAGCGGCATGAAAAAAGAAAAATAATATGTGATTGTTGTGTGCAATCTGATGTTTGACAAACTTCTGCCTTACTTGATCGATCGTTTTGTTTAGATTACAGGATTTGTCAATTGCTTGCAATCAGTTGTCGATTCCTTGTGGCTTCAAATGAGCAATGCCTCAGAAATGATCTCTTCAACAAACCGCAACGCTTGGTTGGTATAAGATAGCATCGAGTAATTACTGATGGAGAAGAGCAATTAATTTATCAACTAATTGTTTATTTGTATTTTTATTGATTCACATCACATTGTCCAGAGACACAGGCTAAGTATCCTTGACTCCTCTCTCGCTTGTAGGAATTTTGAGTCCTAACACTTGTATCAAGCTATTTCCTTTGATGCAACAAAGGAGAATAAGGAAAATCGCCCACATCCAAGTTCAAGTTTGATTTCAAATTAGCACCATGTGTAGCTACAAGAATAATACCTAAACATTAAATAAAACGGCCAAGCACTCATGTAATACATGCAAGATTCCTCAACATCACCATTCAATAATATCTTATCTAAAGGATTCGGCAACGTCCTTCATAAGGCCCGGGTTATCATTGCAGAAGGCTACAAACTCGTTATAATCGATATATCCATTGTTGTCGGTGTCGAGCTCGTCATGCTCTGCACCACAACCACATCGGCTGATGTTGAGCCGAGGGCACGCAGAGTTTCTCCGAGCTCTGTCGAGGATATTTTGCCATCGCCGTTGATGTCAGAACGCTTGAAAATCCTCTGCATATCTTCTTCTGAGATTCCATTCTCCATGCTTTTGCTAATAGAAGCAACGAGAAAAGAAAAAGGAAATAACAGGACAGAGGGAGGGGCCTTGTACAAGGAGAGAGTACTGGAGAGTTTGTAAGCTTTGTGGGGTTGAGCGTTGGACGCGGGTGTTCTCTTTTGAAACCACCACTAGAAAATAAATTGATTAAAAATAGTACTTTTCCAAATGGGTATTTCATTTATTGGTCTATTACATACTTCATAATTTGAATTTAGTCCAAAATCATTAAAATTGCTATCTAGCCTCCAATCTCTAGTATATATTTCAAATTAGTCAATGCAGTTATCTGCTATGTGATTTAGAAAAAAGTATCTAGCAGGGATGACTCATGGCATTAAATGTGCATCTAAAGGATATCAATCATTGGATCATTGGACTTCATGATTCGTGCATCGATTCAAGGATTGATACCATTTGGATGCACATTAATATCATGGTCGTCTTTACTAGATACTTTCTTATAATTTGGGAAGTTGCTAGTGGATAAAAAAAATTTGCTAGTGGTAACACATCCTATCCCAAATTTGGTCAAAAAGAGCATGTTTATGCACAAAAATAGCTATGAAGTAGCTAGAGTACAGAAAGTAGATGTTACTTCCACTTCCAAGTAAAAAACTATATTTCCGGCTAGTGGTTGAAGAAGATCTCTCATCTAGTTAACAGGCTCTTTGGAGGTTCATTCTTTATCATCCTCCACATTGGAGGATGACTCGATAACTGTGCTAAACACATACATGTTTATTAATTCATCTCGTTATATACGGTATAAAACAGTGCAAAAGTAAACACTTGTTATTTTAGTTTTGGCATACAAATTTTTGCTCACCTTTTCTTTGGAGAGGTCTACCTAATTCTTTGATTCATGATTGCGTTTATCAACATTTTTTATGTACATCTATGATAATGGAAGTTGGAAATATACCACTAACAGTCTGTAATTGATTTGCTATAATATAATTCTACTTCTCAGGAAAATTTGTTCCTGGTATATTAATCACATAGCTAAAATATAATGTGACAATGCGAAGGCTTATATCTTGTTTCATATGCAATAATAATTTTTTGATATGCCACGGCATAAATGTACATTCACACCATTAAGAAATGAAGAAAAAAATTTAGTTTATATATGTGTCAAAATGTTATAGTGAACAAGGGCTTTCCATCCCTCGCCTAAACATGCGCTTCGGCAGAATGATATAATCATATAAACAGCATATATGCAAATATACAACTGTCGAAGCTTGAATCTTCTATGATAATCATACATTAGTTACAATATCAGAATACAACAAAACCTCGAGGCAAGGTTCGAATCGCCACCAATTAACAATATCATCAGAGAACAGACTACGACCTTACTTTAGCTAGCCGTGCTCTGATCTCATCTAGTTCTCCCTCATCATCAACTCCCTCTGCAATGGCTTCTGACTGCAACATATAACCCATATTTTCTTTTAGCTCTTTGCGGTACAGGATAATTGCAGATACACACCTTGTACTATGAGCGTGTAGCCACTTGTGCCTCTAAGATATTTTATTATTACTTACACCCTGAACTCAAAACTCTGGACGATGTTATTTTCCAAGTTAGCTTATAAGATGATAAATTATCCTATACTCTCGGTTTTAGGTTAAAAAGAACAAAAAACGAACACAAAATTGACCTCAAATTTGAGACTAAAGAAGTAATGGCGTCTAAGATTAGGGGGTTGTAAGTGCAATTTTTAAAAAAATAACAATTAGGGATAGTAATTAGAACATGTATAGCACAAGGGGTGTACCAGCAACCTCGCACGAATGTTATGAAAGAAAAAAAGAAAAGAGAGAGCTTAGCAATTATATCAAAATACCTCTGCTGCAGTTGTTTGGCTTGTTGAAGGTTGCTTTATTCTCTCCTTTCGTGCAGCATCCGGAAGCTGTGACGCAGTCTCGCCTGCTATTGCTGCAAGAACTTTTTCGACCTCTTCTTCTGTTTCTTCCTCCATGTCCTCAGAGTCCAAAGCTGAATCAACGGCATCATTCACCATCTCTTCGATCACCCCTGCCTGTAAATAGGACCAAGAAGTTGAGAATACAAGTGCATGTGTCACACTTTGACCACATGTTGACAAAAAAATTTTAAGAAAATGGGTATAAGGTAGCAGCTCATTTTGTCAAATAAGCTGCCAAGAAATGCATTGGTGCCTTGGTGGTGAGGCGCACCCTGCTAATCAAATTGAAGCATGTGAGTCTCGCCAATTCCATCTCTTGACGGATCATAACCCACACCCTCTTTACAATGGACCTCTTAGCTATGCAATGTCCTAATTCTACATTTCATATTTGTCGAGAAATATCTTAATAAGTGTTTTGTAGCAATTGATTAATGTGTTTGATCCTGTATAGATTTGGTGGACTAATATAACCAAAATGCCTGTTCATCTTTCACGCCCTTTGCCAATAACCCGGCCTCAAGCTAAAAATAAATGCACCACTCAAATTAGACCTTTTTGCCATTAGCTCTTATCCGCATCAGCAGCCATTAACAGAATGTACATTTTCATGTAAGGGGCCTGTGATCTTTAACCGTCTCTTCTCGATATCCCAATTATTCTTTCAAATCCCAATCTTCCAGATCTCTGTTTTTGAATGGGCTGTTTGGTGTTTGGATTTGTATTTTAAATTTATGACAACATAAAAAAAATCCAAGAAATCATCAAGAATCCAAATTTTTAAGTTTGTGTTCGGTTTGTAGTGGAAAGTTGGTTTTGAAAAGAGACCGAGAATTATTGTTCGTTCAATCATTTATTGGTGCTCTTGCAGGCTCAGATGCTTCTCTGATCTTAGATCTTTGTTCAATCATCAAAGAATACTTGTTTGTTCGGAAAGAGAATCTAAGAATCCAAGAAATCATCTAAGAATTCTTTGTTCAATCATTTATAGATCAAAACTGATTGAACTCTTGATTAGAGGTGGAATATGCATTTTCTTTTGAAGCTTTTGGGCATTCACTGAGATCATCAGTTAAATTCCCAACTTGATATATCTACACATATGACAAATGAGTTGATACCGCTTATGATCAAAGTAGAAATTTCTTCTTGCGCAACTTGCGAGTTCTAAGCAAGTATGCAACATACATCAAGGTGAAAGTCAACTGATAACCTGGAAGCTCAAAGAAAACTTGTTTCTACTCCAAAAAAAAACTAAGAGGAGCAGGAAAAGGTTCTTGGAACAAATGGAGTAATACCAAGTGCTGCGACTAACTTGGGATGACCTCATAGGTACACTAATGGAACTGTTAGGATACATCCCAATAAGAACGCCTCTAACGGAGACGCAATACACAAAATAAAGGCACAAGATCAACCAGAGTACTCACAGATATACGTGGCTCACTCATTCGGAGCTACCCCATGGTGCAACGACGACGCCAAATTCTTTTATATCCCAAAAGAATAGATCAAAGAGAAAACCCTCTCTTGATCAGATACACTCCAAGAACTCTCACAATCTCTCTCTGTGTTATTTCTCTTACTCTTCTATGAGAGGAGTTGTTTCTGAGATTTCCTTAAGAGTTTAGGACCCTATTTATAGTGTTTGGGAAATACTATGCACAAATAAAATATTATTGGTGGGACCCGCTACTAATAATATTTTAGTTGGTGGGACCCGCCACCACTTTAATTTGTCAAACTTTGCAGGCTCCTTTCGGCCACCGATTGCATTTCTCAAAAAATGTAAGGCGGGGCGGCTGGCTAAGTCAAACAAGGCTGCAGGCAACAATTTCCCACTTGAAGATTTGATTGAGTATCAATCATATCTTCACACCCTTCTTGGTTGCATCATCCGGATGTCTTGTATCTTTAGCGTCTTGCACGACCTTCAACATTCTCAACGGAGGCCATATGAGGCTGCACACAGCCTCACCTTCTCGAGTGGAACTTATGAGGCTGCACACAGCCTCACCTTCTCGAGCGGAACTGGCTTGGTCAGCATATCGGCTGGATTGTACCTCGTATCAATCTTCACAAGCTTGAACTCGTTCTTGCTTTGCCATCTCCGTATGGTATGGTGCTTCACGTCAACATGCTTGGTTCGAGCATGGAATGCGTCGTTCTCTGACAAGTGAATGGCACTCTGACTGTCGCAGTGGATGAAGTATTTCTTAAAGCTTACTCCAAGCTCGAGAAGAAAAGCCTTCAACCATAGCAACTCCTTTGCTGCCTCTGCTGCAGACACGTACTCAGCTTCGGTTATCGACAAAGCCACAGTATCCTGTAACTTGGATCTCTAACTTATCGCTCCACCACCCAAGATGAAGATGTAGCCGCTCGTGCTCCTTCTTGAGTCTATGTTCCCTACGTAGTCTGCATCACAAAAGCCCTCTAGTTGCAAATCCGTCTCGCCATATTCAAGACAACGGTCGGATGAGCATCTCAAGTAGCGTAGAAGCCACTTGATCGCACCCCAGTGTTGCTTCCCGGGATTGCTCATGAAGCGGCTCACAACTCCCACTCTTTGTGTAATATCTGGCCTCGTACACACAACACATACATCAAACTCCCGATGGCAGATGCGTATGGTATGTTGGCCATGAACTCATGCTCTTCAGCAGTCTCTGGTGCTTGGGTCTTCCAGATGCGTATGGTATGTTGGCCATGAACTCATGCTCTTCAGCAGTCTCTGGTGCTTGGGTCTTTGATAGCTTGAAATGACTCGCAAATAACTCATGCTCTTCAGCAGTCTCTGGTGCTTGGGTCTTTGATAGCTTGAAATGACTCGCAAATGGCGAGCTCACTTGTTTAGCTTTCTCCATGCCAAACTTTTTAAGAATCTTCTCAATGTAGGCCTTCTGAGATAACCTCAGCCTCCGTGTTGATCTGTCTCTGATGATCCTCATTCCCAGATCCTTCATCTCGAAGCACTCGGAGAGACGTCCCTTGAGTTCCTTAATGCGGGCCAAGTCGAGCCTTGCAATTAACATGTCATCAACATAAATCAAGAGTATCACATAGGATTCGTCGTATCTCTTGATGAAACAGCAATGGTCTGTGTCGCATTTGAGAAAACTGTTCTCCTCCATAAAGTTCTCGAACTTCATGTACCACTGTCGCGGAGCTTACTTCAGGCCATACAAGCTCTTGAGCAGGCGACACACGAGACCCTCCTTGCCTCGTTCCTCGAAGCCCACTGGTTGATGCATATAGATCTCTTCCTCCAAATCTCCATGAAGGAATGCTGTCTTCACATCCATCTGCTCTAGATGGAGATACCAATCAGCATAGAAGACAGAGACTAAGAGAACGTGCGGGATGCACAGCAGCAGGATCCAACAGAGTTGCCGATCGCAATTCGCAAAGCTCTAAGAAATCCAAGGGTGCCAGAGAGGTACATTTCCACCATGAATTATCTTCTCCTGACTGACAGTGGTGAGCCAGAAAGCTATGAGGAGGTACAACAGACCGGCAAAGCTCTAAGAAATCCAAGGGTGCCAGAGAGGTACCTTTCCAGCCAGAAAGCTATGCTGGCTTCTGCTTCATCTCCGGTCTTATCCTCCTCACTAGACGTTTCAAATTCGTCACTCTCCTCTGAATCAGCTATCTGTTCATCTCCGGTCTTATCCTCCTCACTAGACGTTTCAAATTCGTCACTCTCCTCTGAATCAGCTATCTGCTTTCCTTTATGGGAAGAGGTAGTGGGCCCTTTTCCTCTCCTAGAAGGTATAACTCTTCGGACTACAGCTTCCGCTTCTAATTCAGAAATCTTCTTCTTCACAACGGGCATGTTAGCGGCTAATATCCATCGGCAGTTAAGAAAAGTTGTATGAAGTTTAGGCTCAGCAACGGGTAAGCTAAATTGAGCTTCAGTACAACCAACAACATTCCAAAACCAGGCTCGCACTCCATCGATAAGACCTCCGCAGGTTGTTAACCATTTGTTGGGATTCCCGTCATATAGTTGATCGTAGCCAAATTATCGCGCAAATTGGCAAGGAAAGTAAGGATCGATTCTGCAGATATTTCTTGACCGGAAAACATTATAACCTGGTCGAATGTTCATGAGCCAATGAAAGCTGCCCATGTTGAGAGAAGTCCTATTAGTCCCAGGCATTTCCTTATCAATGAGCATGTCATTATGTGCACCAGGAAATCGGGGAAAACATGTATAAAACTCCCAACATTTAGCGTTCTTGAACTGCCTCACTATGTCAGACCATTGTCGGGAAGGACTTAACCATTTATACCCCTCTAAAAGCTGTAGCAGAGGAATTTCTGGATCAGAACGGTCCGGAGCTAACATCATGTCGGGTCGGTGAAGAACCAGCCACGTCATTAAATATGTGTATGGTAGTTCAACCCGTGACGTAGGAATCTTGATCGAAGGTTGGGCATCCACCTTTGTGAAGGTTCTGGCTAAGTTGCGTAGGCCACTATGAATGTCAGCGACCTTGGCTGAAAGCAAAGATAATCTGCCTCCGACGACTAGTTGGATGGCAGGAAAAGAACCTCAAGAGGAAGGGCATCTGAAGATTGATGTGGTACCACACACCTCTTTAACCAAATGGCCAAATAGCCAGCGAGAAGGGTCTCAGACTTTATCCTTTTCGTGGTCTGCCACAAGAAAGTTCTGAATTTCGTACCACTTGGAAAACCACATTCGAAATATCCAGTGGTGTAGGATTGAGCATCAATCTTCACAATCAGATTATTAATATCAGAAGGAGTCAGGGTAGGTGATTCGCAAACTGCTTCACTAGTCGAGCTTTCGAGATTCTGGAATAAATAATCAGCAAACTACTTCAGACTGACTTGAACTACCTTCTTGCTTTTTACCTCAATCCTGGCTATTGCTGTCTGATAATGACAAGTTAATTCCCAGAGAATATCGTAAGCAACTGAGCCAGCCCTTTTCATCCTCATAAGCTGACGATTAGTGGGAAAATATTCTTGGTAGGGAGTGTTCCCTACCGATAATCCTGACACTTTCATCATCTCATGGAGCGGAAGCCCTAACTCCCCGTATTTGGTGAAGAATGTATTGGTAACCGAATTATAAGATTCGAACAGAACGAGAAAGTGATCTACGCTTATGGGGAGCTCATACATGCTAGCTCGGATTGGGATGTCTAATCCTAAGTTAGCTAACTCTTGACCCCAACGACTAAGCATATAGTTGATCATCCTAGACCACCATTTTTCTGTAAGAGAATGAACACAACCGAAACATCTGAACTTCTTAAGGGGAAATTCTCTGCCAATTCGAGCAAGTTGATTCTTTACTGTGTTGGCCCTTATCATCAATTCGTTATGAGGTCCACTATCTGGTCCAAGTACCCCTGGGTGAAGACCACGAATGGTATGTCGACCACTAGAGCCAGGAGCACTGACATCCTTACCAACGAACCCACAATGGATGCGTTCATGGTCATCTATCAAATGCCATGACATCTTTCTTGAAACGGTTAAATTCCATAGTTGTAAGATTGAGTAATGCCGGGGAAACGGAGGAAGAAACAGAAGGTCCCCACCGTACTCATTCATCCAAGCTTCAGGACCACAGCAAAGGGTGTCAGGATCTTCAATCGAGTCCCCGAACAAATAATCAGGCTTCCTTAGCGATTCGGTAGAATCTCGAATAGGTGTTAGAGGTGAATCGGTCAGCAACTGACGCAATGTGCGACGATTTCCCTCATAAATCAGTTTTGGAATGCTGTCAGCACAATCCGCTTTAAACTGACGGGCCTCTCTGACAAGAAAATCACCATTGAAAGAAGCGTGGAGGTTGCCACTCTGACCAGGATCTTCTCTATCAGAAAAGGCTACAGAAGAAAAATGGACTGCAAGCAAAATTGGACACAGTTGGACGAAGGAGAGGCTAAAAGATCAAAAACTCATTGCTCTAAGTAGCCGCGGCAGTGTTCACTGCCGCGCATTACCACGGTAGTGTTCACTGCCGCGCTTAGCCGCTGTAGCACGTGCTGCCATGCTTAGCCACGGCAGCACGTGCTGCCGCGGTAACTGAGCAACGACCGATAGCTTCGAAAAGCTATGAGTTTGAGGAAAATTCGTATTTTGGCCGTAGTACAGATCTTGATTGAATAAGATATGTGTTTTATAGTGTCAATCCCCTCGAAGGAGGATGTAAACTCTTCCCGGATGACTCTCAAAGGAGACAAACGAGGATATGAACACAAATTACAACTGTTAGATAGAGGAAAGTCTGAAAAAGTTACCTCCAAACGATGTAGCAGCGGCCTCGACCTCTCCCGACGCTTGGGCCACTGATTTGCCCTTGGGAACACGAGCTCTTTTGGGGGACATGGTGGAAACGGCCTGAAAACAAAGAAATAAGGGTTTTTGGGTGAGATATCAAACACAAAAAGGTTAAACGAACGCAATATATGAGACATGGGTATGGTTTTACCAGAAATCGAAGAAAACTAAGTTCGGAAGATGAAAAAACCGAAGAAAAACTCAAATCTGAGAAAACCACTTGAAACCCTAGATTTTATTTTAACAAAATCGCCCAAATATGAAAAGATAGGGAGGGGAAGAGCCAAAGGTTGCTTTTATAGGGTATTTGAGAAGGTTTCGAACTCAGAACAGCGGGGAAGAATGGCCCAAAAAGAAGCCCGACGCTCGTTTTAAAGCCCAGTCGACCGCTTCTGTGTACGTCAGTCGATACTGACGCGCTATTGCTCGTCAGTGTATACTGACGCGCTAAAGGCGTTGCGTGCACATAGAGACTCCACAACTATTTGTATACATGCATTTCCCATTGTATTTAGAGTGCATTACTGAGAACTCCGATGAGTATATGAGTATAAACTGCATCTTCTTGAACCTCCTAATGGGTATACGAGGTTAAACTATTTCCCGAACACTCCAATGAAGTATATGAGTATAAACTATTTCTTCGCTAGCTTTAGTTCAAGATTTCGACAACGGTCAAGCGATAAACGCAGCACCGGAAGAATCGTAGCTATTCTACTCTACAAAGCACTGAGTAGACTAAAAGATGAAAAAGTCAAGAATTGAAGCCGTTCATAGGTCCTTCTACACGATCTCCTCAACTAAGCACTGAAGGGATTGTAAGTAAAACCTATCTTATCCAAAGTGTCCCAGACTCCTCTATAAAAGAATGAGTCTGGGATACTTTGGAGAGGGTATCTGTAGGTGTCAAAAAAATGCTTATGGACATCCGAATACAGCTCAAGACTAAGAAGAGAACAATGTGCATGCATGTGACAAAATACACTGACGCGTGTTAACATAACAACGCATGGCGACACGCACGGGCGCGGCAACCTATGGTGACGCGGTCAAGCGCGACAGCTTATGGTGACGCGGTAAAGCATGGCAGCGAAGTGTGACGCGCATATGCGCGGTAGTGTTTCGTGACGCGCGTATGCGCGGCAGTAGAACGTGGCGCGCGTCTTCATGAGATGGCCTTTTTGTAATTTGTTAACGGTTTTGAGCATCTTCTGAGAGTCCACGTGACATCATAACAACAGGAGAACGTGTGCTAACGTGGAGGGTGGTTATAGACCGAGAAAAGTGGTGTTTCGTGGGCCTAAAGACGTGGATGAACAGTTACGAATGTGATAGAACGTGGCTGGAACCACCTCTGCAGTCGCGACAGTAGAGGCTGACGCGCCAATGGCCGCGACAGTAGAGGCTAACGCGCCCAAGGAACACGTGATGGGTGGTTATTTGGCTCCCGTTTCAACAGTTAGAGGCCCCTATCCCTATAAATACCTTCTAAGACACGAAGTAAAGTAGAGAGAGCAGATTGGAGCAAAGAAGCTTAAGCTTTTTGTTAAACTAGAAAAAGTCTTCCTTCCTCATAACTGGTTCTAGTGATTCCTAGAGATCTAAGCTCTGACTTGATCTTTGGAAGAGTGAACATCTTACATCGATAAGATATTCGGTTTAAATTCTTACTTCGATAAACGAAGAAAGAATCCCTAAACCCCTTCACAATCTGTGATTTGGGGGTCCACGAGCCAAAGCACTCCCGGCACAGGCAAAGTCCCACAAAACAGGAGTTGATAAACGATTTCTGTGTTATTTTTCAGAGAGTTGTAATTTTCCTTTTGTTGTGTAAGAGATGTCTTATAAAAAAGCAATTTCTTTTGGATTTGTTGTAATCGGCTAAAGATATAATGAATTCCACAATAAAACCAACTTTCGACGAAAACAATGACATTCTTGAAGAAGGAAAAAAATAGACCATTGGAAACTATCAACTATGCAATCTCTCTCTTCTCTTATAAAGTACCCATGGGCACTCTATAGAAAAAACCTTAAAGGGTTTTTCTATAGAGTGCCCATGAGCACTCTATAAAAGAGGAGAGAGATAGAGAGAGATGATTGAGGAGGGGGTCCACCTGATTTGCATTGGGATCCCCTCCCCAATCATCTCTCTCTATCTCTCTCCTCCCTTATAGAGTGCCCATGGGCACTCTATAGAAAAACTCATGAAGATATAGTAAATCTATTAATGTCCACGCGTTTTGTGAACCTAATTGGTATATAAGAATAACATGCATCTCGATTCTCGAGT
Organism: Asparagus officinalis; assembly: GCF_001876935.1. Lineage (NCBI taxonomy): Eukaryota > Viridiplantae > Streptophyta > Magnoliopsida > Asparagales > Asparagaceae > Asparagus > Asparagus officinalis. The sequence goes on along the minus strand of NC_033803.1, from coordinate 63,472,874 downwards.
TTTCTTAGCATGAAATTTTTAAGGGTTTTTCTATAGAGTGCACATGGGCACTCTATAAGAGAAAAGAGAGATAGAAAGAGATGATTAGGGAGGGGATCCAAATGTAAATCAGGTGGGCCCCTCCTCAATCATCTCTCTCTATCTCTCTTATTTATATCAAGTATTTATGATCACAAATTTTTACTATCAAATTATGTCAATGCAGGAAGAATCACATTCTTGAAGAAGGAAAAAAATGGACCCTTAGAAACTGTCAATTACGCAATCTCTCTCTTCTCTTATAGAGTGCCCATGGGCACTCTATAAGAGAGGAGAGAGATAGAGAGAGATGATTGAGGAGGGGATCCCTCCCCAATCATCTCTCTCTATCTCTCTCCTCGCTTATAGAGTGCTCATGGGCACTTTATAGAAAAACCCATGAAGATATAGCAAATCTATTAATGTCCACACGTTTCACGAACCTAATTGGTATATAAGAATAACATGCATCTCGATTCTCGAGTTATCTTAGTATAAAATTTCTAACGGTTTTTCTATAGAGTGCCCATAGGTACTCTATAAGAGAAGAAAGAGATGATTAGGGAGGGGATCTCAACGCAAATCAGGTGGGCCCCTCCTCAATCATCTCTCTCTATCTCTCTTATATATATCAAATATTTATGATCACAAATTTTTACTGTCAAATTATTTCAATGCAGGCAGAATATGACATTCTTAAAGAAGGAAAAATAATGGACCATTGGAAACTGTCAACTATGCAGTCTCTCTCTCCTCTTACAGAGTGCCCATGGGCACTCTATAAAAGAGGAGAGAGATAGAGACAGATGATTAAGGAGGGGGGCCACCTGATTTGCAATGGGCTCCCCTCCCCAATCATCTCTCTCTATCTCTCTCCTCTCTTATAGAGTGCCCATGGGCACTCTATAGAAAAACTCATGAAGATATAGTAAATCTATTAATGTCCACGCGTTTTGTGAATCTAATTGGTATATAAGAATAACATGCATCTCGATTCTCAAGTTTTCTTAGTATGAAATTTTTAAGGGTTTTTCTATAGAGTACACATGGGCACTCTATAAGAGAAGAGAGAGATAGAAATAAATGATTAGGGAGAGGATCCCAATGTAAATCAGGTGGGCCCCTCCTCAATCATCTCTCTCTATCTCTCTTATTTATATCAAGTATTTATGATCACAAATTTTTACTATCAAATTATGTCAATGCAAGAAGAATATCACATTCTTGAAGAAGGAAAAAAATGGACCATTGGAAACTGTCAATTATGCAATCTCTCTCTTCTCTAATAGAGTGCCCATGGGCACTCTATACGAGAGGAGAGAGATAGATAGAGATGATTGAGGAGGGGATCCCTTCCTAATCATCTCTCTCTATCTCTCTCCTCGCTTATAGAGTGTCCATGGGCACTCTATAGAAAAACCCATGAAGATATAGTAAATCTATTAATATCCACGCGTTTCATGAACCTAATTGGTATATAAGAATAACATGCATCTCGATTCTCGAGTTTTCTTAGTATGAAATTTTAAGGGTTTTTCTGTAGAGTGCCCATGGGCACTCTATAAGAGAAGAGAGAGATAGAAAGAGATGATTAGGGAGGGGATCCCAATGCAAATCAGGTGGGCCCCTTCCTCAATCATCTCTCTCTATCCCTCTTATTTATATCAAGTATTTATGATCATAAATTTTTACTGTCAAATAATGTCAATGCAGGAAGAATATGACATTCTTGAAGAAGGAAAAAAATGGATCATTGAAAACTGTCAACTATGCAATCTCTCTCTTCTCTTATAAAGTGCCCATGGGCACTCTATAAAAGAGGAGAGAGAGATGGAGACAGATGATTGAGGAGGGGGCCCACCTGATTTGCATTGGGATCCCCTCCCCAATCACCTCTCTCTATCTCTCTCCTCTCTTATAAAGTGCCCATGGGCACTCTATAAAAGAGGAGAGAGAGATGGAGACAGATGATTGAGGAGGGGGCCCACCTGATTTGCATTGGGATCCCCTCCCCAATCACCTCTCTCTATCTCTCTCCTCTCTTATAAAGTGCCCATGGGCACTCTACAGAAAAACCCATGAATATATAGTAAATCTATTAAAGTCCACGCGTTTCGTGAACCTAATTGGTATATAAGAATAACATGCATCTCGATTCTCGAGTTTTCTTAGTATGAAATTTTTAAAGGTTTTTCTATAGAGTGCCCATGGGCACTCTATAGGAGAAAAGAGAGATAGAAAGAGATGATTAGGGAGGGGATCCCAATGCAAATCAGGTGGGCCCCCTCCTCAATCATTCTCTCTATCCCTTTTATTTATATCTAGTATTTATCATCACAAGTTTTACCAACAAATTACGTCAATGCAGGAAGAATATCACATTCTCGAAGAAGAAGAAAAATGGACCATTGGAAACTGTCAAGGAGAGAGATAGAGAGAGATGATTGAGGAGTGGGCTCACCTGATTTACATTGGGATCCCTCCCCAATTATCTCTCTCTATCTCTCTCCTCTCTTATAGAGTGCCCATGGACACTCTATAGAAAAACCCATGAAGATATAGAAAATCTATTAATGTCCAAGCGTTTCGTGAACCTAATTGGTATATAAGAATAACATACATCTCGATTCTCGAGTTTTCTTAGTATGAAAATTTTAAAGGTTTTTCTATAGAGTGCCCATGGGCACTATATAAAAGATGGGTGAGACAGAAAGAGATGATTAGGGAGGAGATCCCAATGCAAATCAGGTGGGCCCCCTCCTCAATAATCTCTCTCTATCTTTCTTATTTATATCAAGTATTTATGACTTTTTACTGTCAAATTATGTCAATGCAGGAAGAATATGGCATTCTTGAAGAAGGAAAAAAATGGACCATTGGAAACTGTCAACTTATGCAATCTCTCTCTTCTCTTATATGCAATCTCTCTCTTCTCTTATAAAGTACCCTTGGACACTCTATAAGAGAGGAGAGAGATAGAGAGAGATGATTGAGGAGGGGATCCCTCCCAAATTATCTCTCTCAATCTCTCTCCTCTCTTATAGAGTCCCCATGGGCACTCTATAGAAAAACCAATGGAGATATAGTAAATCTATTAATGTTCACGCTTTTCGTGAACCTAATTGGTATATAAGAAAAAACATGCATCTCGATTCTCGAGTTTTCTTAGCATGAAAATTTTAAGGGTTTTTCTATAGAGTGATCATGAGCACTTTATAAGAGGAGAGAGAGATAGAAAGAGATGATTAGGGAGGGGATCCCAATGCAAATCAGGTGAGCCCCCTCCTCAATCATCTCTCTCTATCTTTCTTATTTATATCAAGTATTTATGATCATAAATTTTTACTGTCAAAATATGTCAATGCAGAAAGAATATGATATTCTTGAAGAAGGAAAAAAATATACCCTTGAAAAATGTCAACTATGCAATCTCTCTCTTCTCTTATAGAGTTCCCATGGGCACTATATAAAAGAGGAGAGAGATAGAGACAGATGATTGAGGAGGGGGCCCACCTGATTTGCATTGGGATCATGTCAATGCAGGAAGAATATGACATTCTTGAAGAAGGAAAAAAATGGACCCTTGAAAACTGTCAACTATGCAATCTCTCTCTTCTCTTATAGAGTTCCCATGGGCACTATATAAAAGAGGAGAGAGATAGAGACAGATGATTGAGGAGGGGGCCCACCTGATTTGCATTGGGATCCCGTCCCCAATCATCTCTCTCTATCTATCTCCTCTCTTATAGAGTGCCCATGGGCACTCTATATAAAAACCCATGAAGATATAGTAAATCTAATAATGTCCACGCGTTTCATGAACCTAATTGGTATATAAGAATAACATGCATTTCGATTATCGAGTTTTTTTAATATGAAAATTTTAAGCGTTTTTTCCAGAGTGCCCATGGGCACTCTATAAGAGAAGAGAGAGATAGAAAGAGATTATTTGGGAGGGAATCCCAATGCAAATCAGGTGGGCCCCATCCTCAATCATCTCTCTCTATCTCTCTTATTTATATCAAGTATTTATGATCACAAATTTTTTCTGTCAACTTATGTCAATGTAGGAAGAATATCACATTCTTGAAGAAGGAAAAAAATGGACCCTTGAAAACTATCAACTATGCATTCTCTCTCCTCTCTTATAGAGTGCCCAAAGACACTCTATAAAAGAGGAGAGAGATAGACAGAGATGATTAGGGAGTGGGCCCGACTAATTTGCATTGGGATCCCACCCCAATCATCTCTCTCTATCTCTCTCCCCTCTTATGGAGTGCCCAAGGACACTCAATAGAAAAACCCATGAAGATATAGTAAATCTATTAATGTCCAAGCGTTTCGTAACCTAATTGGTATATTAGAATAACATACATCCCGATTCTCGAGTTTTCTTAGTCTGAAAATTTTAAGGGTTTTTCTATAGAGTTCCCATGGGCACTCTATAAAAGATGGGAGAGATAGAAAGAGATGATTAGGGAGGAGATCCTAATGCAAATCCCCATGGGCACTCTATAAAAGATGGGAGAGATAGAAAGAGATGATTAGGGAGGAGATCCTAATGCAAATCAGGTGGGGCCCCTCCTCAATCATCTCTCTCTATCACTCTTATTTATATCAAGTATTTATGATCACAAATTTTTACTGTCAAATTATGTCAATGCAGGATGACTATGATATTCTTGAAGAAGAAAAAAAATGGACCTTTGGAAACTGTCAACTATGTAATCTCTCTCTTCTCTTATAAAGTGCCCATGAGCACTCTATAAAAGAGGAGAGAGATAGAGAAAGATGATTGAGGAGGGGGCCCACCAGATTTGCATTGGGATCCTCTCCTTAATCATAGAGAGATAGAGAAAGATGATTGAGGAGGGGGCCCACCAGATTTGCATTGGGATCCTCTCCTTAATCATCTCTCTCTCTCTCTCTCCCCCCTCTTATAGAGTGCCTATGGGCACTCTATAGAACAACTCATGAAGATATAGTAAATCTATTAATGTCCACGCGTTTTGTGAACCTAATTGGTATATAAGAATAACATGCATCTCGATTCTCGAGTTTTCTTAGTATGAAATTTTTAAGGGTTTTTCTATAGAGTGCACATGGGCACTCTATAAGGGAAGAGAGAGATAGAAAGAGATGATTAGGGAGGGAATCCCAATGCAAATTAGGTGGGCCCCTCCACAATCATCTCTCTCTATCCCTTTTATTTATATCTAGTATTTATCATCACAAGTTTTACCGACAAATTACGTCAATGCAGGAAGAATATCACATTCTCGAAGAAGAAGAAAAATGGACCATTGGAAACTGTCAACTATGCAATCTCTCTCTTCTCTTATAGAGTGCCCATGGGCACTCTATAAAAAACCCATGAAGATATACTAAATCTATTAATGTCCATGCGTTTCGTGAACCTAATTGGTATATAAGAATAACATGCATTTCGATCCTCGAGTTTTCTTAGTATGAAATTTTTAAGGGTTTTTCTATAGAGTGCCCATGGGCACTCTATAAGAGAAGAGAGAGATAGAAAGAGATGATTAGGGAGGGGATCCCAATGCAATTCAGGTGGGCCCCTCCTCAATCATCTCTCTCTATCTCTCTTATTTATATCAAGTATTTATGATCACAAATTTTTACTGTCAAATTATGTCAATGCATGAAGAATATCACATTCTTGAAGAAGGAAAAAAATGGACCCTTGGAGATTATCAACTATGCAATCTCTCTCTTCTCTTATAGAGTACACATGGGCACTCTATAAAAGAGGAGTGAGATAGAGATAGATGATTAAGGAGGGGGCCCACCAGATTTGCATTGGCATCCCCTCCCCTATAATCTCTCTCTATCTCTCTCCTCTCTTATAGAGTGCTCATGAGCACTATATAAAAAAAACCCTTGAAGATATAGTAAATCTATTAATGTCCACACATTTCGTGAACCTAATTGGTATATAAGAATAACATGCATCTCGACTCTCGAGTTTTCTTAGTACAAAATTTTTAAGGGTTTTTCTATAGAGTGCCCATGGGCACTCTATAAGAGAAGAGAGAGATTGAAAGAGATGATTAGGGAGGGGATCCCAATGCAAATCAGGTGGGCCCCTGTAGGCATCGAAAATTGCCTATAGGTCTCCACGAACGGTTCAGTGTTAGAAAGCGACGATGAACGTCACCATCCGATCCACAGGAGTTCAATTGACGTCGACGAACGACTGAAGTGAATCGACGAGCTACATGAGCGGATAGGATTTCGGAACAACGAAGACCCGGACCGATCGGGAACCCGGCACTGTTCACAAAAAGGACAACGCCCCTCGCGCCTCGACCACTCTACAGATAATCCAATCACCAGAGCGGATCGAACTCTTCGTCAAGCATCCAGCGCACCCGGAATCACTCAAATCCGAGTTCGGACGAAGAATCTACAGGGAAACCAACGAAATACACCTAAACAGAGTCCCGACATGTCGAAATACCCCGGGGGTGTCTAGGAAAAGCCTAGACACCCCAGGGGTGTCTCGGCCATGGCCGAGACACCCTAGGGTTTCTCGGCCAAGGCCGGCTTTGGCCGAGACACCTCAAGGGTGTCTCGGCCTGGCCGAGGCACCAGGGGGTGTCCACGCCCCCTGGAGGTCCCTAGACCCTCCTACACACCTTGAGATGCCTATAAATAGACCCCTAGTGCCTCACTTTTGAGGAGAGGATTTTTGGAGAGCCTTGGCGAAGCCCTGCTGCAGCAAAGAGTGTTCGTGCGCTTCAACCGAGGAGGAGAGGTCTACATCAGTCTTCATCACCCATTCCATCCGATCCTTAGTATTAGCCTTTAGCGTTAATACTAAGAAGAGCTAATACCTCGCTTTAGCCGAGGTATACGCTTATAGCTTCTAGATCTCACGCGGATCGACGAAGCTCTGCTTCTATATCCCTCCGCGGATAGACGAAGCTCTGCCCGATTTTCTCAGAATAGATCTGATTGCCCCGGTGGTCCACGGATATCAACATCCCCGTCACAGGCCAAAGACCCACGCAAGCAAGAGATGACAAACAGCTCTTGCGTTTGTTTGAAAGGAGTTGCATTTATTTTGTTTTCATTGTGTACCGGTCTTATAAAAAGGCTATCTTTTTATTTCATTGTAACGATTGAAGTTGTAATGAATGCAGCAATGAATACAGCAACTTTTTCCGCAAACAAGCTGGCGACCACAGTGGGAGCCAACGGCATCGCAACCGACGCCGTCGTGACGCAACCAGCACTCAAGATCGGGGTGAATGAAGAACACGAGCTCGATCAACAACGGTTCAAAGAAGGCCTCTCTTCCTCCTCCTCCAGATCCGCCTCTCCAAACGGGTACAGAAAGGTAACCTCTTTCATAAATGATTGCAGGTCCTTCGGTTCAAAAATCCAAGACCCCGTTGCCGCCTCTGCACTTGCACCACGCGACGTCCCCACGTCGTCCAACCTGGTCGAGATCGCAGATCCGGATTCCTCTTCCGCCGAGGAGATGACTTCTGAAGACGCTCCGGCATTATCAAAGAGAGCACGACAAAGACAGCGTCAACGTCTTGCTCGACAGCTGGCCGAGGCTTTGGAGCCGATGGATGGGATCCGCTATAACGTAGATCTAAAATCCAGGCAACGCCAGGAGCAACCACGGCAAACAACCAGCCCCTCCTCCGAAGCAGAAACAAACAAATGGGTTCATGTCAAAAGAACCTGTTCTACTCTCGAGGAGCGAATCCAAAAGCGCCGCGCCTTGCGTGCGCATGCCCGAGCCCTGGTCCAAAAAGCACGAGAAATGCTAAAAGGAGAGGCCGTTAAGAGATCACCGAGATCCGAACGAGTTTGGATGCCGAAGGCCAAATCAACGCCTAAGGTAAAAGCAGGTAATATTGCTCTCCAACCTTCATCAATTTCAGATCCCGAACCTCTGGAAAAGCCCCACCGCAGCGCGGATTTCCCCAAGTTCAAGAATCCTCCGAAGGATCGTATCGGTGCTCTACCCGAGAATCGAGGAAAAGCACTTGTCAAAGGGAGCTGGAGATCGCTGAAGGAGTTTCAAGCCAACACCCAGACCGGGAGTCGTACACGACCTCTTAACAAATTGATTGCTGCGACGACCCACTTGGCGGTGCATGCAGAAAATCGGGAGCCCGTTAAGGTTTCACCCTCACAGAGGTGTGAGTCCAAACGTGTGACTCCTGTAAAGGCCAACAAGGCAACGATTACTCAGAAGAAGACGCGTCGGACAGACGAACGCGTTATACCTGAGAACCCCTGTGAGCAGCCACTGCAAAGTCAGTGAGTTGTACTATCAAGCTGGGGGTGCGAATGAATCTCGAAAGAGAAACACCCGGGAAGCGGATTCTCACTGTCCGTGTACCAAATTTATCAGGGCAGTATTATCAACATGTAGCTGCCCCAAGACCGCTCCACAGAGGGTCTCGATATTCGAAGGAATTTCCGATGGGATGACGAAGCCCAAATCAAGGCATTCTCACCAAAGAGGATCAGCTGCTCGAGATGATGAACTCCCGAAAGTTACCATCAACATGGTCAACAAGGGAAAATCCCCAATCATTTCAGGTGGTTCCGACCCTAATTTCTCTTTAGGAAGCAGGGTCAATTCGGGAATAGCTCAGCTTCAGCTAGAAGCCGTCGGAGATAACGACGACCGTGGGATTCATGAAGAAGTCCATTCCGATGATGAGTTCTCGGATTCTCATTCCGCGCTCGCCTCTGACGACACAACGTCTAGCATAGGCACCGAACAGATAGCCAAAATCATTGAAGAGGCCCTGGCTAAGCAGAAGGAAATCTTCAAGTTCGAAATGGAAATGGCTATGCAAGAGATGAGACAAATGCACGACTAACAAATCCGAGCTTTGTCAAATCAGCTAGTGGAGTCCAGCCATCGCACCCAGAACGCCGCGGTTGACAGCAATCCGGAGGTGGTCGAAATCGTCATGGCCGACGCACCGCCCAAGAATACTGGGGGTGGCCCCACTAAAAATAACAACGCTGGGGGTGGACCCACCAGTGATGACAACACTGGGGGTGGCCGTATCATTCCTCTCGACAATTGTCCAAAACAGGATAGAGATCAGGCCGAAAAGATGAAGGAGCTCGAAAGAAAAATCGACGCCCTGATGTCTGTTCGAGAGGTGAAGAGGACCGGCATCCCGTGTCCTTACCCGAAAGAGTGGGATTCGATCCCGTATCCGGCGAAGTTCAACCTGATCAACTTCACGCCGTTCAACGGAAAGGGCTCGCCCACTCAACATCTGATCTACTTCAAGTCCCACTTGGGAGTAAGGCCGAACGCTTCCTCAGAAGGAAGAAGGTCGAGAGAAACCAACCGATGGTTAACCCTCTGGATTCGGATCTCGTACCTCATGATGAAGGGGACGTACCTGCAACGGTTATTGACGATAATCAAACGTCACAACAGCAGTCCTGGGAACAACAGGAGAATTCGGACGAGGAGCTCCAAAACGAGTACTCGTTCAAAGACGAAGACGTTCCAGCTATCTTCGAGACCCTTCTCGAAAACAACAAAATCAAACTCCCGCCCATCACGCATCAGGAGGAAGATGACGATTCTGCGGATCCAACATACTGCGAGTACCACAGGAGGATCCTCCATCCTACCAAGGATTGCTTTGCTCTCAAGAATAGCATCCAGACCTTGGTTGAAGCAGGCGTTATAACGCTAGGGTAAGCCAATTGAAAACGGCATAACTCCAACGAGTATACGAGTATAAACTGCTTCTCAAAACTCCGACGAGTATACGAGTATAAACTGCTTCTCAAGACTCCGACGAGTATACGAGTGTAAACTGCTTCTCAATACTCCGATAAGTATATGAGTATAAACTGCTTCTCAACACTCCGAAGAGTATATGAGTATAAACTGCTTCTCAATCCTCCGACCGGTATAAGAGGTTAAACTGCTCCCTGATACTCCAATAGGTATATGAGTCTAAACTATTTCCTACCATTGACGGGAAGTTCATGGAGGATATTACGCTAATATTCTTAAGGATAACCCGATCAGGTAACAAAGTCAAACCCAGTTCCAAGAAAGAAGCTGGGGGTGGATAATCCAATGCATCGGGAAGTTCCCGGAAGAATACCACATGGGTATTCTTAGGGATAACCCAATCATTGTGGAATTGGTGAATAAGAAATTCATGTTCGAACCCTGAAGGTCAGAATGTCTCTTCTTATTCTCTAACTCTTATGAGTTATTTTTGTGAGATGAGATCCAATCCTCTGATAGGTTAATCTTTCCTCACCAAACCATCCGCTGATCAAATTAAACGACAGGGGATCCACCAACATTTCCATTTGCCCGTCATTGGCATTTCTCAGACTTAACGTACTAGGTCCTAA
>NC_033803.1:63461127-63461511 GCF_001876935.1 Asparagus officinalis | reverse complement strand
TCAAATCCGTTGATGGCTGAGGATTTGCCAAAAATTCTATAACTGCGAGTCATTGACGCATCAACTCCACTAGTTGGTCTCGTGACTTGAGCACCCAACAAATTCAGGATAAAATCCACACACGCAGACGAATCAACAATTGGTCCTGCAGCCCCAACATTCGGGACAGCGATGCTCCAATACCTTAAGAGCTTAAACTGTGTATACTCCAGCAAACGTACGAGTATAAACTGTGTTAATGGCGATCCGTAAACCCTAGGGTCAACGCCGGTCAATGCGTAACCCTAGGTCAACGTCAGTCAACGCGTTGCAATTAGAGTCAACGTTCGACGATCCAAAACCCTAAGGGTCAACGCCGGTCAACGCGTAACCCTAGGTCAACGC
>NC_033803.1:63434154-63460127 GCF_001876935.1 Asparagus officinalis | reverse complement strand
CACTTTCGCAGGAATCACGGTTGTATTTAGCGCATACAACAAGCTTTTAAACCCCTAGGTTACCCTAGTGGATGAGTTGTAGTCTCGTGAGGGTTTGAAGTGAATATACCCACAAAATTCGATCAACTTGCCAATTTAAAGAGGTCAGTGAATAACTCAATTTACTTGATAATTTTAGACAATCTAATTGAAGCTACTTAATACTCAAGAAAACATTTTTATAAATAACTCTAAGGTAAATTTCCTAGAAAATCTTCTCATTGTAACAATACAAAACTAATCCAAACTTAGAAATTTAATTTAAAAGTTTTGAAAAGAACATGCTAACTCTTTGTTTTAAATAATTTTTAAGTTGCTTGATATAAAATATTTTTCAAGACCATATATACAAATATAACTATATATATAAAACATTTATTAGTATTTTTATTTTATTTTTATTTTTATTTATTTTATTTTTTAACTCTTTCTTCCTTGGTGATTTTTTCTACTTTAACGGGCTTTCTAAGTGATCATTTAACGAGTTTTGGGCCAATGAATCCCAACTCAATTGGGCTTATGTCATTAAGTATGGAAATAGTCCTTGGGCTTAATTACTCGGTCAGCTTAGGCTTTATAAGATAGAATCACCTTGAATTCAAGATTTTTTTTTGGGCCCATTTTCCGCACTCTTCTTTTGTAATGCTATTTTTATTATTATTATATATGTATATATATTCTGAAAAATATGTAAATCGAGACACTTTGAAAAATTATTTTCAACTCTAAGCTAAGCATGCAAAAATTTTACTATTTTAAATAAAAGTCCAAGTTAAGGGTTAAGTAAAGTATACTACTTTGAAAATTATTTCTTAAGAAATTTATTTAGAGTTATCATAAAAGGTGAACTTAAGTAAATAACCAACTAGGAATTAAAAAATTTTAAATTTATCAAATAAATCAATTACTACTTAATGTTGGGAACATGGTTAATGTTACAATATCTCTTGTATTTTGATGATAACAAATCATTATTTATCTAACATATTTTACTGCAGATTCAAGATATATATCTCAAAGCAACAATCAAATTATCAAGGCTATTTCGAAGATCAAAAGATGAAGATGTAAAATTTTATCTTTTCTTTTAGAATTTTTGTACAAGCCTTGATCACACACACAACACACATTATTTACTTAGAAAATCATAAAAAAATATTCTAAGTATAATCCTAATTTTAATCAACATATAAATAAGTTATTAATCTATTGAAAATATCAAAAATATGGTTTCTGGTCGACCAAAGATAGTTCTGGTCGACCAGATATAACTGCCAGATACAGAGGTTCTGAAATTTCTCTGTCTGGTCGACCAGATATGTACCTGGTCGACCAGAGGCTACAGACTTGGACAGAAAATTCCAAAATTTCTCTTTCTGGTCGACCAGGCCTCAATCTGGTCGACCAGACAGCCATTCTAACAGCTATATTTTTCAAATGAATATGAACGTTTTGTGAACGTTTTTGGCAGTTATTTTTGAATATTTTTGAACGAAAATTATACCTATAAATAGGTATTAAGTTCTGAAAATTGCCTTCATAATCCTTTACATAAACTTGAGTTTTTCTTGACTTCTTAAGATCATTTTGAAGAGAAAAACTGCATGAAAATTTCAGTTCTGTTCTTGATAAAAGTTCCACCACTCTAGAACAAAAATCATCCCTATAGCCTATTGTAAGTCACTCACATCTACACATCAAGGCTTATAGGAAGAGAAAGTTGTACCATCTTGTTTTTGATTTGATAATCTCTTGAAAGAAGAGATTGTTGTGGCATTGGCAATTGAAGATTGTCAAGGTTGTACGGTTTGCTTGCGGGTTGCAAGTGCTTGCGGTTTTGCAAGTGGAAATAGTGGAGAAATCTCAAGCGAGGCTTGGGGACTGGATGTAGGTCTGGAGGACCGAACCAGTATAAATCCTTGTGTTTGCGTATGCAATTTTCTGTGATTGTCTACACATTGGTTTGATCTTTCTTACTCTTTGTGATATTATTTTATTGAAATTTAAAGTTTCCGCATTAGATTTCATAAACACTATTCAACCCCCCCTTCTAGTGTTTGAATGCCATTGCAGCGATCCTTCAATTGGTATCAGAGCAGGTTGATCAAGGATAACAATGGCTACATCATCTACATCACAGTTCAAGGAAGGACATTCTACTCAAAGACCACCACTTTTCGATGGTTCCAACTACAACTACTGGAAGTGTAGGATGAAGATCTACCTTCAATCGATAGGATTCGATCTCTGGAACATAGTGGAGTCTGATTACAACAAGCCTACTACTCCATATTCTGAATGGACATTGGTGGAAAGGACAAATGCGAATCTTGACGCCAAGGCAATGAATGCATTGTTTTGCGCAATGGATAAGAATGAATTCAACCGCGTGTCTACTTCCAACACTGCACATCAAATCTGGCACACACTTGAGGTAACCCACGAAGGAACTTCTAAGGTTAAAGACTCAAAAATTTCTGTTTTAGTGCACAGGTTTGAAATGTTCAAGATGAAAGACAACGAGACAATTGGTGAAATGTTCACAAGGTTCACCGACATCATCAACTCCCTAATTGCGTTAGGAAAGGACTATACACAAGTGGAGATGGTTAGGAAAATCCTCCGGGCTCTTACTTCGGATTGGGAAAAGAAGACTACCGCAATAGAGGAAGCCAACGACCTCTCCACATTGACAGTAGAAAATTTGATAGGGAATTTGATGGCATACGAGGTGCAACTTGAAGATCGGAAAAAGGATAATGAAGATAAGAACAAGAAGGTTCTTGCTTTCCAAGCATCTACTGATGATGAGGATTCCGATGACGAAGAAGAGTTTGAAATAATCACACGCAAATTCAGAAAATTCTTGAAGAAAGGTAAGTTCTCTTCTAGTAAATTCAAAGATACTAACAAAGTCACTTGTTTTGGTTGTAATAAGCCAGGACACTACAAGAAAGATTGTCCCCTACAACAAAAGTTAAAGTCGAAGTCTTCTAACAATTTCAACGGGTTCACAAAGAACAAGAATGAACAAGTGAAGAACAAAAAGAAGAAGGCTTTGTCGATAACATGGGATGATAGTGACCAGTCATCTTCAGATGAAGAAGAGGAAAAAGAAGATCATCAAGCGAATATGTGCTTTATGGCAAATGAATCTGATGATGATCAAGTAAGTAATCATGATGAGTTACTTGACGCATTTAACGAATTATTTTTGAAATACAAGCAACTAAATTCTTCTTTTAAAATATTAAAAAATGAAAATGAAAATTTGAATAACACTTTAGTCTCTCCTTATGCTTCACAAATAGAAGATCTTAAAGAGAAGAATAAAGAGTTATTTTCTGAAAATTACAAGTTATCTAGTCACAATCAACTTCTTAAAAAAGAATGTGATTTCTTTAAAGTTCGTATTTCAAATTTGGATGATAATGTTAAAAGTCTTAAAACCAAATATGAAACTATATTAATGAATGTAGGTAAATTTAACAAAGGAAAAGAGAATCTAGATAATCTACTTTCTTATCAATTACCTGCTAAGAGTAAACAAGGATTAGGATATGTTTCTAACTCCAGTAATGAGAAAACATACTCTTCTATGCAAAAGAAAAATTATGCTTATTTATATTCTAAATTTGTGAAAAGTAATTATCATGCACATAGTGATACATCTATGCATGCTAGTTCTAAGGTATTTTCACATAATGATAGAAAAATGCATATGAAGAAAGTTGCATGTAAGAATATTTTAAAATCCAACTACATTTGGGTTCCTAAAAATGCATGTTTAAGTGATAGAAAGATATACTTATCAAATTACAAAAAGGATATTTGTGATTCTAAAAACTATCTTTCATACAATGTAGGTAAACCAAATTCTTATTGGGTTTGGTTTCCTAAATGCTAATCTCATGGACCCAAAAGTTAAAGGGTACCAAAACATATTTCTTTTATTTTGCAGGTACCTAATAAAAGGGAAACATGGATTTTAGATAGTGGCTGTTCCAAGCACATGACCGGGAACAAGGACTTATTTTCTTCCATACAATTTAAAGATGGAGGAACTGTTACCTTCGGTGACAACAACAAGGGTCAAGTGGTAGGAATTGGAACGGTCGGTATGAACTCTAAAACTCTTATTAATAATATGTTTGATATGTTTGCTTTTGCTAGTTATTAATGAACAAGTATGTTTGCTTTTGCTTAATGAATTTTATTTTTAGCAAATATTCTTGTTATTTATCTTGGTTAACATAAGAGAAATGTTTCATAAATTTTTGAACTCATATTTTAGTTCTTCTAACCAATTCTTAAATAACTACTTGATGGTTAGTCTCTAATAACTACTTCCATGGTTATAAATAGAGAAATATTTCTTCTTAAACAACATAATACATTCAATATGACTCCCATAGAAAACTTAATTTTCATTGCAAGCTTATGTCTTCCTATTTGGATGGGAGATGCAGGGTGCCTCGGCCTTGGCCGAGCCACCTTGAGGTGGCTCGGCCACCGAGCCACCTCAAGGTGGCTCGGCTAAGGCCGAGCCGCCTTGAGGTGGCTCGGCTTTGGCCGAGCCCCCGCGGGCGGTGTTTTCCGACTTTTTCGAGTCGTTTTCCGTTGTCTCGTTTGTCCGTGTTTTGGTTGACTTGAGACTCTGATTGGTTGATCTGATTTGGCAGTAAGTTGGATTCCTGATTTGGCAGTAAATCCGCTTCTGAGTTCGAGTCCGAAATTGATCTTGATTCGATCGTGATTCGTCCGAGTCCGCTCTCGGTTGGATGGCTCGTTGATTCCTCCACTCATTAGCTTGATTCTGCACGCGGGTGGATTCATTCCGTCGCTTCCGTGCGATTCGTCGATCTCGTCGCCTCGTTGGCTCGTCGGTTTGTGCCGAGCTATGCTAGGGGACCTATAAGCAATTTTATATGCCTACAGTCCCCAATCATCTCTCTCTCTCTATCTCCCCTCTTATAGAGTGCCCATGGGCACTCTATAGAAAAACCCATGAAGATATAGTAAATCTATTAATGTCCACGAGTTTCATGAATCTAATTGGTATATAAGAATAACATGCATTTCGATTATCGAGTTTTTTTAATATGAAATTTTTAAGGGTTTTTCTAGAGTGCCCATGGGCACTCTATAAGAGAATAGAGAGATAGTAAGAGATTATTTGGGAGGGAATCCCAATGCAAATCAGGTGGGCCCCCTCCTCAATCATCTCTCTCTATCTCTCTTATTTATATCAAGTATTTATGATCACAAATTTTTTCTGTCAACTTATGTCAATGTAGGAAGAATATCACATTCTTGAAGAAGGAAAAAAATGGACCCTTGAAAACTATCAACTATGCATTCTCTCTCTTCTCTTATAGAGTGCCCAAAGACACTCTATAAAAGAGGAGAGAGATAGAGAGAGATGATTAGGGAGTGGGCCCGACTAATTTGCATTGGGATCCCTCCCCAATCATCTCTCTCTATCTCTCTCCCCTCTTATGGAGTGCCCATGGACACTCAATAGAAAAACCCATGAAGATATAGTAAATCTATTAATGTCCACGTGTTTCGTAACCTAATTGGTATATAAGAATAACATACATCCCGATTCTCGAGTTTTCTTAGTATTAAAATTTTAAGAGTTTTTCTATAGAGTGCCCAATGGCACTCTATAAAAGATGGGAGAGATAGAAAGAGATGATTAGGGAGGAGATTCTAATGCAAATCAGGTGGGGCCCCTCCTCAATCATCTCTCTCTATCACTCTTATTTATATCAAGTATTTATGATCACAAATTTTTACTGTCAAATTATGTCAATGCAGGATGACTATGACATTTTTGAAGAAGAAAAAAAATGGACCTTTGGAAACTGTCAACTATGCAATCTCTCTCTTCTCTTATAAAGTGCCCATGAGCACTCTATAAAAGAGGAGAGAGATAGAGAAAGATGATTGAGTAGGGGGCCCACCAGATTTGCATTGGGATCCTCTCCTTAATCATCTCTCTCTCTCTCTCCCCCCTCTTATAGAGTGCCTATGGGCACTCTATAGAACAACTCATGAAGATATAGTAAATCTATTAATGTCCACGCGTTTTGTTAACATAATTGGTATATAAGAATAACATGCATCTCGATTCTCGAGTTTTCTTAGTATGAAATTTTTAAGGGTTTTTCTATAGAGTGCACATGGGCACTCTATAAGGGAAGAGAGAGATAGAAAGAGATGATTAGGGAGGGAATCCCAATGCAAATTAGGTGGGCCCCTCCACAATCATCTCTCTCTATCCCTTTTATTTATATCTAGTATTTATCATCACAAGTTTTACCAACAAATTACGTCAATGCAGGAAGAATATCACATTCTCGAAGAAGAAGAAAAATGGACCATTGGAAACTGTCAACTATGCAATCTCTCTCTTCTCTTATAGAGTGCCCATGGGCACTCTATAGAAAAACCAATGAAGATATAGTAAATCTATTAATGTCCATGCGTTTCGTGAACCTAATTGGTATATAAGAATAACATGCATCTCGATCCTCGAGTTTTCTTAGTATGAAATTTTTAAGGGTTTTTCTATAGAGTGTCCATGGGCACTCTATAAGAGAAGAGAGAGATAGAAAGAGATGATTAGGGAGGGGATCCCAATGCAATTCAGGTGGGCCCCCTCCTCAATCATCTCTCACTATCTCTCTTATTTATATCAAGTATTTATGATCACAAATTTTTACTTTCAAATTATGTCAATGCAGGAAGAATATCACATTCTTGAAGAATGAAAAAAAATGAACCCTTGGAGATTATCAACTATGCAATCTCTCTCTTCTCTTATAGAGTACACATGGGCACTCTATAAAAGAGGAGAGAGATAGAGATAGATGATTAAGGAGGGGGCCCACCTGATTTGCATTGGGATCGCCTCCCCTATAATCTCTCTCTATCTCTCTCCTCTCTTATAGAGTGCTCATGAGCACTCTATAAAAAAAACCCTTGGAGATATAGTAAATCTATTAATGTCCACACATTTCGTGAACCTAATTGGTATATAAGAATAACATGCATCTCGACTCTCGAGTTTTCTTAGTACGAAATTTTTAAGGGTTTTTCTATAGAGTGCCCATGGGCACTCTATAAGAGAAGAGAGAGATTGAAAGAGATGATTAGGGAGGGGATCCCAATGCAAATCAGATGGGCCCCCTCCTCAATCATCTCTCACAATCTCTCTTATTTATATCAAGTATTAATGATCACAAATTTTTACTATCAAATTATGTCAACGCAGGAAGAAAATGACATTCTTGAAGAAGGAAAAAAATGGACCCTTGAAAACTGTCAACTATGCAATCTCTCTCTTCTCTTATAGAGTGCCCATGGGCACTCTATAAAAGAGGAGAGAGATAGAGAGAGATGATTGAGGAGGGGCCCCACCTGATTTTCATTGGGATCCCCTCCCCAATCTCTCTCTCTATCTCTCTCATCTCTTATAGAGTGCCCATGGGCACTCTATAGAAAAACCCATGAAGATATAGTAAATCTATTAATTAGTATATAAGAATAACATGTATCTCGATTCTCGAGTTTTCATAGTATGAAATTTTAAGGGTTTTTCTGTAGAGTGCCCAAGGGCACTCTATAAGAGAAGAGAGAGATAGAAAGAGATGATTAAAGAGGGGATCCCAATGCAAATCAGGTGGGCCCCTTCCTCAATCATCTCTCTCTATCTCTCTTATTTATATCAAGTATTTATGATCATAAATTTTTACTGTCAAATAATGTCAATGCAGGAAGAATATGACATTCTTGAAGAAGGAAAAAAATGGACCCTTGAAAACTGTCAACTATGCAATCTCTCTCTTCTCTTATAGAGTGCCCATGGACACTCTATAAAAAAGGAGAGAGATGGAGACAGATGATTGAGGAGGGGGCCCACCTGATTTGCATTGGGATCCCCTCCCCAATCATCTCTCTCTATCTCTCTCCTCTTTTATAAAGTGCCCATGGGCACTCTACAGAAAAACACATGAAGATATAGTAAATCTATTAATGTCCATGCATTTCGTGAACCTAATTGGTATATAAGAATAACATGCATCTCGATTCTCGAGTTTTCTTAGTATGAAATTTTTAAGGGTTTTTCTATAGAGTGCCCATGGGCACTCTATAAGAGAAAAGAGAGATAGAAAGAGATGATTAGGGAGGGGATCCCAATGCAAATCAGGTGGGCCCCATCCTCAATCATCTAGAGATAGAAAGAGATGATTAGGGAGGGGATCCCAATGCAAATCAGGTGGGCCCCATCCTCAATCATCTCTCTCTATCTCTCTTACTTATATCAAGTATTTATGATCACAAATTTTTACTGTCAAATTATGTCAATGCAAGAAGAATATGACAATCTTAAAGAAGGAAAAAAATGGACCCTTGAAAACTTTCAACTATGCAATCTCTCTCTTCTCTTATAGAGTGCCCATGGGCACTCTATAAAAGAGGAGAGAGATAGAGACAGATGATTGTTGAGGGGGCCCACCTGATTTGCATTGGGATCCCTTCCCTAATAATCTCTCTCTATCTCTCTCCTCTCTTATAGAGTGCTCATGGGCACTCTATACAAAAAACCGTGAAGATAAAGTAAATCTGTTAATGTCCATGCATTTCGTGAACCTAATTGGTATATAAGAATAACATGCATCTCGATTCTCGAGTTTTCTTAGTATGAAATTTTTAAGGGTTTTTCTATAGAGTGCCCAAGGGCACTCTATAAGAGAAGAGATAGATAGAAAGAGATGATTAGGGAGGGGATCCCAATGCAAATCAGGTGGGCTTCCTCCTCAATCATCTCTCTCTATCTCTCTTATTTATATCAAGTATTTATGATCACAAATTTTTACTGTCAAATAATGTTAATGCAGGAACAATATCACATTCTTGAAGAAGGAAAAAATAGACCCTTAGAAACTGTCAACTATGCAATCTCTCTCTTCTCTTATAGAGTGCCCATGGGCACTCTATAAAAGAGGAGAGAGATAGAGATAGATGATTGAGGAGGGGACCCACCAGATTTGCATTGGGATCCCCTCCCAAATCTCTCTTTATCTCTCCCCTCTCTTATAGTGTGCCCATGGGCACTCTATTGAAAAACCCATGAAGATATAGTAAATCTATTAAAGTCCACGCGTTTCGTGAACCTAATTGGTATATAAGAATAACATGCATCTCGATTCTCGAGTTTTCTTAGTATGAAATTTTTAAGGGTTTTTCTATAGAGTGCCTGTGGGCACTCTATCAGAGAAGAGAGAGATAGAAAGAGATGATTAGGGAGGGGATACCAATGTAAATCAGGGGGGCCCCCTCCTCAATCATCTCTCTCTATCTCTCTTATTTATATCAAGTATTTATGATCACAAATTATTACTGTCAAATTATATCAATGCAGGAAGAATTGACATTCTTGAAGAAGGAAAAAATAATGGACCCTTGGAAACTATCAACTATGCAATCAATGTCTTCTCTTATAGAGTGCCCATGAGTACTCTCTAAAAAAGGAGAGAGGTAGAGAGAGATGATTGAGGAGGGGGCCCACCTAATTCGTATTGGGATCCCCTCCCTAATCATCTCTCTCTATCTCTCTCCTCTCTTATGGAGTGCACATGGGCACTCTATAGAAAAACCTATGAAGATATAGTAAATCTATCAATGCCCATGCGTTTAGTGTATCTAATTGGTATATAAGAATAACATACATCTCGATTCTCAAGTTTTCTTAGTATGAAATTTTTAAGGGTTTTTCTATAGAGTGCACATTGACACTCTATAAGAGAAGAGAGATATAGAAAGAGATGATTAGGGAGGGGATCTCAATGCAAATCAGGTGGGTCCCTCCTCAATCATCTCTCTTTATCTCTCTTATTTATATCAAGTATTTATGATCTTGAATTTTTACTGTCAAATTATGTCAATGTAGGAAGAATATCACATTCTTGAAGAAGGAAAAAAAATGGACCTTTGGAAACTGTCAATTATGCAATCTCTCTCTTTTCTTATAGGGTGCCCATGGGCACTCTATAAAAGAGGAGAGAGATAGAGAGAGATGATTGTGGAGGGGCCCACCTGATTTGCATTGGGATCTCATCCCCAATCATCTCTCTCTATCTCTCTCCACTCTTATAGAGGGCCCATGGACACTCTATTGAAAAACCCATAAAGATATAGTAAATCTATTAATGTCCACGCGTTTCGTGAACCTAATTGGTATATAAGAATAACATGCATCTCGATTCTCGAGTTTTCTTAGTATGAAATTTTTAAGGGTTTTTCTATAGAGTGCCCATGGGCGCTCAACAAAAGATGGGAGAGATAGAAAGAGATGATTAGGGAGGAGATCCGATAGAAAGAGATGATTAGGGAGGGGATCCCAATGCAAATCAGGTGGGCCCCCTCCTCAATCATCTCTTTTTATTTCTCTTATTTATATCAATTATTTATGATCACAAATTTTTACTGTCAAATTATGTCAATGCAGGAAGAATATGACATTCTTGAAGAAGGAAAAAAATGGACTCTTAGAAACTGTCAACTATGCAATCTCTCTCTTCTCTTATAGAGTGCCCATGGGCACTCTATAAAAGAGGAGAGAGATAAAGAGAGATGATTGAGGAGGTTGTCCACCTGATTTGCATTGGGATCCCCCCCCAATCTCTCTCTATCTCTCTCCTCTCTTATAGATTGCCCATGGGCACTATATTGAAAAATCCATGAAGATATAGTAAATCTATTAATGTCCACACGTTTCTTGAACCTAATTGGTATATAAGAATAACATGCATCTCGATTCTCGAGTTTTCTTAGTATGAAATTTTAAGGGTTTTTCTATAGAGTGCCCATGGGCACTCTATCAGAGAAGAGAGAGATAGAAAGAGATGATTAGGGAGGGGATCCCAATGCAAATCAGGTGGGCCCCCTCCTCAATCATCTCACTCTATCTCTCTTATTTATATCAAGTATTTATGATGACAAATTTTTACTGTCAAATTATGTCAATGCAGAAAGAATATGACATTCTTGAAGAAGGAAAAAATAATGGACCCTTGGAAACTGTCAACTATGCAATCAATCTCTTATCTTATAGAGTGTCCATGGGCACTCTATAGAAAAACCCTTAAAGGGTTTTCTATAGAGTGCCCATGAGCACTCTATAAAAGAGGAGAGAGATAGAGAGAGATGATTGAGGATGGGTTTACCTGATTTGTATTGGGATCCCCTCCCCAATCATCTCTCTCTATCTCTCTCCTCTCTTATAGAGTGCCCATGGACACTCTATAGAAAAACCCATGAAGATATAGTAAATCTATTAATGTCCACGCATTTCGTGAACCTAATTGGTATATAAGAATAACATGTATCTCGATTCTCGAGTTTTCTTAGTATGCAACTTTTAAGGGTTTTTCTATAGCGTGACCATGGGGACTCTATAAGAGAAGAGATAGATAGAAAGAGATTTTTAGGGAGGGGATCCCAAAGCAAATCAGGTGGGCTTCCTCCTCAATCATCTCTCTCTGTCTCTCTTATTTATATCAAGTATTTATGATCACAAATTTTTACTGTCAAATTGTATCAATGCAGGAACGATATCACATTCTTTAAAAAGGAAAAAAAATTGACCCTTGGAAACTGTCAACTATGCAATCTCTCTCTTCTTTTATAGAGTGCTCATGGGCACTCTATAAAAGAGAAGAGAGATAGAGAGAGATAATTAAGGAGGGGGCCCACCTGATTTGCATTGGGATCCCCTCCCCCAATCTCTCTCTCTATCTCTCTCCTCCCTTATAGAGTGCCCATGGGCACCCTATTGAAAAACCCATGAAGATATAGTAAATCTATTAATATACACGCGTTTCGTGAACCTAATTGGTATATAAGAATAACTTACATCTCGATTCTCGAGTTTTCTTAGTATGAAAATTTTTAGGGTTTTTCTATAGAGTGCCCATGGGCACTCTATAAAAGAAGGGAGAGATCAAAAGAAATGATTAGGGAGGAGATCCCAATGCAAATCAGGTTGGCCCCCTCCTCAATCATCTCTCTCTATCTCTCTTATTTATATCAAGTATTTATGATCACAAATTTTTACTGTTAATTTATGTCAATGCCGGGAGAATATCACATTCTTGAAGAAGGAAAAAAATAAACCCTTGGAAACTGTCAACTATGCAATCTCTCTCTTCTCTTAGAGAGTGCCCATGGGCACTCTATAAAAGAGGAGTGAGATAGAGAAATGATTGAGGAGGGGGCCCACCTGATTTGCATTGGGATCCCCTCCCCAATCATCTCTTTCTATCTCTCTCCTCGCTTATAGAGTGCTAATGGGCACTCTATAGAAAAACCAATGAAGATATAGTAAATCTATTAATGTCCACGCATTTCGTGAACCTAATTGGTATATAAGAATAACATGCATCTCGATTCTCGTGTTTTCTTAGTATAAAATTTTTAACGGTTTTTCTATAGAGTGCCCATGGGTACTTTATAAGTTAAGAGAGAGATAGAAAGAGAAGATTAGAGAGGGGATCCCAATGCAAATCAGGTGGGCCCCCACCTCAATCATCTCTCTCTATCTCTCTTATTTATATCTAGTATTTATGATCTTAAATTTTTACTCTCAAATTATGTCAATACAGGAAGAATATGACATTCTTGAAGAAGGAAAAATAATGGACCCTTGGAAACTGTCAACTATGTAATCTCTCTCTCCTCTTATAGAGTGCTCATAGGCACTCTATAAAAGAGGAGAGAGATAGAGACAGATGATTGAGGTGAGGGCCCACCTGATTTGCATTGGGATCCCCTCCCTAATCATCTCTCTCTATCTCTCTCCTCTCTTATAGAGTGCTCATGGGCACTCTATAGCAAAACCCATGAAGATATAGTATCTATTAATGTCCACGCATTTCGTGAACCTAATTGGTATATAAGAATAACATGCATCTCGATTTTTGAGTTTTCATAGTATGAAATTTTTAAGGGTTTTTCTATAGAGTGCCCATGGGCACTTTATAAGTAAAGAGAGAGATAGAAAGAGATGATTATAGAGGGGATCCCAATGCAAATCAGGTGGGCCCCCACCTCAATCATCTCTCTCTATCTCTCTTATTTATATCAAGTATTTATGATCATAAATTTTTACTCTCAAATTATGTCAATGCAGGAAGAATATGACATTCTTGAAGAAGGAAAAATAATAGACCCTTGGATACTGTCAACTATGCAATCTCTCTCTCCTCTTATATAGTGCCCATAGGCACTCTATAAAAGAGGAGAGAGATAGAGACAGATGATTGAGGAGAGGGCCCACCTGATTTGTATTGGGATCCCCTCCCCAATCATCTCTCTCTATCTCTCTCCTCGCTTATAGAGTTCCCATGGGCACTCTATAGAATAACCGATGAAGATATAGTAAATCTATTAATGTCCACGCGTTTCGTTAACCTAATTGGTATATAAGAATAACATGCATCTTGATTCTCGAGTTTTCTTAGTATGAAATTTTTAAGGATTTTTCTATAAAGTGCTCATAGGCACTCTACAAGAGAAGAGAGAGATAGAAATAGATGATTAGGGAGGGAATCCCAATGCAAATCAGGTGGGCCCTCACCTCAATCATCTCTCTCTATCTCTCTTATTTATATCAAGTATTTATAATCACATATTTTTACTATCAAATTATGTCAATGTAGGAATAATATCACATTCTTGAAGAAGGAAAAAAAATTGGACCCTTAAAAACTTTCAACTATGCAATCTCTCTCTTCTCTTATAAAATGCCCATGGGCACTCTATAAAAGAGGAGAGAGAGACAGAGAGAGATGATTGAGGAGGGGACCACCTGATTTGCATTGGGATCCCCTCCCTAATCTCTCTATCTATCTCTCTCCTCTCTTATAGAGTGCCCATAGGCACTCTATTGATAAACCCATGAAGATATTGTAAATCTATTAATGTCCACGCGTTTCGTGAACCTAATTGGTATATCAGAATAACATGCATCTCGATTCTCGAGTTTTCTTAGTATGAAATTTTTTAGGGTTTTTCTATAGAGTGCCCATGGGCACTCTATCAGAGAAGAGAGAGATAGAAAGAGATGATTAGGGAGGGGATCCCAATGCAAATCAGGTGGGCCTCCTCCTCAATCATCTCTCTCTATCTCTCGTATTTATATCAAGTATTTATGATCACAAAATTTTACTGTCAATGCAGGAACAATATCACATTCTTGAAGAAGGAAAAAAATAGACCCTTGGAGACTGTCAACTATGCAATCTCTCTCTTCTCTTATAGAGTGCCTATGGGCACTCTATAAAAGAGGAGAGAGATAGAGAGAGATGATTTAGGAGGGGGCCCACCTGATTTGTATTGGGATCCCTTCCCCAATCTCTCTCTCTATCTCTCTCCTCTCTTATAGTAAATCTTTTAATGTCTACGCATTTTGTGAACCTAATTGGTATAAAAGAATAATATGCATCTCGATTCTCGAGTTTTCTTAGTAAGAAATTTTTAAGGGTTTTTCTATAGAGTGCCCATGGGCACTCTATCAGAGAAGAGAGAGATAGAAAGAGATGATTAGGGAGGGGATCCCAATGCAAATCAGGTGGGCCCCCTCTCTTATTGAGAAACCCATGAAGATATAGTAAATCTATTAATGTCCACACATTTTGTGAACCTAATTGGTATATAAGAATAACACGCATCTTGATTCTCGAGTTTTCTTAGTATGAAATTTTTAAGGGTTTTTCTATAGAGTGCCCATGGGCACTCTATAAGAGAAAAGAGAGATAGAAAGAGATGATTAGGGAGGGGATCCCAATGCAAATCAGGTGGGCCCCATCCTCAATCATCTTTCTCTATCTCTCTTACTTATATCAAGTATTTATGATCACAAATTTTTACTGTCAAATTATGTCAATGCAAGAAGAATATGACAATCTTGAAGAAGGAAAAAAATGGACCCTTGAAAACTTTCAACTATGCAATCTCTCTCTTCTCTTATAGAGTGCCCATGGGCACTCTATAAAAGAGGAGAGAGATAGAGACAGATGATTGGATCTCCTCCCTAATCATCCCTTTCGATCTCTCCCTTCTTTTATATAGTGCCCATGGGCACTCTATAGAAAAACCCTTAAAGATATAGTAAATCTATTAATATCCACGCGATTCGTGAACCTAATTAGTATATAAGAATAACATACATCACGATTCTCGAGTTTTCTTAGTATGAAATTTTATAGGGTTTTTCTATAGAGTGCCCATGGGCACTATATAAAAGAAGGGAGAGATCGAAAGGGATGATTAGGGAGGAGATCCCAATGCAAATCAGGTAGGCCCCCTCCTCAATCATCTCTCTCTATCTCTCTTATTTATATCAAGTATTTATGATCACAAATTTTTACTATCAATTTATGTCAATGCAGGAAGAATATCGCATTCTTGAAGAAGGAAAAAAATAGACCCTTGGAAACTGCCAACTATACAATCTCTCTCTTCTCTTATAGAGTGCTCATGGGCACTCTATAAAAGAGGAGAGAGATAGAGAGATGATTAAGGAAGGGGCCCACCTGATTTGCATTGGGATCCCCTCCCCAATCATCTCTCTCTATCTCTCTCCTTGCTTATAGAGTGCTCATGGGCACTCTACAGAAAAACCCGTGAAGATATCGTAAATCTATTAATGTCCACGCATTTCGTTAACCTAATTGGTATATAAGAATAACATGCAACTCGATTCTCGAGTTTTCTTATTATGAAATTTTTAAGGGTTTTTCTATAGAGTGCCCATGGGCACTTTATAAGTGAAGAGAGAGAGAGAAAGAGATGATTAGAGAGGGGATCCCAATGCAAATCAGGTGGGCCCCCTCCTCAATCATCCCTCTCTATCTCTCTTATTTATATTAAGTATTTATGATCACAAATTTTTACTGTCAAATTGTTTCAATGCAGGAAGAATATGACATTCTTGAAGAAGAAAAAATAATGGACCCTTAGAAATTGTCAACTATGCAATCTCTCTCTCCTCTTATAGAGTGCCCATGGGCACTCTATAAAAGAGGAGAGAGATAGAGACAGATGATTAAGGAGAGGGCCCACCTGATATGCATTGGGATCCCCTCCCCAATCATCTCTATCTCTCTCCTCCCTTATAGAGTGCTCATGGGCACTCTATAGAAAAACCGATGAAGATATAGTAAATCTATTAATGTCCCCGCGTTTCGTTAACCTAATTGGTATATAAGAATAACAAGCATCTCGGTTCTCGAGTTTTCTTAGTATGAAATTTTTAAAGGTTTTTCTATAGAGTGCTCATAGGTACTCTATAAGAGAAGAGAGAGATGGAAAGAGAAGATTAGAGAGGGGATCCCAATACAAATCAGGTGGGCCCCCTCCACAATCATCTCTCTCTATCACTCTTATTTATATCAAGTATTTATGATCACAAATTTTTACTGTCAAATTATGTCAATGCAGGAAGAATATGACATTATTGAAGAAGAAAAAATAATGGACCCTTGAAACCTGTCAACTATGCAATCTCTCCCTCCTCTTATAGAGTGCCATGGGCACTCTATAAAAGAGGAGAGAGATAGAGACAGATGATTGAGGAGGGGGTCCACCTGATTTGTATTAGGATCCCCTCCCCAATCATCTCTCTTTATCTTTCTCCTCTCTTACAGAGTGATCATGGGCACTCTATAGAAAAACCCTTGAAGATATAGTAAATCTATCAATATCCACGCATTTCGTGAACCTAATTAGTATATAAGAATAATATGCATCTCAATTCTCGAGTTTTCCTAGTACAAAAATTTTAAGGGTTTTTTTATTGAGTGCCCATGGGCACTCTATAAGAGCAGAGAGAGATAGAAAGAGAAGGTTAGGGACGGGATCCCAATGCAAATCAGGTGGACCCCTCCTCAATCATCTCTCTCTATCTCTCTTATTTATATCAAGTATTTATGATCATAAATTTTTACTATCAAATTATGTCAATGCAGGAAGAATATGACATTCTTGAAGAAGAAAAAAAATAGACCCTTGGAAACTGTCAACTATGCAATCTCTCTCTTCTCTTATAGAGTGCACATGTGCACTCTATAAAAGAGAAGAGAGATAGAGAGAGATGATTGAGGAGGGGGCCCACCTGATTTGCATTGGGATCCCCTCCCCCAATCTCTCTCTCTATCTCTCTCCTCCCTTATAGAGTGACCATGGGCACCCTATTAAAAAACCCATGAAGATATAGTAAATCTGTTAATGTCCACGCGTTTCGTGAACCTAATTGGTATATAAGAATAACCTGCATCTCGATTCTCGTGTTTTCTTAGTATGAAAATTTTAAGGGTTTTTCTATAGAGTGCCCATTGGCACTCTATCAGAGAAGAGAGATAGAAAGAGATGATTAGGGAGGGGATCCCAATGCAAATCAGGTGGACATTCTCTCTTATTTATATCAAGTATTTATGATGACAAATTTTTACTGTCAAATTATGTCAATGCAGGAAGAATATGACATTCTTGAAAAACGAAAAAATAATGGACCCTTGGAAACTGTCAACTATGCAATCAATATCTTCTCTTATAGAGTGTCCATGAGCACTCTATAAAAGAGGAGAGAGATAGAGAGAGATAATTGAGGAGGGGGCCCACCTGATTTGCATTGGGATCCCCTCCTCAATCATCTCTCTTTATCTCTCTCCTATCTTATAGATTGCCCATTGGCACTCTATAGAAAAACCCATGAAGATATTGTAAATCTATTAATGTCCATGCGTTTCGTGAACTTAATTGGTATATAAGAATAACATACATCTCGATTCTCGAGTTTTCTTAGTATGAAATTTTTAAGGGTTTTTCTATAGAGTGCCCATGGGCACTCTATAAACGAAGGGAGAGATCAAACGAGATGATTAGGGAGGAGATCCCAATGCAAATAAGGTGGGCCCCCTCCTCAATCATCTCTCTCTATCTCTCTTATTTATATCAAGTATTTATGATCACAAATTTTTGCTGTCAATTTATGTCAATGCAGGAAGAATATCACTTTCTTGAAGAAGGAAAAAAAATGGACCCTTGGAAACTGTCAACTATGCAATCTCTCTCTTCTCTTATAGAGTGCCCATGAGCACTCTATAAAAGAGGAGAGAGATGGAGAGATGATTGAGGAGGGGGCCCACCTGATTTGCATTGGGATCCCCTCCCCAATCATCTCTCTCAATCTCTCTCCTCACTTATAGAGTGCTCATGGGCACTCTATAGGAAAACCCATGAAGATATTATAAATCTATTAATGTCCACGCATTTCGTGAACCTAATTGGTATATAAGAATAACATGCATCTCGATTCTCGAGTTTTATTAGTATAAAATTTTTAAGGTTTTTCAATAGAGTGCCCATGGGCACTTTATACGTGAAGAGAGAGATGGAAAGAGATGATTAGAGAGGGGATCCCAATGCAAATCAGGTTGGCCCCCTCCTCAATCATCTCTCTCTATCACTCTTATTTATATCAAGTATTTTTTATCACAAATTTTTACTGTCAAATTATGTCAATGCAGGAAGAATATGACATTCTGGAAGAAGAAAAAATAATGGACCCTTGAAAACTGTCAACTATGCAATCTCTCTCTCCTCTTATAGGGTGCCATGAGCACTCTATAAAAGAGGAGAGAGATAGAGACAGATGATTGAGGAGAGGGCCCACCTGATTTGCATTCGGATCTCCACCCCAATCATCTCTCTCTATCTCTCTCCTCTCTTATAGAGTGCCCATGGGCACTCTATAGAAAAACCGAAGAAGATATAGTAAATCTATTAATGTCCACACGTTTTGTTAACCTAATTGGTATATAAGAATAACATGCATCTCGATTCTCGAGTTTTCTTAGTATGAAAATTTTAAGGGTTTTTCTATAGAGTGCTCATAGGCACTCTATAGGAGAAGAGAGAGATAGAATGAGATGATTAGGGAGCGAATTCCAATGCAAATCAGGTGGGCCCCCTCCTCAATCATCTCTCTCTATCTCTCTTATTTATATCAAGTATTTATGATCGTAAATTTTAACTGTCAAATTATGTCAATGTAGGAAGAACATCACATTTTTGAAGAAGGAAAAAAAATGGACCCTTGAAAACTGTCAACTATGCAATCTCTCTCTTCCCTTATAGAGTGCCCATGGGCACTCTATAAAAGAGGAAAGAGATAGAGAGAGATGATTGAGCAGGGGGTCCATCTGTTAAATATCATTGGGATCCCCTCCCCAATCATCTCTCTTTATCTCTCTCCTCTCTTTTAGAGTGCTCATGGGCACTCTATAGAAAAACGCATGAAGATATAGTAAATCTATAAATGTCTACGCATTTCGTGAACCTAATTGGTATATAAGAATAACATGCATCTCGATTCTCGAGTTTTCTTAGTATGAAATTTTTAAGGGCTTTTCTATAGAGTGCCCATGGGCACTCTATAAGAGAAGAGAGAGATAGAAAGAGATGGTTAGGGAGGGGATCCCAATGCAAATCAGGTGGACCCCTCCTCAATCATCTCTCTCTATCTCTCTTATTTATATCAAGTCCCAATGCAAATCAGGTGGACCCCTCCTCAATCATCTCTCTCTATCTCTCTTATTTATATCAAGTATTATGATCATATATTTTTACTATCAAATTATGTCAATGCAGGAAGAATATGACATTCTTGAAGAAGGAAAAAAATGGACCCTTGGAAACTGTCAACTATGCAATCTCTCTTTTCTCTTATAGAGTGCTCATTGGCACTCTATAAAAGAGGAGGGAGATAGAGAGAGATGATTGAGGAGGGGGCCCACCTGATTTGCATTGGGATTCCCTCCTCAATCATCTCTCTCTATCTCTCTCCTCTCTTATAGAGTGCCCATGGGCACTCTATAGAAAAACCCATGAAGATATAGTAAATCAATTAATGTCCACGCGTTTCGTGAACCTATTTGGTATATAAGAATAACATGCATCTCGATTCTCGAGTTTTCTTAGTATGCAATTTTTAAGGGTTTTTCTATAGAGTGCCCATGGGCACTCTATAAGAGAAGAGATGGATAGAAAGAGATGATTAGGGAGGGGATCCCAATGCAAATCAGGTGGGCTTCCTCCTCAATTATCTCTCTCTATCTCTCTTATTTATATCAAGTATTTATGATCACAAATTTTTACTGTCAAATTATGTCAATGCAGGAACAATATCACATTCTTGAAGAAGGAAAAAAATGGACCCTTGGAAACTGTCAACTATGCAATCTCTCTCTTCTCTTATAGAGTGCCTATGGGCACACTCTATAAAAGTGGAGAGAGATAGAGAGATGATTGAAGAGGGGGCCCACTTGATTTGCATTGGGATCCCCTTCCCAATCATCTCTCTCTATCTCTCTCCTTTCTTATAGAGTGCTCACGGGCACTCTATAGAAAAACCCATGAAGATATAGTAAATCTATTAATGTCCATGCATTTCGTGAACCTAATTAGTATATAAGAATAACATGCATCTCGATTCTCGAGTTTTCTTAGTATGAAATTTTTAAGGGTTTTTTTATAGAGTGCCCATGGGCACTCTATAAGTGAAGAGAGAGATAGAAAGAGATGATTAGAGAAGGGATCCCAATGCAAATCAGGTGGGCCCCTTCCGCAATCATCTCTTTCTATTTCTCTTATTTATATCAAGTATTTATGATCACAAATTTTTACTGTCAAATTATGTCAATGCATGAAGAATATGACATTCTTGGAGAAGGAAAAAAAATGAACCCTTGGAAACTGTCAACTATGCAATCTCTCTCTTCTCTTATATAGTGCCCATAGGAACTCTATAAAAGAGGAGAGAGATAGAGAGAGATGATTGGGGAGGGGATCCCCCTCCTCAATTATCTCTCTCTATCTCTCTCCTCTCTTATGGAGTGTCCATGGGCACTCTATAGAAAAACCCATGAATATATAGTTAATCTTTTAATGTCCACGCGTTTCGTAAACCTAATTGGTATATAAGAATAACATGCATCTCGATTCTCGAGTTTTCTTAGTATGAAAATTTTAAGGGTTTTTCTATAGAGTGCCCATGAGCACTCTATAAGAGAAGAGAGAGATAGAAAGAGATGATTAGGGAGGGAATCCCAATGCAAATCAGGTTGTCCCCCTCCTCAATCATCTCTCTCTATCTCTCTTATTTATATCAAGTATTTATGATCTTAAATTTTTACTGTCAAATTATGTTAATGTAGGAAGAATATCACATTCTTGAAGCAGGAAAAAAAATGGACCCTTGGAAACTATCAACTATGCAATCTCTCTTTTCTCTTATAGAGTGCCCATTGGCACTCTATAAAAGAGGAGAGAGATAGAGAGAGATGATTGAGGAGGGGGCCCACCTGATTTGTATTGGGATCCCCTCTCCAATCATCTCTCTCTATCTCTCTCCTCTCTTATAGAGTGCCCATGGGCACTCTATTGGAAAACCCATGAAGATATAGTAAATCTATTAATGTCCACGCATTTCGTGAACCTAATTGGTATATAAGAATAACATGCATCTCGATTCTCGAGTTTTCTTAGTATAAAATTTTTAAGGGTTTTTCTATAGAGTGCCCATGGGCACTCTATAAGAGAAGAGAGAGATAGAAAGAGATGATTAGGGAGGGAATCCCAATACAAATCAGGTGGGCCCCCTCCTCAATCATCTCTCTCTATCTCTCTTATTTATATCAAGTATTTATGATCACAAATTTTTACTGTCCAATTATGTCAATGCAGGAAGAATATGACATTCTTGAAGAAGGAAAAAAATGGACCCTTGGAAACTGTCAACTTTGCACAGAGGTGATGGAGATCCGTCTTGAAGAAGAAGTGCTTTGACTGGTTCAAACATGACAAACAAAGAATTAAGACATGGCCAGATGCGATACTGGAATTAGAATTTGAAGCCTTGCTCAAATTTTGGATCACCGAACAATCAAAGGTAAATGAGATGAGATTAGACTTTCAGATTATGTGCATTCTATTTATCTGATGCTATATTTTTGCCACAAATATGACTTGGAAGCAAGTTATTACTCTTGTTGGTCCTTTGTATGAGCCTGCAAAAAAAAAATCCTTTTGCAAATTGTTAATGCCATGTTAGTTCCTCTTTGCATGTCAGATTTCATTCTATATGGTTGCAGCTTGCTAGTTTTCTTTATAAGAAATTTATCTGAAATCAAACTTTTACACGAACCGTTTTTATGAATAATTGTTTATCACTGTATTAAATTTAGTATATCTTTTGAAGCAAGTTCTAATTTCATGAATCAAGCTCCAATAAAACTGGCAACTAAGCAAGTTTATCCTTGACTTAGGAAAGATTACAATTAATATCATGACAAGAGATGTGTAATTGAATTATGCTGCAAATCCTATTACTTACTAAGGGCATGATCTATATGTCTGAGCTAGAGAAACATAAAGCATCTAATTATCTCCTTGTCCAATTATAATTCTTAGCACAATGTGAGATAAGCAACAACCAGATTAACCGAGGATCAGTTTAAAAATGATCAAGATGGTTAGCAGTTTCTTTCTATTTATCTGTTGCTTTCATTTTGGTGCACTTTCAATACCTTTGTCTGGCTGCTTATTTATTTTATACGTTTTAGCTAAGGTTATGTTTCTTTGACTAGATTTCATGAATATTCAAAAGGGAGGCTGTTCCGACAAGTTTGAATTAGCATATCTAAAATAAATATGACACATATGTTTACTATAAAAGTATCAGCCAATACTTGAAACTTTGTTCTATATTGATTGGTTCTTAGTTGTATAATTATTTGCATGCAAGTTTCTAATTGATAGGTTGTTTTTAAATCCAAGTTCCTTCTGATTGTGTAGACAACAAGTGAGACCAACAAAGCAAATCGTGATGATCAAGAACATATACACGCTACAGGGTCAATAAGTTTTGCCAGGATCCACAAAAATTTGGTATTTGTAATTTTTTGTTTAATATTATTTATTAACTACGCCCTAGCTTTTTGTTCATTATTACTGTAGTTATTAATATTTTAACTATCAT
Source organism: Asparagus officinalis (assembly GCF_001876935.1). Classification (NCBI taxonomy): domain Eukaryota; kingdom Viridiplantae; phylum Streptophyta; class Magnoliopsida; order Asparagales; family Asparagaceae; genus Asparagus; species Asparagus officinalis. The sequence goes on along the minus strand of NC_033803.1, from coordinate 63,436,978 downwards.
GTCTTTATTATAGGAAAAGGAGTTGGGAAGAGCTCCAAGTGAAGCTAAAATGTTTATTGAGACCTGTAAAAAGAAGACAGCACTAGAAGGAGAGAAAACAATCAATTTGATAGTAAGTATATGACATATCAACTAAATATAAATTTTCATATATTGCTTTTTAGATCCAACTTTTCATATAACATGAACATCAACTAAATATATATTTTGCTAATGCAGGGTGCTTTAGATGAACTCAAATCTTAAGATGAAGTTGATGATGGATGGTATTTAGTCAAGAAAGCTAGACATCTTGGACGTGTACGTCTTATGTAGAGGGGGTGTCACTGAAACCATACTCCAGAATAAAAATATAAAGATCGTGGATCCCTATGAGCAAGTTTCATAATATGTTGTTCAAACTATATCACAAAAAGTTGAGCAAGAGTTGACAGGATCCCTATGAGCAAGTTTCATAATATGTTGTTCAAACTATATCACAAAAAGTTGAGCAAGAGTTGACAAAAAAGTTTGAAGAGCAGAAGGCAGAACAAAAAGTTGAGCAAGAGTTGACAAAAAAGTTTGAAGAGCAGAAGGCAGATTTGGTTCATGGTTTCGCTAAGCTCTTGACGGAAACACTTGGGTAAACAATTGATCCAACAACTATTGTAAGACATGTCGCACGCACAAGATCACCTAAGGAAGCTAATAGTGCTCCAAATCATGATCGTCCTCGCTCGTATGGAAGCAGTCATCATCCATGAAATGAGGTAGTTTTTTCTACTGTTATATCTTTCTTTTTCTTTGTTGTGTATATGACAACTTGTTTGGACTGGTTGCTTCTTTGGTTTCTGAAGTTAATATCATATATACTCGGACATAGAATTATGGTGCTACAGTTAGTATTAAAGCCTTCCAATGTTGTAACTTTATTGAGGGGCTCATCAAGTTGATATAATTAAGGAGATGATGACTTCTATATGTAATAAATTAAAGCCAATTGATGCAATTATCATATGCCATTGTAGATGTCCCTGGTTATGATAATATAGTAGCAGTTTCTGGAGTGTGTTGAATTTATTTAGTTATATATTAGGTGAAATATTTAACTACTTGGTGTATAGTTTGATGAATGGATGTTGATTTCTTAGAGCTCCTAAGAGAATATTGTCCCTGTCTAAGAGGATAGATTAAGGTTTAAGAACTTGCTAGCTTATGCCATAGTCTTGTGACTTATTATTAACAGTGCTGTAGTTAATATTACATCTTGGCATCTTTAACGAATGACTCGTCAAGTTGATGTAAATAAGTATTAAGGAACGAAAATTTTTATATCTAATAAATTAAACAAGAAGTGATGCAGTAATCATATGCCACTATAGGTTTATGTCCCTGTTACAGGAATATAACAATAGTTTCTTGGATGTGTCGTATTTATTTTGATATTAGGTGACATATTTAGCTAATTGTTTCATAGATCGATGAAGGGAACATTGATTTCTTAGAGTTGCAAAGGGAATACTGCCCCTTTTTAAGTCATAAGAAAGCAAAATGTAGTAGAGTTGTGTCTTAATTCTTCTCTCATGATTATTGGACTTGATGCACAAGAGAGGAGATGACTCTTGCAGTTGTATTCTAGATATTTACTACCACCAGGCAAATGACATATCTTAGAGTCTATTGTTGGTTGGTTAATCCGTGTGCGCTTTTCACTTACTATGAGATTAGCTCTATCCTGACAATTACAAATTATGTATAGTAATAGAGACCTTTTATTTGAACAGAGGACATTTTTTGTTTAATCAAAGAGGACTTTAAGTCATGTACTTTGGACAAAAGAAAAAAAAACTTGTACTAAAGTCATTGTAATAAACTAATGAATTGTTCCTTATGTTTGGTTGTTAGCTTGTAAAATTTGGAGTTTCATTTCTTCGATTGTGACCGAGCATGTATAAATCATGGAGTTTTTGTTTTGTTTTTATTTTTTAATTTTGAAACTGCAGGTCTAAAAAATGTGTAATATATGGATTATTTGCTTTGATCGGTCAAAATTGAAAATTGTCCCCTTTGCTATATATAGATGTTCCCATATCTTGACATCTGAAAACCATCCCCATTGCTAAACAAGCTTATGCATATTTGAAAAATACAACTGTCTCCTTTGGTATAAAACCATTAGCATAGATAACTAATAAAACCGTCTCTACAGATACATAACCATCTTTATAGGTCAAACTCGAAATCGCTCCCCCTCCCCTTGGTGCATTAGTGTCACAAAGCTTAAAACTATAACCATTTCCGTTGCCACATTATCGTTACCATATGCAAAAATGTGAACCGTCCCAGTAACTAAACCGTCCCCATTGCTTAAAACTATAGTAAAATGTAGTATTTTTTCAATTTTATATAGTAAATTATTAAGCGAACGATATATCTCAAGTTTAGTACAGATAACTATGCGAATAAAGTAAAATATTTTAAATGCTAAATATCAACAAAAATACCCGTTAACTTTGGATGATAATTAGATAATCCCGCATAACTTTAAAATATCAAAATGTTCACTAAAATTTAGGGGTTATCAGAAAACCCCTTTAAAAACTTTGAGATTTTTATCAGAAAACCTCTCCAAACGTGATAATTTTAGGTGAATTTTCTAATAAAATCTCAAAGTTGAGGGTTTTTTTGATGCGATCTAAAAGGTAAAGGGGGTTTCCTATAATCACTACTTAATGATATTTTATAATATTATATCTAAAAAGTAATGGATTAATTTTATAAAAACCACGCCCACTATTTTAATATGAGGAAATCCCTCAGGTTTAAGCATATTATAGATAACCAC
>NC_033803.1:63294391-63434131 GCF_001876935.1 Asparagus officinalis | reverse complement strand
CCCCCCAATTATAAAACTTTGAGATAATCCCTTGAAATTTTCTCACTTAACTCCCCTCAAATATAGATATTCTCCACGAAAACCCGCTCAACCATTTTAACTTGAGAAAGCCCCTTAGATTTGAGCTTAATATAGATAATCCCCATCAAGTTTGAAAATTTAAGAAATCACCATGAACTCTTCTCACTCTACGCTCGGAAAACTAACATTGTTATCTAATAACCCTATAAATTTACATTTTTTCACTTAACATGAAAATAGTTTTGGCAAAAAACCCCCAAACAATGGATGTTTACAATTTTAAGATTTTTTCAGAGGTTTTTTGTAATTATTGGAATTTTCATGAGGTTGATTATAATTTTTAGATGTTTGGGAGATTTGGTTCTATTTATATATTTTTTGGGGGGGTTGTTTATACTTTTTATATTTTTTGGATTTTTTAGTAATTTCCTTGATGGTTCTTTGCAATTTTCTAATTAAAAGGGGTTGTTTATGATTTTTTAGATTTTTAGGGGGCTGTATACAATTTAAATTTTTTTTAATGTGATTTGTCATATTTAATTTTTTTTTGGATTTTTTGTTATTTTCATACTTTCATGTGTTTTTTTGAAAATTTTATTTTTTATGGTTTTGTTTTTTTATTTTCATAATTTAAAGGCGGTTGTTTGTACTTTTTAGATTTTGCATAAGTTGTTTATAACTTATGAAATTTTATGGATTATTTATAATTTTAGAATTATAAGAGTCTTTTTCACATTTTTAGATTTTTTAACTTTTTTTTTTTTGCAATTTCATGAAATCCTAAAAATTAACATAAATGTAAATCTCACTAAACCCCTAATAATTTTACTATTTGGAACTAAATATCAAATATTTTTATAACTCTAACTAAACACCCAATAATCCCTAATAATTTTACTATTTGGAACTAAATATCAAATATTTTTATAACTCTAACTAAACACCCAATAATTTTTGGCAGAGATCAAAATTAACATCATTAATTTATGCGTAGTCAGATGATCAAAGTACACGCCAATAACCCAATAAGTTTTATATTTTTTCACCAAAACCCTAGTAATTTTTAGTAAAAAATCAAAATAATGCTCATTTATAATTTTCAGATCTTTTTAGAGGTTTGTTTGTATTTATTAGAATTTTCAAGAGGTTGATTCTAATTTTTAGATTTTAGAGGGGTTTTGTCTACGTTTCATTTTTTAGAGGGTTGTTTATACTTTTTATAGACACTCTAAAATTTTTACAAATTGTAAAATAAAATCCCCAAAGTTGTAAAATTTATAAAAATACTGATAATTTCCAACTTAACAGTACATTAAAAATATAGGAATTATAAATATCCTCTACATAATTTATAATTTAAGATAACACCCTTAAAGTTTTAAGAATTACAAACAAGCCCTCAAAATTTAAATTTTATAAAAAAACACCCTGAGAATTTCAAACTCATTAGTAAATTAAAAACTTAGGAATTATAAATAATCTATAAACAATTTACAATATATTAAAAAGGCGTATAAGTTTAAAAAATTGTAAAAAGCCCCTAAAATTCATACTTTACAAAAAAACACCATGAGAATTTCTAACCTGTAGACACTAAAATGAATATACAAAATTACTAATAGCCCCAAGGAAATTAAAAATTTACAAAAAATATTATATTCCCTTTAAAAATATAGGTTTAGGAAAAACTTTTTATAGTCAGTATTACCCATAACCTTTTTGAAAAGAACATAACTAATTGAAAATCTATTAAGTTATGAAATTTATAAAAAACACCCTTAAAGTTTAGTACATTACAAATTACCCCTCCAAAGTTTAAAATTTTCAATGAATTTTTATAATTCATTGATTTCAATGTAATGTTTAATAATTTTGTGTATTTGTGAATTATAAAATTTAGGGTATTTTTTATAATTTTTAAAACTTTTGAGGTTGTTTCTCTTGTAGTTTTCTAAATTTTTATTGTATTTACAGTGTAATGCATAAATACGTTAATTAATAATGATATTGAAGTATAAGTCATTCTTAAGATTATTAGGCCTTAGTTAAGTGCGCACATCACTATTCCTAGGTAGTATAGTTTATATATGTAAAACTTTTCAGACAATCTATATAATGGTTAAAAGGATTTTGTCTTCAATGTACTATATTTTATAAATTATAGTTAATGTGAACTCACCATATAATTTTAACTGTGATCATCATAATTTTAATATGTTTAATTGATTGACTGTATATGTATATAGACCATATATTACTTTACTTTCTCACATGAACTAATATTTGACGCTTAATAATTTAAATTATTACTTTTAAGGTTAATATAAAGAGGAGCTCTAATAACATTTATTTATTTACCTGCAGGATAATACAATCTTAGTTCCTATTTTTTGCTTGAGATTTATTCAATAGTTATGCGTATTAAATTAGTAACTAAAATAATAATTATTTATGCATAAATTAGGATGATTATAGTTGGTCACTCACTATGGAATATTCAGGAAGATATATACGTTACTTTCTATAGCTATCTGAATTGCCCATGTATATTTTATAAATTAGTTATTAATTTGACATTTTAAGTACTTTTCCTTTGTAGAATTTTTTTTGACTTTTAGATTGTTTAATCACTTTATCACTATTCTAGCATAGAAATGACCTCACTCTAAATGGCTTCAAGCTAATATTTGAGTTGAACTAAATTATATATACTAAAAGGCCCTAGAGGGGGGTGAATAGGGTTTATGGATAATGAATATGCAATTAAAACATTTTCCAACAAACTATAAACAAATATGAAGAGCAAAAACAATAAAAGAGAGTAGGGATTAGAAATAGTTAGCCAATTGATGACACGCGGTATATTCACGAGGTTTGGTCCTCAGACCTACGTCCCTGCTTCCCACTTTCGAGAAAAAATCCACTAACACACCCGGTTTGGAAGCCGAAACTTCTCTACACAACGATCTCCACTGAGATCTCATAACCACACATTAGATCTCCACGAGATCTAGCTCACAGCAGTCACAAATGAAAGAAAAGCTCTCTCTTACAGTAGCCCTATGACAAGGGGAAGAGATTGCAAGTGAAGCTTGGGATGTGAGATTTTAAGGTGTAAAAATAAATGAAAGTTGAAGCTCTTTTGAACAATAAACACAAACTCAAGAGATTTTTCAATGCTTGCTTGTTTACTAAAGTTAATGGGGTTAATGGGTATTTATGAGAAGTGAAGATGACAGCCAAGCCCCAAAGAACCAGACAAAATCCCCTAAAAACTGAGATTTCTAAAACTGTACAAAACTAGCCGATGGAAAGCTTATCAGTCGACTGACGGGTTTCATCAGTCGACTGATGAGCTGATCGTTTCAGGCAATTTCTAGCTCATCAGTTGACTGACTAGATAATCAGTTGACTAATGATGTCATCAGTCGACTGGTCAGTCGACCAAATAAAAACAAAAATTTTTAAGATTCTGGTGGGTTTTATCAGTCGACTGATCACAAGCATCAGTCGACTGATAACGATTTTTCAGCCAGTATTGGTTTTTAAAAATGAGTTTCAAATGTCTTTTAAAAATAGTAAATAAATTCCAAAAAAATGTGAAACTTTGGAAATAGTTTATAAACATAGTAACAAACTTGTTTGGAAAGGAATTTTGTAAAAAGGTACTCGTATTTGTGAAAATTATTATTTTAGCAAAAATGTCAAAATACGAGTATTGAAAATGTGAAAGTGTGTTATCCCAAGAGCTTCAAATATAATCAACATATAACTTTCCTACATTAAGTACTAGAGAGAAAATAAAATAGTAAATATCCCTCACATATAAGTACATGGCTTGAGTCTTGATATTCGCTTCTATGTTGATGAAGCTTCTCATGTATGTAGTGCTCTTTGAAAGCTTTACTTCATCACTTTGCCTCCACCTTCTTAGATATCGTCGTTGTAGCCCATATTCCATCCACTTCTCCATCAATGGTGCTAATGAATTGTAATCTACAATATAGCTTAATAAACAATTAGCACCAATAATAGTGTTTGTAAATCATCATCAAAACAGAAAGGCTAACAATCTCCTCCGTTTTGATGATGACAAACGACCATTATTCAAGAGAAAATAAAATTGATTATTTGGCTTGTAGATAGTTGCTCCCCTATCTATAAGGTTTCCCCTAACTATGTGCACAAATGAGGAGATGTCTCTCCCCCTTTGTCACCATAAAAAAGGGGTAAAAAATACAATCTGCATATTAAAATCCACACAATGCACCTCAAGTGTTGGCCTACCCGTATCATATTCCTCAAGCATTCGAAATTACTACCTCTCACTAAGCTTTACTACCGACCCCACTCCTCTTGGAATTGACCCCGGTCTCTCACCTCTACACTCCTCTTGGTACCCATGTGTGCTTAAGCATGGTACGACATTGTGGATCAAGAAAAGAATAGATATGACAATGGTAAAGTGAAGATTCATAGCAAGCAAAAATACGCAAAAATATAATTTTTTAAAGAATGCACATGCCTAATTCAATTCTAATACGGCAAAAATCAACTTCACAAAGGGGTTTGGTAAAGATGTCAATATAGACAAGCAAAACATCTTTCCGTTCAACATGGTCACGCAAGAAGTGATGCCGCACATCTATATCTTTGGTTCTAGAATGCAAAACAGAATTTTTTGAAATATTGATAGCACTAGTATTGTCACAAAAAAATTTGTGTCATGAAAATACAAATCAAAATCAACCAAATTTTGTTTTATCCACAAAAGTTATGCACAACATAAGCCGACAGTAATGTATTCCGCTTCCGTAGTGGACAAGGCAACATAATTTTGTTTCTTGGATGCCTAAGATATAATGGAGTTACCCAAAAATTGACAAGTACCACTCGTACTCTTACGGTCCACCCTACAACCGGCAAAGTCGGCATCACAATAACCACAAAGATCAAAAGATGTATTTTTGAGGTAAAATAAACCAAGTTCTAAGGTGCCATTGATATATTTGATAATTCTTTTAACCGTAACCAAATGAGACTTTTTAGGAGAAGTTTGAAAACGTGCACATGCACAAACACTAAACATGATATCCGACCTACTAGCGGTGAGATAGAGAAGACTACCTATCATAACTCGATATAGCTTTTGGCCTACCTTTTCACCACTATCATCCGCATCCAACTTGATAGTAGTGCTCATTGGAGTTGGGGCATGTTTGAAGCTTTACATCTCGAATTTTTTCACCAATTCCCTAGCGTATTTGCTTTGCGATATAAATATGTCATCATTGGATTGTTTAACTTGGAATTTCACCAATTCCCTAGCGTATTTGCTTTGCGATATAAATATGTCATCATTGGATTGTTTAACTTGGAATTCGACAAAGAAGGTGAGCTCTCCCATCATGCTCATCTCAAATTGATCTTGCATTACTTTAGAAAAGTCATTGCACAAAGATTCATTAGTGGCACCAAAAATAATATCATTCACATAAATTTGAACTAAAATAAAATCATTTTTCCGTTTTCTAACAAAAAGAGTATTATCAATTGTTTCTTTTGTAAAACCATGTTCAATGAGAAAACTTGAAAGGCGAGCATACCAAGCTCTAGGAGCTTGTTTTAACCCATATAAAGCTTTTTGAACCCGGTATACATGATTTAGGAAAGAAGAATCAATAAAGTCGGGGGTTGCTCAACATAAACCTCTTCTTCTATAAAACCATTTAAGAAAGCACTTTTGACATCCATTTGAAACAATTTAAAATTTTTGAAACTAGCAAAGGCTAAAAATATCCTAATGGATTCCAATCTTGCAACCGGTGTAAAAGTTTCATCATAGTCTATGCGCTCCTCTTGATTGTATCCTTGGGTAACTAAACGAGCTTTATTCCTAGTAACTATGCCAAACTCATCAAGCTTATTTCTAAAAACCCATTTAATTCCAATAATAGAAGTATTATTTGGTCTAGGAACTAATTTCCAAACATTATTTCTTTGAAAATTATTCAATTCTTCATGCATAGCTAAACCCCAAAACTCATCTTTTAAAGCATCATCAATATGTTGAGGTTCTATTTGGGATAAAAAGACTACATTACCACATTCGCTCATAGCTTTTGAGCGAGTCAAAACGCCTTTGGATGGATTTCCTATAATTTGGTCCTTGGGATGATCCGGTGTAAATTTTCAAGCCTTAGGGAGTTCTTCTTGATTTTGTTCATTTTTGCTTTCCCCGTCATTTGGTGCTTCCGTTGAGGGTTTATCATTTAGTTGCAAGATCTCCATTCCTCCCTCAATCTCATCATCATCATCCCTAGGCAAACCATCTTGCAAACCAATATTACATTCATCAAAAGTAACATTTATAGACTCTTTAACAACGAGTGTTCGCTTATTAAAAACCCTATACACCTTACTTCTAGGTGTATATTCCAAAAATATACCAACATCAATTTTTGAATCAAACTTATCATGGTGGTCTTTAGTATTTAAGATAAAACATTTACAACAAAAAATACAAAAATATCCAATATGTGGAGTTTTGCCAAAAAAGAGTTCATAAGGAGTTTTCTTGAAAGTAGGTCTAATCAAAACACGATTTAAAACATGGCAAGCCGTATTGACGGCTTCGACCCAAAAATATTTTGGCAATACAAAAGAGTTTATCATTATACGTGCCATCTCTTGTATGGTTCTAATTTTCCGTTCAATAACACCATTTTGTTGGGGTGTTCTAGGAGCGGAAAACACATGTGTTATACCACGATAAGCACAAAAATCATTAAAGCATTTATTGGGTGTTCTAGGAGCGGAAAACACATGTGTTATACCACGATAAGCACAAAAATCATTAAAGCATTTATTTTGAAATTCACCTCCATGATCACTCCTAATTTTAATAACTTTCAAATGTTTTTTATTTTCAATTCTTTTTACAAATTGAGAAAATTCTTCAAAACATTCATCTTTATTTGAAAGAAAAATTATCCATGTAAAACGTGAGAAATCATCAATAATGATAAAAACATAGTGTTTACCTCCTAAAGAGGCAACACGCATGGGTCCAAAAAGATCAAGATGCAATAATTGTAAAGGATTAGAAGTGGATATCTCATTTATGGATTTGAAGGAATTCTTAGTTTGTTTACCTTTAGCACATTCCTCACAAGAAGAATCCTTAAATATAGGTTAAATTTGGTAGCCCTCTTACTAAATTCTTCTTGAATAGCTTAGATATTAACTCCATATTAGCATGTCCAAGTCTCTTGTGCCAAATCCAAGGATCCCCATCCACCGTGGCAATGCACTTTACATCTTGATCTATTAGCTCATTCATCTCAAAAATATAAACATTAGATCTTCTAAAAGCAACAAAAATGATTTTATCATTCATACTAACAATACATTTATCCGGTTTAAAAGAAATGTCAAAGCCTTTGTCACTTAATTGACTAATGCTAAGAAGATTATGATTTAGTCAAGAAGATTATGATTTAGTCCTTTAACAAAATAAACATCCTCAATTATGGGAGAAGATATTTTACCAATATTACCAATACCTATAATTTTACCTTTCTCACAACCACAAAGGAGACATTGCCTCCTTCAATCCTTGATAAGGTTGCAAATAATTCTTTGTTGCCCGTCATGTGATGTGAACAACTACTATCAAGGTACCACCACTCCTTACGTCTTGTGCGAGACTTGTTTTCAAAGTCTAGATCTCCTATCATTTTATCTTTTAGAGTAAGAGAGGATTGTAGTTGCTCAAACTTAGAGTCACAATAAACATGTAATTTTTTGAATGAAGAATATTCTTTTGCTAATCTTTTAAATTCAAAATTTAATTCTTCTAAAGCCTCTTCTAGTTCACAATGCATATAAAGAGATTCACTTTCGGTTTCTGAATGTACCTTATCTTCATGAGCCATGAAGCAAATGTTTGAGTCATGAAGAGCAATCTTGGCGCCCTCATCATTGCTATTCTAATCGCTTGGTTCGGATTCATCCCGACCAGCATACATAGCCTTCTTGTTCTTGTACTTCAAACACTTCTCCTTAAGCTTGGGACAATCTTTGGCTAAGTGCCGCGGTTCGTTGTATTCGAAGCATTTACCTATACGAGAAGGAAATTTGTTGTTAGATCGATTTTTAAAATTTTTATTCATTTTGATTAGTCTTGATATTCTACTAGAGAGGTGTGCCACTTCTCTAGAGATATCAACTTCACTATCTGAGGAGGATGAATCATCAATTGCTCCCTTGAGCGCAATAGACTTTGATTTTTTGGGTGGCTCCTCGGTTTCTTTTCGGGTTGCTTCTTCCTTATCCTTGATCTTCTTTTCATGGACCTTGAGTTTGCCAATAAGTCCATCAAGAGTGAGAGTTGAGAGGTCATGAGCTTCTTCGATGGCTGTGGTTTAGGTTCCTAAGCCTGCGTCAAAGAGCGAAGAATTTTGTAATTCGTCTCTTGATTCTCCAAAACCTTGTCAAGACTATGTAATTCATTTATAATGTTAGTGAACCGAGAAAACATAGTGTAGGTTACCTAAAAATCACTAAGACTATGTAATTCATTTATAATGTTAGTGAACCGAGAAAACATAGTGTAGGTTACCTAAAAATCACTACAGATACCTGATCCCCATCAAACACCGATGATGAAAGTTACAATTCGACAGCTTCCAGAAGGCTACAATTTGAAGACTTTCACGTAGATCGATGAAGGTTACAATCTGACGACCTTCACAACAACTGATAAAAGCTCTAATCAACAACCTAACAATCAACATCGGGAGTTACAATCTAACGACTCTCATATTTTTTTTAAGGAGCCAAGACGAAGATTATAAGATAACAGTTTTTGCAACGCTCTAGCAAAAGAGATTACAAATTGATGGTCTCTTCAAATCAAAACGCAAATATCTCTCAAACCGTAAGGAATTTAGCAAAACGGACAAGAGAAAACCGAACCCTTTAAAGTGGGTTTGGTCGGCTCTGTCTTGTTGAGATAGTTAATTTTTATATATAATTCGTCCAATTTCGACTTACGGTTTGAAAGTTATGACATGTTCTTCGCAGCAAGTTATGTTCTGAAGTCCGTCTGCAAGACTGGACTTCGCCTAAACATGGGACTTAGCCTGAAGCTCGCCAAGCTCGCTTGAGGCTCGCCTCTGTGTTTCAGAGTCAAAACGCAAGGCTCATGCCTGCGTTCCAAATTCAAAACGCAGAGGTCATGCCCGCGTTCAAGTTCAAAATACAGGGTTCATCCCCAGCATTCAAGTTCAAAATGCAGAGGTCATCCCCAGCGTTCAAGTTCAAAACGCAGAGGTCAAACCTAGCATTCAAGTTCAAAACGCAAGGTTCATCCCTAGCATTCAAGTTCAAAATGCAGAGGTCATCCCCAGCATTCCAATTGAAAACGCAGAGTTCGTGGACTCAAAACGCAGAGTTCATCTCTGCGTCCCAACTCTACGTTTTAGATTTACGACACTGTGAGAACACGACGTTTTCAGCCTAAAATAGGCCCAACTCTGCGTTTCAAGTCTAAAATGCAAAGTTCAGGCCCAGAATGCTATTTTCAACATTTGACTCGTTCAAACAACGAACTGAACTGTACCAGAAACCGTTTTCTCCCCACGATTTGAGGGATTTCAACCCCACTTAGGAGCGGATTAAGGCGGCTGTTACACCCCATTCAACCCTATTATGGAGAGAATTAAGGGCGCGGTTACACCCTTTAATCCTCTATAAATAGCTGGGAAATCAACTTAGTTCGCATCCTTTGGCTTGGCAAAAAGAAGAGATCTTTGGCTGGCTTTTTGCGATCTTTGGATCTTTGAGTATTTTTGGATCTAGAGATCAGCAAAGGGGATCACCAATTCATCCACTTTCGACAACAAAAAGATTAAAAGATCGGCATTCATCTTGCGGAGCAGTCCTTGGAGCTTTCATCCTTGGCTTATTAACCGATTTTTGGTTCAAATCAACTCTTTTTCAAGAGTTTAAACTCGCTCTGAGTTATCAACTCGTCAAGAGTTTCAAACTTGCCATGCAAGTTCTCCTCAACGTCAATCAAGAGGAATCAACCTTGTTCCAGCAAGGTAAAACGTAACTTGCCATGCAAGTTCTCCTCAACGTCAATCAAGAGGAATCAACCTTGTTCCAGCAAGGTAAAACGTAGGATCGTCAATGAGAATCAAACTCGATACGAACATCGAGAGAGGCATCTCATCGCCCGTGAAGAACCCAGGTTAAACAAAGGGGAGGATCTCCGTCGATCTTCTTCTCTTTTGTAAATCGATAATCTGCTATAAGAAGTTTGTAATTTCTTTTTGTAAGCCAGTTAGTGAGAGATTGCATTGAGAAAATTATATTTATTCTTTGTCTAAGCCAGTTAGAGAGATAATACAATAAATCATATTCTTAATTGTCTTCTTACAAATTTTCCAACAAACAAAAGATGGTGACTCCGCTGGGGACTAGCTACACTGATGAGGAGGTACTCTCTTCCGGATATGAGGAGGTACTCTCCTCCGGATCTCTTAGCCCCAAGGCTATGCGTAAGATCCGCAAAGTCTCTAAGGAGACTAAAGCTCCAGTTGTGGCCGACTCATCAAAGAACCATCTCCATTGGGGGTGCAAAGTCTCTAAGGAGACTAAAGCTCCAGTTGTGGCCGACTCATCAAAGAACCATCTCCATTGGGGGTTGCACTATTCATACAGTCTCCTCTATGAAGGAGAAGACTTAGCTTCAGCCAAACTCGTCCACCGAGTTGATGGTTCTGCACCCGCGTCAAAGCGACGGGCATCGGGTCACAAAAGGCCCACCGTAGTGACCAACTCTGTCAACACCGATAACATCACTGCAAAGGCCTTAAAACAGGCCAAGAAGAATGCTGCTTGATAAAGGAGAAGATCTCGATGAAGATCATAACTCCGAGGAAGTCGATCATTCGATCAACGCGAGCTTCGCGTTTGTGAGCTAAAACGCAACTCTGAGCTCTGCATTTCGACTATGACACGTGAGGCACGCGTTCATAAGTCTAAATGAGAATCTCGTGTGAACCAAGTTAAACGCAACCCTCAGTGGTGTGTTATGCTACCAAAACGCAGCCCTTAGAGGCACGTTTTACAATCAAAACACAATCCTTAGGGGCGCGTTATTCAAGCAGAACGCAACCCTCAAGGAAGTGTTTCCAAAACCGAACGCAACTCTCAGGAGTGCGTTCCAGAACCAAAACGAAGAACTCAGGATTGCGTTTCATCATCAAAACACAGACTTCGGTCTTGCGTTAATTAAGCTAAACACGACCCTCGTGTTCCTTCTTCGAAACGCGATGTGATTTGTCGTGTTTAAAAAGATCAACATGGATTAAAAATTCATGTTTGCCAAGAACCAGTCACATCCATTGACGGACAAGGGGTTCCATTTCTACCCTTACGATCTTTGAGAGGTTCATCCCAAGTCTCTGACTTGTGGGAATTGCTGTTGAGAGAAAAACCAATGCAAAAAGTCAGTCATTCATGCCAATGTGAACGACTGATTTCTGCGGTCCTCATGGGATCTCAATGTTACTCACGTGCGGCCAAAACATTGGGGTTCGACCAATCAACAAATGTTACTTTGCCCAATCAACAACGACGTTCACACATGAAGAAAAAGGCTTCGGAGATCGAGTATCTTGAAGTCACTGTCAATGTGGTTGATAGAGGGAGATCATCGGTCCCTAGTTCTGATGAGTCAGAGACGGATCGTTCTCCTAAGCGTCAGAGAAATCGCTAATAAGTTTGAAGGAATCTACCGACACACTCGTATGCGAACAGGAGCCATTCCCCATGTCAACTATCGGAGGTTATCCTGAGGAACCAATTCCGATGATGAACATTTAGCCATTGTGGAGTCTCAATCATCAAGTTCTTTCGTTAAACGTGAGAGCTTCGCCCACATGGTAGAAAATTGTGAAGATCTCTCAAAGAGCTCAGATCATTGCAAATAGAGCTAATTTCCAAAAAGCTGAGTCACAACCTCAGCAAGAATCCTCCCGTAAATGAAGATCGTCCATATCGAAGGCGAAACAAAAAGTGAACGAGACCTATGATCAAGAAGCTCATCACATAGTCTCTTCATCTGAAGAAGAGAAAGAAGTCAAGAATGAGCAGAATCCTCAATCTGCCAAAATGGAAAAATTGGAAGACCACCTCAATGTCATTTCTAATAGAAGTGAGCTCCAAGACGAGGGTGTTTCCTGGCCCTATCCTACCGAATGGGATACAGCCCCTTATCCTCCAAAGTTCGAAGTCCCGACGCTACAAACTTTTGACGGCACGGGATCACCGAACCAACATATCTATCATTTCAAGTCACAGACTGGAAATGTGATATCAAACGATGCCATACTGGTTTGATTGTTCATTGGCACCCTCAAGGGAGTTTCCTTTGAATGGTTCAGGAAACTGCCTGCGGGATGTATCCAAAAATGAGCGGATCTAGAGAAACTCTTACTATCAAGATTCTTTGAAGAGGATACAGAAGTCTCCATGCATACCCTTCTCACCACTAAGCAAAAGAAGAGGGAGTCCATTAAAGCCTTCGTCAAGAGGTTCCGAAGCATGGCTCCGAGATGTTCGTCAGGTATGACACAGTCCATCTTAGTGGAGACCTGTCAACACAACTTGCAGACCGACCTTCTAGCACAAATGAGAGTTGTAGAATACCGTTCTTAGAGACAATTAATCTCTCAAGGTGAACAGGTTTAAAAAATTATTATCAGGGTCAAAGCTGAAGAACAAAGTAAGCCGGATCAACCTGAGCAATAAGACCAAGCCCAATCTTCCTAATCAGAAGGGGAAGATACTACGGCTACTAAAACTAATCTTCTTTAATATGATGGCGGGTCCGTCAAAACTATCACGTTAATAGTTACCTCTGATAGTCAAACTTATCAGATAGTGGCCCACTAGGCAATGTGCTCTCTCTACCCCTTTTTTCCTCTGCACTTGTTCAAGACTGGGGGTTAGTTTATTGGATTATAAGTAATAAATCTTCTAAGTTGTCATGTTCAACAAAACACCTCTGTCAACTGTAAAATTCTTCCCCTGCTAAGTCTTAATCAAGACTGAGGGTTGGTTACTTGGAATCCATTGTATTAAGAGTACCAATCTTCTAAGTTGTCATGTTCAATAAAACACATCTGTCAACTACAAAATTATTCGCTTGCTAAGTCTTAATCAAGACTGGGGGTTGGTTACCAGAAATCCACTTGATTAAGAGTAAACGAATCTTTCACATCGTCGAGTTAACATTACACTTCTGACGATCATCATCCCCACGGAGTATGAATTTAGTTTGCATCACTCCTAATTTGTCACGTTAATAATAAACCTCTGACAATCAACTTATCAATCATCTTCAATAGAATGATAAGTCCTTAAAATTGCTCAAAATCGTAATCTTCCCCAACGAGACTCTAAGTCTTCAAAATCTTGTTCAAATCAAAATTCCTGTCACGTTAATATCACACCTCTGACAAATCAACTTATCAATCCTCTTTAATAGGATGATAAGTCCACAAAGTTCCTCCGATCGTAACAAATTTCTATCACGTTAATATCACACCTCTAACAAATCAACTTATCAATCCTCTTTAATAGGATGATAAGTCCACAAAGTTACTCCGATCGTAACAAATTTCTGTCACGTTAATATCACACCTCTGACAAATTAATTTATCAATCCTCTTCAATAGATGATAAGTCCACAAAGTTGCTCTGATCGCAATAAATTCCTGTCATGTTTACACCAAACATCTGATAATTAATTTATCGTCTCTCTTCAATAGAGTAATAGGTTCACAATTTTGTCACGTTGACAAAACACCTCTGACAATCAACTTATCTACTCTCTTCAATAGAGCGATATGTCCACAAAACCATCACGTTAACATCACACCTCTGACGACCAAATTAACTTATCGACTCTCGTCAATAGAGCGATAAGTCCACAAAGTTGCTCCAATCGCAACAAAATTCATGTCACGTTAACATCACACCTCTGGCAAATCAACTTATCACTCCTCTTTAATAGGATGATAAGTCAACAAAGTTGTGTTGGCCTCTTTGTTTTGATGATGTTTAACAAACAATTTATCACTAATGTTGTTTGTCTAGTATTCATGTTTTCTTATTTATTGTAGACAAACAATATATTGAAGGATGGATGGAATCGAGCCTTAACGATCATATCCAATGGAGGTTGGCTGAATAGTAAGTGAAGCTATGTACAATTCAAGTTGAAGATCCAAGTTCAAGCTTCATCAGCAAGATTACCAAGTCAAGCTATTGAAGATCAAGATCAAGCTTGGGTAATTTAGTTTAGGAGTTTATATTATATGTGTTAGTACCTTAAGCTCAATATAATACACACACACACATTTTATTGGTTTCTTTGCATGTTTTAGTGCATTATATGTGTATTTTGATAAAATACTATATTCATTATTTATAGACTTCATAACAATAGTTTACATCTTTCTTCAAGTCTATAAAATCATTTTGTATTGTTTCAAAACATGGTTAAGCTAAAATATCAAAACTCATATGTTCACATTTTTATGTTTTGGACTATTTTGTAAAATGATGATATTTTTTACTTGGGAGATTCTTTCTAAAAACCAGTTTTTGTAGCATGTGTATTATCATGTCTACAATTATTTCCTAAAATTTTACATTTTTTAGAATTTATTTGATATTTTTAAATAGGGTTTTAAAATCAAAAAACTGTTTACAAACCTGTATTTTCATATATCAGTTTATGGTCGACCGCCACGGTCGACCGCGCCTATGTTTTTCCCTGAGGAGACAGCAGAGACTTTTACGGTCAATCGTGATGGTCGACCATCAGCCTATAAGTTCCCACGGTCGACCGTCACGGTCGATCGTCACGGTCGACCGTAGCTTTCTTTAGAAGTTTTCTCAGGCTTGTATATGCCTCGCGGTCGACCGCGAGAATTTCACGGTCGACCGCCACACTGACTTTTCATTTCATAACGGCTATTTCCTATAGCTGTTGTTTGGGGCTGTTTGGTATTTTGTTTAGGGTTTTTGGCTGAGGTTTTGGGAGGCTATAAATACCCCATTGATCTCAGTTCTCAAACAACTAAAAGAGTGTTTTAAAACAAGTTTAAAGAGTTTTAAACAAGGGTTTAAGTTTGGTTTAAGTTTGTTTAAGAAGCTTTTAAGCATTTGGAAGTTTGAGTTTGTGAAATCAATTTCGCAAGAGCTTGAGGAGATCATCTATTGGTGTTTGGGCATCCAACTATTCTCCCTCTACCTCTTGATCTATTGAGAAGTTTTTCTAAACTCTATTTTTAGCTTTACATCTATTTGTTTGATTATCATTTTATTAAAGCTAGTTTTATATTGAGTTTAGTTGATTTGATTTCACTCATTGTTTACACACACCTACTTGACCTTATTGTATTTGCATACATTGTATATTTGGGTTGGTGAGAGTTGTAACAATTGAGTGTGAGCTTTCATTGTGTTCTCATCCATATTAGAGAACAATCATTTATTATAATTGTGCTTATTGTGAGAATCACTTCATAATACACTTGTACACCGAGAGCAGTGTGTGGCGAGAGTCGAGGATTGCCCCAAGAGGAGTGGCGTCAGTTGACGAACCTAGTGAGAGGTTGTATCCGAGCATTTGAGGGAGACACGTCTAGTTCCAACACTTGAGAGGGTGTAGAGTGGGATTGCAAGAGTGTTGATTGTAGAGTTTTCGATAAACTAGAAAACCATAGTGTGAGGTATAAACGTTATTCGTGTGAATGTAGAAAACCCGGTTGTGATAGTGGATTTCTCCCCGGGAGTGAGGAGCGGAGACGTAGGACGGAATATCCGAACTCCGTGATCATTTGCTTGTGTTTGAGTTTGCTTTAGCGTTTCACTTGTGCTTAGTGTTCATTACATTCTTGTCGCAATTGTCAATTGCCCTATCACATTTGTAGATTGTTTATTTCACCCTTGTGTTAGTTTATATATCATTGCATATATTTCACTATATATCTCATTACTAGGATATTGCTCTTTGTTCATATAGCTTATTCTTGCTTGTAACATATTGTATATCTATCCTGCAAGAATAATTTATTAAATAGTTTTAATTGGCATAAAATTGGATTAGATTAGCATAAGACCCTAATCACCGTCCCCTTAGGGTCTAACAAGTTGCTCCGATCGTAATAAATTCTCGTCATGTTAACACCAAACCTCTGACAATTAACTTATCGTCTCTCTTCAATAGAGCGATAGGTCCACAATCTTGTCACGTTAACTAAACACCTCTGACAATCAACTTATCGACTCTCTTTAATAGAGTGATAGGTCCACAAACCCGTTACGTTAACATCATATCTCTGACGACCAAATCAACTTATCGACTCTCGTCAATAGAGCGATAAGTCCACAAAGTTGCTCCAATCGCAACAAAATTCAAGTCACGTTAATATCACACCTCTGACAACCAATCAACTTATCAATCCTCTCGTCAATAGAGTGATAAGTCCACAAAGTTGCTCCAATCGCAACAAATTTCATGTCACGTTAACATCACACCACTGACAACCAATTACTTATTAATCCTCTTCAATAAGATGATAAGTCCTCAAAGTTGCTCCAATTACAACAAAATTTTGTCACGTTAATATCACACATCTGACAATCCACTTATCTACTCTCTTCAATAGGGTGATAGGTCCACTAACCCGTCATGTTAACATCTCACCTCTGACGACCAAATCAACTTATTGACTCTCTTCAATAGAACGACAGGCCCATAAAATACTATTATGTTAACATCACACATCTAACAGTCAAACCCCCTAATGAACTTGTTAATCTTTTTTCAACAGGAATGGCAAGTTTTCATTACAAAATCCCCAGCGGATTAAAAATTTTCTGGAATTATCATAGTGGTAATAAAAAAAAATTTGAATTTCACTCTAAGTGAAAATTCATGCCAAGTTAATACTACACATCTGGCACTTCTAACTTTCTTTCAGTGTTTCAAGTGAAAACATAACACAGGAAAAAATAGCGACAAAGCCTACGTATTCAACATCGTAGCACCAAAATCTATGCCTCACACTCATGGGGGACTTTATCTCGATCCCGAATTAGAGATAAGTCTACGCCTAACACGCGTTGTCGGTTAGTCTTTTTTCGTAAAAATAACAAAGTCTATGTATTCGATATCATAGCATTAGGTCTAAAAGAGTTCATTCTTTTAGCACAACGTTACATGTGGAACGGACTTAGACAATCCACATGCTAGCCCGGCTCAAACAGTAATCGGTAAATGCACACCCAAATTCGTTGATGGCTGAGGGTTTGCCAAAAATCCTATGAATATTTACGATCCCATTAACTGAATAGATGTGAGCCGTGACATGACGTTTCAGAGCTTCTGCTCATGAGTAGCTTGTATAGTAGCTATAGTTTCTCTTCGAAGTTCATACTCACACGGGTCCTGCATGGCAAATCCCTTCAATTAAGATGCCTTCGAAGTAGGTGCATAGAACAACTCATTTATGATAAAGAATCAACAGCTCCAAGATTAGAGTTAAGATCCAAAGTATTCTGAAAATTCGTCTCAGTCAACCGCGAACTTTCGAAAACTTTGGTGGGGGTTCTGTAGGCTGTCTAAAAATTACTACATATAGCTTATCTCCATCAAACACCAATGATAGAAGTTACAATTTGATGGCTTCCAGAAGACTACAATTTAAAGACTTTCACGTAGATCGATGAAGGTTACAATCTGACGACATTCACAACAACCGATGAAAACTCTAATTCAACAGCCTTTATAACTAACATCAGGAATTACAATCTGATGACTCTCATATTTTAAAGGAGCCAAGACAAATGTTATAAGATGATAATCTTTACAACGCTCTAGCAAAAGAGATTACAAATTGATGGTCTCTTCAAATCAAAACGCAAATATCTCTCAAACCGTAAGGAATTTGGCAAAACAAAGGAAGCAAACCGAACCCACTGAACCATTTAGCACTAGTTTGGTTGGCTCTGTCTTATTGAGATAGTCGATTAAGCAAACCGAACCCACTGAACCATTTAGCACTAGTTTGGTTGGCTCTGTCTTATTGAGATAGTCGATTTTTATATATAATTTGTCTAATTCTGACTTACGGTTTGAAAGTTATGATATGTTCTTCGTAGCAAATTATATTCTAAAGTCCGTCTGCAAAACTGGACTTCGCCTGAACATGGGACTTAGGTTGAAGCTCGCCTGAGGGTCGCCTCTATGTTCCAGAGTCAAAACGTAGGGACCATGCCTGTGTTTCAGATTCAAAACGCAGAGGTCATGCCCGCGTTCCAGAGTCAAAATGCAGAGGTCATTCTCGCGTTTCAAGTTCAAAATGCAGGGTTCATCCCCAGCATTCAAGTTCAAAACGTAGAGGTCATCCCCAGTGTTCAAGTCCAGACGTAGAGTTCGTGGACTCAAAACTCAGAGTTCATACAGAGCTCAACTCTGCGTTCTAGGTCCAGAACGCAAAGTTTATTTCTACATCTCAGATTCATAACGCTGTGCGAACACTGTGTTTTCAGCCTTAAGCACATGCCTAACTCTGCATTTTAGGTCTAAAACATAGAGTTCGGGCTCAGAATGCCAATTTTAGCGTTTGACTCGTTCAAACACGAGTTGAACGGTTCTAAAAAACATTTTCTCCCTACGGTTTGAGGGATCTCCACCCTATCATGGAGAGATTTATTAGGGGCGGTTACACCCCATTAAACCCTCATTAAGGAGAGATTTAAGGGGGCGGTTACACCCCTAAATCCCTTATAAATAGCAGGAAACTCAACTGAGTTTAGGGATCGAAAGTTTTGGGGATCAACAACATGAAGGAATTCTTGGATCATCTTAGAAGGCTTTTATTGAAGCCTTTGAGATTACTCGGCTTGGCTTGAGAACTCTTTCTAAGAGTTCTTCTCAACTCGATCAGAGTTCAAAACTTGCTCTCCAAGTTCTTCTAAACTCGTTTAGAGTTTTTTTTAACTCAATCAGAGTTCAAAACCTGCTCTGCAAGTTCTTCTAAAACTCGCTCTGCAAGTTCTTCTAAAATTCGCTCTGAGTTATTAACTCGTCAAGAGTTAATTTTAAACTTGCCACGCAAGTTATCCTCGACATCAATCAAAAGGATTCAACCGTGTTCTATGAGTTCAAGCATTCGGATCATCAACGAGAAGCAAACTCGATACGAACATTAAGGGAGACATCTCATCGCTACTGTGAAGAACCCAGACTTAAACAAAGGAGAGAATTCACATCAACTCTCCGTCTGCAAGACTGGACTTCGCTTGAACATAGGACTTAGCCTAAAGCTTGCCAAGCTCGCCTGAGGCTCGCCTCTATGTTCCAGAGTCAAAACGTATGGCTCACGCCCACGTTCTAGATTCAAAACACAGAGGTCATGCCCGCGTTCTAGAGTCAAAACGCAGAGGTAATTCCATGTTTTAAGTTCTGAACGCAGGGTTCATCCCCATCATTCAAGTTTAAAATGCAGAGGTCATCCCCAGCGTTCAAGTCTAGATGCAGAGTTCGTGGACTCAAAACGCAGAGTTCATGCAGAGCCTAACTCTACGTCTCAGGTCCAGAACGCGGAGTTCATTTCTGCGTCTCAGATTCATAACGTTGTGCGAACACTATGTTTTCAGCCTTAAGTGCATGCCCAACTCTGCGTTTTAGGTCTAAAACACAGAGTTCGGGCCCAAAATATCAGTTTCGGTGTTTGACTTATTCAAACACGAGTTGAACAGTTCCGAAAATCATTTTCTTCCCACGATTTGAGGGGATCACCACCCTATCATGGTGAGATTTATGAGCGGCGGTTACACCACATTAAACCCTTATTAAGTAGAGATTTAAGGGGGAGGTTATACCCCTAAATTCCCTATAAATAGCAGGAAACTTAACTGAGTACAGGGATCAGAAGTTTTGGAGATCAACAACTTGAAGGAATTCTTGGATCATCTTGGAAGGCTTTTATTGAAGACTTTGAGATTACTCAGCTTGGCTTGTGAACTCTATATAAGAGTTCTTCTCAACTCGATCAGAGTTTAAAACTTGTTATCCAAGTTCTTCTAAACTCGTTTAGAGTTTTTTTAACTCAATCAGAGTTCAAAACTTGCTCTGCAAGTTCTTCTAAAACTCTCTCTGAGTTATTAAATCGTCAAGAGTTAATTTTAAACTTGCCACGCAAGTTATCCTCGACATCAATCAAAAGGATTCAACTGTGTTCCATGAGTTCAAGCGTTCGGATCGTCAACGAGAAGCAAACTCAATACAAACATCGAGGGAGGCATCTCATCGCTACCGTGAAGAACCCAGACTTAAACAAAGGAGAGAATTCGCATCAATTCTCTTCTCTTATGTAATCAGGAAATTCAAATTGTAATCGAGGTTGAGAGAGTTGTAAACATTATTTTTCTAAATAGTTAGAGGTAATAAATCAAATCCAATTCTTTCAATTTTCTTATTATAAATTTTTTAATAAACAAAGGATGGCGACTCCGCTGGGGACTAGCCTCTCTGACGACGAAGTGGTGGCGCAATCCGACATCAAGCCCACTAGAATGACCGTTGAAACTATGATCATCGAGTTCGATCAAGCCGAATATGAGGAGGTACTCTCCTCCGGTTCTCTTAGCCCCAAGGCTATGCGTAGGATCCGCAAAGTCTCTAAGGAGAATAAAGCTCCAGTTGTGGCCAACTCATCAAAGAACTATCTCCCCTGGGGGTTGCACTATTCATACAGTCTCCTCTTTGAAAGAGAATACTTAGCTTCGGCCAAACTCGTCCACCGAGTTGAAGGTTCTGCACCCGCGCCAAAGCGATGGGCATCGGGTCACAAAAGGCCCATCGTGGTGACCAACTCTGTCAACGCCGATGACATCACTACAAAGGCCTTAAAACAGGCCAAGAAGAACGCCGCTCGACAAAGGAGAAGATCTCGATGACGGGCATAACTCCAAGAAAGTCGATCTTTCGATAACCGTGAGCTTCACGTTTGTGAGCTAAAACGTAACTCTGAGCTCTGCGTTTCTACTATGAAACATCAGGCACGCGTTCATGAGCCCAAATAAGAATCTCATGTGAACCAAGTTGAACACAGCCCTCAGTGGCGTGTTATGCAACCAAAACACAGCCCTCAGAGACACGTTTTACAATCAAAACACAGCCCTCAGCGGCGCGTTATTCAAGCAGAATGCAACCCTCAAGGAAGCGTTTCCAAAACCGAACGCAACTCTCAGGCGTGCGTTCCAGAACTAAAACGCAGATCTCAGGACTGCGTTTCACCACCAAAACGCAAACTTCGGTCTTGCGTTAATCAAGCTAAACACGACCCTCATGTTCAAAAAGATCATCATGGATTAAAAATTCATGTTTGCCAAGAACCAGTCCCATCCATTAACAGACAGGGGGTTCCATTTCTACCCTTACGCTCTTTGAGAGGTTCATCCCAAGTCTCTGACTTGTGGGAATTGCTGTCGAGAGAAAGACCAATGTAAAAAGTCAGTCATTCATGCCAATGTGAACGACTGATTTTTGCGGTCCTCTTGGGATCTTAATGTTGCTCACGTGCGGCCAAAATATTAGGGTTCGACCAATCAACGAACGTTGCTTTGTCCAATCAACAACGATGTTCGTGCATGAAGAAAAAGGCTTCGGAGACCGAGTATCCTGAATTCACTATCAATGTGGTCGGCAGAGGGAGATCATCAGTCCCTAGTTCTAATGAGTCACGGATCGTTCTGCAAGCGTCATAGAAATCGCTAATGAGTTTAAAAGAATCTACTGACACACTCGAACGCGAACATGAGCCATTCCCTCTGTCAACTATCGGATGTTAGCCCGAGGAACCAATTTTGATGACGAACATTCAGCCATTGTGGAGTCTCAATCATCAAGTTCTTTCGTTAAACATGAGAGCTTCACCCACATGGCAGAAAGTTCTGAAGATCTCTCAAAGAGGGTTGCTGAGCAGGAGGCTATGCTCCAAGCACAGTAGGAAACCATCAATCAACTTCGGAATATGATGGCTCAGATCATTGCAAATAGAGCCAATTTCCATAAAGCTGAGTCACAACCTCGGCAAGAATCCTCCCAGAAAGGAAGATCTTCCATATCGAAGGCGAAATAAAAAGTGAACGAGACCTCTGATCAAGAAGCTCATCACATAGTCTCTTCATCTAAAGAAGAGAAAGAACACAAGAATGAGCAGAATCCTCAATCTGCCAAAATAGAAGAACTGGAAGCTCGCCTCAATACCATTGCTAACAGAAGCGAGCTTCAAAACGAGGGAGTTGTTAAGCCCTATCCTGCCGAATGGGATGCAGCCCCTTATCCTCCAAAGTGCAAAGTCCCGATGCTACAAACTTTTGACGACATGGAATCACCGAACCAACATATCTATCATTTCAAGTCACAGACTGGAAATGTGATATCAAACGACGTCATACTAGTTCGATTGTTCATTGGCACCCTCAAGGGAGTTGTCTTTGAATGGTTCAGGAAACTGCGATGTATCCAAAAGTGGGCGAATCTAGAGAAACTCTTCCTGTTAAGATTCTTTGAAGAGGATACAGAAGTCTTCATCCATACCCTTCTCGCCACTAAGCAGAAGAAGAGGGAGTCTATCAAAGCCTTTGTCAAGAGGTTCCGAAGTATGGCTCTTAGATGTTCGTCAGGTATGACATAGTCTATCTTAGTGGAGACCGTCAAGAGGTTCCGAAGTATGGCTCTTAGATGTTCGTCAGGTATGACATAGTCTATCTTAGTGGAGACCTGTCGACACAACTGAAAGAACCCTATCCTGCTCTGATACCAATTGAAAGGACCCCTAATGCCACTAGGAAAAAATCCTAGAGGGGGGTGAATAGGGTTTATGCTAATCTAATCTGATTTATGCCAATTTAAAACTTATTAACAAATTATCCTAGCAAATATGATATGCTACAAGATATATGCAAGGATAATAAACCAAGAGTAATATGAACACAAACAAGATAGTGTGAATATAAACAATAGGCAATAGACAATAGCGATATAAGATATGAACACAAAAATAAGTGCGGATAGTGTGAATATAAACAATAGGCAATAGACAATAGCGATATAAGATATGAACACAAAAATAAGTGCGTCAATGCAATCATAAACAAATGATATGTTCACGAGGTTCGGTCCGCCTAACCTACGTCCACGCTCCTCACCTCGAGGAGATCTCCACTATTACACCGGGTTTTCTACACTTACCCAAAAAATGTTACACCTTACAATATGGTTTTCTAGCTAACCGAAAACTTTACAACACTCATGTAGGCTGTCTAAAAATCACAATAGATAGCTTATCCTCCATCAAACACCGATGATGGAAGTTACAATCTGACGACTTCTAGAAGGCTACAATTTAAAGACTTTCATGTAGATCGCTGAAGGTTACAATCTGACGACCTTCACGACAACCGATGAGAGCTCTAGTTCAACAGCATTCATAATCAACATCGGGAGTTACAATCTGACGACTCTCATATTCTCAAGGAGCCAAGACGAAGATTACAAGACAATGATCTTTGCAACGCTATGACAAAAGAGATTACTTTGTGATAATCTCTTCAAGACAAGACGCGGAGGTCCTCCCCATATGCCAACATCAAAACGCCAGGGTCGAACCCATGTTACAACATCAAAACGCCAGGGTCGAACCCACGTTACAACATCAAAACGCCAGGGTCGAACCCGCCTTACAACATCAAAACGCCAGGGTCGAACCCGCGTTACAACATCAAAACGCCAGGGTCGAACCCGCGTTACAACATCAAAACGCTGGAGTCAGACCCGCGTTACAACAAGCTAAACGTGAGCGACCCTCGCGTTCTTAGGGGTCCAGCCAACACCGACCCCCGCGTTTCTAAGCTACAACAAACCAAAACGCGAGCGACCCTCGCGTTCATCAATGTTCAGCCAACACCCAACTTCGCGTCTCAATTCTAAGAGGCGAAGTTGGGTTCTGAACGCCAGATTAGGTGTTTTGACTTGTTCAAACACAAGCCGAACGGCCTCAAAACCGTTATCCCACGTTCTGAGGAATTTTCGCCCACTTAGGAGCGGATTTAGAGGGCAGTTACAACCTCTTATCCCCCTATAAAAACTCAACAAACTCAACTGAGTTAAGGGTTGGATTTTTCTTGGCTTGAATCGACCATTGAAGGCTGGTATTTTTTTGGATCTGAGAGTTGGCAGCAAGGTTGGATTTTCTTGGCTTGAATCGACCACTGGAGACAGGCTTTTGAGAGAGTTGGCAGCAAGGTTGGATTTTCTTGGCTTGGATCGACCACTGGAGACAGGCTTTTGAGGAGATCGGCATCATCTTCCAACGAAGATCATCTTCAACTTCAGCAACAGGGAGCCTCTGTCCTTGGCTTATAACCGATTTTCGGTTCAAATCAACTCTTTTTCAAGAGTTAAAACTCGTTCAGAGTTATCAACTCATCAAGAGTTTCAAACTTGCCACGCAAGTTCTCCACAGCATCAAATTGTGAGAAGAAGACATCGTTCCAGTGAAGCAAAACATCGGATCGTCAACGGAGAGCAAACTCGACGCAAGCATTCGAGGGAGGCACTCCATCGCCACCGTGAAGAACCCAGTTTTAAACAAAGGGGAGAACCAAATTCGTTCTCCTCTCTTTTATAATCAAGTTGTAATCGGAATCAAAGAAATACAAGTCAATTTTCTTTATTCTTTTCATTGCAATTTTTCCTACAAACAAAAGATGGCGACTCTGCTGGGGAAGATCTTCTGTGACGAAGAAGTGGTGGTGCAATCCGATGTTCATCTAACTGGAACAACCGTCGAAACTCTCGTGGTAGAGTTTGATCAAGCCAAGTTTGAGGAGGCTATCTCCTCCGGATCCCTTAGCCTTAAGGCTATGCGCAAGATCCACAAAGTCTCCAAGGCGACTAAATCTCATCTCCTCCGGATCCCTTAGCCTTAAGGCTATGCGCAAGATCCACAAAGTCTCCAAGGCGACTAAATCTCCAACTGTTGCTGGAGTGCTGAAGAAAGTCCTCTTCTTTGGCCAAAATTCATCAAACAGCCCCTCCTCTGAAGGACTGGGCTCTGCCTTTGCCAAACTCGTTCAACGAGTTGAAAACTCCACACCCACATCAACACGACGTGTCATGGGGGGTACAAGGCCTACGACAGAGATAGATCCAATCAACGTCGATGATGCCCCTGCAAAAGCCTTAAAACAGGCCAAGAGGAACACTGCTCGTCGAAGAAGAAGGTCTCAGCGACGAGCACAACTCCGAGAAAATCGATCCTCCAACCAACGCGAACTTCGCGTTCATGAGCTTAAACGCGACCCTGGGCTCCGCGTTTCTACTTTAGAACGCAAGCCTCGTATTTATGAGCCCGAACATGAGTTTCGTGAGAACCAGACTGAACGCGGCCCTCAATGGCGCGTTTTACAGCCAAAACGCGGACCTCAAGCCTTCGTTGAACGCGAACTTCAACTTCGCGTTTCCAAGTTAAAACACGACCCTCGCGTCGACAATGAAGAACCTCGCGAGACCCCCGAATACTCTGCGTAGCGCGACTAGATTAAGGGGTGGATATAAGAAGTTTATGGATTCAAGGCATCTCAACCAGATCCATATTCACCAAGAGCCAGTCCTGTCCAATCATGGACTGGGGGTTCCAGTTCAAACCTCACGATCAGTGAGTAATTCTCCTCGAATCTTTACAATAGATTTGAGAGAGTTCATATCGAGAGAAAGACCGATGCAGCAAGTCATTCGTTCATTCCAATGTGAACGGCTGATTCCTATGGTCCTCTCGGGATATCAATGCTGCTCATATGCGGCTAAACCATTGATGTTCGACCAATTAACAGACGTTGTTTTGCCCAACCAACGACGACGTTCTCACAGGAAGAAATCTCCAGAGACCGAGTATCCTAGGGTCACTATCAATGTGATCGGTAGGGGCAAAGCCTTGGGTCCTAGTTCCGATGACTCTGAGACAAGTCATTCACCGACCGTCAGAGAAATCGCTAACGAGTTTGAAGGAATCTACCAACGCACTCGGACGCGAACAGAAGCCATTCCCCCTATCAACTATCGGAGGTTAGCCAAAGGAACACTCAGCCATTGCAGAGTCCCAATCATCAAGCTCTTTTGTTGAACATGAGAGCTCCGCTTATATGACGGGAGACCATGAAGATCTCGCAAAGAGACTTGATGAGCAAGAGGCCATGCTCAAATCTCAGCAGGAGGGCATCAATGAACTCTTGGCCCTATTGACTCAACTTGTCGCAGACAATGCCAAATCTCAGAAGACAGATTCGCCACTCAGGCAAGAATCTTCCCGAAGGGAAAGAACGTCTTCGTCCCGACCTCACACAAGCAAAGGGAAGGGAAAAATGGTTGATGACATGGCTTCTGACCAAGAAGCCCACAACCTGGAATCTTCCTCTGATGAAGGAAGAGAGACGGAGTATGAGCAAAATCCTCAGTCGGCTAAAATCGAGGAATTGGAAGCCCGCCTCAATGTCATTGCTAACAGAAGCGAGCTCCAAGAGGAGGGAGTTGTCAGGCCCTACCCTGCCGAATGAGACGCAGCCCCTTATCCTTCAAAATTTGAAGTCCTGATGCTATAAACTTTTGACGGCACGAGATCACCGAATCAACATATCTATCATTTCAAGTCACAGACTGGGAATGTAATATCAAACGATGCCATACTATTCTTTGAAGAGGATACAGAAGTCTCCATCCATACCCTTCTTGCCACTAAGCAGAAGAAGAGGGAGTCCGTCAAAGCCTTCGTCAAAAGGTTCTGAACCATGGCTCTCCGGTGTTCGTCAGGTATGACACAGTCTACTTTAGTAGAGACCTGTCGACACAACTTGCAGACCGACCTCCTAGCCTGAATCGGGGTTGCAGAATGCCGTTCTTGGAGACAACTAATCTCTCAAGACGAACAGGCTCAAAAGATTATTGCCAGGATCAAAGCTGAAGAATAAAGTGGGCAAGATCAGCCCGAGCAATCGGACCAAGCCCAATCTTCTCCTGAGCAATCGGACCAAGCCCAATCTTCTCCTAAGCAATCGGACCAAGCTCATTCTTCCCAGTCAGAACCGGAAGATACTACGACCACTGAAGCTAATCCTCTTCAGTAGGATGCCGGGTCTCTAATAACTATCACGTTAACAACTACCTCTGATAGTCAAGCTCGTTAGATTGTGGCCCACTAGGCGACGTGCCATGTCTACCCTTTTCCCCCGTACTTGTTCAAGACTGGGGGTTGGTTTATTTGTAGTTCATTGGATTATGAATAATAAAGTTTCTGAGTTGTTATGTTTAATAGAATACCTCTGTCAACCACAAAATCTACCAAAACTATCACGTCAACATTTACCTCTGATAGTCCATCAACTTGTCAATCCGCTTCAATAGGATGGCAAGTCCACAAAAAACTATCACGTTAATGATTATCTCTGATAGTCCATTCCCTCCAAATTCTCTTGCCAATTCTCTTCAAGTAGGATGGCGGGTCCACAAAAGACTATCACATTAACAGTTACCTCTGATAGTCAAACTCATCTGATAATGGCCTACCTGGTGATGTGCCTCTATTCTGACTTCATGGATAATGTCTCACTAGGTGATGTGCCTTGTCTGCCTCTTTTTCTTCCCCTGCTAAGTCTTAATCAAGACTGGGGGTTGGCTACTTGGAATCCATTGGATTAAGAGTAACGAACCTTTCACATCGTCAAGTTAACATTATACTTCGGACGATCATCACTCCCACAGGGTATGAATGCAGCCTGCATCACTCCTAATTTATCATGTTAACAATATACCTCTGACAACAATCAACTTATCATCCTCGTCAATAGGATGATAGGTCCCCAAAATTGCTCAAATCGCAATCTTCCCCAGCAAGACACTAAGTCATCAAAATCTTATTCAAATCACGAGCATCAAAACACATCGATTCTGATGATAAACTCACCTAGCAAGTTTCCCCAGCGAGACGCTAATTCCTAAAATCTTGTGCAAGTCACAAGAACACATTCCTGTCACGTTAACAATATACCTCTGACAACAATCCACTTATCAATCCTCGTCAATAGGATGATAAGTCCACAAAGTTGCTCCGATCGCAACAACATCCTGTCACGTTAACACTAAACCTCTGACAAATTTACTTATCAATCCTCTCCAATAGGATGATAAGTCCACAAAGTTGCTCCAATCGCAACACACATCCTGTCACGTTAACACTAAACCTCTGACAAATTCACTTATCAATCCTCTCCAATAGGATGATAAGTCCACAAAGTTGCTCCAATCGCAACACACATCCTGTCACGTTAACAATATACCTCTGACAACAATCCACTTATCAATCCTCGTCAATAGGATGATAAGTCCACAAAGTTGCTCCAATCGCAACACACATCCTGTCACGTTAACACTAAACCTCTGACAAATTCACTTATCAATCCTCTCCAATAGGGTGATAAGTCCACAAAGTTGCTCCAATCACAACACACATCCTGTCACGTTAACACTAAACCTCTGACAAATTCACTTATCAATCCTCTCCAATAGGATGATAAGTCCACAAAGTTGCTCCAATCGCAACACACATCCTGTCACGTTAACACTACACCTTTGACAAAAATCCACTTATCGACTCTCCTTAATAGAGCGATAGGTCCATAAAATACTGTTAGGTTAACATCACACCTCTAACAGTCAAACCCCCCAATGAACTTGTTAACCCTTTTTCAACAAGAATAGCAAGTTTTCATTATGAAATCCCTAACGGATTAAAGATTTTCTGAAATTATTCCAGGGATAATAAAGAAAGTTTCTGAATTTCACTCTAAGTGAAAATTCACGCCAAGTTAATACTACACCTCTGGCACTTCTAATTTTCTTTCAGTGTTTCAAGTGAAAATATAACACAGGAAGAAATAGTGACAAAGCCTACGTATTCAACATCGTAGCGCCAAAATCCATGCCTCACATGCATGGGGAATTTTATCCCGAATCCTAAGTAAGGATAAGTCAACGCCTAACACGCGTTGCCGGTTAGTCTTTTTCCGTAAAAATGACAAAGTCTATGTATTCAAAATCATAGCATCAAGTCTAAGAGGGTTCATTCTCTTAGCACAACGTTACATGTGGAACGGACTTAGACAATCCATATGCTAGCCCGACTCAAACGGTAGTCGGTAAAGGCTTATCAAATCCGTTGATGGCTGAGGGTTTGCTAAAAATCCTATGTTTGAAGGCCCATCAGCTTAATGGACGTGAGCCGAGACTTGAAACTGATAAGCTAAAGACAAGTTTCAAAAACTTAGTCAAAAATGCACGAAAGCCACTTCCATGTCTCAAGTCAAAACGCCAAGGTCAGACCCGCGTTGCAAAAATCATGACGCCGAGGTCACACCCGGGTTCTAACTTTAAAAACGCTAAGGTCAGACCCACGTTACAAAAATCATAACGCCGAGGTCACACCCGGGTTTCAAATCCAAAACGCCGAAGTCAGCCTCGCGTCTCAAATTCAAAATGCAGGGTCCACCCCCACATTCCAGAAGCAGGATTATGGCGCATACCTTCACACAGATCCTGCGTGGAAAATCCCTTCAACCAAGCTGCCTTCGAAGCGAGTGCAGAGAACAAGTCCTTTGTGACAAGAAATCAACAGCTCCAGGATTAGAGTGAGATCCAAAGTATTCCGAAAATTCGTCCCAGTCAACCGCGAACTTTCGAAAACTTTGGAGGGGGTTCTGTAGGCTGTCTAAAAATCACAATAGATAGCTTATCCTCCATCAAACACCGATGATGGAAGTTACAATCTGACGACTTCCAGAAGGCTACAATTTGAAAATTTTCACGTAGATCACTGAAGGTTACAATCTGACGACCTTCACGACAACCGATGAGAGCTCTAGTTCAACAGCATTCATAATCAACATCGGGAGTTACAATCTGACGACTCTCATATTCTCAAGGAGCCAAGACGAAGATTACAAGACAATGATCTTTGCAACGCTATGACAAAAGAGATTACTTTGTGATAATCTCTTCAAGACAAGACGCGGAGGTCCTCCCCGTGTGCCAACATCAAAACGCCAGGGTCGAACCCACGTTACAACATCAAAACGCCAGGGTCGAACCCGCGTTACAACATCAAAACGCCAGGGTCGAACCCGCGTTACAACATCAAAACACCAGGGTCGAACCCGCGTTACAACATCAAAACGCTGGAGTCGTACCCGCGTTACAACAAGCTAAACGTGAGCGACCCTCGCGTTCTTAGGGGTCCAGCCAACACCGACCCCCGCGTTTCTAAGCTACAACAAACCAAAACGCGAGCGACCCTCGCGTTCATCAATGTTCAGCCAACACCCAACTTCGCGTCTCAATTCTAAGAGGCGAAGTTGGGTTCTGAACGCCAGATTGGGCGTTTTGACTTGTTCAAACACAAGCTGAACGACCTCAAAACCGTTATCCCACGTTCTGAGGAATTTTCGCCCACTTAGGAGCGGATTTAAAGGGCAGTTACAACCTCTTATCCCCCTATAAAAACTCAACAAACTCAACTGAGCTAAGGGTTGGATTTTTCTTGGCTTGAATCGACCATTGAAGGCTGGCATTTTTTCGGATCTGAGAGTTGGCAGCAAGGTTGGATTTTCTTGGCTTGAATCGACCACTGGAGACAGGCTTTTGAGGAGATCGGCATCATCTTCCAACGAAGATCATCTTCAACTTCAGCAACAGGAAGCCTCTGTCCTTGGCTTATAACCGATTTTCGGTTCAAATCAACTCTTTTTCAAGAGTTAAAACTCGTTCAGAGTTATCAACTCATCAAGAGTTTCAAACTTACCACGCAAGTTCTCCACAGCGTCGAATTGTGAGGAGAAGACATCGTTCCAGTGAAGCAAAACATCGGATCGTCAACGGAGAGCAAACTCGACGCAAGCATTCGAGGGAGGCACTCCATCGCCACCGTGAAGAACCCAGTTTTAAACAAAGGGGAGAACCAAATTCGTTCTCCTCTCTTTTGTAATCAAGTTGTAATCGGAATCAAAGAAATACAAGTCAATTTTCTTTATTCTTTTCATTGCAATTTTTCCTACAAACAACTCACAATGCAACTACACTAACTACCACCTCAAGTGTTGATCTCTAGCCCGTGTCTCCCTCAAGTGCTCGGATTTACTATCTCTCTCTAGGCTTTTACTACCGACGCCACTCCTCTTGGGACAACCCCATCTCTCACCACACACTCCTCTTGGTGTACTAGTGTAATACAAAGTGAACCTTACAATTAAAGCTCTCAATACAATAAATTCGTTCTCTAATTTGGATGAGAACACATTTAGGCACAACTCAATGTTACAATCTCTCACAACCCCAATTATACTATGTATGAAAATACTAAAAGCTCAAGTGGGTAGGTGTAACAAAGAGATTTAATAAAACAAACTAAACTCAATATAAACACTAGCTTAATAAAATGATAATCAAACAATATAAAATGTAAAGCTAGATTAGAGTTTAGAAAACTTATCCAATAAATGACAAGAGTGAGAGAAAGAAGAGTTGAAGCTCAAACACAAATGGTGATCTCCTCTAGCTCTTGTGAAATTATCTTCACAAACTTAAAATTCTTAAACCACACTTAAACCCTTAAACAAAACTTGTAAACTCTTTTAAAACTTTTCTCTTGTTTTGTAGGAGAGGTAAATGCAATGGGGTATTTATAACAACCCAATAACTCAACCAAAACCCCAAGGAAATGACCAAAAACCCAAAAACAAACAGATCTGGAAAATAGCTGTTACTATGCGACAATCAGAATTATAAGTCGACTTATAGTCGACTTGGTATAAGTCGACTTGATGTAAAACATAAGTCGACTTGCCAGATGAAAATAACACACAAAAATCAGCACATAAGTCGACTTGAAAAATGGTATAAGTCGACTTAGTCTAAGTCGACTTAACAGTTCGTATAAGTCGACTTGGCAGAAAGATTTTGCACATTCCAGAACATTTCATAAGTCGACTTGTCAACTCTCATAAGTCGACTTATAAACGTGCACAGGCACTGTTAATGCTAAAAATCTAATTTTAAAAGTACCTTTAAAAATAGCAAATAAATTCAAAAAAATGTAAAACTCTGGGAAATGATTATAAACATGATAATAAACATGTTACAAAAGGAATTTTTAGAATTGCATTTCCCAATAGTAAAATCTTATCATTTTTCAAACTTAGTCTAAAACATGAAAATACAAAACACATGTTTTTGATATTATAGCTAAATCATGTTTTGAAACTTTACACAATGATATTATAGACTTAATAAAAGATGTATACAGTGAATGTTAAGTCTATAATTGAAAGCTATAAAACCAAAATGTATATATATATATATATATATATATATATATATATATAAGAAACCAAAACTTACATGTGTGTAAGTGATTGAGCTTAAAGTACTAACACACATAATATAAAACCTAAACTAAATTACCCAAGCAATCTTGATCTTCAATAAGCTTGACTTAGTAAACTTGGATGAAGTTTGAACTTGGATCTCCAACTTGAATTGCAAGTCCTTACTCCATAATTCCGCCAACCTCCATTGGATATGATTGTGAAAGATTGATTCCATCCATCCTCCACATATTATTTGCCTAGAATAAATACAAAACACAAACACTAGACAAATAATATTAGTTATCCATCCTCCACATATTATTTGCCTAGAATAAATACAAAACACAAACACTAGACAAATAATATTAGTTGTAAATTGTTTGTTAATCATCATCAAAACAAAAGTGTTTTCATCAAAAGTTGATTTTATTGTCATTGAATCTATTATAACTTTGGTCGTTACAATAAACTCAAATAAAATAAAAAATTAACTTTTTTATAAGATCTCCTTACACAATGAAAATAAAAAGTTTACAACTTTATCAAACAAATGCAGAGAGATCGTTTATCGGTCTTCTGCTTGTGCGGGATCTTTGCCTGTGCCGGGGACGTTGATATCCGTGGACCGCCTACGGATCAGATCCAGTTGACAGAAAATTGACAGAGCTCCTACTTCACCAAGGAAGTATTCATTTGAAGCTCTGAAATCGGCCAAGCAAAATTAGTAGCTCTTCTCGAGATTAAGACCAAGCCTAATCTCGAGGAACGGACGGACGGGGCTTCAGATCTCTCGAACTCTCCCTCTTTATGCTAAAGAACTTCGCCAAGATTAGTTGGCCTCCTCTGAAATTCATGCTCTTTTGACTCCTCAATCCGGCAGCACCTCGTCCTCTTGATAATATTCTGCCCCTGTGAAATGAGCCCCTAGGCCCGTACTTATAGACTTCAGTTAGGGGTTTTCGGATAAGATTGAGTGATTTGGTCTTATCTTCAGTTAATAACGGCCTAACCACGTTTGTATATGATATCTAAATAGTTAGAAACCTCTGGAACAGAAGAAGCCGATCGAAACAGCCTAAAAATATGTTTTGAAGGTTACGGGCAGTTCTGGACGCGAGACGGACTGATCCGACCATCCGACGTACAGGTCGGATTGGTTCGACCTACCGCCGTGCTGGTCGGATTGGTCCGACCTGTCGTCGTGCGGGTCGGATGGATCCGACCCATCGCCGTGCGGGTTGGATTGATCCGACCCACCGCCGTGCGGGTCCGTTTGAGACATATTTGATATTTTAGTCTTAACATTCTCGTCCGAGCTCAGATTGAGCTAGTTCAAGATGCGTTGGAAAGATGACGAAGATACCTACAACTTTTATCTTTTGAGTTTCTTTAGATTTAAATTGTAACATGGTCTAAATGCCTCTTCTTTTTGGGGGCCATTTTGAGATGTTCGACACTTTCTGACTTCTTCGGACTTGAATTGCGTATTTCGTTATTCTGTTGACTTGCATGCTTTGTTGACTCACTTCATGCGCTCGTTAGGTTCTTTATGGCACTTGGAACTGACCGACGTGCACGATCTGACTGACGAGTGCGTTTTCTCACTTGGCGTTTGCCATTGTGGTGGTTCGTTGCCGCGTCATCAACGGTTCGCCGATTCGCTTTATGCGCTTGTCGGCATCAGATAATCCTCTTTGACTCGGATAATCCTCTTTGACTCGGATAATCCTCTTCGACTTGGATAATGACATTCATCGCCTTCTCTTTGTCTTGAGCTGTATTCGGGGACCTATAGGCAATTTTTAACGCCTACAGATACCCATTTAAAGAATTTTAGACTCATTCTTTTATATAGGAGTTTGAAATGCTTTGGATAAGATAGGCCCTTTCCTCAATCTCATAGAGGGGCCTGTGAACTACTTCAATTCTTGACTTTTTCAGCCTTCAGCCTATTCAGTGTTTTGTCGAATAGATAAAGTTCTTTCGACGCTGCGTTTATCGTCTGACCGTTGTCAAAATCTTGAACTGAAGTTGATGCGTAAGTTTCTGAATCTAGCTCGTGTCATTGAGTTGACTTTGAACTGATCATCTTCATCAGAAATTCATATATGAAATGTGATTGAACTCCTGGAATCATCCTTTGCCATATTTTGGCGAAATTATCGATGTGTTGACCGGCATCGACCTTTACTGTAACACGTTGTCCGGCGTTGACATTTGCTGCAACGCGTTGATCGGTGTTAACACAGTTTAGCTGGAGTCCTCACAGTTTAAGCTCTTAAGGCATTGGAGTGTGGCAGTCCCAAATATTAGACTGCAGGCCCAACTATTAAAGCTGATTCATCTGCATGTGTGGATCTTATCCTGATACTGTCGGATGCTCAAGTCACGAGACCATCTAATAGAGCTGTTGCGTCAATGACTCTTGTATCTCAGCCATCAACGGGTTTGATGAGCCTTTACCGACTACCGTTTGAGTCGGGCTAGCATGCAGATTGTTTAAGTCCGTTCTGCATGTAACGTTGTGCTAAAAGAGTTAACTCTTTTAGTGCTACGATGTTAAATACGTAGACTTCATCTTTCTCATGGGAACAGACTACCCGACAATGTGTGTTAGACATAGACTTAGAATTTTTAGTAAATCCTCAGCCATCAACGGATTTGACGTGTCTTTACTAATTACCGGTTGAATCGGGCTTGTATGCGGATTGTTTAAGTCTGTTCCGCATGTGACGTTGTGCTAAAAGAGTTAACTCTTTTAGTGCTACGATATTAAACATATAGACTTCGTCTTTCTTACGGGAATAGACTATCCGGCAACACTGTTAGGCGCTGACTCATCCTTACTTAGGATTCAGGATAAAAGTCCCCAGACTCGGATTCTGGTGTTTTTTTCAATCGGTGAAAGACTAAACCGGCAACGCGTGTTAGGTGTTGACTTATCCCTTCTTAGGATTCGGGATAAAATTCCCCGCGCGTGTAAGGCGCAGATTTTGGCGTTATGAATAATAACCTATCACAATGTTAAGTATGTGGGCTTTTGTCCTTTTTACAGCAAAAGACTAACCGGTAACGCGTGTTAGGTGCTGACTTATCCCTACTTAGGTTTCGGGATAAAAATTCTCATGCATAAAAGGCATGGATTTTTATGGAGTTGAAGGATGGTGTCTTCTCTTGGGGCAAAGACGAACACAAAATGGGAGAGGAAGAATTTTATATTCTATCTCCCAAAACCGAAGAGGAAGAATTTTATATTCTATCTCCAGTTAAAAAGAAGACTCGAAGTGGGATCTCCACCTTGAGAATCTTAAGAGTGAAACTAAGAGTAGGATCTTCACTCCGAGAATCGAAACGATTCGGATAATCCTAACTGTCGGAAGGTTTGATTATCGAACTAAAGGTGGGTTTCTCGTTTATCGAGAGCGAATTATGGTTTTGGCCCTAACTGTAGAAAGGTTTGACCAAGATGGGAATTTGAGATGACCCTAACTATTTAAAGATTTGATCGTTTAATTTGTGGACTTCTCGTTCATGGAAGGAATCGAGAGGGGATTTTAATTATGGTCCTAACTGTTTAAAGGTTTGACCAAGTGAAAGTGGGAGTGTGAGATGACCCTAACTTTTACAGGTTTGATCACTCGATATGTGGACCTCTCATTCATTGAAGGAATCGAGAGGGGATTTTGACTGTGGTCCTAACTGTAGGAAGGTTTGACCAAGTGAACAGTGAGAGTGGGAGTACAAATTACAGCGGGAGTGTTGACTTATACAAATCACTCAGAAGGGGTTCCTGGTGTTAAGTGACAAATACTTAACACGAAGGGGTTTGACAATCGTCAATAATCAGCAGATTAAAATTTTGAGTACTATGCACGAACTCTAACAATGGGAGTGTTGAGTGCACAGACGTAGTGGGAGCTTGAATGAATTCAACCGAAAGGAATTTTGGTGGTCCCACTATCAATTAATTTGATCAGTGAGGAATTTTATGGTGGAAGATTGTAAATCGTCAACAACAGTAGGAGTTTAGTGTCTATCACTTTGTTCGTAATGATCGGTTATCCCTAAGAAAATTACATATAGCATTCTTCCGGGAACTTTCCGTTACATGAATCATCCACCCCTAGCTTCCTTCGTAAAACTGGGTCTAACATTATACTTAGTTGGATGACCAGGTTATCCTTAAGAATACCAGGCATGACACTCTCTAGGAACTTCCTGTTAAAGAAAGGAAACCGTTTAGACTCATACATGTTGGAGTTTTGAGAAGCAGTTTATACTCGTATACTCTTCGAAGTGTTAGAAGGAGCAGTTTATACTCTTATACTTTTTGGAGTCTTCATTCGACTTAATTGAGCGTTATGACGCCGGCTTCAACCAATGTTTTGATGCTATTCTTGAGAGCGATACAAGCCTTGGTAGGATGAAGAATCCTCCTGTGGTACGCACAGTACTTTGGATCCGCAGTATTGTCAGTTTCCTCCTGATCTACGATAGGTGGTAGCTTGATCTTGTCATTTTTAAGGAGGGACTCGAAAATGGTCTTCATCTTTAAAGGAGTACTCTTTTTGGAGTCTCGGATCTGAAGTCTTTTTCTATCTTCGGGGTTATTGTTGTGATGTCTGATTAACGTCAACAACTGTTGCAGGTGCCTTGCTCTTACCACGGGAGATGAAGTTCGAGTTCGGAGGATTAACCGTTGGTTGGCTCCTCTCGGCCTTCTTCCTTCAGAGGAAGCGTTCGGCCCGCTCTCTGCACATCTTTAACTCTTTCCAGGTGTTTGACGGTGCTAGTCCTATAACTTCCAACACATCCAAAGAGAGGTTATTGTGACACATTTGGAGGATGAAGTCCTCCGTGATCTGATCTCGGCAGTTCATCGCCTTATTCCGAAAGCGCTTGACAAAGTCATCGACTGTCTAATCATCTTCTTGCTTCTCATCAGTTCATCGCCTTATTCCGAAAGCGCTTGACAAAGTCATCGACTGTCTAATCATCTTCTTGCTTCTCATCGAAGAGTGTTCTGATTGACACATCGCTTGACAAAGTCATCGACTGTCTAATCATCTTCTTGCTTCTCATCGAAGAGTGTTCTGATTGACACATCAACGTCATCATCAAAGAAGTGAGTGAGGAATAGGTTCTCTAGGTCATCCCAGCTGTTGATGCTTGCAGACTTGAGACGGCAGTACCAATCGAAGGCGGGCCCGCGAAGGGTGCCAACGAATGACCGAACCATCGAGGCTTCATTGCCGGAGATCATACCTAAGTAGGACTTGAAGTAGATCAGATGTTGAGTAGGGGAACCCTTCCCGTCAAACGTCGTGAAGTTGATCAAGTTAAACTTGGTCGGATACGGGATCGACTCACACTCTCTCGGGTAAGGACACGGAATGTTGGTCCTTTTCACCTCTCGAGCAGACATTAGAGTGTTAATTTTGCTCTCGAGGTCTTTTATTTTCTCATCCTTGCTCGTATCGGGCTTTGGACGATTCTTAAGGGGAATAATGGGGCCACCTCCAGTGTTGTCGTTTTCGGTGAGACCACCCCCAGCGTCATTGTTTTTAGTAGGGCCACCCCCAGTGTTCTGGTCAACGGGAGGGTTATCAGCATTAAGGTGTTCATCCTCATCTGAATTGCTAACTACTTAGCTAACATTGTGGCGACGACTGGATTCACCTATCTGATTCGACAAGGCTCGGATCTGTTGCTCATGCTCTTCCCTCATCCGTAAAATAGCCATTTCCATTTCGAACTTGAAGTTCTCTTTTTGCTTAGCCAAGACATCTTCGATGATTTTTGCCACTTGCTCGGTATTGATCATGAATGCTTCGCGGGATTGACCTGGGCTGGAGACCGTATTATCAGAAGCGATTGCAGAGTTAGCATCTAATGCTTTATCATCTGAGGATAACCCTCTCTGTATTCTCTAATAATCCCTGCATCTAGTGGTCCCTGCGCGTAGCCGAGTCAGACGATGTGATACAAGGGGGTCGGAGCTAGAAGGTCGAATTGACTTTCCCTTATCAGCCATATTTACCGTAACTTCCGAAAATTTGTCACCTTGAACGACCGATCGTTTCTTACGGAAACGCTTTGTCTTGGACTTAGTCGTTCCGTTGGGGATCCTCTCGAATACCGAGACCCTCTGCGGAGCGGTCTTGGGGCAGCTATACGCTGATAATACTACCTTGATAAGCTTGGTACACAGACAGTGAGAGTCCGTCTCCCGGATACTTCTCTTTTGAGACTTATTCGTACCCTCAGCCCGATAGTACAACTCATCGGTATGATGATCGAAGCAATCTATCGCATGTTGGCACGACTTCTCAGGTATAACATCGTCGTCTGACGAACATGTTTCCTTCTGAGGACTTATTGCCTTGATGGCGTTCTCAAGAGTCACACGTTTGGAACTACGCTTTCATGAGCGCGGGACCTTAACAGGCTCTTGGATACTGACTGACAGTCCAAGACGATTAGTTACAGGAGTTTTCCCATTATAGAAAGGCTCTTACTTGTTGTGAGGGCGTGTGTGACCCCTAACTCGAGTAGTTGCTCGGGGTTCAGTCACCGGACCCAAGTGCTTTTTGATCGAAACTTTGCCTCGATCCTCATGTAAAGGACCCAGGCGATCCGCCATCCTCATCTTGAATCGGGATAAGTCCACACTATCGTGGGGCTTCACCGGAGGTGCGGGATTAATTTATGTAGAGACAGGACTCAATAGAATAGGTGCAGAATATCTCCTGTCTTGACTCTGGCTTGGATCAGACCTTTGTGACCCGCGGTTTGGAGGGTCAGATTTGGATGACCCGTGACTTGGAGGGTCAGATATGGGTGTCCCGCGGGCTGGAGGGTCGGATCTGGGTGTCCCGCTGGCTGGAGGGTCGGATCTAATTGTCTCGCGGGCTGGAGGGTCAGATCTGGGTGACTCGCGTTTTTCGATCTTATCGGCCACCGATTCAGACTTTGGCCTCCAAGTTTGATGCAGCCTTAGTTGTTTCTTGGCTATGTCCTTCTGCATCTTTTGTGCCTTTTGCACAAGAGTTCTCTCGTGTGCAAGCAACATGCGGCATTTCTGAATCCGCTCCTCAAGAGTTGAACGGGTCCTTTTGACTTGGATCCATTCACATGTTGATGATTTAGAGGAGGAGGGGTTGTTCGCTCGCTGTTGTGGTGGTTGATGCTTTCTGGACTTTAGATCCGCTTCGTAGTGAATCCCGTCAACCAGCTCCAAAGCTTTAGCAAGTTGGCACGTGAGTCGTTGGCGTTGCCTTTGGCGTGCCCTCTTCGACAGGATCGGCACGCCTTCGGTACTCAACTCCCTAATTGAGGAGGAGTTCAGATCTGCAGATCCGGCTTTGTTGGAGGTCGGAGGCGCATTGCAAGATGCAGCTACCGTAGCAATGGGGGCGTTGATCTTCCTGCACTTGCGAGTGGAGGAGGATCTGGAGGAGGAGGATAACAGATACCCCTCGTACTTCTGTTGGTCGAACTCTTAATCGACCTTTTCTTCAACCGAGATCCGGATCCGTGGTTACGACACGACAGCTTCGACAGCGAAGCTGTTGGCTCCTACTATGGTCGCCAGTTTGTTTTCATCAAAAGTTACTTTCATTATCATTGAATCTATTACAACTTTGGTCGTTATAATAAAGTCAAATAAAATAAAAAGTTGACCTTTTTATAGGATCTCCTTACACAATAAAAATAAAAAGCTTATAACTTTATCAAACAAACGTAAAGAGATCGTTTATCGTTCTTCTGCTTATGCGGGATCTTTGTCTGTGCCGAGGACGTCGATATCCGTGGACCGCCTACGGATCAGATCCGGTTATCGAAAAATTAACAGAGCTCCTACTTCACCAAGGAAGTATTCGCTTGAAGCTTTGAAATCGACCAAGCGAAATCAGTAGCTCTTCACGAGATTAAGACCAAGCCTAATCTCAAGAAACGAATGGACGGGGCTTCAGATCTCTCGAACTCCCCCTCTTTATACTGAAGAACTTCGCCGAGATTAGTTGGCCTCCTCTGAAATTCGTGCTCCTTTGACTCCTTAATCCGGCAGCACCTCGTCCTCTTGATAATATTCTGCCCCTGTGAAATGAGCCCCTAGACATGTACTTATAGGCTTCGGTTGGGGGTTTTCAGATAAGAATGAGTGATTTGGCCTTATCTTCAGTCAATAACGGCCTAACCACATTTGTAGATGATATCTAGGTATTTAGAAACCTCTGGAACATAAGAAGCCGATCGAAACAGCCTAAAAACGTATTTTGAAGGTTACAGGCAGTTCTGGGCACGAGACGACTGATCCGACCCACCGTCGCGCGAGTCGGATGGATCCGACCCGCCGGCGTGCGGGTCAGATTGATCCGACCCGCCGCCGCGCGGGTCAGTTTGAGACATCTTCGAGATTTTGGTCTTCACTCTCTCGTCCGACCTCGGATTGAGCTGGTTCAAGATACGTTAGAAAGCTAACGAAGATATCTACAACTTTTATCTTTGAGTTTCTTCAGATTCAAATTGTAGCATGGTCTAAATACCTCTTCTTTTTACGGGCCACTTTGAGGTGTTCGACACTTTCTGACTTTTCCGAACTTGTATTGTGTATTTTGTCATTCCGTTGACTTGCATGCTTTGTTGACTCGCTTCATGCACTCGTTAGGTTCTTTATGGCACTTGGAGCTGACCGACGCGTGCGATCTAACTGACGAGTGCGTTTG
The DNA here is from genome assembly GCF_001876935.1 of Asparagus officinalis. NCBI lineage: Eukaryota > Viridiplantae > Streptophyta > Magnoliopsida > Asparagales > Asparagaceae > Asparagus > Asparagus officinalis. The sequence continues at coordinate 63,392,810 of NC_033803.1, read as the reverse complement.
GTCACTTGGCGTTTGCCGTTGTGGTGGTTCGTTACCGCGTCATCAACGGTTCGCCGATTCGCTTCTTGCGCTTGTCGGCGTCGGATAATCCTCTTTGACTCGAATAATCCTTTTCGACTTGGATAATAATGTTCATCGCCTTCTCTTTGTCTTGAGCTATATTCGGGGACCTATAGGTAATTTTTGATACCTACAAAAAGGACCCAACAATCTCTCCCTTTTTGATGATGACAAACAATTTATAAAAAGAGATATATGCATGAAATGAAATGAATATAGAAGTTATAATTATTATGCATATAATTAAAACACGATATACTCATAATATTTCTCTATCTTTGACAACATCAAAAAAGGAAAACAAATAAATAGAGAGAGCGAAAGCTCCCCCTACAAATAAGCATGGGTGAGTATAAAACAAGTATAGGGATTGCTCCTCCTATCAAAATGCCATATAGAATATATGCAATAAAAGATCATGGCAAATATATGTGAGCAAGCATAAATAAAAAATATGCTAAACACCACTCACATACAAAAAATACAATGAGGACACATAATGATATATCATTATGAAAATAGTGTCTCAATACACAAAAAATAAAAACCATGTAAAAATAGATTTATGAAATCAAAAGAAAGAAGAACATGAGTATCATGAAAAAAGTTTTCAAGTAAAAACAAATCAACCAATGAAATAGTAAATCACAAGTATAAATCACATAAAACCAAATCATCATTGATTTTTAAAAATCAAGAGAGGCAACCATATCTAGCTCTTGAGCTAGCTCCAACCCATATAAACATTTTTAGCACCCGGTAAACATAATTTGGAAATAAACACCTAATAAATCCGGGGGGTTATATAAACACAAACCTCTCATCAAAAATCAAAAGTAATAATCATGAAAACAAAAGAATTTTTCATAACAAAAAGATTTTAAGACAAAATTTTCAAAACCAAGAAAAGAAAAAATAAGAACACTAAAATTCTTGGTTTAAAAATCAAATATGTTTTGGTACCCAAGTACTTGTGGTACCAAAAGATTTAGTGACATGACCCCTATCTTTTAAGCTCAAAGCCCTTGGGTTATAAACCCATTTGGGCATATTTAGTGCACGGATCCAGTCATAGCAATAATTATGCAAATGACCCATTCGATTGTAATAAGTGCAATGAAGAGGATGCATTTGGTTATGTCGACCATGTGGATGTGCACGAGGAACATTTACAAATAAAGATGGTCTTTTAAGATTATTTTGCAAATAAGAAACATTTTAAAACAATGTTGGTCTACTCGAAATATTTTACAATTTAGAAACTTTTTGCAAATCAAAACAAAACTTAGCTAAGTGACCAACTCTACCACAAAAATCACAATGATACACAAGAGCATGATTATGATGAGCAATGGAAGCATGTGTGTGTACATGTGATGAAGAAACTTGATGAGATGCACAAGGAGCATTGGTCTTTGTTGGTTTATGTGCATCATAGCAAAATTTAGCCAAATGACCTTTTCGGCCGCAAATAAGCATTTGTAAACTTTGCTATACAAGTGTGCATAGTGTGTATGTGATTTAGAAGTTCTAGTACTACATTTAGCACACTTGTCCATAAGTTTCTTATGATTATCAATGAATGTGTTTAAAGTTGAATCTAAACATGATATGTGTTCCTTAACAAGATTCAAATCATCATTATGCACAACATCATTGATGATAGAAGTAGAGCATGTATGGTTATCAAATTCATTTCTAATAGCTACTACTTCTAGCATGGTATTATCTCTTTCATGAGTTAAGCTAGTAAGAGATGAGGTTAATATTTTATTTTCCAAATTTAACAAGTCATTGTTTTCTTTAAGCATAGTATTTTCTTTTACAATGACATCAACTTTGGACACTAGCTTCTCATGATCGGATTTTAAAACTACATGCTTGCTTTGTAAATCAATAAAAATTTTATGTAATTTTGTGTAGGCATACGATAATTTCTCATATGCACAAGCAAGTTCATCAATAGTTAATTCACTTTCGGAATCAGAATCGCTTACCACACTAGGGCTATCGCCTAGTGGTCGTGTGCACGATGCTCCTCTATCATTTGAAGTCGATTCCGCCACAACGCATCGAATCTCCTCCAAATCTCCTTGATGTGCTTTAAAAAATTTCCAAATCGTGTAAGCACTATCAAAATGAGCAAGTTCGTTAGAAATACATGGTTCAAAAGCTTTATGCATAAATTCTAACACTAACTTGTTCATTGCAAACATTTTCTTATCATGTTTGCTCCACTTGGATTTCTCCAATGTGGGCACAATATAAGCACAATCAATAACTTCCCATAAGTCGATATTTCTAGATTGAACAAATATTTTAAATCTAGAGCGCCATTGAGCATAAGGGAAATTTATATATTTAGGAACAATATTTGGATCATAGCCTAAACGAAATGAATCCATATTCATGATATATATGAGCAAGCAAGATAACCATGCAATCAAAACTAGATTAGCATAAAAATAACTTGGATCTTTAACTCAAGGTGGTTAGACCTTAAATCAAGGAGCACCAAGCTCTGATACCAATTGAAAGAACCCTATCATGCTCTGATACTAATTGAAAGGACCCCTAATGCCACTAGGAAAGAACCCTAAAGGGGGGTGAATAAGGTTTATGCTAATCTAATCCGATTTATGCCAATTTAAAACTTATTAACAAATTATCCTAGCAAATATGATATGCTACAAGATATATGCAAGGATAATAAACCAAGAGTAATATGAACACAAACAAGATAGTGGGAATATAAACAATAGGCAATAGACAATGGATAATAAACCAAGAGTAATATGAACACAAACAAGATAGTGGGAATATAAACAATAGGCAATAGACAATGGCGATATAAGATATGAACAAAAAAATAAGTGCGCCAATGCAATCACAAACAAATGATATGTTCATGAGGTTCGGTCTGCCTGACCTACGTCCCCGCTCCTCACCTCGAGGAGATCTCCACTATCACACCGGGTTTTCTATGCTTATCCGAAAAACGTTTACACTTCACAATACGGTTTTCTAGCTAACCAAAAACTTTACAACACTCTCAATGCAACTACACTAACTACCACCTCAAGTATTGATCTCTAGCCAGTGTCTCCCTCAAGTGTTCGAATTTACTATCTCTCTAGGCTTTTACTTCCGACGCCACTCCTCTTAGGACAACCCCGTCTCTCACCACACACTCCTCTTGGTGTACTAGTGTAATACAAAGTGAACCTCACAATTAAAGCTCTTAATACAACAAATTCGTTCTCTAATTTGGATGAGAACACAATTAGGCACAACTCAATGTTACAATCTCTCACAATCCCAATTATACTATGTATGAAAATACTAAAAGCTCAAGTTGGTGTGCGTAACAAAGAGATTTAATAAAACAAACTAAACTCAATATAAACACTAGCTTAATAAAATGATAATCAAACAATATAAAATGTAAAGCTAGATTTGAGTTTAGAAAACTTCTTCAATAAATGACAAGAGTGAGAGAAAGAAGAGTTGAAGCTCAAACACAAATGGTGATTGATGCGGCATAAACATGTACCAAAAATGTTACAAGTGCATAACCGTATCAAGTTATAGTATAAAAAGTTATCGATCCCACGATGAAGGTATTTTGTAGGAGAAAATATAAATCGGTTCTTATGTTGTGTGCGTGATAAATAGGAGTGATGAGTGAATATGATTGTGGAGAGATAGAGAGAATGAAAATGATTGTGTAAATGAAGATATTTAAGAGTGGAAGTGATAACATAAATGTGATCAACAAGGCAAGAAGGAAAAAATCAAGAACAAATAAAAATCAAGAATGTAAAGTTAGCGGATTCAATTAAAGATATGGGTAATCTAGAATTGAATCCACTTCTTAGAAAAAGGTGATTCCCTAAAGGGTTCTAGTCTAAAGGCGAATCAAAGAAAATAAAAATGAACAAAAAGAAAAACTAAACCCAAGAGGGTTCTAGCCTCAAGGTGAATAGTGCAAGAAATTAAAATCTAACTACAAAATAAATTGCAAAATCTAGACTACAAAATAAATTGTAAGAATTAAATACAAGAAAAATAAATCTACTCTATAAGTATGAAATAAATCTAATCTATAAACATGAAATAAATCTAAGGCAAGAGAATTCTAGCCTCTTGTCTATTTAAACAAGAAAATAAAATCTAATTACAAGCATGAAAATAAATCTAAACTAATAAGCAATAAAAGAGAAATAAGAAAAACAAACCTTCAAATTAATCTCTATCTTCATCTTCATCTTCATCATCCAACAAAGAGAAGAAGAGAAAATTTTAAATTGGTAAAAAAATTATTTTATTAATTGTAACAAAAGTTATAAATTTGGAAGACCTTCTCAATTAAGAGTAGCCCTCCTCTCCAGAAGGAGTTACAAAAATTTTCACACCTCTAACCCCTCACTCTCTACCCCTATTTATAGTAAACATCAGTGAATGAGAGCCCTTGGATCGAAATCTTATCCAAAAACCATGAATTTTAGCCTTAGATTCGTAACAGAATGACGATGGCATCGATACCAGCATCGATGTGGGCATCGATGCCCGCATCGATGCCCAGTGTACTGTAATTGTATTTTGCAGCTTCTTCTTCTTTTATGCTTTGGGCTTAGGCTTCTTTGGTATTTCTTCTTCTTTTGGGCTTTCATACTTGAGTTCTTCATTTAATTAGTGGGCTTTGTTGAGAGAAGAGATATTGGACTTTTATTTTTTATTAACATGCAATTAAAGATAAAAACAATTATTAGTGATAAATTTATTCATATAAACTAGATAATGAGGGTATAAAATTATAATAAAATGTGATTATCAAATACCCCCATGCCTAAACTTTTGCTAGTCCTCTAGCAAAAAAAATAAAAGAAAACCTAACTCACTTTCGCAGGAATCACGGTTGTATTTAGCGCATACAACAAGCCTTTAAATCCCTAGGTTACCCTAGTGGACGAGTTGTAGTCTCGTGAGGGTTTGTAGTGAATATACCCACAAAATTCGGTCATCTTGCCAAATTAAAGAAGTTAGTAAATAACTAATTTTACTTGATAATTAAAGCTAGTTATTACTCAAGAAAACATTTTTATATATAACTCTAAGGTAAATTTCCTATAAAATCTTCTTATTATAGCAATACAAAACCAAGCCAAACTTAGAAATTTAATTTAAAAGTTTTGAAAAGAACATGCTAACTCTTTGTTTAAAATAATATTCAAGTTGCTTGATCAAAAATATTTTCCAAGACCATATAAACAAATATAACTATATATAAAACATTTATTAGTATTTTATTTATTTTTTTAACTCTTTCTTCCTTGGTGATTTTTTTCTACTTTAACGGGCTTTCTAAGCGACCATTTAACGAGGTTTTGGGCCAATGAATCCCAATCCAATTGGGTTTAGGTCATTAAGTATGAAAATACTCCTTAGACTTAATTACTCAGTCAGCTTAGGCTTTATAAGATAGAATCACATTGAATTTAAGAGTTTTTTTTTCTTTTGGTGCCCATTTTTCGCACTCTTCTTTTGTAATAATTTTTTTTATATGTATATGTATATATATTCTGAAAAATATGTAAGTCAAGACACTTTGAAAAATTATTTTTAACTCTAAGCTAAGCACGCATAAATTCCATTATTTTAAATAAAAATCTACGTTAAGGCTTAAGTGAAGTATACTACATTGAAAATCACTTCTTAAGAAATTTATTTAGAGTTATCATAAAATGTAAACTTGGGTAAATAACAAACTAGAGATTAAAAATTTTAAAATTTATCTAATAAATCAATTATTACATAACTCTATCAATTTAGCAAGTGACGATATTTTTATAAATTTTTTTTAAAGGAGAAGGAAAAAAAAATGACAAAAATACAACTAAAAATGTAAAATAAAGAAAAAATAACTAATTCCCACCCCCACACCTAAATTTTGCATTGTCCTCAATGCAACTCTATGATGCACAAAGTAAAGGAGATAAGAAGTGAAATACTTACATTTGATCAGCTGATAAAAATATGCAATTACCTTTGGTCTGAGGAGGATAAAATCAAAAATTTATTATTCTCTTTTTTTTCTTTTTTCTGTTTTTTTCTTTTCTTTTCTTTTTTTTTTTACAACTAAACAACAAACTCTCAAATGAGAGAAGAATAAATTCTTTTTATTATTCTGAAATAAACAAAACAAACAATGTAGCATGAAGTGTTCAACATGAAGAGCTCGTATTCTACATTGAATCCTACCTTATTGTTAAAAATTATTCCTCGGATTTTAAATAAATTCAGAATGATATAATCAATAATGTAAAATTCTAAGCATTTCGGGGTGTTCAGTAATTCTTACAACAAAGTAAGGTAGGTATTATCGGTGTCATGTATTTTGCATTTCTTAATGAACTTATACTCTTGTATTGTGAATTTTTATTTTCTAACAACCAATTCTTCTGTAGAGTTCTGAAAATTTGGTTGTTGATTATTCTCTAAGAATCTAAGTTCATCAAGAAAGAGTTCTTCAAAATTTAATTCAAAGCAGCAAATATTTAACACAGTTTCATTATTCTCAAGGACCTGATCTGCTTCTTCTAAAAACTCAAACTCTTCATCAAAAATTTCCTCAAAACTCAAATCAGACTCTTCTTCTTCTTCTTCTTCTTCTTCTTCTGATCTTTCCTGGATGTAATTTATTTCTAGAGGCCGATTATTTGGCTGGTCCCCTGAATTAAAAATGTTGAGACCAGCAGTCAGATTCCTAAATGACAGCTTTATTTGACCAGTTCTACAGTTGATGAGAGCATTAGAAGTGGCTAAGAAAGGTCGTCCTAAGATGACAGGTGTCTGCCCTTTGGGATTGGAAACATGCTGTGTTTCTAAGACTACAAAATCTACTGAAAAAATAAAATCTCTCAGAACATCCTCTAACTCACCCATAGGGACCTTAACAGATCTATCAGCCAACTGTAAGGTGCATTTGGTTGGGTTCAGTACACCTAGACCCAATTGCTGATAGACTGAATATGGAAGCAAATTGACACTGGCCCCTAAGTCTAAAAACGCCTTATCAATGTGAGTATTACCAATGATACATGAAAGGATGGGGGAACCTGGATCTTTACGTTTCAAAGGTATGGGATTTGATAGCATTTCACTGATATTGGCGGCTAAAAAGACTTTCTTTGGAACATTTATTCTCCTCTTCTTAGTGCATAATTCTTTTAAAAATTTAGCATAAGATGAAATTTGTTCAATTACATCTAAGAGAGGAATGTTGACCTTAACCTGCTTGAATGTTTCTAGGATCTTCTCCTCTTGAGGAGAGTGTTTCCTTGGCCTGAGTCTATCTGGAAAAGGAGCAATTGGTCTAAATCTATCAAAAGCAGGCTCAGGTTCAGGTTCTTGGTCATCTGAGGGGGGTGATTGTTGAATAGATTCATCAGAAGGAGAAGGAGAAGGAATTTGTATTAGATCAAAAGTTTGACTTAGAGGAGTTCTCACTTGATTATCGACCTGTCTACCTGACCGAAGTGAATGGATTGCATTCACTTGAGTTAGGGTTGACCATGGGTTGACTCGGAAATTTTCCTTTCTCTCTTTCACTCACGGCACTAGCTAGTTGACCAAGTTGGGATTCTAATCTAGCTATAGCTTGAGTGTTGGAGTTGAGCATTTATCCAGTTGATTGCATGAAGGAATTCAGAGTGCTAGACTTTTGAGTCAACATATTCGTGGTTTGAGTGGAGGCCTTAATTATGGTTTCCAAACCTCTTTCTAAGACATTGAGACGTTTATCCTGATCTGGATTATGATGAGTCTGAATTACAGCTTGATGAAGAGGAGACTGGTTTTGATACAGCAGATTGGGTTGTTGAAATTATGGATGAGAATTGAAAGGAACTGTGTTTCCCCTAGGAAAATGTTGGGTCGAAGCGGGAGTGAAGTTTTGAGTTCCGGGAGAATTTTCTTGATTCCATGCAAAGTTGGGATGATTTCTCCAACCTGGATTATAGGTTAGAGAAAATGGATCATTTCTAGGGTGCTGGAATGCAGCATTCATATGTTCTAATGCATTGTTGTTTCCTAGGAGAGGGCATTCCTCTGAAACGTGGGTAGGAGACTGACAATTATGACATCCTGGGGCAGAAATATTATTGATTTGAGCTGGAGCTCGTTCCTTAATTTCTATGGCTTCTAACCTCCGCAGAATTGTCGCCATCTTCGCTTCAGAAGCAATGTTAGGTTCCTTAATTTCTATGGCTTCTAACCTCCGCAGAATTGTCGCCATCTTCGCTTCAGAAGCAATGTTAGACTCCAAGGAAAGACCACTAGACTTAGAATGATGAACTGATGAAACCCTGTCATCACAGTGTTCCCATTGCATTGTTTTCTCGGATAGACTCTCTAGAAATTCCCAAGCTTCGTCGGTATTTTTCCTCATAAAATCTCTGTGGCACATTGATTCTAAGGAAGTTTTTACAGAATAATCTAATCCCTCATAAATTATTTGGCACAATCGTCATTTTTCTAAACCGTGATGAGGACATTGGATGAGAAGATCTTTAAATCGGTCAAAATACTTCCAAAAAGGTTCCCCCGAGACAATTTCAAAATTCATGATGCTGTTTCTTAGCTTCACCGTTTTATGGATAGGAAAAATTTTTTTAAGAAAAACGGTGATAAATTCCTCCCAAGTAGTGATGGAATTTACGGGTAAGCTATACAGCTATTTTTTTGCTTTGTCTTTGAGAGAAAATGGAATAAATCTGAGTTTGATTGCATCTTCTGTTAATTCTCTCATTTTAATCATAATAAATACTTTCTCAAATTCCGAGATAAAAATATATGCATCTTCTGTTTCATTTCTAAGGAATTTGGGAAGCATGTTTATGTAATACGGTCTAAGCTCAAAATTTATTCCATTTGTTTCGGGGAGCCTAATACAAGAGGGGGTTGTATTCCTAATGGGATAGCACATATCTTGAAGAACGGGTGGATTAGGATACGCCATTTTTATGATTGGTTCAAAACGAATTAATCGATGTGTATTATCCCTAATCCATGATTGCATACACCAAAACTATTTCTTTTTATACCTTTTTATTATTATAAAAGTTAGTTTTTTTTATTGAGGAGAGAATGGAAAAAGAGGAAAAATCCTAACTAAACAAATCAAAATCAATCACTTTTCAATCACTCTAACTCTAGGGTTAAGCCTAACTCAACTAGACTAGCTCCTAACCAAAAACTCCTAAAGTGAAAAGATTAAAGTTTTACCTGGGTAGTTAGCCAGGTAAGGATAGTACTAGAGGGTGATCAGAGATCAATTAAGTACCTCGTTCCTTACGGAGCGCTTTATGCAACCCCTAAACCTTGCCTTAGACACCAACTAATCGAAGAAAACTTAAACCGGTTCACTTAAGGATTCTTTGTTCCTTATTGAGCTCGAATCCTTAGGGCCAACGTCTAATAAGTTTTATTAGGCTTGGGTGGTGTAATGAGGAATTAGTGATTTTTGGGCTAAGGGAAGGGTGATGAAATCCCTCACCTTATCTTGAATATGGGGTTTTGTCCTTAAAAATATTTTTAAGTATGTGCTAAATCAAGATGCTCAAATCACTTGGTGAATTCCTACTAACAATATGAAATGCAACCCTATGAATTAAAAGTAACTAAAAAGGATGGAAAAGAAAAACACTTTTTTTAAATTAGGGTTAACAATCAAACAAATGAGAAGGGGAAAATTATTTGAATTTATTATCTTGTTAGTAAATATCAAAGTGGAGGGTGAATTTTATTATGGTCAACAAAAATAAAATCTTTTTTTAAATTCCTAATTGTCTCTAATTGTGAAGAAGTAGCAAAGGGTGGAATTAAAAATTCTAGAAAGAAGAATTACCTACAAGCAAATCTTCAAATCCTAGTTCTCCAATCCGTAATTTTCAAGCTCCAAGTGTTTCCTTCACAATAAACACACAAGTTAAAGAACCAAAATAATTAAAACCTAATGCGGCATAATTATGTACCAAAATATGTTGCAAGTGCACAACCGTGTCAAGTTATAGTATAAAAAGTTATCGATCCCACGAGGAAGGTATTTTGTAGGAGAAAATATAAATCGGTTCTTATGTTGTGTGCGTGACAAATAGGAGTGATGAGTGAATGTGATTGTGGAGAGATGGAAAGAATGAAAATGGTTGTGTAAATGAAGATATTTGAGAGTGGAAGTGATAATATAAATGTGATCAACAATGCAAGAAGGAAAAAATCAAGAACAAATAAAAATCAAGAATGTAAAGTTAGCGGATTCAATTAAAGATATGGGTAATCTAGAATTGAATCCACTTCTTAGTAAAAGATGATTCCCTAAAGGGTTCTAACTTAAAGGCGAATCAAAGAAAAAAAAATGAATAAAAAAAAAACTAAACCCAAGAGGGTTCTAGCCTCAAGGTGAATAATGCAAGAAATTAAAATCTAACTACAAAATAAATTACAAAATCTAGACTACAAAATAAATTATAAGAATTAAATGCAAGAAAATAAATCTACTCTATAAGCATGAAATAAATCTAATCTATAAACATAAAATAAATCTAAGGCAAGAGGGTTCTAGCCTCTTGCCTATTTAAACAAGAAAATAAAATCTAATTACAAGCATGAAAATAAATCTAAACTAATAAGCAATAAAAGAGAAATAAGAAAAAAAAACCTTCAAATTAATCTTCATCATCCAACAAAGAGAAGAAGAGAAAAATTTAAAGTGATAAAAAAATTATTTTATTAATTGTAACAAAAGTTACAAGTTGGAAGGTCTTCTCAATTAAGAGTAGCCCTTCTCTCCAAAAGGAGTTACAAAAATTTTCACACCTCTAACCCCTCACTCTCTATCCCTGTTTTTAGTAAACATCAGTGAAAGAGAGCCCTTGGATCGAAATCTTATCCAAAAACCACGAATTTCAGCCTTAGATTCGTAACAGAATGACGATATCGATGCGGGCATCGATGCTGGCATCGATGCGGGCATCGATGCCCAGTGTGCTGCAATTGTATTCCGCAGCTTCTTCTTCTTTTATGCTTTGGGCTTGAGCTTCTTGGCATTCCTTCTTCTTTCGGGCTTTCATGCTTGAGTTCTTCATTTAATTAGTGGGCTTTGTTGAGAGAAGAGATATTTGGCTTTTATTTTTGATTAACCTGTAATTAAAGATAAAAATAATTATTAGTGATAAATTTATTCATATAAACTAGATAATGAGGGTATAAAATTGTAATAAAATATGATTATCAGTGATCTCCTCTAGCTCTTGTGAAATTGTCTTCACAAATTTGAAACTCTTAAACCACACTTAAACCCTTAAACAAAACTTGTAAACTCTTTTAAAACTTTTCTCTTGTTTTGTAGGATATGTAAATGCAATGGGGTATTTATAACAACCCAATACCTCAGCCAAAACCCTAAGAAAATGACCAAAAACCCAAAAACAAATAGATCTGGAAAATAGTCGTTACTGTGCAACGGTCAGAATTATAAGTCGACTTATAGTCGACTTGGTATAAGTCGACTTGATGTAAAACGTAAGTCGACTTGCCAGATGAAAATAACACACAAAAATTAGCACATAAGTCTACTTGAAAAATGGTATAAGTCGACTTAGTCTAAGTCGACTTAACAGTTCGTATAAGTCGACTTGGCAGAAAGATTTTGCATATTCCAGATAATTTCATAAGTCGACTTGTCAACTCTGATAAGTCGACTTATAAACGTGCACAGACACTGTTAATGCTGAAAATCTGATTTTAAAAGTACCTTTAAAAATAGCAAATAAATTCAGAAAAATATAAAACTTTGGAAAATGATTATAAACATGATAATAAACATGTAACAAAAGGAATTTTTAGAATTGCATTTCCCAATAGTAAAATCTTATCCTTTTTCAAACTTAGTCCAAAACATGAAAATACAAAACACATGTTTTTTATATTATAGCTAAATCATGTTTTGAAACTTTACACAATAATTTTATAGACTTAATAAAAGATGTATACAGTGAATGTTAAGTCTATAAACTAAAAACACAATACTTTTGCAAATACAATAGAATATGAAATAAATGAGATGTGTATAAATAAAGTTCTTATTTCATATCTATAATATCAAAACAACTTATCCACATGTATAAACATTTTTTGGAATTTATTTGTAAAAACTTTATTTGTGGATAAAACCAAAATGTGTATATATATATATATATATATATATATATATATATATATATATATATATATATAAAAGAAACCAAAACTTATATGTGTGTAAGTGATTGAGCTTAAAGTACTAACACACATAATATAAAACCTAAACTAAATTATCCAAGCAATATTGATCTTCAATAAGATTGACTTGGTAAACTTGGATGAAGCTTGAACTCGGATATTCAACTTGAATTGCAAGTCTTCACTCCATAATTCGGCCAACCTCCATTGGACATGATCGTGACATCTTGATTCCATCCATCCTCCAACATATTATTTGCCTAGAATAAATACAAAACACAAACACTAGACAAACAACATTAGTTATAAATTATTTGTTAATCATCATCAAAACAAAAGGATCCAACAACAACTTGCAGACCGACCTTTTAGCACAAATGAGGGTTACAGAATACTGTTCTTGGAGATAATTAATCTCTCAAGGTGAACAGGCTCAAAAAATTATTGCCAGGGTCAAAGCTGAAGAACAAAGTAAGCAGGATCAACCTGAGCAATGAGACCAAGTCTAATCTTCCTAATCAGAAGGGGAAGATACTACGGTCACTAAAACCAATCATCTTCAATAGGATGGCGGGTCTGCTAAAAATATCACGTTAACAGTTACCTCTGATAGTCAAACTCGTCAGATAGTGACCCACTAGGCAATGTGCTCTGTCTACCCCTTTTTTTCCTCTGCACTTGTTCAAGACTGGGGGTTGGTTTATTGGATTATATGTAATAAATCTTCTAAGTTGTCATTTTCAACAAAACACCTCTGTCAACTGTAAAATTATTCCCCTGCTAAGTCTTAATCAAGACTGAGAGTTGATTACTTGGAATCCATTGGATTAAGAGTAACCAATCTTCTAAGTTGTATGTTCAACAAAACACCTCTGTCAACTATAAAATTATTCCCCTGCTAAGTCTTAATCAAGACTGGGGGTTGGTTACCTGAAATCCACTGGATTAAGAGTAACGAATCTTTCACATCATCGAGTTAACATTACACTTCTGACGATCATCATATCTATGGAGTATGAATTCAGTTTGCATCACTCCTAATTTGTCACGTTAACAATAACACCTCAGATAAATCAACTTATCAATCCTCTTCGATAGGATGATAAGTCCTCAAAATCGTAATCTTCCCCAGCGAGACGCTAAGTCTTTAAAATCTTGTTCAAATCACAAGTACAAAATTCCTGTCACGTTAATATCACACATCTGATAAATCAACTTATCAATCCTCTTCAATAGGATGATAAGTCCACAAAGTTACTCCGATCGTAACAAATTTCTATCACGTTAATATCACACCTCTGATAAATCAACTTATCAATCCTCTTCAATAGGATAATTAGTCCACAAAGTTGCTCCGATCGTAAAAAATTCCTATCACGTTAATATCACACCTCTGACAAATCAAGTTATCAATCCTCTTCAATAGAATGATAAGTCCAAAAAGTTGCTCCGATCGTAACAAAACACCTCTGACAATCAACTTATTGACTCTCTTCAATAAAGCGATAGGTCCACAATCTTGTCGCGTTAACATCACACCTCTGACGACCAAATCAACTTATCGACTTTGCTTTGATCCAGCATTGTTGCTCAGTTAGTTAACCCACTAAACTCCTGATTATGAGCTTTTCTCAATTTACGTGTGCGTTACTTCCCAAATTGCAGATTGCTGAATCTTTGCCGAGAATATGCTTCCTCTCTGGATTAAGTGGGGAGGAAATGATGATGTTTATTGACGCATTTCCAGAGACTGGTATCACATTTCAATCTTTCTAACTCTTAATATCTGATAATGCTTCATAGGTCTCTCTTCTTTTGTGGAAATATAAAAAAGGGTCAATTACACAGATACCCGGTGATGTAGCAATGTGCCACTTATTACCCCTTAAGTTTGATGCTGAACGCCACTAGAGATATGTGGCAGATAATGTCACTCTTCCCCTCTCTTCCCCCACCAACAAAATAAAAATAAAAAATAAAAAAGAAGAAGAAAATCTCCGCCTCAACCCTTGCTAGAAACGGCACTGTTCAGAAGACAGGAGGAGTGCAGGATGAGTGATGGCGTTAAGTTTAGTTCCAAGGCTTCGATTTGCCAATATTAAACTTAAAGTGTAACAAGTGGCATAGTAAGATAGTACAGGAAATTTGTGCACAGGAAATTTCTGCCTGAATATTTTCATTTTGACCTTGTGAAAACATGAAAACATTTTAAGCCTAGAAAAGGTTACAAAAAAAAAATTATATTGCATTATAGTGTTTCGCTGTGTTTTAATGTGCAGGGTTAAAGCCTGCAGTGTTTGCAGCACTTGTTCCTAACAGCGCAAATAAACCTCTGCTTGAGGTGGCTGAAGAGATTATGGGAGACCATGAAATGATGGTAATCCTTAATGTTGTTCTATTAAATTTATCAGCTCTGATCAAATGTGAGATTGTTTCTCATACTTTTTGTTTCACTTGAATGCAGTCATCAAAACAGTCGAATTGATTTCTATCGTTCTGAAAGAACTCAAAATTTGATAGAAGATATATTACGGCCGCAGCTCCCTCTCACTCACGCAAAGTTTTCGAGTTTGATTTCTGGATTTATTTTTGCAGGTTTATTCGAAATATTAGCTTATGGGGGTGAAAAGAGTATTTATAATATATATTATTAATTTTAAAAGATACATGCGGAACTCCATTAATGGATATGTACAGACTAGTATTTAGGATTTATATTGCAATTGCATTATTATGCACTCCTTGTGCTTGGCACCCAACTTGTGTGCTTAATCGTATTCCAATGTTTGAATCCAAGTTCAGATTATGTACTCAAATCATATTTGGACGTTGTTTTGATATTTCTCTTAATTGCAAAAGTCATTTTTATATTATCAAGGTTCATGTTCTTTAAAGAAAAACATCGAAGTGTTTTATTTTTTCCCACACACACTCTCCTACTCCAACCACTAAAAAAACTCAAGAATGAAAATATTATCTTATTTAATAAAGTAGAATATTATCTAATCATTTCGGTTATTCTAAATGGATTAACTTAAATAACTTTTCTTCTTAAGGGTGTGTTTGGCAATCTTTCAAAATTGGCGAGGTTCAAAATTGACCCAATTTTAAAAGATTTTTGAGTTGGCAAACAAGAGGGTCAGATTTGGCCTGTTTCGTGGGCCAAAATATGGCTTCTAAACCAGTTTTCTTTCGGACCAGGGGATTGGTCCAAAAGAAAACTAGTTTAGCACAAGACTAAGCTAGGACTTGTACTGGTCTAGTTTTGCATAGTTTTGTCAAACACACTTAAGAGATAGGATGACATTATAATATATGTCATACTATATATTTAAGAAAAGTCTCCATTTTGCTTTGTGCGTCATATCTTCAGAAATACCTTTTGAAAAATTAACGCATGTCTTAAGTGATGGACCTCAGAATCCACTGCGATGCCATTTGAATCCATAAAGAACAACCTTTAAATTCACGAAGAAAATTTAATAAGAAAAAATTTATTGATAAAAGTGACCTACTTATGAAAGTTACAACCATTCTTCTTAAATAGAAAACAAAATAAAGTCTACTCCTAACAGCCCCCCCCACCCAACCCAAACTACCCACACCCCCAACCCTACCTAAAAACGACATTCTTTAAAACTACGTAAGAGACCCCCTAAAATAGAGGAACAAATCAGTACAAATTGAATCAAAAATGAATTTGTTTCCTAATCTAAATTGACTCTAATTTTATTACTAAAAATAAACTCAAACTATATTATTTTTGAACTTCTACTTCAATTGTGTACCGCTGATGAGATTTCAAGAATGTCAATTTGGTTGGCCCTGTCTTATCAAGATAGGCATTTACACATATAATGTTGATGTTAAGTGATCACACAGTCAATAATATCCGCGGTTGGATAGGGGTAAGGTTGGGTTGATGAGGGGCCACTTCCTTCACCGAATACCCGGTTCTTAGGTGGGTCTGTAGGCTGTCTAAAAATCATAACAGATAGCTAATCCTCCATCAAACACCAATGATGGAAGTTACAATTTGACGATTTCCAGAAGGCTATAATTTGAAGACTTTTACATAGATCGATGAAGGTTACAATTTGACGACATTCACAATAACCGATGAAAGCTCTAGTTCAATAGCCTTCACAATCAACATCGGGAGTTACAATCTGACGACTCTCATATTTTCAAGGAGTTAAGATGAAGATTACAAGATGACGGTCTTTGTAACGCTCTAACAAAAGAGACTACAAATTGACGGTCTTTTCAAATCAAGACGCAGAGCTCACCTCTGCGTCTCAGACTCAAAACGCAGAGGTCCTCCCTGCATTACAACCTCAAAACGCAGAGGACATCCCTGTGTTATAACATCAAAATGCAGAGGTCATGCCCGCGTTTCAGAGTCAAAATGCAGATGTCATCTCCAGCGCTCCAGTTAAAAACACAGAGTTCGCGAACTCAAACGCAAAGTTCATCTCTGCGTCCCAACTCTGCATTTCAGATTTACAAACGCAGCGCTACCTGTGCGTTCAACCACCAAAATAAGCCCAACTTTATGTTTCAAGTCTAAAACGCAGAGTTCGAGCCATGAACGCTATTTTTCAGCGTTTGACTCGTTCAAAGCACGAACTGAACGGTTTTAAAATTGTTTTCCCCAAGATTTGGGGAGCAATTTAAGGGGCGGTTATACCCCATTCAGCCCTACTTAGAAGCGAATTAAGGGGGCGATTACACCCCTTAATCCCTTATAAATAAGAGTAAACTCAACTGAGTTCAGGCTTCTCTTGGGGGGGTCTCATTTTGGCTCTCGGATTCATCCTCTTTTCAGCAGCACAGAAGAGATCTTTTGGCATATCATCTTTAAGGGAGAGTGGTATTTATCTTGGGAGAGCTCAGATCATTCTTCGGCAACAGGAGCTTTCTTCATCCTTGGCTTACAAACCGATTTCGGTTAAATCAACTCTTTCATAGAGCTTCGAACTCGTTCAGAGTTCTAAAACTTGCTTTGTAAGTTCTCCACAGCGTCAAATCGTGAGGAGGAGATATTGTTCCAGTGAATCAAGACGTTCAGATCGTCAACAGAGAGCAAACTCGACGCGAGCATTCGAGGGAGGTACTTCATCGCCATCGTGAAGAACCCAGACTTAAACAAAGGAGAGGATTTGCATTAATTCTCTTCTCTTTTGTATTCAGGAAGTCCAAATTGTAATCAAGATTGAGAGAATACAAATTAAATATATTTTTTTCAATTTTTCTTTTTACTACAAATTTTCCACCAAACAGGGTCGCTGAAAAGCCTACACAAGTAGAAACACGTAAGAGGACGGGGACTGGTTCCCTCGTGATTCCTCCAACGATCTAGTCAGCTAGTGAGCTTTGAGTGGAGAAAATAAAGAACCGTGAGAGTTCTTTTGCGTGTGGTATGGTTTGTTGAAGACACTGATTTCGCAGAAAAAACCAGGATCCTCCAATGAGGGAATAGTACCTTGTATTTATAGTAGTGTCGAAGGGGCATAACCGTCATTGTGGCCGAGCACAGGATGGCGATGAAGAAACGTGGCTTGACAGCTGCGTCAGCACTCGCTTTACAGGTGTCAGCAGGCGACTGGAGGAGAGATCACATCGGCATTAAATGGAAAGTGATCTGAGGCATAGCGGTGCTGACGTGGTCCGATGAGTCATGAATGCTACCGGTGCTAGAGGTATGATGGCGTCTACTAAACATTAAATGTGACGCTGACACGTTGTCAATGGGAGAGGCTCGAGGTTGAAGTTGTCTTCTAGCTTCGTCGAGAAGTAATGTCTTTCGAGTCGACCTCATAAGGCGTCAAGTAGTTGGTTGAGTGGGCTCGTTGCGAGTCGTCTTCGACAAAAGGGGGACGACAAGTACTGTCTTTCGAGTCGATGTGAGGGAATGACGACTCGACAAGTCAGCTGAGTTGTCGTCCCTGTTGATCTCCAGCCGCCAACTTGATTGGAGCATTAATGTATGCAGATGTACATCTATCCGTTGCTAGTAAAGGGTCGCACTTAGATGATTGGGAACAACATAACATATAATATATCAGAATTCACCTTTCGGACCGGGAGATATGGTCATTTTTATCGGACAACTTAGTAATATATCTGTATCCGCGTTTGCTCGTGAAGGCTCCACTTTTCAATGATTTTTCTCTTTATGCATCCTACATAAAAAATAAGGGGCTGTTTGTTTGCCCAAAAAAATGAGAAACCCCCCCGCCATGTCACCTTTGAGGAAATCCCCCCCTGCCACCTCAGATTTTGGTTTTAACCGTTTTCCATTTCATATGTTTGTTTCATTTTGAGTTTTAAGAAAAGGGGGATGCCACGTAGGATGCCATGTCAAATTTTAAGAAATGTGTTTTCACACCAAAATGTTGGGTTCGATTAATCCAACGAACCCAAGTGGCCCAACCTACTCGATTTTGGATTTGATTTAAAGTTGCCATCGATTCAAGTTAGGATCAGGATGCTAACCACATGGTCTGGTTAGACAGTTTCAAGTTTATCAAGTTGGGTGGTTATCTTGAATATCTAAAGGATAGGATCAACCGGAGTGTAATCCCACGGTTGTGATTAAACCATGATGGGTAGGGTTAATCATAAATATCTATTTAAAGGGTGGGAGTCCCTCCTCTCAACCGTATGCAGAAAAGAAACCTAATTCCCATCATTAGCTACGGGAGGAGAGAGGAGAAGACTTCCATTATTTTCGTCGGTGAACGGTAACTTTAATCTGAATTTCTAGTTCAATTATTCATGTCTAGATCGTTAGTTTATCCTACAGTGGTATCAGAGCACAGTTTGTGCATGAATTTTTGATCTAGATTTAAAGTTTTTTCGGATTAATTAAAAAATTATTATTATTATTATCGTTTTGCATCTGCGAGAAGTTCTGCGGCCATGGCAAGGATAATAATTATTAAATATTTCATTGATTTGCATCTGGTAGAAGTTCTGCGGCGGCCATGGCCAATATAATGATTATTAAAGATTTAATCTTGGTCATTAGCTTCAAAAAAAAAAAAAAAATCAATCTCCGCCATGGCTGCTCAACCTCAGCCGCAGCAAAGATTAAAAAATATATATATATATATATAATAATATTCAACTATCTTGCTGCTGATCTCTCTCCACACCGTCGCCATGAAGGTTCTAATTTGTCTTCAACCATGGCTGCTCCTCGCCATGCCACGCCCTCTATGCACGCGCTCTCTCTCTCTCTGCGGATTCGGTGCTCAGCGGTGAGCGGCGGCCAGTGGCGGGGTTGCGGCAGGTGGCGGGGTTGCGGCCGACGGCGGAGGGTCGGTTCTGTGGGAGATTGGGTGCTGGCGGCGGCTCTTGGGTTGGGTGGCATTAGGGTTAGGGTTTTAATTAGGGTTATAATTAATTAATTAATCTAATTATTTACTAATTAAATTAATTAATTAATCTAATTATTTATTTTTAAGTTATATAACCCTATAACCCATTAAGGAAGACCCGATCCAGTATGTAATGGACCCGACCCGCTACAGTAATGGATTGGATCCATTAAAATCTGACCCAACCCATTATGTAATGAGCCAGATCCGTTAATTTCCAGACCCGACCCATTACAGTTTTGACCATTCATTTTGTTTTGGTCGTTACAGATCCGTTTTAAGTCCGATTTGAGCCCATAAATAGTCGTTGGAAAGATCATTTTGTGTACTTTTCAACTATACAGTTTTAATTTTCATTTTATAAAGTTTTAATACAGTAATTTGGAAAATTCATAAAGATTATTGTATGCACATAAAGATAATTGATTTACCCTGATTATATCCTTAATTCAGGTGGGGTAAATATTTGGGTTGATGATAAAACGGATTATAGTATTAGATCAACCTATGGGTTAAGGAAGATCAGTAAAACAGTCACTTAGAAATTATGGTAGAGTAGGTCAGTGTCTTGCCCAAAGGTGACCAGCCTATAATACCCTAATTTTCTAAGGTTAAGTTTAGTCTCATTTGGACTGGCAGGTTGCACTTATCTGTGGGTGGACTACTAGTCTTGCCCAAAGGTGTCTAGGAAATCCCCTACAGGATAAGTGGTGCAGGATAGTTGAAACATGTCAGTAAGAGGAGAATAACCCTATTGCCCAAAGGTTAGGAAGTGTTCAAATCAAACTGACATTGTGTAGGCTAGTTCTGTAGGTGATTATATATATCACATTTGGGGGGCGAATAGCATATCAAATCACTTGCCCAAAGGTGTGATGAGATGATGCACCCGCCTGTCCCGCAGAGTGGAAGGTTGCATACGTAAAACACTCTGACCCATCCATTCTAACCCTAAATTGGATGTGGAAATATTAAAGTTAATAAAATTGAAGGTCTCATTTGATTTATACGTCCATGGTGTAATGCAGATGGACGGACAGTTTATCCAGAAGCATCTGACTGGGATTGAGCCCCTAACCGGTTCCAACTATGGCAACTGGAAGATGCAAGTTGAAATAGTACTTGGGTGTCTTGACTACGACTATGTTCTCACTGAAGATAAGCCAGAAGAGCCTGATGAGTCATCAAGTCAATCTGAAAAGAAATCTCATGCTAAGTGGGTCAAAGCCAACAAGCTTGCAATGCTGATCATTAGAGCATCGGTGGACCAGACTATTCGTGGAGGGATTCCGGCTTGTGAAACTGCTAAGGAGTTGCTTGAGACCATCAAGAAGCAGTTTGAGGGATCCGTTAGAGCGAGACAGTACAATTATCTGGTCAAACTCATTAATCTGAAATATGATGGAAGTGGTGATGTTCGGCAGCACATTTTGAAGGTCTCTCAGTTGATCATTCGTCTCAGGGAGTTGGGACTTCAGTTAGAGGATGATCTAATGGTTCATTTTGCAGTCGCTTCTCTACCAAGCAAATTTGACACTTTTAAGGTGAACTACAGTTCTCAAGACTAGAAATGGGACTTGAATGAGCTTATTGTTGTATGTGTTGCCGATGAAGAGCGACTGAAAATAGAAAAAGCTGAGATGGCAAATCTAGCACATGACAAGCTTGGACCAAATAAGGCAGGAAAGAAATCCTTCAAGTATCAAGGGCACAATAAGGGGAAGAAGTCTTTCGGTAATCTTTCAACTATTTCTAGCACTTCTTCAGCAAGTGAAAGGGTTGAATGTTTCTTCTGTAAGAAACCTGGTCATATGAAGAGAGATTGTCTGAAGTATAAGCAGTGGCTGAAGAAAAAGGAAGAGAATAATCCACAGTCGGAAGGCAAGGGCAAATGAGCAGCTGTTTTTGGGAAACTCACAGCCCTTGGAGGTGGAGCTCGTTGGGATTTTCAGTATGCGCTTGGATTCTGGAGTTTCTTTAGTTTTATCAGACGCTTTCTATGTACCTTCTATGAGAAGCTTATTTCTTTTCTAGATTTTCTGAATCTGGTTATAGTTTTGTTTTTTAGAATAATTTTGTTTCTATCAAAATTGGTTTGGATGTTATCAGACATGGTTTCTTAATTGACGGTCTTTATAGATTAAATCTGGATGCATCTCTTCTTTCCCCTCTCTGTATGTCTGTGAATTCATTTTCTTCTGGTACAAAGCGTCCTAGGATTAATAGTAATTCATGAGTGAAGGTCTCCTTGACCTCAGTCATACAGATATTTGTGGACCTTCCCATTCTCTCTTATAGTGGTCAGCGATACTTCATCTCCTTTATAGATAATTTTTGTACTATGCCTATTTTTTTCGTCTTCACCACAAATATGAGGCACTGGATGTTTTCAAGATCTTTCAAGCTGAAGTTGAAAAAACAATTAGAAAGAAAGATTAAATCTGTGCGTTCTGATCGAGGTGGGGAATTCTATGGTAAAAGCGATCAGGACGGCACAAATCATGGTCCTTTCATTGAGTACTTGAGGTCACAAGGCATTGTTCCTCAGTACACTCTCCCAGGTTCTCCGCAGCAAAATGGAGTAGCTGAAAGAAGAAATCGTACTTATCAAGATGTTGCTCGCAACATGATGAGTCATATGGCTTCCGAGAAAACCCTGTCGATCGCTGCATATACCTCAAAATCAGTGGGAGCTGATTCCTCATTCTAGTATTATATGTAGATGATATATTGTTTGCCAGTAGCGATATTCATCTCCTACATGAGACTAAAGTTTTTCTTTCGAGGCATTTTGATATGAAAGACCTCGGAGATGCTCATTATGTTTTGGGCATCAAGATCCATAGAGATCGAACTAAAGGCTTGTTGGGCTTATCTCAAAGGGCTTACATTGAGAAAGTCCTTCAGCGATATGGCATGAAGTTTTGTGCACCAGGTGAAGCCCCAGTTGTTAAAGGAGATATGTTCAACAAATCTCAATGTCCACGAAATGAAGTTGAGCGTAGGCTCGTGAACTCTGAGGAGTATGTCTCTGCAGTTGGCAGTCTAATGTATGCGGTGTCATGCATCAGGCCAGACATCAGTTATATCGTGGGAATATTAGGCAGGTTTCAACAAAATCCTGGTGTAGCTCATTGGAAAGCTGTAAAGAAGGTTTTGCGGTATTTGCAGAGGACCAAGGATTTCATGTTGGTCTACAGAAGGTCTGAAAATCTAGAAGTCGTTGGTTATTCAGATTCAGATTTCGCAGGATGTGCTGATAGCAGAAAATCAACATCAGGTTATATATTTCTGCTCGCTGGAGGAGCAGTTTCCTGGAAAAGTGCCAAGCAGTCCTTAGTGACGACATCCACCATGGAGGCAGAGTATGTTGCTGTTTTTGAAGCAACATTGCATGCCTCTTGGCTCAAGAATTTCATCAGTGAACTAAAGGTGGTGGATTACATTCAGAGACCAGTAAAATTGTATTGTGACAATCAGGCAGTCGTACAGTTTGTAAAGAACAAGAATTTTTCTAGCAGGAATAAGCACATCGGTGTGAAGTACTTGTTAGTCCTTGATAAGGTCGAACAAGGATTGATTGAGGTTCCTCATTTGCCGACTCAGTTGATGATTGCTGATCCTTTGACCAAGGGAATTTCTCCAGGGCTCTTCAAGGAACATGTATCCAGTATGGGTATTTTAGAGTCTTTCGATTCTATATGATCAGTGAGATTCAGTTGTCGTAGTAGTTTTGTTTTGTTTTCAAGTACTATATTCTGGATTGCTTTGAGCTCATAAAGAAACTATTGTGCTAATTTTTAGCAGTTTGATATTTTCAAGCATTGTGTTCTTGGTCATTGTTGCTTGATATATATATTTTAAAGTAAAGAAAACTAAAGTTTAAAGTAAAGAGTTTCAAGTTAATTGTAAAGAAACTCGAATTAAAGACAGTGGTCCATAGAGTCATAAAGGTTAAAGTAAAGAGACTCTTAAATTTGTGCAGAAGCTGAATATGATTGGGCATCATATTTGAGGCTTTCGTTCTGGACTAAAGGTGATGGTTTTCACATGGCGGATGCCGGTAAAAGTTTCAGAACGGCATACATGTTTGTGTATGTTGCAGAGGACACTTAAGGGCGTACATCGGATTTGACCATAAGGGATGTACGGCTCTATTACACTCCACTAAAACCACCATAAGGAAAATGTCTTTAGAACATTAGTGGTACTAGCGGTTGGACCGTGGAGTGACCTTGTGCCATATTAGAGCATATAGTGTTTTCACGATCAACCATTAGTGGTACTTTTGTTTTAAGGAAAAGGTTTCGGAAACTATCCTAATTAGAATCATGGCAACAAGTTGTTTTCTAAAATAAATGGGTGCGCACCCGACTTTTGAAAGTTTTTGAAAAATTTAAATATTTTTTTTGAAACCGTATGCAGAAAAGAGACCTAATTCCCATCATTGGCTACGGGAGGAGAGAGGAGAAGACTTCCATTATTTTCGTCGGTGAACGGTAACTTTAATCTGAATTTCTAGTTCAATTATTCATGTCTAGATCGTTAGTTTATCCTACACAAAAACCTCTGAAAACACTTGGAAATGTCACTTCTATGAATCTTTAATTAATAAAAGCACTGTTGAAATAGTATAAGAGAATAAAACAGATTATTTAAATGCTGATTTTACTGTTACTATTGCGGCTGACCTATATTTCTCTTTTTTTTTTCACAAACAAATACAATAAATGGAAATCTATTCTACTGTTACTATTGCGGCTTTTTTTGTTTTTAGTGTGACATGGCGGTGAAATGGGGTGATTTCTTTGCGAAACAAACAGAAAAAAAGAAAACTGGTAAATGTCTTGAAATGTGATGAAAGCAAATGAAATATGACATTTCCATTTCCGATTTTTTTCGGAAAACAACCAAACAACCCCTAAAAAGAAACACACTCTCACACTTGCAAAACACTACGTCAGTGCCCTCACTGACTCTCATAAAAGTCAACATCAAGGACATTTAAGGGCTCAGATCAAATATACCACCCTTTCTTCACACGCCCGTGTACTGCACGGGCACGGGCATTTACTTCGGCACCAAAATAACAACCAGAACCCTTTCTTCACTTGACCTCCGTCTCTTGATCCTCCAAATCCGAAATGGAGCCCAGCGGACCCGGGTTCGGACCCAAATCCGGATCCACTAACAAGGAAGACAAGTGGTCGCTCCCATTCTGCACCATCGTGGCGGTGGACACGAGCGAAAGCATCAGCTACAGAGCCTGCTCCATCTGCGAGAGGACCCTCCCTGAAGACCCTTCCTCTTTCTGCTCCTTCTGCTCCAACAACTCCTCCGCAAATCCCGGGTGCAAACGCGTCTATCGGATCCTTGTAAATCCAATACCCACCTAAAAATCCTATTTCCATGTTCTTTTTTCTGATGACAGTAAGGAGAAATATAGGGAAAATTTGCAAAATAGTCCGTTTTTGCTAATTATTTAGCAAAATAGACCGTTTTGCTAAATAATTAGCAAAATAGACCTCTTTTTGGCCAATAGGCCAAAAAGATGTCTATTTTGCAAAACAGCTCAGAAAACATACGGGACTAGTAGTCCCGTTGTTTTAATCACGGATTAGTGAACTCAGAAAATTTTATAAAACATTGAGATGAACTCAGAAAACATATGGGACTACTAGTCCCATATGTGAAAGGACCCAACCAATACACTGGAACTTTAAAGTTATAGCGAGGATTGTGGGTTACAGTTTATATTCTAGCACGGATAGATCCTCGAGAATTGAAATGGAGTCCAACCCCACCGTCACCATCCATGTCTCCTCTTTCTTGGAAGGTGTGTTGTTTTCGACCAGGTTTACGGTGGAGATGGAAAATAACAGTTAGGACAGAGGTGCGCAGTGCGGAATTATATCAAGTCTAACGCCACAAATCTCTAATGATAATCACAATTTATAGGAGTCTATCCATTATCATAACTTTGGAGTTTTTTGCAGCGGTAAGGGCTTTAAGTTAGTGCTAGAACAGCTGTGTATGTCTAGATTTCGACCTATAAAAAGGGTGCTCAAACATGCAAAGGCATATTAGAGTGAAAAAATATAGCCCTTAACCCTCACTATAATTTTTTTCTGCTTAGACTTATGCCAAACTTGAGAGGTTTCTACCATATCATACTTAAGAGGTAATACATGATATAATGTCATGGTATGGAGGGTTTATGTGCGATTAGCCATTTATACGTGATTCTTCATTTTCTACTCCTTAACTATTAAGATATTTAAAGTTTAGGTTTTTGACAATACCTTTAATATTGTTAGAGTTAACTTTCCTATAGTGTATGTTTTATGCATATTTAAAAATTGTACATAATGGGTATGAAATGACAGCACATCTTGCTAAATAGGCTATCATGAGATAGTCACGTGATGAGGCTCATCTTGCCAATCATATCAAAATGTGTGGATGGTCTCACTACTCTTATCTATTGGTAGCTCATTTTACTAAATAAGTTGTCACCTCATATTCATCATTCTCTTAAAAATATTAAACATCCAAAAATTCAGGATAATTAAATTTTACTTTACGGAAATTAGGTGTAAGGTTGTAATTTGTTTAGCAAAATGAGCTACCTAAAAGACAAAGATTGTATTTCACAAATACATGATGATTTAAAAGATAGGAATATTTGAATCAGTGCAAAACATGAAGATTGGGGACTAATGTATTGAGCTAAGAGACTATTCTCTACTACCACACTTGTCTGGTTGCACTACTTTTTTATTTACGACTTATTTTGCTAAACGAACTTTCAGCTCATACTTAATAGTACACTAAGACCAATCAATTGTGATTTGTGCTGCTCGGTAGGTATCCATTGCTACTACCGACGAGGTAATCGTGGTGATCTTCTTCGATCGCGTCACCCGTGTCCTCTTCGGCTGCTCAGCCGACGAATTCTTTCACTTCTGCAGGCTCCATCCATTCGCGGGTGCGCGCTCTCTCTCTCTCTCTCTCTCTAAAATCCAAAATGTTCTCTCTTTCGTTTATCGTCACTTATTTTGGTGTGTTTTGTGAGTTTCAGCCGAAAAGGCAGCAGAGGTATTAGAAGGGGAAATGTGCAGGCTTACACTGTCGAAGCCAAAGAGCAGTAATGCTCAGCATCTCCGTGCTGCTTCCGTTGTTCCCTTGCGCACTGGATTTCGCCCTGTGATCGATACTTTGAAGCAAATGTATGGGATCGAGACTTCTTCCAGCGGCATGAAAAAAGAAAAATGATATGTGATTGTTGTGTGCAATCTGATGTTTGACAGACTTCTGCCTTCTTCCAGCGGCATGAAAAAAGAAAAATGATATGTGATTGTTGTGTGCAATCTGATGTTTGACAAACTTCTGCCTTACTTAATCGATCGTTTTGTTTAGATTACAGGATTTGTCAATTGCTTGCAATCGATCAGTTGTCGGTTTCTTGTGGCTTCAAATGAGAAATGCCTCAGAAATGATCTCTTCAACAAGCCGCAACGCTTGGTTGGTATAAGGTAGCATCGAGTAATTACTGATGGAGAAGAGCAATTAATTTATCAACTAATTATTTATTTGTATTTTTATTGATTCACATCACATTGTCCAGAGACAGAGGCTAAGTTATAGCTTGTTGTTGGAGTTGTGGTGTTCTAAAACTATATCTTATGTAGAAAGGTAAATCTCTAACCTACATGTAGCATGTAGTCGTAGTCTCTATCTATATATATTAGCGCTCTATCTTGTAATTGTAACTTGATCAGAAAGAAAATAACAAAACCTAAGTGTAGCCAAGGACGTAAGCAAATTGCCGAATCACGTAAAAATATTTATCTTCTGTTATTGCTTTTTTTGTCCTTGACTTCTCTCTCGCTTGTAGGAATTTTGAGTCCTAACACTTGTATCAAGCTATCTCCTTTGATGCAACAAAGGAGAATAAGGAAAATCGCCCACATCCAAGTTCAAGTTTGATTTCAAATTAGCACCATGCGTAGCTACAAGAATAATACCTAAACATTAAATGAAAAGGCCAAGCACTCATGTAATACATGCAAGATTCCTCAACATCACCATTCAGTAATATCCGAAGGATTCAGCAACAAACAATTATGTAAAGGATTCGGCAACGTCCTTCATAAGGCCCGGGTTATCCTTGCAGAAGGCAACAAACTCGTTATAATCGATATATCCATTGTTGTTGGTGTCGAGTTCGTCCATCATGCTCTGCACCACAACCACATCGGCTGATGTTGAGCCGAGAGCACGTAGAGTTTCCCCGAGCTCTGTCGAGGATATTTTGCCATCGCCGTTGATGTCAGAACGCTTGAAAATCCTCTGCATATCTTCTTCTGAGATTCCATTCTCCATGCTTTTGCTAATAGAAGCAACGAGAAAAGAAAAAGGAAATAACAGGACAGAGGGAGGGGCCTTGTACAAGGAGAGAGTACTGGAGAGTTTGTAAGCTTTGTGGGGTTGAGCGTTGGACGCGGGTGTTCTCTTTTGAAACCACCACTAGAAAATAAATTGATTAAAAATAGTACTTCTCCAAATGGGTATTTCATTTATTGGTCTGTTACATACTTCATAATCTGAATTTAGTCCAAATCATTAAAATTGATATTTAGCCTCCAATCTCTAGTATATATTTCAAATTAGTCAATGCAGTTATCTGCTATGTGATTTAGAAGAAGGTATCCAGTAGGGATGGCTCATGGCATTAAATGTGCACCTAAAGGATATCAATCATTGGATCATTGGACTTCATGATTCGTGCATCGATTCAAGGATTGATACCCTTTGGATGCACATTAATATCATGGGTCGTCTTTACTAGATACTTCCTTATAATTTGGGAAGTAGCTTGTGGATAAAAAAAAAATTGCTAGCGGTAACACATCATATCCCAAATTTGGTCAAAAAGAGCATGTTTGTGCACGAAAATAGCTATGAAGTAGCTAGAGTAAAGATATATCCCAAATTTGGTCAAAAAGAGCATGTTTGTGCACGAAAATAGCTATGAAGTAGCTAGAGTAAAGATAGTAGATGTTACTTCTACCGTTCTACTTGTTTGTGCACGAAAATAGCTATGAAGTAGCTAGAGTAAAGATAGTAGATGTTACTTCTACCGTTCTACTTTCAAGTAAAAAATATATTTCCGGCTAGAGGTTGAAGATGATCTCTCATCTAGTTAACAGGTTCTTTGGAGACTCATTCTTTATCATCCTCCACATTGGAGGATGACTCGATAACTGTGCTAAACACATGCATGTTTATGATCACAATTTATTTCCATATCTAAAACAGGAGACTAACTACATAAATAGTGTCAAGAAAGCAGTTGGAGGTGGATATTTTTCATTTTCAGGTTTGTGTTAATCAACTATTTTGTTTGAATTAAGAAATTGGAATTGTTGTAGTTCTTGATAAATATCAGTGATGTAGGACAACACAAACCCTAAAAAACCTTTTCTGATAATATAAAAGCAAAGATAAAAGCCTACATTAATTCATCCCGTTATGTACGGTATAAAACAGTGCAAAGGTATCAAACTCTCTTCTTAGCCTATTTATTTGAAAGCAAAAACTTATTATTTTAGTTTTGGCATACAAATTTTTGCTCACCTTTTCTTTGGAGAGGTCTACCTAATTCTTTGAATCATGATTGCGTTTATCAACACTTTTTATTTACATCTATGATAATGGAAGTTGGAAATATACCACTAACAGTCTGTAATTGATTTGCTATAATATAATTCTACTTCTCAGGCAAATTTGTTCCTGGTATATTAATCACATAGCTAAAATATAATGTGACAATGCGAAGGCTTATATCTTGTTTCATATGCAATAATAATTTTTTGATATGCCACGGCATAAATGTACATTCACACCATTAAGAAATGAAGAAAAAAAATTAGTTTATATGTGTCAAAATGTTATAGTGAACAATGGCTTTCCATCCCTCGCCTAAATATGTGCTTCGGCAGAATGATATAATCATATAAACAGCATATATATATGCAAATATACAACCGTCGAAGCTTGAATCTTCTATGATAATCATACATTAGTTACAATATCAGAATACAACAAAACCTCGAGGCAAGGTTCGAATCGCCACCAATTAACAATATCATCAGAGAACAGACTACGACCTTACTTTAGCTAGCCGTGCTCTGATCTCATCTAGTTCTCCCTCATCATCAACTCCCTCTGCAATGGCTTCTGACTGCAACATATAACCCATATTTTCTTTTAGCTCTTTGCGGTACAGGATAATTGCAGATACACACCTTGTACTATGAGGGTGTAGCCACTTGTGCCTCTAAGATATTTTATTATTACTTACACCCTGAACTCAAAACTCCGGACGATGTTATTTTCCAAGTTAGCTTATAAGATGATAAATTATCCTATACTCTCGGTTTTAGGTTAAATTTCCAAGTTAGCTTATAAGATGATAAATTATCCTATACTCTCGGTTTTAGGTTAAAAAGAACAAAAAACAAAAACAAAATTGACCTCAAATTTGAGATTATCCTATACTCTCGGTTTTAGGTTAAAAAGAACAAAAAACAAAAACAAAATTGACCTCAAATTTGAGGCTAAAGAAGTAATGGCGTCTAAGATTAGGGGGTTGTAAGTGCAATTTTTAAAAAAATAACAATTAGGGATAGTAAGTAGAACATGTATAGCACAAGGGGTGTACCAGCAACCTCGCACGAATGTTATGAAAGAAAAAAAGAAAAGAGAGCGCTTAGCAATTATATCAAAATACCTCTGCAGCAGTTGTTTGGCTTGTTGAAGGTTGCTTTATTATCTCCTTTCGTGCAGCATCCGGAAGCTGTGACGCAGTCTCGCCTGCTATTGCTGCAAGAACTTTTTCGACCTCTTCTTCTGTTTCTTCCTCCATGTCCTCAGAGTCCAAAGCTGAATCAACGGCATCATTCACCATCTCTTCGATCACCCCTGCCTGTAAATAGGACCAAGAAGTTGAGAATACAAGTGCATGTGTCACACTTTGACCACATGTTGACAAAAAAATTTTAAGAAAATGGGTATAAGGTAGCAGCTCATTTTGTCAAATAAGCTGCCAAGAAATGCATTGGTGCCTTGGTGGTGAGGCGCACCCTGCTAATCAAATTGAAGCATGTGAGTCTCAACAATTCCACCTCTTGACGGATCATAACCCACACCCTCTTTACAATGGACCTCTTAGCTATGCAATGTCCTAATTCTACATTTCATATTTGTCGAGAAATATCTTAATAAGTGTTTTGTAGCAATTGATTAATGTGTTTGATCCTGTATAGATTTGGTGGACTAATATAACCAAAATGCCTGTTCATCTTTCACGCCCTTTGCCAATAACCCGGCCTCAAGCTAAAAATAAATGCACCACTCAAATTAGACCTTTTTGCCATTAGCTCTTATCCGCATCAGCAGCCATTAACAGAATGTACATTTTCATGTAAGGGGCCTGTGATCTTTAACCGTCTCTTCTCGATATCCCAATTATTCTTTCAAATCCCAATCTTCCAGATCTCTGTTTTTGAATGGGCTGTTTGGTGTTTGGATTTGTATTTTAAATTTATGACAACATAAAAAAAATCCAAGAAATCATCAAGAATCCAAATTTTTAAGTTTGTGTTCGGTTTGTAGTGGAAAGTTGGTTTTGAAAAGAGACCGAGAATTATTGTTCGTTCAATCATTTATTGGTGCTCTTGCAGGCTCAGATGCTTCTCTGATCTTAGATCTTTGTTCAATCATCAAAGAATACTTGTTTGTTCGGAAAGAGAATCTAAGAATCCAAGAAATCATCTAAGAATTCTTTGTTCAATCATTTATAGATCAAAACTGATTGAACTCTTGATTAGAGGTGGAATATGCATTTTCTTTTGAAGCTTTTGGGCATTCACTGAGATCATCAGTTAAATTCCCAACTTGATATATCTACACATATGACAAATGAGTTGATACCGCTTATGATCAAAGTAGAAATTTCTTCTTGCGTAACTTGCGAGTTCTAAGCAAGTATGCAACATACATCAAGGTGAAAGTAAACTGATAACCTGGAAGCTCAAAGAAAACTTGTTTCTACTCCAAAAAAACTAAGAGGAGCAGGAAAAGGCTCTTGGAACAAATGGAGTAATACCAAGTGCTGCGACTAACTTGGGATGACCTCATAGGTACACTAATGGAACATGTGTAGTGTTAGATATCAAGATGGAACAGAAAACAATGCCATGCCAACGAAGAGATTGTCCATAAGAATATCAACTCTCCATAATGACACAAACAAATTCATGGATCAAGAGGCGCTTCTTTTACACACACACACACACAATATCATCCAATGTTGGCAAGCTAATTGATTAAGAAAAAATGTCCACTTATAATGTGGTACACAACAATTGCAAAGTGACGGCAAGGCAACCCCATATCAGCATATGAATGAGATGTACTACTGCCTACTGGTGTAGATCTTAACAAGCTGATATATGCTATGTGGTCATACTATAACATCACGAATGTTCCTGAATTCTATAGCAGGTATGTTGTCAATATGCACGTAAAGCCAACACTAAATTCATATACCCATGAGAATGGCTGAAGGAAATTCAAAGGTTGTTGCATGTGGCTGATGAGTCTGAACAGCCCAACGTGAGCAGAGTGGATGTTTTCTCAAATAAATAAATAAATAACGAATAAATAAATATATATACACATATATATGAAGATATTGGGTACAAAATGAATATTTAAGAGGCATACTTTTGTCCAAAATGTTTCCAAAATTGCATTTTGATAAACAACATGGTGCTTTGCTAAACTGACTTTTTTCTTAAAAGTTTCTTTCAGAAATAACCCAAAAGCCAAAAGTTAGCATGTATATATGGTTTCAGACAATTACCGCAGCAGAAATATTGGAAGCCCGCCATAAAATGGTAAATTTTCTATAAACAATGCAACATTTAAAATCTATAGGACAGTAGAACATGGAGCAACAAAAAAACATGCTGCATCCTGCATGTCTTCGTAGATAACATCTTGATTATCAGCAAGAATACAATCAATGCATAGATGCCCTTTGCTAAGAAGCAATATTTTATCTGAGCTCAAAGACAGACAATGTATCAAAACATCTATAATGATTCATTAATGAATGACATGGAGTATAGTCATAAAAAATAATATAAAGTAGACCGTAAAAATGCAGTAACAAATAAACCTTGTTTTATTATCTTTATAATGTGAATAAGCCTCTCAAAGTTAATCTTAAAATTTGAATACTATAGATGATGGAGAGTAATCATGGAAAATCGAGGTATATGAGTCAACATCAAATGGATTACCTTGGTCATTTCTTTACTAAATTCTTGCATTGTAGCAGCAACTTCTGGAGCTTTCATGAGATTATTGACAAGCTTCATGACCTCTGCGCTCTTGGATAAATGGCCCACAGTTCTTGCAGTTGCTGAGAATAAGAATCAGCACTGGGAACTTATTATGGAGTTTTCCAAGTCAAACCAATACAATAGTATTGCAAGTATCACACTGAATATGAAAGCATAAAACTATCATAACTAAGAGTCACTTTATATCATATAAAACATCCTCAAGCTTATGAACATCACTACTTATTTGTTAAAACATGGAAAGGAAAATTAGATAGATAGAAGCTAAGTAGAACTGAAGAATACAGTTAACGTTAATAAAGTGCTGATGAGGTACAAAATAATCCTTTTTTCGATACATTTCCATATCCTATTGCTGCCTCGGAAAAGAAAGAAATGATAAGCGAAGGGGCCTTTCTATGTATTGAAAGGTTGAAAGCCTTTAGAAAGCCTTAGTAGGCACATGGTTTGCCTCGTGCGTTAACCTAGGTTGCACGGTTATGGGTGCAGGTGCGGACATGGGGCATGAAAAATTTGTAAAAGGCAGGATATGACCCCCCCCCCCCCCCCCCAAAAAAAAAAAAACAAAAAAACAGGCACACTCCCACAAAGAATTAAGAATCAAGTCAAATCAAGCAACAAATTAAGGTTTAACAATAAAAGTTTACTTTTGATAGCATGGGATATGATGGGTATTTTTCAAATAGTTTAGTAATAGTTTTGGGGTTTGGGTTCAAAAACCTTTTGGTTTTGAGCTCCATATACCAAAGAAGCTAGTTTAGGGTTACAAGTAATGGGGAAATTGGGTTTTGCTTTGAACCACACGTCGCATGGCTAGTCCGCTGTGAATCCATGTCCAACACGTGTTCGACACGAATATAGCACCCAAAACGAAGTGTCCGGGTAACCTAGGCTGTAACTAATAGACCATGTGCACTAGATTCAATTGGTAGGTAACCCAAATCATACAAGCATTATCGAACAGGTAAATAAACTGACACATTAAAATTCTGACATGTCAATGGCACAGGGCTTTCATTATGTTATTAAGGCTAAATTACGGACAACTACCTGAGTCTTGAGTATCCACAAGACTACTTCTTTGTCATATTTGTGAA
Organism: Asparagus officinalis; assembly: GCF_001876935.1. Classification (NCBI taxonomy): domain Eukaryota; kingdom Viridiplantae; phylum Streptophyta; class Magnoliopsida; order Asparagales; family Asparagaceae; genus Asparagus; species Asparagus officinalis. The sequence continues at coordinate 63,358,553 of NC_033803.1, read as the reverse complement.
ACTTACCATACTGGTGCCAAATGAAGCACAATTACTCCAACTTCCTAACTTTTCACTTAATTTGCTTGCTAGCCAATATAGATTTAGCATAAAGGTTTTCTTTAATACCACCAACATCTTTGCACTATCTTTCTCGTCACAGCATCTCCCGGAACGCCAACCACCCATCAGCTCCTCTAAATCTTAACCATTATCCTCCTCTCACCTAATATCTCCTTCTCCAAAACCAACATTTCCCTTCCTATCCATGTCTCACGCCTCTACACCAAGCTCCACAATTTTGCAGATCCAGTAAACCTTGACCAACACAAGCTTCATTTGGGACAGGAGATTTCATGTTGAAGAAGTTTGGGTTTGGATCATGTAGAGGATTAACGTTGGAAAGTTAAATTTTGAGGTAGCTAAGAAAAAGAAGTGTTTGAAGTGTAGTACTATTTTCATAGTGGAATGCTAAAGGTTCGTTGTCTTGTAAAATATATAAATCTACAACGAGTTAAGACTATTTTGGAAAAAAGAAGATTGTTCAAAGGAAGAATACAGACGATATCATTAGAGCATTTTAGTATTATTATTTAATTAGCTGTCTACAGTATTTGAGTGGATCTATAGCAGTAATCATATGGATGGAAGGTGGGAGAAGTTTCTCTTTAGTTAATCTGTAAGATACAAAATCAATTCAGGCTATATGAAAAGTAAAGGAATCATGTAACTTTTAATCTAACTAGTCTAAACAACAGGGACATAGAAAGGACAAGTTCAAATTGACTTACCAACAAGTTCACCAAGATGCATTGAAATTGAATTCAGTTGTGCTTTATTTTCATAAAGGCGGTTCACAGCATGCCTCGACCTCACAATTTCCTTAGCAAGAATCTATAATAGGAAAACAACTCAGTGCTAGGTGGAGGAAGTGCAACAGAATAAGAAAAGAAAGTTCCAGCCGTTGGATGTAGTAATACCAGACAGACGTAGGTAAACAGGTCTGCAAGTGAGAATAACAGATATGGCATAGATCTGGTATTAGAAAGTATACACTTTGGCAAATTTTAGATGATTTTGCTTCTCAAAAATTAAAAACTGATAGCTACTGAGAGAAAATGTTGAAAGCAATATGGGCAACAGAAAAGAAGTAGTACTGTAATTGAAGCAAAATTAAAGCTGGTATACCCAATCGAAATGGCTTAATAGCATGTTATTTATCCTACTACCTAGTACCTACATATATTTATTCTATATTCATGGATCAGATCATTGACATCTCAGCAACTTCTGCTAGTCTCTTAATACAAGATGTGATGGCAAATAGAAAATTTTAGTGAAAAGTTGGGAGTAACATTAATTTTCTGAGTGGAGACCTGTAAGATAACTGAAAAGGAGGAAACAACCTTTTCTAACGAACATATGTTTACTACAAATGAGTGAAAGGGGAAAAAGGAATGTTCAAAAGAAAACATAATATTTTGGTGGTTTATGTGACTTCTATGCACGTTACCTGAGATGGGAAAACAAAAAATATTCTTTCCGTGTAATTGTTATTCTGCACATAAATCTTTTGAAATTGTCAGTTACATGTGTTGCGTCATGTCCATATGAATTTATTTTCTATTGTTTTTAAAGAAACAAGAGCATAAGAACATCAGTTAAGTTGGAAGGTATGACAAGCTGATAAGCTAGTAACCTCAGTGGCAAAGCATATATAAACCCATGTATGATGACAAGAAACCAAACCATAACCATCAGACTATTTATTAACCAGTCCCATGATCCATAAACTAATTAATGCCATCTATATTAACTAGTTCAAGCAGATAAAATATATAAATCCCCTGTGTCCATCTTTATATTATTATGTAGACACTTTTTGGGTCTTGTAACTCGACCAGCCATGCGCAATCATCAACGAAGACACGATCCCTAGTTCCCTACAATTTAGTTTTGAAAAGGAAAAAAAGATTCCAAATGGAACCACAATTTCAAGATTCCTTAGGCTTTGCATGTTCAAATTTTCAACCGTGCTTCTGCAGAGCCAAAAATTACTTAGATCTGAAACATGGTCTCCTTGCATTAATTCTTTCTAGTTTTTCCAACAACATCAGTGATACTTTTGATACTTAAAATGGATTAACTCTAGAGTAGATCAAGTAGTCTAAATTAAGGCATGCCCGGTCTTTTTTACAAGTGTAGAAAGGTCAAGTGAAGAAAGAAAAAAAAGAAAAACAACTAACTGATAATCTAATATAGGAGATATGTCACCCCATCTTCTAAGTATTAAATATCTAAAAAAAACTGTTCTCAGTAATCTCCTGTGTCTGACAAGGATTAAGATTGTAGGCTTAAGCAGGAACCCCCTTCAAAAATAGAGATCAAAACAAAGGTTTAAATTAGCTACTCCACCCTTAGAAAAGCTTAAGCAAATCTTGTGCATAGCAAGGGGCTGCGCAGCGTAAAAGTACTCAACTCTAACACAAACAGAACGATTATCTCTTAACTCGTATAGAAGCACATTTGCTAAACCCCTCAATCTTGGGACTGACCAGAGACTTCTATTAATCCTTCATTACAAATCCTTGTTCCCTTCCTATTTGGCATGGTAAATAGGAATTAAGCTCTCACAGTCCACTACTCAATAGTTACCAAAGAGCAACGCCAAACCTCATATGCCAAAAGTAAAATCGAAGGTGATGACACAATCTAAGCCCTAGCTACCTGGGCAAAGTTTTCACCAAGAAGAAAAAACTTGTTAGAATATAAAATTATAACTGTCAACCCTCACCACAGCTTCAGAGTTTTGGTGTAGTGGCCAGATCATTATGGTATCAGAACTACCCATCTGAATCTTGTTGGCCACAAACTTCTAAGAGGATTTATAATAATAAAAATTTGACATCGCGGCATGAGTCCCGGACTCCGCCCAAAAAGGGCCTTCAACCTACGGAGTCATGTTAGAATATGAAATTATAACCCACAATCCCCAACACAACTTCAGAGTTTCGGTGTACTTCTAAACACCAACAAGCTATATATTAGGTTAATTGACTTCGTGTTTGTAGCGAAGTATCACGATTTTTTTCACACCAAGATGAAATACTGAGACTAAAATATTTTTTTTTAAAATCTGAAGAAAGAAACATCGATTATACCTTCGCTGAGGCCATATCGTTGCGCTTAGCCGCATCCTTGATCGCTTTCTGAACGTTCTTCTCCTCTCTCTGAACATCTACCCAAATAAAATAAAATAAAATAAATAAAATCAGACAAAAAAATTCAAAGAGAAATCCGAGATGGAACCCTAGATCAATCGATCGACGAGAGGAAACTCGACGCTTGCCTGCGCTCGACGTTGCGGCACTCTTTGCCGGAGCTTCCGCTGCCATTCTCGTGCTGCTGAGGGTCTGGCTTCGGTTTCAGCAGATTCTTCACCGTCTCCATCTCTTTCTTCGATCAGAGGAAGGGATGAACGATTTCGGCTCTCAGTTTGGTGATTCTTATTATTATTATTATTATTATTATTATTATTATTATTTAAATAATTTTTGGGATTTGTTTTTGATCTGAAGTGGAAGGGGGTTGATTCTTGGGAAGGATGGCACGTGGTTTCTCTTTTCGTAAAAAATTACAAATAACTGCCTCAACTTTTGATAATTACAGAATAGGGTTTAGTTGTAGGATCATCTACACTTTGCATAAATTATGATAATTTTTACGGATTTTATCGATATTAATCCGTCGTATCATTGAAACGTCCCTAAATTCCCAAAGTTCTTAAATCGTTGAAATTACTATTAGGTTCACTAATTCTGATAAGTTTTCTCCCAATCACGAGTGGAATTACTGACTATACGGACGAACTCAATACAACTTATGAAACTGGGGAATTGGAGGAACCTAATAGCAGGTTAATGATTTGAGGAGCTAATTTCAAAATTTGAACATTTGGAACTAATATTGAAAAAGGACATTTTATATTTGTTATTTAAAAAAAAGCACTATGTTAAAGTAAAGAGCTTTGCTACGGGGACCCAAAATATGGGACTAATAGAGGGGACAAGTGAGGTGTCCCCCTCCTATTGGATAATGAGTTGGCTATCATTAATGAGTTCAATAAACATTGATGAGTTCAATAACCTTCACATCCATCCCTCCAATCCTATCCTATTTAAAAAAAATGGTTGACAACGCCATTAACACTATTAAGATGGTCCGTCGTGAAAATTTGAATTGGCGAGGTGGGGTTGGAAGACACCCCAAAGTTTCAGGGTATTTATGAAATTTGGCCTACAAATGACGCCTCTTAGGGGTTGTTTGGTTGTTGTTGGTAAAGTTGTGTATTTATGACACAACTTGGAAAGTTGTTGTCCACCTCATCAATTTTACTTTTATATTTTTCTTTGTTTATTTTTTATTCCATTGGAATCATAAATTGCTTGTTTGGTTTGTAAATGTAACTTTAATTGTTTGTTTGGGAAGTGTAAAAAGTGATCCCTACTCAAATGATCATATTGGTTGGAATTATTTTTTATTATTTTTTCCTGACTTTAATGTCAGCTTTCTTCTAAAATCATGTCTTTTTTTTATGAAATCACTTTACAAGCCACATCAGCATATGAAATCACTTTACACTATTTTCACAACTACAAACAAACAATTGAAAGTGATGAAAGCTGACATTGGGACCCACTTTTTTACACTTTCCATCCTTTTACATGGTAAAAACATACAACCAAGCAGCCCCTTATTCAATATGAACACACAAACTACTAGGATACTCAGATACATTAATATATTAATAAAGTATAGTCGCATGGAAAAAATAAGTAAAATTCCACCCTTTTGAACCCATTAGAATTTCTCAAACTATAAACATAATCATCTCAACAAATAAAAACATAGAGTAATTTTATGGAATTAAAATTGCTTCACTTCTACTAGACCAATTAATTCTTTTCTTCATGAGGCATTAGTTAAAATTGCTGCAAATCTTGGAATTATAGAACTAATATCTAAGGAGGTTATCTCTAAGTTAAGACCCTAGAGGCAGATACAGAGAACTTGGCTCCTTACATTGTTTCATACTTGGGTCTTTTTCGAAGTTTTTAATCAATTTCCATGAAGATATGATGCTTGAATATTACAGGGCTTAATGACCCTGTCAAGAGGAAGATTAGTCAAAGTTCGATTTTAAGAGTCCAAACTCAATGTCTCTAGAATTAGATCCCTTAATGCTATGGGTGGTAATAGGTTGAATGAATGGCTTAGCTTAGATGCTATTGAAACTAGAGGTGATGTGCTTCTAGAATTGTATTTTCTCTGTTTCTAATGTTTTTCTTCATAAGCCTTGTAATTGGAAGCTTGTGGCACTTTTTGCACCTTATGATTCGGAAGAAAGAAATGTGTGTCGGTAGGAGATTAAAAGAATTAGCCAACTCTTTCCATTGCCTTAGGTCATCTTTGGTGACTTTAATATGACTTTAAATGAAAGAAGTGGGAGAACTGGTTCTACGAGGGATATTAACTCCCACTAGTAGAAAATCACGTATTCTAGACGGAATATTCCAGACGGAATTTTTTCCGTCTAGAATGTATTAAACTAGACGGAAATTTTCCGTCTAGAATATTCCGTCTAGAATAAATATTCTAGACCGAAAATTCCGTCTAGAATAGTATTCTAGACGGTTACTTTATTTTTTATTTTTTTTAAAAAATAACCAGGTATTCTAGACGGAAATTTCCGTCTAGAATAGTATCCTAGACGGAAATTTCCGTCTAGAATACATAGATCAATTTTTTTAAAAAATTTCACCCAATTAAACCCGCGAATGCCCTACTTTCCCCCCTAAAACGAATAAATCATCCCCAAATTTGTTTTCATTTCTGGAAACCCCCTCCTACTCCTCCCTCCACCGCGTCCCCCTCCTCTCCCTCTCCCTCCGATCTCCTCTCCTCTCTCAAACATCAAGACCTCCGGTCCAGCCTCCCATCGCCACGCCTCCTGACCTCCGCTACCACCACCAGCCTGAGCCACCTCCGCTCCCATGGTCCCACCGGCCACCGCCAGCCGTGAGCCGCCTCCGCTGATTTTGGTCCAAAGGTCAATGTTTTAATCCATCTTCTTTTTAAGAATCAAATCAATTTCATGGTTCTTTCGAACATATTCGTGAAAAGCACTTTGTTGACCGTGAACCTCGAAATGAGTTACTGTTATCATCAATTTTACAGGTATTTGTGGGCATAGAAGTGATTTTTAACAATCAAATCTAGTTATTAGTCATGGGATCTCTGGGTGGCTAATACCTGGCAAAATCTTCCGTCGACATTTGACCGGCAGGTGATCTGAGTATCAATTTATAGGTCAACATGCTATTTACACTTGCACATTCTCCATTGCATAAGAATTTGATGTTCGTTTAACTATATTTGGTGTTTTGGGTGTTCTGATATTTAATTTAAGCAGAATGTGGGTAATAATTGACAAAATTGATTGTGATCGAGTGTGTTTGGGGTTTTAATATGAAATGCTATATGTGTTATTAACTATTCTGTTCAACATCTCTGATTTGTAGTTAAGATTAATTGTTAGGATTAAGAAGGAAATTTCTCTATAAAATATTAAAGACGGGGTATTGGTTAGTGGGCAGTTCTAAGCCTTACACTAGATGGTTTCTACGCAGGAATAATTGCTCCATTTAAACGTTGCAACTAGATAATTTGTAAAGATACATATATCATCTTAATCTCGAAATTTTGGTCTTTTGTTTGATTTGAAAAAATTAAAAGCTTTAGATGATATTGAATTGAAAGAATATTGTCTTAATGTCGAAAATGCACTCTTCTAAGATATCAATATTTATGTTTAATTGGAAATGAACAGAAGATTATGCTTACGTTACGATGTTTATTAGTTCTAAAGATATTCATTATCTTGCCAGGCTTTCCTTTGCATTAACTGCAAGAAAAATCAAAGAAAAGGCTCGGGTTGTAGCTATGGATCTGAGAGGTCATGGAAAGTCATCCACCGATAATGATGTGGACTTACCTATTGATGTATGAGCTTCCTTTCATCTAATTTTTCTTTAACTATTCATGTTTAATTTAAGCTATTTCTGTATCACATTGTCAACGCAAATAGTTTTTTTATTAAAGGAAAATATAACTAATTTTAGTAACTTGCAGACTCTATGCAATGATGTTTTGGCTGTTCTGAAGGCAATGTACGGAGACTCTCCACCTGCAATTATACTAGTTGGACACAGGTTTTTTTCTCTGGGATTTTTACTTATTATATCCATCATGTTAAGTAATTCACTTTAATGTGTTTAAATCCTTGCTCTATTCATCTTCTTTCTGACTGTTCCTGACATATATTGGACTATGAAGTGTGCTTCAGTTTTTTATGACAGTATATTACCATTCAAAGTGTTATTTAAATCAGAGACTTAGGTTAGAATGCATATATAATAGGTTAGAATGCATATATAATAGGTTAGACATATATAATAGGAATGTGCTGCGACTGTCAAGGCGCCATAGTAGAATACTTCTTGGTTTCGCATCTTTATTAACAAAGTATTGTTTGGGGCATAAAAGACTTTACACAATGATGAATACCCTTTACTTGCTTTGCTCTTTATTCAAATGAATACCTAAGCTGGACTCCTGAATAAATGCCACAAGTGAAGAGTCCATTCCACCATTTGTATATTTTTACTGTCTAAATAGGTCTAGAAATCACATCCTTTTGGCATTACGGTGGTATTCCCTAAACGGGCGGGCAATTTCCTACATATCATGTGTCATTGTACTACTTGTGCATGTACTCAGTTAACTATGTCTTAACATGATTCTCTGCCATGTTCTAGAATGTCAATGAGGAAAGTACTAAAGTTAATGACCTTTCACTTGTCAAGGAAAGGTTTTTGCTAAATGAGACTTGATTATTGAGTTATAGGATAATAAAAAAACATGCAAGCTCTCCTCCAGAGACATTTTAAGTCATTAGTATAATGTTAATGATGTTGGCCATCCATCGTATATATAATGGACAGTTATAAAGCTTTCCACTCTCTTATCTCTTTTAACTTAGTCACTTCCTCCATTTCGTCACTTCCTCCATTTCGGTCCATATTAAAATAGAATCAGGCCTTTTTATACTGTTGTTTATTGTGCTATATCTTACTGCTATGAACAATCACACAAAAGAAAAAACACACCAAAACAAATGCATTATGCAAATGCAATTACTCTTTAATTTGTGATGCCACCGATGAATTGGTAGAGAAGCAATATTTTGTATTTGGAAAAAACAAAGTATATTGATCTCTTTTGCCATGCATGTCTGTCGAGTTTGCTAATGTGAATGATCTCTTTTGCAGGATCCACTGGTGACTAAAGGTGCAAACACTGCATATATGGATATTGAACTGGTGGGTGAATGCTTTGGGGTCCTCTCATCATTTGGCCAATTCATAATGCACGTTAATTAGTGAATGTGTTACGTAGGAAATTAATGATTGGAAGAATCATTGTTCGACTACTTAGTTTGAAGATTTTTATGAGCTTTGGGGTTCAAATTGGTATTGTTTTTATGAACTGTTGAGCAATCTAAATTTGTAAATAATTTATGTATCTCTAGTATTTTGGTGAATGTATTATTTGAATATAATTGGATTTGATATTAGAATATAATTAGATTGTGTTGGATATGAATTCAATCTAGTATTGTTCAATGTTGTGTACATGCACCAAAAGTAGGTTCTGCAAAAAAAAGAAAAAAAAAACTACTGTAGCAAAGCATTCTAGACGGAAATTCCGTCTAGAATGCTCAAATTCCGTCTAGAATGCTTTAAAAAAATTAAAAAAAATTAAAAACATCAATTTTCGTCTATGATGAGTATCCTAGACGGAAATTTCCGTCTAGAATACTCATCCTAGACGGAAATTTTTTCCGTCTAGGATGTATTATTCTAGACGTAAATTCCGTCTAGAATATTCCGTCTAGGATGTATTCTAGACAGTTTTGAAATCCGTCTAGAATATTCCGTCTAGTATGTATTCTAGACGAAATTTCCGTCTAGAATACTACATCCTAGACGGAAACTTCCTAGACGGGTATTCTAGACGGAATTCCATCTAGAATACACATTCTAGACGGAATTTTGAGTATCCTAGACGGAATTTTCCGTCTAGGATACCATATTTTTTACTTGTGTCCTTCGATGAGTTAGTCGCCTCTGTTTTCCTTATGGACGTTCCTCTTAGTGGTCATCAATTTATCTGTTCCGATATGAGAGAAAATTGTTCTCTTGCCAGACTAGACAGATTCCCTCATCCCCTTAGATTTTGAATCGCACTTTCCTTGTCTTCTTCAATATGTTTTTCCCACAGCTGCTGTGATCATTCACCCATCATTTTAGACAATTGAGTTATCTTCTTAGGTCGATGTTTAGATTTGAAAAAGCTTTGTATGTTTATCCCTCATTCAAATCCTTTTTTGCTGATTGCTAGAATTCTTTTTTTCATAAGAAAGACCATGTTCTATCTTTTTCCTTGAAGCTGGAACTCCTAAAAAGAAGAATCAATTGATGGATTAAGCATGTATATGGTTTTGTTTCTCAAAATAAAAGAAAATTCCTTCATTCCTTGGAGTTCCTTGATGTTTTGGAGAAATCCAGACCTCTTTCACAATCTGAGCTTGAATCTAGACCCAGTTTTAAACATGATCTAATCATTAATGCTAAGTCTGAAGAGGTTTATTGGAGACAAAGATCTAGAGGGCTATGACTCAATGAAGGGGATAACAACACTTTTTTCCCCCATAAGATTGCTTCCCATCGTAGAAGGAAAATTTTCATTCCACATCTTCTTGCTAATGATATTATTATCTCTTCTAAAGTTGGTAAACAGGAGGCTTTCTATATTATTATCACTTCTAAAGTTGGTAAACAGGAGGCTTTCTTTGACTATTTTTCTAATCTTTTTTTAGCCAAGAGCTCTCCCTCCTTCTTTTCAGATTGGGCTTCTCTCTATGCACATTTCTTGGATGGCTTGTAATTTTTGAATATCCCTTTTACAAAAGATGCAATCAAGGCTGTTGTTTTTTGCCTCCACCATAAGTTATCTCTAGGTCCTAATGGTTTTCCTACTATGTTCTACGAAACATTTTTGGACACTATCAAGAATGATATTTTTTTTTTCCTTCCATAATGTCTCCTTTCTCCACTTCATCGATAACTCCCCTGTAACGCTCATCCCTAATGTGGAGGGAGCCTGAAAGTCAAAGATTTCAGGCTAACTAGCCTTTTTAATGGGTCTTTTTTTATGATTTTCACTAAGTTTTTGGCTAATAGGATTGCACCCTTCCTTTTTTCCTTAATGGATTCCTCTCAATCAGCCTTTCACAGTGTTAAAACCACCCTTGACTCTATCCTTATAGCTCATGAGATTCCAACATATGTGGACCTAAGAGAAAAGAAATCTATATGATTAAAATAGACTTTATGAAAGCTTTTGATTGTATCAGTTTGAATTATCTTAGACCTCCTTCATGCTAGAGGCTTTGGTTCTAAATGGTGTCGTCATTGGGTTGAGTTCGACCTGTCTTCCCCTAAGTTCTCTATTCTTGTCAACGATGTATCCTCTAAAACTTTTTTCTTGCTTTAGGGATATTAAGCAGGGAGACCCCTTCTCTCCAAGCTTTTTATCCAAGCAGCTAACATCCTCAATAAAATGCTAAAAGCAAGTGTTGCTTCTGGTGATTTATCCAAGCTTCACCTCAAAGGAAAGCTTAATAATGTTAGATCTCAAGGACTCTTGAATGGCAACCGATGGCATCGGCAGCCTCGTTTGCGTAGAGACACGCAATCTCAACAACAATAAAGTCTTGTGCTTCTCCGTGCACTCCCAAAGATGAAGTTTCTTCGGCCTTTGGGCCCATCAGGCAGCTTTTCAGTGAAATCCTTGTGTGAAATCATCACCAGTGAGGGCTTATCTTGTGCTGCATACAACTTTATTTAGAAGCCCATTTTACCTACCAAGGTCAAAGTCTTTTAGGGGGTGTTAGTCAATTGGGACATTTTCATACAAAATGAGATAATTATTAAAGTGGAATAATATTTCGCTAGTGGGATATTTTAGTGGGATAACTAGGAACAATTTTATGAAGCGGGATATTTTAATAAAATAACGTGGGATAATTTTTTATAATTATGAAGTATATATTTATGCATTTTGAAGATATAAATACTATTTATGTATTTTAAACTTACAACTATTAATTGATAATTGCTTACAAGAATGTTCGTTACTATTAAATAACTTTTGGTTAGACTATAAGATATTGACAATTATTATTATGATGATGGTCTAATGATGGTGATAAGCATAATAGGAAATAAGTAAATAAAAAATAATAAAATAAATACGAGTTCTAGTTTTTTACCACATAGTTCCAAGCTAAAACTTGAAATAATTTGAGAGACTAGAACTCTCATTTTTGTATAGAAAAATAAAAAAAATAGGATAATTTTGTACAATTATCCCAATTCTAGTTTTGTTAAAGTTCTGCTTGACTAACACTGTAAAATTTTATTCTAGTTTTAGTTCTATGTGACTAACACCTTAAAATTTTGTTCTAGATTTAGTTCTATGTGACTAACATCTTAAAATTTTATCTCACTGATTATCCCAGTTCTAATTTTAAGTTCTAGGTGACTAACCCCCCCCCCTAACTTTATTTAGAAGCCCATTTTACCTACCAAGGTCAAAGTCTTTTAGGGATTCCTTGTAAACGTAAGTTTCAAACCAAGTCTAACTAACCTATCTATTAAAGGTTGGATAAAAAGTACAAATTGCATTTTCTGCGAGTCTTTTGTTGAATCAGATGCGCAACTTTTTTGGGACCGCAATCTTGCCAAATTAGCATGGAGTCCTCTTCTGAACCGTTAGAATTAATATAAAACTATAATCTTTGATCCTCACCATAACTCTGGAGCCACCGTTTTGGTGTAATGTTTAGATGAACTAAATTTAAAATGGTATCAAAACAACCCAGGTTCAAACCCCACTGACCACGAATTACATACGGATTTTCTAAAAATTGACACCGCTACGTGAGTCCAGGTTTCGACCCATAAAAAATATGATCTTCAGATTTTGACAGCATCTTTTTGCGTCCTTCATTTTAGACATCATAGCCCAACAGCTCCGGTCCATCCTGTTCCCAATTTTCTGCTGGTGTGTAGGGAGCGCTAGCAACAATCTTATTATTTTTAGAGAGATTTTTATTCCAGCTCAACAGTTATCAGCTAATGTCGCGCGCTTCATTATGTTAGTTATGGACAGGAAATTCTGCAAAGAAGAAGGCCACCAATCTTCATGAAGCGGCCAAACATCAAGATTTTCTAACCTTGATACAGGGCGATGACGCTCGCTATGGTCGGAGACAACTTCTGATTCATAGGCTCTCCTTCTTTATGTTTTCCAAACTACATGTAGCTTGTTTTTTTGCGTCAAAAAAAGAAAAATATTGATGCAAATTTGCAGGTGGGAAGTAAAAAAAAACACAGTCAAATATAATTTTAAACCGACAAGTATGATAACCGTGAGAAAAACTAATGCTGTCTTCACATTGTCGCCCTTGATAAACAAGCAATCATACTTTTTTTTATCCCCCACCCTTTCCAGTGTTGCAGAAACAAATTAGCTATATTTGAATACTAAATTAAAAATAATGACCAATGAAAAGCAAAAAATGGAGTTCTCATCTCACAAGGTATCCCACAACTAGATGCATCTCTCTGTGCCTAATCATAAAGCCCTTCTTCTTGCCATATATCTACTAAGAAATCGATCATCTCCTGCAGTTTCATCAAAGTTGGCGAACGGTGTAGATGATTGAAATTCACAAAATAACTAACTGAAATTTAAGAGGAGCAATGCAAAAAAAAAAGGTTAATTGTGGATAGACCCTATATGATCATTGTTTTGAACTTACTACTACCCATCTAATTTAAGTTTTGCAGATGGGACCTCTGAGTGAATGTTTTTTCTTCTCTTTTTTTTACCCTCATGTCAAAAGGATTCTTGTCCTTCGAGGGTAAAAAGCGTAAACAAAAAATTTCACTCAGGAGGTATATCTGCAAAAATAAAACTTAAGGGGTAGTAAGTTCGAAACAACGATAATACAGGGGGCCTACTCACAATTAACCAAAAAAAATTAGAAGTGTTTGTAAGGACTTACAGATAATGGAATTGGTTGTGAGAAAGGATGATTGTTTGTGAGCAAGTCTTCATAAGTTGTGGACCAGCTGGAGAAAGTTACAGATTAAAGAGTTTAAATAGCTTCTTTCAAATATTAATCAAATTTATCCAATTGCTAAAGATTTTTTTTCTCTCCTCAGAGGGAATGCAATTGAAATAATCACACATGGTTGAAGGCATACATGTAAACATATATAATACAAAATTAAATGTCAAGTTGCCAACATAGTTTTAGCAATTTGACACCCAAAATTCTTATTTCTTCTGCTTTTTCAAAAGTTTCTCTGATACTAGTCCTTTAAATCTTTAATATTTTGAAGTTAATCCCTTCGATCATGAAAATTGATACTAAGTCCCCCAATCCTTATTTATATCTGCTATTGCTATTCCTGATTGCAGGGATCAAATTGAAACAAAAACTAATAAGAATTGGGGACCTAATAGCAATATCAATGATTTGAGGGACTAAGTTGAGACCACTTACAGGACCTAATAGCAATTTCAATGATTTGAGGGACTAATTTCAAAACACTAAAGATTTAAGGGACCTAATAGCAACGTTTGAAATCTAATGTTTTCATCTATAACGTCTGAAAGCAAGCATATGTGCAAGCGTTTTAAATCTGGCTGAATATTTGACAATACATTCCGTACCCTGCTAAAAAACTGATCCTTGTTTACCAACCACACATTGTCTAACCAAATCCAATTCTCTCTCGATACGTTCCTCAAAAAATCCGATTCGTGCTGATTCTTCCCCCAACTAACGAAGAGATCTGGGAGGAATTGCCACATATGAAATTGAGCACAATTTTGCAAAGAAATACCCCACTTGTTTCTCTTGACTTATAACGTTAAATTGGTTAGTAATAACTACAAGCCCAATGTCCTGTATTCCATAATAATGTGTTCATGACTCAGGTGTAGTCTAAAATAGGCCTGTTGTCCCTATAAAAGATGTAATGTTACACAACACATAATCCTCAGCATGCCACCTTACCAGCCTATCGACATCAGTCGTGTTGACCCAGGATTGTTATGATGTCGGCTAGCTTGCAACTGTGAGCGGTAGTTTCCATGATGTGAGACAATCAGAAGACTGTGCATGGAAATTAAATAAAAAACATAATAATTAAAACAATCAAATTTATTACAAAGGTTAGTTGAAGATTTTTGTTATAGACCTAAGCTGATTGAGCAAGCGATTAGTTTAAAGCAGATTGACATGTTTCCTTCTCCTAGTTTCTGTAGACCTAATATTTGTATCAGTTTTTCACCTAGCAACTTGTGTCGAGACGTCTCCAACTCATTCTTCTCTTCTCCTCAATTCTTCTTTTCTTTCTCGACCTTCCACCTCACCCTCCGTACTTCATTAACCCATGCCGCTCTTCATACTTAGAGGGTGTTTTAGGGAGCCTTTGTGTGTGTGTGTGTGTGTGTGTGTCAAGGTAGCTTTTAAGCTAGTTTATCCATATCTACATGTTTGGTGAAATCTCAAATAAGCTAGCTTTTAAGCCACGTTTAAAAAGTTGGGATTCCCCAACTTTTGAAAACTAGCTTATAAGCTCATCTAAATAAGGTAGGTTTGACCAACTAAAAGACTTTTCTACCCATACAAAATTTTTAAAGTGTTTATCATAAAAAACAAAAGCTAGCATAGCTCATAAGCTTCAAAAAAATAAGCCCTCTCTAACACCCTCCTAGTCTTAGATATTCAGCTCAATATGCAATGTCACCTATGATGTTTTCTCTCATGTCTGCGTCGTGAAACTACTAGCCACATGATCAATTATTGAGAAACAACCTAACTTAGTACTTCATGCATATTGTGATAATTCTATAGAATCATGAGGGGAGGATCTACAGGTGATAGCTTTTGACAGTCTTAGATCTGAATTCTGAAATGTCTAAATATATTTCCTCCTTTCCAACAGTCTTAAGTATCATCCCAAGCTCTCTCATTTCCTTCGTCATGTACCTCAAACACCCTAGTATGAAAAAAGGTAACAGGTCCTCTTACTTTAATTAAGAAAACAACAACTTGTTTGGATGAATAGGATTTAACATGTGGGTCTTTTTTATTTTAATTAGTAGCTATGGAGATAGATACTTGTTTCTTTTGTAAAACCCACCATATTATCTCCATTGCACTCTATCATAAGCTTTTTCTGTGCAAATAAAAGAAAACTATATGCTAATCCTTTCTCTTGTCCACGTGTCTTTCCATCTATCATCGTCTAACAGACAGATAGATTCCACAATTGACCATCATCTGGTGTCTCAAAGCAATAATTTAATCGAACATAAGTGTGCATCATGTCCTTCCCTAGAAAAGACATAATGCATAAGTACATTATAACATCAACGGCAATTAAATCCAACACGATCACTTTGTTAAGCCTCCATGAGCTACATCTCATGCAATCTGATTTTTGAACCAATTCTTAGTCCAATTCTAAAACATTAAGATCCGCAATACAGCAATATTGAATGAATCTTGTTGTTCTCAACACCCTCAAGGAAAACAATTGTTAGACCCAATGTTACAGAAGGCGCTAGGCGGACTACGCGTTTGAGCTAGCGCCTAGACGTGTAGGCGTACTCATAGGCGGTGACTAGGCATTTGGTTATTTTCTAAATTATTTAATTATAATAATTGATAAAAATATGTATTAAATTCATATAAATTTGCTAAAAAATGTAGCAATCTTAGATCCACAATAAATCATGTATATTTAAATACTAAATAGCCAAAATAATAACTAACAAGGATAGAAAGCGCTAGGAGGTCTAGGCGTTGGACCCGACGCTAAGAGTCTATGAGGTTTTTTTAATCATAATACTTAATAGTAAATGTCAATGTTATAGAAAGCTTATGTGTCGGACTAGTGTCCAGGCAGGTTTCTTCCTTCGTTTAAGTAGTGGTCAAGAAGATTTTGCTGAAGGTCAGAGGAGGTGGTGGATGTGTTCATATTTAGAGATTAAAGGAGTTTGAATGAGGTTGGAGGACGTGGAGGCTGCAACACAGAAAACATAATCAAGGCCTAAAGGGTGCAGTCTACATAAGCAGACAATGCTCTCTTAAATACTCCCAAAATCTAAGTGGGTAGCCTAGGTACCACCTAGACGCTAGTTAGGTGGCCTGGGTAATGCCTAGGCCTAGGCGTACGCCTAGGCGGCCTAAGCAGAGGCTTTTTAAAACAGTGGTTAGACCATTAAGACTAACACTATTTAACCAATTATTGGCAGGCAATATGAGTCTAGGGATTTTTCTTTCATTTGTTATCTATTTCCATACCCAAACTAAACCTCAGTGTTAAGGTCCCCAAGCAACAAAAAGAGTAGGAGTATTATAGTCTTGGATCCCTAAATAAGAAAACAAAAGAGGTAGCAGTGATCTTAGATACTTTAAGATATACAGTCATTTGATTTCCAAACCCCCAGGAAACAAAAATGGGAGGTGTTGTAATGAGCATTGTTTACTACTAGCAACCAAATTATTAAGAAGGTCAAACATATGGGAACTTGACTTAATAATTCCACAATCAAATGATTGAGGAAACATACTTTTGCAATCAATACTAGTTTGAGTTATTGCATGGTAAGGAAGGGCCTCTACGGTAAATACTTAGTTTTCCATTGTTTGTAGCTTAATGTTAGCATGCATTGGAAAACTGCAAAAGGATAAAGTTAGGAATTCACACAATGACACCAGGCAACCAATTATTAGGCACAGATAATATATGCAGTGTATCTATAGAAGTTTCAAAGGAAAAAACAAGTAATCTAGTAAATCTGACCTTATTATTGGTTCTCTTGTTGGCCGATGATTTCTTTTTGACTGATCACCAATCCATTCTCTTCTTCTCTCATGCCAAGCTATAGCCGCTAGAGAGTAATGGAAACATATAAGTCTCAAGCTATTCAAGGACATAGATGAAGCAAGAAGAAAAGAAGAAAATGATCAGGAATTTCTTAAGCAGATGAATGAACAAAGGTAGAATATAAGTTACGAAGTCCAGTGAGAAAAATCCATGATAACAGAATTTTTTTTAAGGACAATGTATAAATTAGCTTTGTAACGAAAATATTTATATTTTTTGCATTAAGTTCTTCAACTGTACTGCAATTTGCATGTATGTGGGCAACGGCAACCATAGAAGCTACATGTATGTATCTAGATAATGCTAACCAAATAAAAGTGCAAAATTTTCATGATATGAAAGATAACACAGCAAAACCCTTTTCAGCCCTTCAACATGTTATTGCTTAGGTGGAACCATGGAAATAACAAAAGACAACTGATAATACCAGTCCATACTTATATTCGCTCAGACCTCTAATAAAGAAAACAAGCAGTGCCAGGAGGCTGATGGAAACATTTTGTGAGGCAAAAAATAAGAAAATGTAGAAGGTAAGATGTAATAACAGAAGAAAAGATGCATATGCCTACTTGCAAAGCTATGACAGCATACAAATACAAACGCACACACTCGCTCACGTGTGCATATGCGCGTGCGTGTGCGCATGGGTGTCGGTGGGCTGGTGTATGCGCGCATGTAGTTTAGTCCGTTACTATTTTATTGATTTAGAGACAGCAGTTGTCATCTAATGTTTGATTATAGTGTGGTACTAATCTCGAAACAAGTGAATATTAAGAAAGACATACCATGATTGATGAATGAAACAGTAGTCACATTTTCTTCTGTAGACTTGTTTTCTTCACTGAGAGTAGGTGGGCATGAAGACAAGTGTGCATCAAGGGAATGAGACATACTAACATTGTTTTCCATGACCTTTGGACCAGTTGACCATTCCCTTCTTCTACGCCTTGAAGGTTGACGAATATCCCGCTTTGATTGTCTATCCGATATTAAATGGGATTTTGACAAACCGCCAACACAACAACTGCTCTGTACAAAGATTGACAATAATGAGAGACCTCATACAACCAACTGAAGACTGCTAAATACATTAAATCATTATTAACCTGATTGTTCAATAAAACTTAACTCTCTAAAAAATAAAGATAAAAAGGATTATTTAAGAGGAAGAAACAAAAAATGAAGCACAGACTATTGTGCACTTTTTCCTTAATGCATGATTAGCACCTACCCCATACAAGCTAATAGAGAATTCCTTCAATAGGACAACCCATTCAACATGACCAGATGAGAAGAGGAAGCGGTGAATACCATACTTTCAGTCAGTAAGCAAGCAGCTTTTGCCTCCCTGAAATAGAATAAGCATCAGAGTGCAGAACTACAACAGCGTTATAAGTAGTTATGACTGTATTAAACAGATATTAAAAGGTTAAACTCAGACAATCAGAAAACTTTCAAACAGAGAGCAAATCAAAGAAGTTATGCGGTGAAAAAAGGAAAAGGAATTTTATTTGAGGAATCAATAATATTATAGAATAGCGACAAATTGTAGCAATACTTATATAAGGTGCCAGCTTAACCATTGAGGAAAACAGGTAGTAGTCACTACTAAGTATGATGCAGCAAGATCACGGTGTAAAAATCAAGCTGCAAACAATAACGACATTATAAGGCGAAAGTCACCAGAAGGAAGATGATCCTGCAATCATAAGATGCAGTGTTTGCATCTCTGAGTTTATTCTGTAATATTCTCTTGTTCCATTAGTTACAAATGTCCATAATATCATTAAAAAGGGAAATGCACAATAATCGGCTGTGAGCAATCAACCACATAACCTTCAGTGGAATGGGTGGGTTAAGTTTATTGATGTTTCAAGGACGACAACAACAACAATAATGGTGTTGACCTGCCATTAGTCAGCAACATAGAGCCATGATTGATTATCAACAACCACCATGTGCCTTTTTATTTCCTTAATAAAGATTAACCTGGCTGTACTCCTAGCTGTGGCCCAACTATGATCTCCTTAACGGGGTTGCATACAACTGAGTTGCATAACATTAAACTCTTATGTCTTACCCCTATACCAATTACCAAATTGTTGAAGTTACCACCAGAGGGAATCTATTTTAACATACGCGCACTATCCCGCAAGTCAAACATGCCTTCCATGGGAAAGACGCAATTTGTGGATAGGAATTTCATATGCTCAAAGTGAAAACCTAAAGCGAGAAAACCTTGGGGCAACAAGAAGATTGCTTCACCAGGACCTGAGTTCATGGATCTGAGAGATACACACTTTTCAATAAAGTCAAGGCTGCAAATGGACTACCCTCTTAAAATAAGAGCCTAAGTGGTTGTCTCTAACACATTGCCGACAATCACACTAAAAAAACTCAAAACATGGGTGGCATTGGCAACTAACAGCGTGCAATGAGGAATCTCACCAATCCATTCCCTTCGGCAATTAGGCATGCGGTAAGCCTCAATGGAGGCAATGACTCAATTCAAACGAGAGAGCTAATGTAACAAAGTATCTAGGAGATTTTTGGAAGAAAATTTGTCATTTTTAAATTCTGCACGTGTTTAGACGATTTATAATGCAATAGTGGGGGAAATGCAACAAAGTGAATTAATCTGGAATTCTAATATCAACCCATCTACAACAGCTCATGATGGGTGTATTTTCCATCCTAAATTTTCTAGTAAATATATTATTGTAAATTTGAGCTCCTTTATCCCATTGTAAATATATTATAAACTCCACAAAGAACTCTTCTGCACAATGAATCGATTAAGTTGCAGGAATCCTAATTCCACGAAAGCCCATATTTAGTTACCAGAAATTAACTCCAGCATCATCACCCAAAAACATGATAATTAAAAATTTGAGCCTGAACTCTCAACAAACACCTACAAATATTCTCCTAAAACTAATCAAAACTCACCACAAATCAACTAAACCAACCGAAACAATGTGAACTCTTTAATCCCTGAACTGCCTCATAAATTTCTTCTTTCAACTATCTCTAAAATACACAGAAACTAAAACTACCATCAAATTTATTCAAAAAAAAATTTCACCATATATCAGCATCACACACTAACCTAGAAAAAAAAAACCCAGTAACCCTTTCCATCAAATCTAACCAAAACCCATCAATTTTCTTCTAAAAATCAATAAAAATAACGCAAAATTGAAATTTTATACCTTTGAGCTCCGCGGTGGACTTCGGTCGAGAAAGGGAGAGATGGAGAGGGTTAATGACTGGCGAGCAAGCAAGAAGGGATCTATTCGTCTCCACGCTCTCACGGTCCGTTTATTTGGGAACTTTTGACTCCGATTGATACCTAATTGTGGGGCTCACTTTGCTTTGATTGGGTTTTCAAGTGGGGGATCGCTATTTAGGTGCCGGAGGTTTTCTCCAGAATATTTGGATATTGCCAGGAAAAAAGTTTAGCGTATCTGAGCCGTTGATTGAATCTGACGGCTATGGGAGAGCGGTTGCGGGTTTGGATCCGCATGCTAACTGCGAGCGGATTATTGTTGGTAAGACGGATCTAGATACAGATCATACCCGACCCGTTACAACTGAACACATCCATTTTGTGAAAATTAAGGGCCTTAGGTATTGCTTTTTTTTTTATGGTTGATTCTGCTTATTTTTTCAAGAAGCAATCAATAATTGTATTTGATGAAAAAAATTTAACATACTTATTAAAATTGTTTCTGTTTTAAATGGGGTGTTTTTAGAGGCAATCTGATAAAGCTTTTAAAATCAGCTTCTATTTTTTTAATTTATATAGTATATATACATTTTTATCTTTTAACAATGAACAATAAGCAAAGTTCTACCAAACAAGTCAACTACTTTTTAAGTATAAATTTTTAATATTAAACTACCAAATAGCTATTTTTAGCAGCTAATATAAGTTTTTATAAGCTGCTTTTATTAGCAACTTTGTTATAAGCTCCAACAATACCAAACTGACCATTAGACCACCCATTAAGGAACAATAAAACTTAGTTGTAACAAAATTAAAACCCAACTGAGGTACAATTTATATATTATCTATAATATTATATTAAGAACTTACTGGGACCGTGGAGGGTACCAAAAAGTTTGAAGGAAATTTTACTCTCTAATAGAAAAGTGAGAGCGTCTCATTTCTTTTTGTAGAACATTCTAAACTATAAAATGAGTACACCATTAGAGCTACTAATTAAATATCTATCACAATTTATTTTGTAAGAGATATAAATATAAAATGATAAGATTCTTTCTAAAACAAATTATATCTACATACTTGGTTTAAAATTAATTAATTATAATAATTTGACGATAAAATATGAAATATGCTCTTTTTTATTAACATTATTTAAAGTATGTTATTAAGATGATATTTTTAAAATAATCCATTAAATTACGATGTACTACATTTCCTTTCATTAAAACCATATTATTAGTCAAAGTGAATATATGATATACCCCATTTGAAATAATGTAACATAAAACAACTCATCTCTAATGAAAAAATATATCATAAAAACAGCATACACAGCTCCATGTAACCTTACTGTAAGTGCCCCTTTTACATAAGATTTGGAATGATCAAGTTTTTGAAAGCACCCTCCCTAGGGTGAATAGAGTATTTGCTAATCTAATCCGATATTAATATCAAATTAAACTTATTAATAATATCCTAGTAATTGTGATATACAACAAGATATACAAGCAAGGATATGCAACGAGATAATAGGCAATATAAACAAAAAGTATAAGATATGAACAATAAGAGCAACAAACGCAAACACAACGAAATTGATTACGGAGTTCGGTCGACCCACAACCTACGTCTCCGCTACTCACCCTCGAGGAGAATCTCCACTATCTCAAATAAATCAATTACACAATCGGTTTTCCAAGTTCACCGTAAACTTTTACAACTCTCACAATTGCAATCACACGTCACACTTCTCTAAGTGTTGGACCTCAAGTGCTCGGAATTACAACATCTCCCTAGGATTTACTACTGACGCCAATTCTCTTAGAATTGACCCCGTCTCTCACCAACTACTCCTCTAAATACCCTTGTGTATTACAACGTGATCTCACAATTAAGCATAAGTACAAAGTGTTTGTTCTCTAACAAGATGAGAACTAAGTTAAGCTCACACTCAAGGAATCACTCACAACAACCCAAATTGTACTCAATGTGAAATACTAAAAGCTCAAAAGTTATGTGTGTATTCAATGAGTAAAATGAAATGTAAACTTAATTTAAAATCTAACTTAATGAAATTGATAATCAACAAATATATATATATATATATATTGAGTTTAGCTTCTGAAGAACAAGAGTGAGAGAGATTGAGATTGAAGCCCAAAAAGAATGGAAATGATCTCCTCCTCTTGTGAAACTCTCTTCACATAAACCTACTTGTAAAACACACTTAAAACGCACTTAAACACTTGTAAATTTTGATTAAAACTTTTCTTAGATAGTTATCAAGTGTTGAGGCTGAGGGGGTATTTATAAGTTCACAAAACAAAGCCCCAAAAGCCAAGAAAAAATAAACAATTCCTAAAAATAACCAAATCCCTGAAAATTTGGAAATCAACCAAAACTAGCCGTTACAGTAGCCGTCAGTCGACTGATGATACTGTTCAGTCGACTGATGAGCTGGCCATAAGTTTTATTTTAGTCATTGTGATCAGTTTTAGTGTTTGGGAATAACAATGATTTTGACTATTTTCTTTATAATTAGAAGGGTTAACTCTTAATCCTTCTAAATAGGATATTAGTAAACTCCTCATTTTGAGGGGTTAACTCATTATAATCCATCTAAAGGGGTTAGCTTAACCCTTCTATATTTTTTATGTTTGGCAAATTATGGAGGGTTAACTCACTTTAACCATTGTATAGATTTTTTATGTTCGGCGGGTTAAGAAGGGGTTAAGTCTCCTTAACCCCTCACTTAACCCTTTGCCAAACGGTACCTTAGCGTTTTTAATATTTGATAAAAGTTAACTGTGGTGATTCTTAATAGGGTGCTGCTATATGGACCCCAAATAGGGAACCCAAGGGGGGACATGTGAGGTGTCCCCCTCGGAATGCATGATGCACTGTTCATGCATTTAGAGGGGGACACCTCACCTGCCCCCTGTTTCCCTTATTTGGGGTCCCTGAGGCATTTTTGTTCTTAATATTACATTCGTCATCAGATTTTGTTGACGTGACAATGATCTGGCACTGTCATGTTTAGCAAAAAAATTAGTGAAATCACAAGTTCAACATACACGTTTGTATGAAACTTACAACTAATTTTTGCTAACGTGTCAGCCACGTGATCTCGTCAACAATATTTTACAGAAGTTTGCAAAAAAGAACATAGATTGATGACAATGATAATATTAATGACTGTGTGGTTGATGATTTCTAAATATTAATGATCCGAAACGATACTTTGGCTAGCACATAAGGGGCCTACAACAAAGTTTTGCCAAAAATCTATATGCATTATTAGATTATCCATCATTATTTTAAGTCTAATTTCTAGTTAAGTCCAATTTGATTTATGTTAAGTCTAAATTTACAGAAAATCCTCAGCATTAAAAAACAACAAATTATACTCAACCCTAATAACTTACACTAAACTCTCAACAAACCTAGATCTACCCTAACAAGCAAAAATTAGGATATATAAGCAACGCTAAAACGAGTGAGTGTTTATAAGTGCAAGTTTTGAAAACTCCATTAAGAGTATATAAGTGCTGACACAAACAAGTGAGGGTATATAAGTGCAAAATAGAGAAAACTAGACGATATTTAAGTGCAATTAAGCCATTCGAAATTAGTCACTCAAATCATTTAAATTGCTACTACATCCTCCGAAGTATCCTAATTTGTAAATTCAATGATTCAAGGGTGGGAGTCAACAGGGACTACCATCGCAACAATACTAGCAAATACTTTGCATAAACCCTAGAAACCCCCCACCGCCGCCTCTTTTGGCACCGCCGCCTCTTTTGGCACCGCCGCCGACGCCACCGTCAGCGCCTCTGCCGACTAGATTCCAAGTCCCCCGCCGCCGTCGAGCTCTGTTCCAATCTCCGTCGTTGCTTCTCTCAAAAGGTACTCTGCTTCCCTCTTTGTTAACTTCTGTCCTGGTTCAATTTGTAGCTGTAGATTCGCCCTAGACGCTTTTAGGGTTTGAATTCATTCTTTGTTGGTATACGATCAGATTGTGTTTGTTTGGGTAGACCCCCTAGAGGAACTCAAGTTTGAGTTTATATTGAAACCTCTAGAGGTCTGAATTTTGTCAACTATTATTCATGAATATTTATATATATATTAAAAATTCACACATGTGCAATTTCGCGTAATCCGATCAGTTGTCGCATAATCTGATTAACCATGTTTTTAAAACCTTGCCACTTACATCCTAACATGATATGCATGTTTAAATTCTAAGTTTCTTGTTGTTCTTTTCTGCTAAATCAGAGTGAGCGTCGAAGATATGAGAATGTGTATATGGAGCAGCATTTAGGTTAAATATGGGGTAACTTACAATGAGTTCGTCTGTGTGGATCGTGTTAGATCTAAATCAAAACTTGAGATCTAAAACCATATAGCCATGATTAATTCAAAGAGATTAACAATAATCAAAAGAGCGGAAGCTTATACCTGAATCCATGGATGAAATCTTGATTTGGGTTTTTGATGATCTTCTAACCTTAGGGTTTCTCTAAATCCGAATTTCTCTAGCTAGATGGGGGTGTAGAGAATTAGAGAATGTAACCCTAGGTTAGGGACCATAACCCCTTATTTATAGATGTTGTACTTTTGTAATTTAGCCCCTCAATAAATCACAATTACAACCTGGTATCTGCACATATAACCCCATGATTATATTTAAATACCCATTAACCCAACTTAATTGATCACTTTAGTGGGTTATCCTGAAAGATAGCAATACACATTGATTAATCATATGTGCCCACAAATAGATTTATTAGATTAAATCCAACAATCTCCCACTTGGGCACCATATGATTCCTTAAACTGTGTATAACCTTATGAGCTCAAAAATTGCTATCACTGAAATGGTATTTCCGAACAATCTCGTCCATTGACTATATCAATATAGGATCAAAGCGGCCTTCGTCACATTTATCGTGACTCGACCCATCAATGGTCACATATACCAATACAATCAAACGACATAGATCAATCATGGATGTGCAGCATGAAAATTACATGCAATGTGATCAGTACATGTCTATTTTCAACTGGTCCTCCTTAGTGAGGTCAAAACCAAACATAATGTAACAGAGTGTCTTAACTGAATACTTTATTCTGATCAGACAATACAACCAAACATAAAGCACCACAAATACAAACTCCCACTAAAACATAATATCCTCAAATAATACCACACCCATATGAGCAGTATGCTCATGAAAGACCTTAGGTGGCAATCCCTTAGTAAGAGGATCAGCTATCATGGAGTTTGTCCCAATGTGCTCTATGGATATCTGTCCACTCTGTACCCTTTCTTTCACAACCAGGAACTTAATGTCAATATGTTTTGACTTAGTTGAGCTCCTGTTGTTATTGGAATACATTACTGCAGATTTATTGTCACAATATAGCCTTAGTGGTCTTTCAACATTTTCCAAAATGCGCAGTCCCGTGACAAAATTTCGCAGCCATATTCCCTGATTGGATGCCTCATAGCAAGCTACAAATTCTGCTGCCATAGTGGAGGAAGCTACTAGTGTTTGTTTGACACTTTTCCATGATATAGCTCCTCCTGCTAACATATAAATGTAGCCTGATGTAGACTTCCTGCTATCTTGGCATCCAGCAAAATCAGAGTCCGAATACCCAATGACCTCTAATTTCTCTGATTTTCTGTATGTGAGCATGTAATCTTTTGTTTTCTGAAGATACCTCATAACCCTTTTGACTGCTATCCAATGATCCATACCAGGGTTGCTTAAGTATCTGCCTAACATCCCAACAATGTACGCAATATCCGGACGCGTACATACCTGAGCATACATTAGACTTCCTACAGCCGAAGCATAAGGAATCTTCTGCATTTCCTGAATTTCAAGGTTACCTTTAGGGCACTGATTGAGACTAAACTTGTCTCCTTTAGCAACAGGGGTGTCACCTGGTCTGCAATCTTGCATGCCAAACCTTTTAAGTACCTTATCGATATAGCTCTTTTGTGATAATCCAAGAATACCCCGAGAGCGATCTCGATGTATCTGGATCCCTAATATAAAAGAGGCGTCCCCAAGATCTTTCATCTCAAAATTCTTTGATAGAAATCTCTTGGTTTCGTGCAACATGCCTATATCATTAGTGGCAAGCAAGATGTCATCCACATACAGAACCAGAAAAATATACTTACTCCCACTGAACTTGTGATATACACAGTCATCAACAATGTTCATCTCAAAACCGAACGAGATAACTATTTGTTGAAACTTATGATACCATTGACGAGGAGCTTGCTTGAGTCCATAGATGGATTTCCTTAATTTGCAGACCATATTCTTTGGGTCTCCCGACACAAAGTTTTCTGGTTGCACCATATAGATCATCTCATCAATGTCTCCATTGAGAAATGCAGTCTTAACATCCATCTGATGTAACTCAAGATCATAATGAGCAACAAGTGCCATGATTATTCTGAAAGAGTCTTTCGATGAAACCGGAGAGAAAGTCTCTGTATAATCAATGCCTTCCTTTTGAGTATAGCCTTTAGCCACAAGACGTGCCTTATACCTCTCCACATTACCGTTTGCATCCCGCTTGGTTTTAAAAATCCATTTACAACCAATTGGTTTTGCACCTTCTGGTAATGGGACAAGTTCCCAAACCTTATTGTCTTGCATAGACTTGTACTCTTCATTCATGGCATCAATCCACTGTTGAGAGTTAGAACTTTTCATGGCCTGAGAGAAGTTGATTGGATCATCTTCTAACATTCCACTACTTTCCTCATGTTCTTGGAGAAATACAATATAATCATCCGGAATAGCATTTCTCCTTTCTCTCGTGGATCTCCTTAATGGCACTGGTTCTTGAGGTTGTTGAGTTTGTTCTTCTGGAACAGGGAGTTGTTCAACATTATCATCTTGAGGTTCCGGATTTACTTCTTGAGCAACAACAGGTATAGGAACCTGAATATTGTCAAAAGTAACTGTATGGATTGGATCTGAAGCCAATTCCTCCTCAAAACTAATGTCTCTAACCTTATTTCTCCCCCCAAACTCAACATCCTCAAAGAATGTTGCTGTTCCCGTCTCAAAAATGTTCCTTATAGTGGGATCATAAAACTTAAAGCCCCTAGAGCGTTCAGAGTATCCAATAAAGTAGCTGCTAACTGTTTTGGAGTCCAATTTCTTTTCATTTGGCCTATAAGGCCTTGCCTCAGCTGGACATCCCCAAATATGTAAATGCTTTAAACTGGGCTTTCGACCAGTCCAAAGCTCATAAGGTGTTTTAGCAACTGCTTTACTTGGTACTCTATTCAGAATGTAAGCTGCTGTCTTAAGTGCTTCTCCCCAGAGTGACTCTGGTAAAGAAGAATGAGCAATCATACTTCTTACCATATCCTTAAGAGTCCTGTTTCGTCTTTCAGCTACACCATTCATGCTAGGTGAACCCGGCATGGTGTACTGTGGGACGATACCGTATTCCTCTAGGTATCTAGCAAATGGTCCTGGACGTTGTTCACCTGAACCATCATATCTACCGTAGTACTCACCACCACGATCAGATCTGACGGTTTTAATTCTTCTGTTGAGTTGATTCTCAACTTCAGCTTTATAGGCTTTGAACATGTCCAGAGACTCAGATTTTTCATGAATAAGATATAGGTGCCCATAACGTGAGTAATCGTCTATGAATGATATAAAATATTGTTGACCATTCCAGGATTCCGTAGGGAATGGCCCACAAATATCCGTATGTATCAATTCTAAGACATCCGAAGATCTGTTGGCACCTAATCTTTTCACTTTGGTCTGTTTTCCCTTGATACATTCAACACATACGTCGAAGTCCGAAAAATCAAGGGAATCCAAAATGCCATCAGACACAAGACGCTCAATTCTACCTTTTGAGATATGACCTAAGCGCTTATGCCATAATGTCGCCGAATTTTCCTTATTTAATTTACGCTTAGTACCACGTGATTCCACATGCAAGGATTCATTGTAAGAAGCAATTGTATCAAGCAAATATAGGTTGTCATAAATACTCAAGTAACCGGTTCCCACAACATTTGAATTAAAAGATAAACTGAATTGACTGTTTCCAAATGAACAAGAATAACCTGATTTGTCCAATACAGAAACAGAAACCAAATTCCGTCTAAAAGACGGTACTACAAAAGTATCTTTTAAATCCAAATAATAACCAGTTCCTAACAACAACCTAAAGTGCCCAATTGCTTCCACATCTACCGATTGTCCGTCGCCCACAAAGATGTGTCTTTCAACATCACTTGGCTTTCGGTAGCTCAGGCAACCCTGCATAGAAACACTTATGTGAGTAGTAGCACCAGAGTCTAACCACCAAGTGTTTCTAGGTACTGAAGCTAAATTAACCTCAGAACAGACCAAAGCAAGGAACGTACCCTTATTATCACGCCAGGCGTGATATTTTGTACAGTCCTTCTTTACATGTCCAGGCTTCTTACAGAAGAAACAACCCTGATTATCCTTATGTTGTTTCTTCTCAACTGGACCCTTAGCAGCTTCCTTATCATTCTTCCTTTTCTTGCCCTTATCCTTAGAGGCATAGGCCAAATGAGCACTTTCTGTCTTATCTTGCTTCAACCTGTCTTCTTCTTGCACACAGTATGAAATGAGCTCATTTAG
Organism: Asparagus officinalis; assembly: GCF_001876935.1. Taxonomy (NCBI): domain Eukaryota; kingdom Viridiplantae; phylum Streptophyta; class Magnoliopsida; order Asparagales; family Asparagaceae; genus Asparagus; species Asparagus officinalis. The sequence continues at coordinate 63,329,508 of NC_033803.1, read as the reverse complement.
AGTCCATTTCTCCTTTTGACAGTTATAACTGACCTTAAATTGGTTAAACTGTGCAGGAAGAGACAACAAAACCAGATGCACTAATAACTCGTCACAAAGATCGAGTTTAAGTGCCTTAAGCTTTGAAGCAATATGAGACATTTCCATAATGTACTCCCTGATATTTCCTTTGCCCTTATACTTCATTGAAATCAAGCGAGCTAAAAGCGTGCTTGTTTCTACCTTATCGTTTTTCGCAAAACGCTTCTCAATTTCGGCAAGGAAATCTTTAGCCTTAGTAATCCCTTCGGATTCTATGCCCCTGAAGGCTTCCGGAACGCCGCGCTTAATGATCATAAGACTCATGCGATTTGAACGCTCCCACTTCTCATGCTCCTTCTTTGCATCAGGAGTGCTATCCGCATTGAGAGGTTGGGGTTGTTCAGTTCTTAATGCATAGTCAAGATCCATGCAGCCAAGAACAATTAATATGTTCTCTTTCCAAACCTTGAAGTTTGTCCCATTTAGCATGGGAATTGAGTTGATGTTAGCAGAAATTGTTGCAGCAGATGCATTAGCTGAAATAAAACAAAAGAATGCTCACATCAATAACCATAATCAATAAAATTCAAATAATGACAATCCCCATCCAAGATACCGGCACAACATTAATATCAAGTCTTTGGACAGTAATATTAACTTGTAAGTGATACCTTGTTGCAATGATCAAACATTGACAATAACTCATGTCAAATAATGAAACTATCTTTGGATCGATTCATTATTCACATGTAAACCTTATAATTGTCACACGCTTATCATCGCAGATGTGTATACAGTCTAAATAAATATTAACCTTCCTTTGGGCCGATTAAATATTTACACGAAAGCATACACACAAACATCTCACATTCCTCATGAACAATCTACACAAGAGAGGTTACTTTGGCAACTTCTTGTTTCAATTAATCAATTGGAGTGAGAGACAACCTTAATACCTTAGTGTCATAATATTTGAATTAAATAATTGATTAAAAACCGAATTAGATTTAAATTAAAAAATTTAAATCAACTGAATTTCCAAAAACTTAATTGGGGTCTCACAGCTTAATTAGGGCCCATAACTTAATTGAATAAATTAAGTATACCAAAGTGGACCCATGAAAAGCCGAGGCTTAACCATAATGAACACGAAGTTCCCTTAACTTCGAACGCGAGGTTCGACTGTATTGAGTACGAGACTCACTTAAGCACGAACGCGAGGTTCGTCTGAAAATGAACGAACGCGAGGTTCGTTTGATAAAAGAACGCGAGGTTCAACTTGGGAACGAACGCGAGGTTCGTTAAAAAAAATGAACGCGAGGTTCAACTGAAGTACGAACGCGAGGTTCGTCTGAAGTACGAACGCGAGGTTCGTCTGAAGTTCGAACGCGAGGCTCGACTGAAGTACGAACGCGAGGCTCGTCTGAAGTACGAACGCGAGGTTCGTCTGAAGTACGAGCTTGACGCTCACCTGAGTTGAACGCGAGGTTCACCTTAGAACGAACGCGAGGTTCGTTAAAATTGAGCTTGACGCTCACCTGAGTTGAACGCGAGGTTCACCTTAGAACGAACGCGAGGTTCGTTAAAATTGAGCTTGACGCTCACCTGAGTTGAACGCGAGGTTCACCTTAGAACGAACGCGAGGTTCGTTAAAATTGAGCTTGACGCTCACCTGAGTTGAACGGAGGTTCACCTTGGGAACGAACGCGAGGTTCGTTGAAATTGAGCTTGACGCTCACCTGAGTTGAACGCGAGGTTCACCTTAGAACAAACGCGAGGTTCGTTAAAATTGAGCTTGACGCTCACCTGAGTTGAACGCGAGGTTCACCTTAGAACGAACGCGAGGTTCGTTGAGCGCGAAGCTCGGTTAAAATTGAACGAACGCGAGGTTCGTTTGAGGTAACCACCTCCTTAATTTTCGCCATGAACCCTTAGGGTTTCAAATTGAAACCGCCGCCGACAAACCCCAAAAAACCTTTGATTTTTTATTTTCAAAACAGATCCAGAATTGGAAAAAATTGAAGGAAAAATCAAAGAAAAATCCAAAAAATTCCCAAAAGTTACTGTTCACAGGCGATTTTTCAGTTACTGTTCATCCGAAAAAATACTTTACTTCGTTACTGTTCATCCGAGAACATTACTGTTCATCCGAACCCAAAAATTAAATCTTTAACCAGAGATTTAAGATCAAAAACCCAATAAAACTTAAATCCCTAAGAATTAATTAAGGTGGCTCTGATACCACTTGTTAGATCTACATCATAAAACTTGAGATCTAAAACCATATAGCCATGATTAATTCAAAGAGATTAACAAAATCAAAAGAGAGCGGAAGCTTATACCTGAATCCATAGATTGATCTTGATTTTGGGTTTTGGATCTTCTAACCTTAGGGTTTTCTCTTTTAGCCGAATTTCTCTAGCTAGATGGGGGTGTAGAGAATTAGAGAATATAACCCTAGGTTAGGGACCATAACCCCTTATTTATAGATGTTGTACTTTTGTAATTTAGCCCCTCAATAAATTACAATTACAACCTGGTATCTGCACATATAACCCCATGACTTATTTAAATAACAAATTAACCCAACTTAATTGATCACTTTAGTGGGTTATCCTGAAAGATAGCAATACACATTGATTAATCATATGTGCCCACAAATAGATTTATTAGATTAAATCCAACAGAGAGTTAGTCGATTGAGTAGAAACTTTTGGTGTTTCCAGCCACTTTTATCAGTCGACTAATGACATTGTCAGTCGACTGATAACATGTACATGGTCAATTTTGATTTAAAAATCTGATTTTCAAAGGTGCTTTAAAAATAGCAAAAAATTTCAAAAATTATAAAATTTGGGGAAATGTTTATAAACATGAAAATAAACACATGTTACAAAAGAGATTTTTCAAATATCATTTTTTGTTTGTGAAAACTCATCATTTTGCAAAAACTCAAAAATACATGTTCGTTTAAACACTTCATTTTAACAAAATGACTTAAACTAAGTTTCGAAATCTTTTGATTGGATTTATAGACTTAGGAAAAGATAGAAACTAGTATTATTAAGTCCATAAATCAAGAATACATTATTTTCCCAAAAATGCACATATTTTGATAAAATCTGTTTTGTGTGTATGTGTGTGTATAGAGTTAGAGATTGAAGTATTTACACACTAAATATAACACCTAAACTAATATACCCAAGTTGATTGCATATGAATCTTGATCTTGAATCTATGACTTGATTTGTTGGCTTCATTTGAGATATCGTCATTGCGAAACTTTTTCAACCTGGATACATGCTAAACAAAAATACTGGAAAATACACAGTTATAAATTGTTTGTTAATCATCAAAACTAGATTAGATAGTAGGCTCATAAACATGAGTCCTAATAGTTTTCACATCTGTTGTACGTGCATTTGCACGTGTAATAATGCTAGTACTATATATTAAAAATATTATAGAGGTAAGAAATTTTGTAGCACTAGAATAAATTTGTCCTTCGTTCAATTAAAAACAAGAGGGAATTTTCATCTTTTTACTATAGTTTAAAATACTTCACGCCTTCCCAGTACGCTATCTATCTTTTCCACATAATTAAATCACGCATTCCCTCCCTAACAAACTCGGACAAAAAAAAACTTTAAAAATAAACAATTTATGAGTAGATCCAACCTCATTAGGTGATTTGTGCATCATAAGCATCATAAATAAACTTTAAAAATATAATACACTATGACAGAATGATGGTTATGAGGTGAAGACTTATTTAGCAAAATAAGCTTTTAAAGGACAGATTTGTGAGGTCCGCATATTTTGATATGATTAGCAAAGTGGGAATCATCACATGACTATCTATTGATAACTTATTTAACAAAATAACCCGTTCAGCTCATGCTCATTGTTTCTGTTATGAAACTACAATTATTAATAGTAAAGATCTTAGCTAGCTCAGAGGATTTTTTTTTTATATCAAATTCAACCTTAAATTTTTTTATAAAATTCCTAATGATGGACAACTAAATTTATTCTTTTATTATAATCTAAATCTTTGGAAATTAGAAGTTTGAAAAATGATGGACCCTATTGAAAGAGTCACATATTGTATCAACCGTATGCTATTTTCTATTGGCATACAATAGGGGCAATTTTGTACTTTATGTTTTAGGAGCTGTTTCGTTCGCTTTTGTGAGCCGCAGAATTGCTTTTCTCCTCCTGACTGCCGCTCCACGTCGACAAAACTCATTCTAGGATTTTCTTTTCCCAGCTTTGGTTCGCTTCTTCCCCCTCCCTCCAGCCGCGGAAATCTCCTCCACCTCAGATTTTTTTTCTTTCCCCCATTTCCTTCGAAAACGAGAGGAAATCACCCCTGATCTGTACTATTGTCAGATCTCGGGGTTTTGGGGGCACTCTTCACGCCTTGGTTTCTCTTCGAGACCTGCGAGAGTTCTATACCGTTGATTTTGTGCTTGATTCCCATAGAAGAAGGTCCTACTTCCTATTTGTTGGTGTTTTTGCTGAATTTTGATAAAAAACCAGCACCTTTATTGGGAAAAATTTTCTGGTTTTTTGTCGACTTGGATCTTCCTAGATCTTGCTATATTTCAGACCTAATGTATGATTCTCAACTCAGAATTGATTTGCTGAAAATTTTGTATGATTTAGAATTATTATGATGAAATCTTGCATTTTCTATAATTATCTAAAAATTAACTAAAAATTATCTCAAAATATGACTGCAATTAACTGAAAATATTACTAAAATTAACTAAAAATTATATTAATTATTATAAATATAACTAAAAATATTACTGAAAATGTTACTAAAATTAACTAAAAATTATCTTTAATTATCTAAAATTAACGAAAAAAATATTATTGAAAATGTTAACTAAAGATTAACTTTAGATAGAGGTTCACATCATTTTTAGAATATGATGCAGTGATAAAGTTGTATAATTAACTAAAATTTCTTCTTTATTGTCCAATGCTTCATGGGGTCTTAATTGATAGAAGTTTTGATTATTGACATTGCATATGGATGCTTGCTAGGTATATTAATTATTTTAATTTGATGTTTGCATCGTAGGTGGATGGTGATGAAGATTGTATCAATGAACAAAGTGTTGTTAATATGGTTCAAGGTGCTACACTATCTGTTTTTGTTATAATAATTACATTCATAAGGAGAATGCAAGCTAGACGTAAATCAATTCGTAGTGGTCCAGGTGAGGCAAAAAAGACAAGAGAGAGCTAGAATTGAATACATAGAGCATATTTATAATGGTTTTAGTGATAGTTGTGTAAACTACATTAGAATACGGAGTGATGCTTTTGTTAAACTAGCAAGTATAATGAGGAACAACAGGCTTCTAAAGGACTCAAGGAATATAACAGTGGAAGAACAACTTATCATGATACTGAACATTTTAGATCATAAATCTAAAAATCGCATTGTGAGATCTCATTTAATAAGATCGGGGGAGACAGTCAATAGATATTTCAACAAGGTTTTACAAGTAATTATTTGCATGCGTGGACGCCACATGAGACAAGCCCCCAATGATACTCCCCAAGAGATCGTTAACAACCAGCTATACTATCATTATTTCAAGGTATATCTACACTTTAACCATATATATAATCAATGAAAATAAATGATATCTTAGTAATGTGATACACGTATTATAGGATTGCATTGGTATGATAGATGATACTCATGTTGATGTAATGCTTCCGATTAATCTTGTTGCACGATTTCGAGACCGCAAAGGTGTTACACAGAACGTGCTTGCAGCTTGCACCCCAAACAAACTGTTCACATATGTCTTAGCAGGTTGGGAGGGGTCTGCAAATGATTATAAGATTCTCCAGAATGCATTATCTAGACCACAACCACATGGATTTAAAGTCTATGATGGTAATTATATAAAATTTTAACTTAAAACATTTTAAATTTAATATACAAACTTGACTTCATTAACAATTTTTTTAATAAAATTGTAGGTAAATACTATCTGTGTGATGTTGGGTACTCCACCATGCCAGGTTTCATATCTCCATACCGTGGTGTTCGATATCATTTGAAAGAATATTCGGGTAAAACACCTAATAATAGAAGAAAATTATTCAATCTAAGACATTCTTCTTTGAGGTCTAAGATTGAATCTGCATTTGGTACATTGAAGAATCGTTTCAAGATTTTGTGTGCTAAGCCGCATTACACATTTCCTATACAAGTAGATATCGTATTGGCATACATGGTACTTCATAATTTTATTGTAATTGTTGATCCAAGTGATGAACTACTCAACGAGTCCGAAATTAATGAAGATATTGATGGTGAGGTGACAAATGAAAATGATAATAATTTAGTTAATTTTATTCAGACTCAAACCTAAAAAGAGCAAACTGAATCAAGAAATGAGTGGAAGACTCTTAGGGATGACATTGCTTGGGCGATGTGAGTGGTCTACTGTGATGAGCATAATCATGGTGTAACCATTGAGACTTAATTCTCATATTTGTTGTACTATTTATGCTCATGTATGTACTCTTAACTCTATGATTTGGTTTGTCCACTTATTAGTTTTTGTTTTTCATTCATGTATTTATGTGATACTTCTTCCGGTTATTATATTTTGCCTTTCATTCATGTATTCATGTTTTAATTAGTGATGGCTGATAATACCTCATTAAGTGGGAAAGATAATCGTAAAGAGAAAGGTGTAGCGCCATCTCAGCCTCCACCCCCTCAGTCATTGCATTAAGGTGATAGTGGGTATTTTACTTTTCAGCAATCATACTTTGGACAACCACCTCATGCATTTCCCAACATGTCATTCCAGGATGACAGTTACTTCTCGACGCACCCTCATTTTGGTTCATATACGAACATGCTAAGTTCTCTTACTTTTGTTAGCCTTGTTAAGTCTCATGTTTAAGAGCCTACTCCCTACCCTAATCTTGTTTTGATGATTACAAACAATTTCTAACAACGTTTGTCAAATATTTATATTTGATTGTTAGGTTATCTACACAAATATCCAAGTTGGAGGTTGGATGGAATTGCGTCATAACGATCATATCAAATGGAGGTTGACGAAAATAGTGGATTGAAGCCAATTACAATTCAAGTCATATACAAGATCAAGCTTCGTCTATGTTACCAAGATCGAGCATCATGAAGATCATTGCTTGATAAATTAATTTATGGTTTATATTATGTGTGTTGATACTTTAAGCTCAATATGATACACACACAATTTATTGGTTTATCTGTTTTCTTGTTTTATCCACAAACTAAGTTTTTACAAGCAAAATAAGTACTTGTATACATACATGTTTGTTTTCTTGTGGATAAATGGTTTTGATTTTGTGATATAGATATAAAACAAATATATATTCATATACATATGTTATGTTTCATATTTATCATTTTATCAAATGCATATATTCTGCAAAACTTTATTTTTGCATAACATTGAGTTTTTAGTTTGTAGACTTCATAACAATATTTTATATTATTTTATTAAGTCTATAAAATCATTTTACAAAGTTTTAAAATTGTGTTTAAATCAATTGTCAAAAACATGTATGTTTAGTTTTCATGTTTTTGGAATGTTTTTGCAAAATGAAGAGATTTCTCAATTGGGAAATGTAATTCCAAAAATTCTTTTTGTAACATGTTCATTTTCATGTTTACAAGTATTCCTTAAAAATTTTACATTTTTCAGAATTTATTTGCTATGTTTAAAAGAGGTTTGAAAATCAGATTTACTGTTTGTTTCTGGCTGATAACTTATTATCAGTCGACTGATGGATTTTATTAGTCGACTGATGAACTCACCTAGAATTGTCAAAAGTTTTTGTTTTTGTGACTGATAAACTATCAGTCGACCGATAAGCTGTGAGATGCATGTAACGATCAACTCATCAGTCAACTGTACTGTTCATCAGTCGACCGACGGCTTTCCAACGACTAGTTTTTCCAGATTTTTAGGTTTCAGTTTTTTTATCTTTTTCCTTGGCTTTCTCTTGGTTTTGGGCATTGTTCTATGATTCTCTATATACCCCATACCCTCTAACTTCTGAGGGTAATTAAGAAAGTTTTTAAACAAGTTTAAAGCATGTTTAAAGTTTGTTTAAGTGTGTTTACAAGTTTTGTTTGTGAAGAAGTTTTCGCAAGGGCTTGAAGAGATCATCATTTGGTGTTTGAGCTTCATCTCATCTATATCTCTCTCCCTCTCTCTCTCTTTTGTCATCTTAGAGAAGTGTTTCTAAACTCAATCTAGCTTTACATTTATATAATTGTTTGATTATCATTTTATTAAGCTAGAGTTTATATTGAGTTTAGTTTTGATTTTGTTCTCTTTGTTACACACCCACTTGAGCTTTTAGTATTTTCATACATAATATATTTAGGTTGTGAGAGATTGTAACATTGAGTTGGGCTTCATTGTACTATGTGGACATTTCAAGAAAATCATGATTTTGCATAATGGTAAGAATCTAGAGGTGGCTGCGTGCACAAATATGATGGCTACAATAAAATTTAAAGATGGAATGAAAAATCATGACTCGGTTTGGCATATATGTAAATTATTTCACATCAACCTGTGAGAAGACTTCAACGTTTTACAAGAGAAGTACAATGTGGGCATTTCAAGCAACAAATACATACTCGAGTTCCATGAGGAAGACGGATACAAGAGAAAAATAGTATCACTGGGCACTCACAGAACAAATTGCATTAAGCAGTAATTAGCATTGTGCTATAGATCTACTTTAAACTTAGAAGAGAGAAATAGTATACAACAAGTTATGTACCTTCATGAAGCAGAGAAGCCTACTACTGGGAGCCCTTTGTCCATTCTTCAGGGATCAGAATGGTATTACATATCAAACAGTGTGAAGAATTTGCATCTCCAGATAAGCCTAGGAAACTGGGCCAGCGGCATGCACGTACACCAATACACGTATGAGTTGCCTATATGGCTGAGTGCATTTGAAGGATGAGTTTACTCCAAAATCAATGTGAACTTCAGATGTGGCACAAGAAGATTGTGCACTTGAAAGGATGTTGAATTCCAAAGAAAACTGAGCATGATTTATGCAATTGTCAAAGGAATTAGAAACAAGTGAAAACTTGACACATGTCCTCACTTATACAGCCAAGAAAACCAGGACCAGTGCCTCTTGCGTACTTCAAATCCAGAATGGGCTGTGGATGTGGCCTGAGATAGTTGTGCACTTGAAATTGTGGCAAGTTCCATAAACATACTCTGCGTGATAATTCATCCCCACAAGCGAACAATGGGGCATTGCCGTCAGTGGATATAATTGCAGATTTCGACATTCTAACCTCGCTTACATTACCAGTTCCCATTGAATAAGTCTCGAATGATGCACCATTTATCCTCTTTATGAGGACATGAGAACCTAACTTCCCTGATGTAGAAAGTGTTGGTGAAGGTGATATTGGACTCTGTGAAGAAATGATATCACTAGAGAAATCAACTTTAGGACGAAAAGAGGCTACTAAATCATCACTTGAACTGCTGCAAGCAAGTGATATGCATACACCATATTTGTCAGTTTCTGGTATTAAGAAGGGTCTGCAATTGAGACACATAGTACAATCATTTCCAAAAATGAGGAGAAATTAAACAGAAGACGAAAAGGAAAAAAGCTTACAAGTGTATAACATTCTCTGTTCTATACATGGTGCAGAGCTTATTGTAGGCATGCAAATTTGCAATAACAAATTGAGAGAAAAAAAACTTCTACGAAAAAAAAAAGATTATAGATTCTTAATAAGTACTTTTAAGGTTTACTGCTTTGATATCAGAAAAATAAGAAAGCAAAAAAGGAAGGCAAAAGCTTGGCATGCTAGTCACATACCAAATCCTCAACAGTATTACAAGGCTGTCTTGAGATTGAAGTTTAAGTGCATATGGAAAGCCAATTCAAGTGGGCAAAAAACTTTATATGTGATTCAAGTAGTTATGACATGCCAACATGAAAGAATAACAAAAGATGTTTGGCTCAATTATCAAATTTCCTTTTCTTGAAGCCTTCCAAGATGCATTGACATTCAGATGATTAAAATAAAAACACTCAAATAACAGATATTTAAATAATCTGAAATGGTTAAAGAGGTTTTTTGACCTGTCACTCAGGATATACTTTATAGGTAATAACTCCTACTGGTGGGTTAAATAAAACACAGTTTATATGTATTGCTGATGACCAGATAGATTAACGGTCATAAAGAATGCCATGGGGCAAAAAGGTTAGAATATCACATACAAAAATTAAACAGCCAGCACATGTTGCATACAGGAAGAGATTTATGCAGTCATCATCAACTAACCAGTCAAAATTCTAAAATTTCTCCTGATGATTTTCTATACACAAATTCTAAAATTCCTCCTGATGATTTTCTATACAGGAAGAGATTTATGCAGTCATAGTCAACTAACCAGTCAAATTCTAAATAAGTTTAGAATTTGAACGCATTTCCACCACACAAAAGTTTGCTTACCAAACAAAATAATTAATTACCGTTCAGGATTTATTATAATTGTACTTGATGGGCCATTCATTTTCAGTAAAGTGTAATCTCAAAACTCTCCCAGCAAAGGATGTTAGACCAGATATGGTGAATGTCATGCGCAATATCTGGACAAGCGACAGAACTTGACTGAAAACAGGAATCTTCAATTATATGATAGACTCTTTACAAATAGTTGGTTATAACATAACCAATGTACAAAAAAAACCTAGAAAAGATCAGTGAAAATATGGAAGATAATCTTATAATAACTTCAGTAGAAGTTCAATCAAACTCGAATATAAACCCCTCTCATAATGGGTTAAAGTTTCATTGGCTTAATAGCATAAACATGGTAAAACATTCAACAAAACAAAAAAAAATAAAATAGATGTTCAAGAAATTGATAAGATCTAAGACAAAAAGAGTTGATTCGAGAATTGCAGGTCATCGGACATGAGCAAATGATGACAATGCAGAGCTGATTGAGCAGGATGTCCTTTGTGTCATAGCTTAGAACATGCTGAATGCAGATGATTACGATCGTAGGTGTTTGATGTACTTCACGTTGTTCTCTTATTCTTTCTTTCCAAGAGAATTGAGAAGTGTCATGTTATGAGGAAGGGCTCAGAATAAACAGAGTGAGGATACCCAACACTATGGTGAGATCTTCCAGCTAAAGGGGTACAATCAATAACTTCTCTATCTACAATCACATAAAGTAATGCAGATGTATGAAGTTTCTTGTGCAGCACAATATGCTCATGGGAAAGCAGGAAATTCCTATTTGGAAAACAAGTAACGAGCTGCTGAAACTGAAAATTGAGCCATAAAAAAAGTAGTTATTACCAAGAAAGAAATCTACATGAGTGTAACTAATGTAACTATCAGTGTTGTAAAACACGCTCTGAGCGGCCGCCTAGGCGCCCGCCTAGGCGGAGGCGGTGCCCAGAGCGTGCAAAAATGCCCTAGCGGGCCGCTTAAGCGGCCCACCCACGATTTCAAGCCCAAAAAATTGAGTTGGGCGCTCCCAAAAACCCGAACCCAGAAAAAAATGCAAAACCCAAAACCCAATACCCAATACCCAAAACCCAAACTCAAAAGTAAAACTAACCCTAAATCTGTTTCACTTTCACCTGACGCCGCTAGCAAAAAAAATCTTCGATCTCTGCCAAACCCAAGTGCGCGTCTTCAATCTTCCGACCGAGCTCGTCTTCGACTACCTGGGAGATCGACGATCGTCTTCGAGCTTAACTTCCAAGCTCGTCGTTCTCACCTCCGACGTCCTGGACTTCCGAGCTCATCGTTCTCACCTCCGATCAGATCCGGTCAATATCAGTAATCCTCCGGCCCTAATTACAACGTAATTTTGGGGAAATTTTCCTGCGTGATCAGTCAATTTCACTCATTTCTTGTCTTTCCCCTTTATTTCGATTTCAATTTCCTTTTTTTTTCTTTTTTACTTTTTTGATTTGATATTTGATCTTCATGTTAGTAATACTTTTTCAGTTCAATTTGTGGTTATACTGATCTCGAGACTATTTTGTATCTTCAAAGAAGTTGTGAATTTTGTGATGTTCAAAATTTCAGCTGGGTAAGTACATTGGAAATTGTCAATTTAATGAGATTACGAAATTCATTGATATATGCTCTGTATGTCTGAGTTACAGCTGTAGTGTATCATTATTTATGGTTGTGTTTGTGTATGTGTTGGTATTTTTGTATTTATGCAATGTTGATTGAGTATATATATATATATATATATATATTATCATATTATATATATATATATATATATATATATATATATATATATATATATATATATATATATATATATATATATATTATATTATATGAGGAATATGGGTATACTTGGGCCAAGGATCCTTGGTAGTGATGTGGACACATCTTGTCCATACATCACACCTTGAAGTTGGTTGATGCTCCATCTTCAAGGTGTGATGTATGGACAAGATGTGTCCACATCACTACCAAGGATCCTTGTACCAAGTATACCCATTTCTCTCTCTCTCTCTCTCTCTCTCTCTCTCTCTCTCTCTCTCTCTCATATTATATATAATATATATATATAATATATATATTATATATATATATACTTATATATATATATATCACAATTAAAAAAAGAAAAAGAAAAAAACCGCCCAGAAACCGCTTAGGCGCCCGCCTAGGCGTCTAAGCGCTGGGCGCCAAGTCCGGCGCCTAGGAGCGCCCAGCGTTTACATTGGTAACTATCTCATCCTACTTGTAGATAAGGTGAAAAAGAAGTGCTAAATCAGTCATGTAAAATTTATAAATAGATTCCAGGTGGGGTGTACTGGAAGAACTTCCGATGAAAATGAAGAAGTCAGGATTAAGTGAAACCAAATCTATTTAAGGCCTCAAACAAGAGAAGAGAAACTAAAGCATATTTGCATTAAGCACAAAACAAGGCGCAAAATTGGGTTTCTCAATCCTACCTCCCAAATCCTAACCGAAGTACACATTTGCAAAAAAGAAATAACAGGAAAGAAGATAAAAAAATCTAATAAGTGTTTATCTGTTGTGCATGATGCAAACCTTTCCCCACTACCACCAATATCCCAAACACATGGTCCAGCAGAAGAAGCAGTAATGAGTTGTCTTGTACTGTTCATGTGCAAAACTGAATGGATAGTGTGTATAGGATGCCTAGACAAACCATCCATCGAGTACAAATGTCCTGAAGTTTGGCGTAAATCAAACACCAGAAGCATGCCGCTCTGCAGAAAGAAGAACAATAACCACCTTATATCAATTTTTTACCAAGTAAAGTTGAGAGTATATTGGAATATCAAACCTGCAATCCAGCATAAATATGATATGGATTATGGACACCTCCAGAACATGACCAGGCAGGACCCTGGGGGAAAATCATATTAGTTTACCAAGAAAGGTGCTTTGTAACTAAAACCATATCTTTTTAATTCAAAGCATGTTCTCAGAAACCATCCTGTGTAATCTATGTCCACCAAAAGAAAGCAAACAACGAAAAATACTCTGCAAGATCAATTTCTTAGATGCTATTACTATTAAATTGAAGCCATATATAAACATCAAACACAATTATAAACATCAAACACAATAAAGGGTATGGTCCAGTCAAACTTAATTTCTAGGCAATGAGGTTTTTAAGCTTCTTTTAGCTGTAATGTCAAGGAAAAAAAAGCATGTCGTGCAGACTGTGAGAAACTAAGCAATTTTATCACATGACAATCAATAAGCATCACTTGTGAGTGATGACCTGGTACCATAATATATTACACGGAGAATGAAAATTTTGAAGAATGCCAACTTGACAACAGAATGGATCTTTCAAACACTCTCCATATTCTAAGCACACATCAATTAGTGCTTGATGAAGAAGATCTTGACAATTAAGTTCTTCTAGACTCGTGTGAAGAGGTTCTGTTTGGCTCTTGGCTTTATCTGTCTCAGAGTTTCTCTATAGTAAATTTATTATTCCTCCCCTTTTTTAAACTTTATTCAGCCTAGTAGAATTGGAGAGTTGATATCATCTATTCACGTGGACAATTGGTTGTAAGACATTGCCAAAAATTTGATAGAGCCTTGTTCACAGATGATTCCATTAAAATGAGAATTGGTTAAATGATAATGAGGTACTTCCGTATTACCCCGATGTGCCGAAAAGGAATCTTAATTTTCAACAAAAAATTTATACAATAATCAGTCAGTTTCATCAAGCAAACTGCAACAGGTAAGAATATACTTACAAGAAACACAAATGAATGTTTCAAGGGAGGAAGACCAGTGTCATATGGAAAAAGCTAAGAGCATGTTCGGCAACTTTAGTTAATAATCCACTTGGCTTATAATCTACAAATGGCTTATAAGTCAAGTGGATTATAATCCAAAATGTTTGGTAAATTTAGTGGATTATAATCCAAAATGTTTGGTAAATTTAGTGGATTATAATCCACTTCTAAGGGTAGAGTGTTTTGGCAAATGAGTGGCTTATAATCCATCCTTCTTGTCAAAATGACCAAAAAGGGTTGGAGATAAAGAAAGAGACCTTTGGAATTTTCTTAAATGCTTAGGGGCAAAATGGCCTTTTACTTGGTCAAACTATGTGGCTTATAAGCCACCAAAAAATAAGTTGGGTCGGGTTTTATCCCAGCTTATTTTCCTAGCTTAATAAGCTAAAATAAGCTGTTTGACAAACATGTCACGGTGGCTTATAAGCCACTTTGACTAGTTGCTAAACATGCTCTAAAACTCCAGCTTAGTAAAAATAAGATCAATGAGTTGAAGAATTACCGGTAAGTCATATTTGAGTACACAGTTGTTGCTTGCCATACTGAAATGTATACGGGACCTCAGTTAACAACTAAAATTTGCAAACAAAAGATCCGGAGGATAATTGAAATAAGAGCATATGTACCTAACAAGTGATAATCTCTTCCCAAGTGACGCGAGAAGTACATGTCCACTGGGAAGGATACACATATCTCTAATAACCCCGGTGTTGGAAGGAAGCTGAACTTTATCTATTTCAATTGGATTTGGACCTAATAAACTAATCTGCAAAAGAGAGGGAAAGAATTTGAGCATATCAACATTTTCCATAATCATTTCTGTTATAATTAATTTCAAATCATTAAGAAAACAAGAAATGCATTACCTTGCTAAGAACATGCTCTCCAATAAATCCGGGTGCCTTTCCTGCTATTATTAAAATCTGACTGGATGCATCTATTCCAATAACTCGGGCACCATCTAACCTGAACTCCTTCTGTTAAAGAAATACAAGAAATTGAAGATTTAAAGATCCCAGCAAACGAAATTAAAATGCTTCAAAATTTAAACTTAGCAAATAATAGATTACAGAACAGTAAAATAGTTGTCCACATACATACAACATAACTATAGTTATTAATAATTTTCAAAACTTAATTTAGCGAACAGCTACATTACTAAACGCTAGCCAAAATCTTACTTCCATTAAAAGTACGAGTTCGTGAAAATATTTCTATGGTTAATATTACTCTTAGCTTTTTTTAAATATTACAATGTTATCCTAATCTATTCTAATTATCATATCTTCTTTGAATTGATAACTAAATAATTTATTCTATTCATAATGAGATTTAACATGTTATTGGATAAAAGAGAAACGTTTCGCATAATTCAAATCATTTACTTATTTCAGTTTGTAAAGAAATCTAAAAAACATATGCTAGCCAACACCTAAAAGTTTTTGAATTTTGTAGAAAGTTTTTACTTATTGACATTAAAATGAATATGCAAAATTACCAACCCCTAGAAAATTAAAATTTTGTAAAAAATATCATACACCTTTTAAAAGTATAGGTTTGGAAAAAACTTTTCATGGTAAATATTACCCATAACTATTTTGAAAGGAACATAACTAATTAAAAATCTATTAAATTTAAAATTTATAAAAAAACACCCTTAAAGTTTAGTACTTTGCAAATTACCCTCCAAAGTTCTAAATTTTTCAATGATTTTTTGTAATTCTTTGATTTCAATGTAATTTTTAATAGTTTTGTGTATTTATAAATTACAAAATTTTAGGATTATTTTTTTCAATTTTTAAAACTTTTGAGGGTGTTTATTTTATAGTTTTCTAAATTTTCATTATGTTTTTAGTGTAATAAACAGATACGTCAATTAATGATAATATTGAAGAGTAAGTCGTTCTTAAGATTATTAGACCATAGTTAAGTGTGCACATCACTATTCCTAGACAGTATAGTTTATATATGCAAAAAATTTCAGACAATCTATATAGTGGTTAAATTTTTTTTGATTTTAATGTACTATTTTTTATAAATTATATTTAATGTGAAACCACCATGTAATTTTGACTATGATCATCATAATTTTAATACGTTTGATTGATTGACTATATACGCATATAGACCATAGATTACTATACTCTCACATGAGTTAATATTTGGTGCTTAATAATTTAAATTATTACTTTTAAATTTAATATAAAGAGAAGCTCTAATAACATTTATTTATTTAACTACAGCATAATACAATCTCAATTCATTTTTTTTGCTGGAGATTTATTCCATAGTTACGCGTATCAAATTAGTAATTAAAATAATAATTATTTATGTTTAAATTAGGATGATTGTAGTTGGCCACTCACTATAGAATTTTTATGAAAATATATATCTTACTTTCTATAGCTATCTGCACTGTCCATATATATTTTATAAATTAGTTCTTAATTTGACATATTAAATTTACTTTTCCTTTGTAGAAATTTCTTGTTTGACTTTTAGACCGTGTAATCATCATATCATCATTCTAGCATAGAATGGATCTTACTTTAAATAGCTTCAAGTCAATGTTTGAGTTGAACTGAAGTATATACTATTGCTACTATGTGTATATATATTTTTTAAAATCATGCCAACACTTTTTAAATAGAAGAGAATATTCTAACCTCTGATATTATAAAAACTAAATATAGCCAATTGAGTGATTAGCAAAAGAGAACTTACATCAGAATAGTGTCAATAATAAGATAAAGAGGAAAGATAATGGCATTGTCAACAGTCCTACAAGTAGTAAACTACAATGTAAAGTTAACATATTTTGTGGAGCCCAATTACTGGCTATAAACATCGAGGTTTCCATATATATACTTTATAATTTATTAAAAATGTCATATAATCTTATATAGTAAAATTGATTCAATACTGAATAGTAATATCGTTATTAGGAAAAATTCTTCATGAACCAATATGTTCTTTACGATATATAAACTATGCACTCTAAATTTTTACGTCTTTTATAGAGCCAAAAAATTTGAATACAAGACTAACATAGTGCTTTCGCAACAACAAAATTCACTTAGCAGATGTGGATATTCTAGATGAGTTATGTGTCCTATATAGAATACAATTGCCCTAGACAAGTGAGTTATAATAGCATTTTTTATTCACATCATTTGGGGTAAGATTTGATAGGGACCTTGCATCAAAGAAAAAGAATTTTATATTTAGAGCACATTGCAAAATATATCATAATCTCTCTGCTCTAATTTCGGAAAAAAATAATTTTTCATACTTTCAATTTTACTTCTATGATACATAGAATGAGCTAGAAAATTAAATGAGAATATTAGATAATATAAATATGAGTATAACAACAACTAAAAGTTAACGTGAATATGAGTCAAAAGATAATATAAATATGAGTATAACAACAACTAAAAGTTAACGTGAATATGAGTCAAACCACAACTAAAAGTTTAATGGACATATTGCAAGTAAATAATATGAGTCAAACCACAACTAAAAGTTTAATGGACATATTGCAAGTAAATTCATATGCAAAATTCATTTACGAATTGAATGATCACCCATCTTTTGAAGATTTCAAGATACTAATAAATAGAAATGTTGTACTAGATTAATGTGTCTATAACTCACAAATAGTAGATCATGTGGTCACAGACTGGGTTGAAAGAAACAATGATAATATTTTATTTGAGAGAGAGATCATTAAGTTGATCAATCCCACAAAATATTTTGTTCTCTTTTTTATTTTTACTCTACTTTTATTAATTTAAATAATCATAATATTCAACCACGTGCATTGCACATGCATCTCAACTAGTAATAATAATAAAAGACTTACGTTCATGGTGTTCTATTGGAGGAATCAGCCCCACATTTAAGGGAAGGAAATCGGAGAGAAACAAGAAAGTTGTAAACAGAGGGCAAAGGGCAACAAACTTTTAGCACCCAATGCCAAGCCAAAAACTTGAGCAAATGACGTGCAATTATAGAAGCTAGGCTCTTGCAGTAACGCCTCTTATTAAGTCAGAAGAAGCTCAGTCTTAGCTCCTGTTTTACAGCTAAAGCCAGAGGAACAATTAAATAGTAGCACACTACAGCTCCAGGAAATATGAGTTGTTCTCATCAAGAATTTGAAATTGTCAAAAACTGAAGTTAGGCAAGCAATAAACTGAGGGGTTATACTTAAAGATTCAAGTATATGTCCCGCATCCCAAGATTACTGCCAAACATCCTATTCTTAAGATTAGAGTGGGTCACACCATCTTTTAGGTCGTCTTAGGCCCTCAATGTTTACAAATCCAAGAGTTACAAGCAGCTCACCAGAATGGCAAAATCCAGTTCCAAATTTTCTCTTCTAGTTCATTGAATGCATCAGACATCCATTTGCTTTGCAATGTTGATGTATGTGTGCACTTTTCACATTCTTTAGCAGCGAAATAAGATATCATGAATGATTTAAGTACAGTTCTGAATTTGGAAATGCGAAAAAATAGTCCTAAACTTATTGAAACCAGCAATCAACTATATTTTCCATACTTCATAGCCTTTTTTTGGTGAATGATAACAAATTCAACTAAAAAATTATTTTTTAGTCAAAAGATGAAAATTTGATGTGCTTGTTTTGATGAACAAATGAACTAAGAACATTAAGAAGTCCATGAGATGGAATTAAATAGCCAGAGCATTATAGGGTGTGAATAAAAGGGACGGCAAAGGTCTGAAAGATGTGCAGATGGTCATGGGATCCCCAAAATCTACACCAGATAGATGTATGATTAAGGAACAGGAAGAGCCATCATTAACTCTCATCAGAAAGAGAAAGAATGCCTGCATAACTTTCATGAATCAAGAAAGAGAAAATATACCAAATAGAATGACCGATATTGCACCCTGTTAATACCAAAACTACAAGAGAAATAAAATTTCAGGAAAAGAGGAATGAAACTTGAGGGACCAGAGTTGCAAAAAAATGGAAATCGGGTAGGTTGGAGTGAAAAAATTAACTCTCAACCCTCACGACCTCACCTAACTTCAAAGTTTTGGTACATTGAAAATCAAGCATAGCAGCAACCTGGTGTGTATAGGCTAGCAGTTCTATGACTGTGCTACAGTTGTTTTTAGAAAAGTGTTAGGCACGTAGACCAAGTGTAGGCTCATAGTTTATATGCCAAATTCTGCATTTGGTTTGCGTCTCACAGCTGATTAAAGCACTTAATTTTTAGACAAACGGGCTCGTTAAGGTCGAGTTCTAGCCATTATTAAACATTAGATGACTATAACTATTGGTATTTTTTAAGAGATATTTGTAAGAGAACATGAACAGATATGTTAACATAATATGAAATCAATAATAATGCTGACCTGTAAAACAAAGTTGCAGCAACGAGATTCATTTTGACGAAAGTCCTGGGAGACAAACCTGTTCTCTGTACACAAGCCAAATGCAATTTGATGAGACCAGAAACATATGAGGCAAATAACAAGCAGTTGTTTGTACAACAGTGTTTTAAAAGAAAAGACGAGGTCAAGGCGATGAGGTCTTATGTCACCTAAAGCGAGAGATGCCAAAAAAAGGCAATCGTCTGAGTGAATTGAGGCGATAAATATTCAAAAAAATCATAAACATTAGGTAATATACAAATATCAATAAATAGCAATAAGATAAATTAACGACAACCACAAATCCAATAAGTCATAAACCATCTAAATGAAGAAGAAAGTAACAAATACTAAATAGTAATATTAACTAGTAACACATAATTAGTGAGCAAACTTTTAATTTTAAGGTTCAAATTGTGACATGTCCTTCAAAATGATACAGGAAATAAAGGTACATTACCATAAAAATAGTAAAAAATGGACCAAAAAAAAGAAGTACAAATGACAAAAATAAACCTTACTTTATCAAACACCTTTCATACCCTCAAATTTTTGAAATGGAGATAAAGACCTCATGCCTTGCATCTCATGCCTTAGGTGAGGGCGTGAGGCGCCAAGGTGAGATCACAAAGCACCAAGGCGAGGTCATGAGGCGCCAAAAAGCGCTCGCCTTAGTAATCTTCATCGCCTAACAATACACAATGCGCTAAGTTACAAGATCACCTTGCCTGAGTGCCTGAGGGCTAAGGCACATCGTCGCCCTTGAAAAACTGTTATACATTATATAACCCTAAAATTGACCACTATAACAAAGGGATGAACACACCAGGCATACATAATGTAAATAAATAAATAGAAAAAAGAGAAGGAAAAAAAGAAAAAGGAAAAGAAGGTACAATAGCCATTGTAGAGCATTACCAGACAAGAATTGTGCTGAAGAGTTCAATCTCTCATCAGGATATGCACATAGCCTTCTCTGGGACCCTCCTGACGATGCAGGCTCTAACCGTAGCATTTTCTACATAGCAAAATTTTCTTTCAAAGTTTTTTTCCCAAGAAAAAGTCAAATGCAATGAATATAACACCCCAGATGAACAACACATAAGAATTATAGTACATTAAGAAGCATTAAGTATTCTACCTGTCTCCCAGAGCTCGGACAGTTCACAGAATGCATCTGCAAGTCATGAGGAAAATATGGATAAACACCATGGTTGACTAAGATGCATATAATTACTCCGGAAGGACCTTTTATTAAATCAAATGGAAACAGACTTCTTTGAATGATGAATTGACAGCACAACAAAAGATGTTAGATTAAGTTATTAATATATTACAAACTTAGGAGGTGACATGAGCAATAATTCTTCACACAACCAATATGCCACTTATTACCAGAAAGAATTACATGATTTTACCACTATTTAAATATGTAGGACAAGATTCAAGAACATTTGATGACAGTTAACTGCTCCCATAATCAAAAGGCACCAAAAGAAATCTTCTAAGGAGTATTTTGAGAGAGGGAGGATAAAATAGTACCTTATATTTCTTTATTTCCTCTTGCAACCTGGAGTTCTGCAAAGACAAACGAGGAACACAATGTTACCCAAGATGCTGCAAGTGTAAGAACTAGGAGAATTTGCAACATTAATCGATTAGTGTTCATATACTTCCTACATAAGAATACTAAATAGTGTATATGAAATGCCCTTTTCAAATTGACAAAAGAACACCATAAGAAGCGAAGTTTTCAACTGTTTTTCCCCCCGACAATATATACATACTCAGGGAAGGATAGAATCAGCTTAACAACAGTTAGGATCAGTTTTCAATATAATTATTGTAGTGAAAAGAGAAAAAGAATACCAAGGATAATAGATACAAGGACATGTTCGTTGTTAGATACTAATCAAATAAAAGGTAACAAAGAAAATAAGTACTTTGAAAAACAGAAACACAAAAAATGTCTTAGCACAGATGATGCGTACGAGATCCAGGATACCACACAATTATATTTAATTCCCCTCTTAATCGTTCTCATTACTGTTGGGAGCTTTTAATTTCTACGTTTAATATTGAAATAAATCATAATATGACATAGACAACAACCGCATGAATATACACATGCACGCACACATACATGTGGTGCCCATTGTAGGCACATAAAAATGTCCATAGGTTCCCGCACGCAGCTCGAGACGAAGAGAAGATGATGAACGTCATCATCCGAGTCAAAAAGGATTATCCAAGTGGCCCGCACGCTTGTCGGTCAACTTCAAGTGCCCACTGCGCTTGTCGGTCAGTTCCAAGTGCCCGCCGCGTTTGTCGGTCAGCTCCAAGTGCCCGCCGCGCTTGTCAGTCAGCTCCAAGTACCGCAAAGAAGCTAACGAGCGCATGGCAAAGCGT
The DNA here is from genome assembly GCF_001876935.1 of Asparagus officinalis. Classification (NCBI taxonomy): domain Eukaryota; kingdom Viridiplantae; phylum Streptophyta; class Magnoliopsida; order Asparagales; family Asparagaceae; genus Asparagus; species Asparagus officinalis. The sequence continues at coordinate 63,307,296 of NC_033803.1, read as the reverse complement.
ACAAGTCAACAAGACAATCAAATACGCAAAACGGCAGAAAGTATCGCGCCTCGAGTACCCAAAACGTGTTTCATGATAGATTTTTGGGATTTCTTCATTTCTAAGTGTTCCAACTGCTTAGATATCATATTTAAATGTGGATAGGCCGTTGTCAACTGAAGATATGATCAAATCCTTTGTTCTTATCCAAATACCCTACATCCGAAGCCCTATAAATACAAACCTAGGGTCTCCTTGCAAAAGGGGCGAATTATTATCAAGAGGAGGAGGTTCTGCTGGATTGAAGAGTCAAAGAGCACGAAATTTCAGAGGAGGTTAGCTAGATCCCGACAAACTTCGACATAAAGAAGTATTTCGAAGGATCCGAAGCCCCGTACTTCATTTCCTTGAGATTAGGCTTGGTCTTAATCTTGAGAAGAGTATTGATTTCGCTTGGTCGATATCAATACTTCAGCGAATACTTTCTTGGTGAAGTAGGAGCTCTGATCAATTATTCTGTCAACCGGATCCGGTCCGTAGACGGTCCACGGATAAACCCCGGCACAGGCAAAGATCCCACGCAAACAGGAATAGGCGATAAATGTTCTCTGTTGTGTGTTGTTTGAAGGAGATTGTAATTTTCTTTATTTTTTTCATTGTGTAAGATCTTATAAAAAGATCGTCTTTTTTCGGACTTATTGTAACGACTAAAGTTGTAATGAGTTATACAATGAATAAAACAATTTTCAACCCAAACACGCTGGCGACCACAGTGGGAGTCAACAACCTTTCTACGAAGGCTGATGTGTCGCAACCTCGGATCTGCATCTCGATTGAAGAAGTGGTCAAATACGAGTTCGACCAACGGAAATACGAGGAATATCTATCCTCCAGATTCTCCGCCTCTCGCAAGCGCAGGAAGATCAACGTCTCCGTTGTTGCGGTAGCTACACCTTGCAACGCCCCTTCGACCTCCAACAAGGTCGGATCTGCAGATCTGGACTCCTCATCAATCAAGGAGATAACCGCTGGAAGCGCGCCAACTTTGTCAAAAAGAGCTCGCCGAAGGCAACGCCAACGCCTCGCGAGCCAACTCGCTAAGAATTTGGAGCCAGTGGACGGAATCTGTTACAGGATGGATCTGAAATTCAGGGATCACCAAGCGCCCCAACAGCGAGCAAATGGCTCCTCCTCCAAACCAGCAACAAACAAATGGATCCAAGTCAAAAGGACACGTTCAACCCTTGAGGAGCGCATCCAAAAGCGTCGTGCACTCCTTGCACATGCGCGGATTCTTGTGCAGAAGGCCCGAGAGTTGCAGAAACAAGAGGTGGCCAAGGAACAGCAAAACCACGCCGAGTCTGGAGGCCGAAGCTCAAAACAGTGGCCAAAACACCGAAAGAACAAGAGTCATGCCTAGGTGACCCGGCTAGCCGCAGGTCACCAAGAGGTGACCCGGCCGCTTGNCGCCTGTTTATCCTACTCCGGTGAATTCTGTCCCTATTCCAATCGATCCTGCACATCCTGTGAAGCCACGCGGCAGTGTGAACTCATCCAGAGATAAGAAAGCAATGGCGGATCGTCTGGGTCATTTGCACAATGATCAATGTAAAGTTTCGATCAAAAAGCGCTTAGGTCCGGTGACTGAACCCCAAGCAACTCATCAGGCTGGGGGTTGCACTCACCCCCGTAACAAGTCTGAGCCTTCTCGTAAAGAGAAAACTCTCATACTGATCGCCTCGGACTGTGAGTCATTGTCCAAGAGCCCGTTGAGGTCCCCTGCTCACGAAAGTGTGGCTCCAAACATGACTCTTGAGAACGCCAACAATGCAGCAAGTTCTTAGAAGGAAACGTGTTTGTCAGACGACGACGTTATACCTGAAAAGTCATGTCAACACACGATAGATAGCTCTGGTCATCATGTCAATGAGTTGTACTATCAGGCTGGGGTACGAACAAATCTCGAAAGAGAGATACCCGAAAAACGGACTTTCATTGTCCGTGTGCCAAACTTATCAATGCAGTATTATCAGCGTGTAGTTACCCCAGGACCGCTCCACAGAAGGTCTCGGTATTCCAAAGGCTTTCCTCTGAAGCATCGAATACTAAGCCAAGACATTTCCGCAAGAAACAATCAGCCGTTCAAAATGACGAACTTCCAAAAGACAATTAACATGGCTGATAGAGGAAAATCAACTCGACATTCTAGTTCTGACTCGCTCATATCGCATCGTCTAACCCGGTTACGAGCGGGAACCATTAGACAAAGAGATTATCAGAGAATGCGGAGGGGATTATCCTCGGATGATGAAGCATCGATGCCAACGCTGTAATCGCTTCTGATAATACAGTATCCAACCCAGGATAATCCCGTGACGCACTTATGATCAACACCGAGCAAATCATAAAAATCATCGAGGATGCTTTGGCTAAGCAAAAAGAGAACTTCAAGTTCAAATTGAAAATGGCCATGATGCGGATGAAGGAAGAGCATGACCAATAGATTCAGGCTTTATCCAATCAACTTGGTGAATCCAGCCGTCGTAACATTGCTAACCAAGCAGGTAGCGATTCAGATGTAGACGAACACTTCGATGAAGACAACCATCTGGTTGACTAAAACGCTGGGGGTGACCCTACTGAAGACAATAACGCTGGGGTGATCCCACCGAAGATGACAATGCCAGAAATGGTCGCGTTGTTCCTTTTAGAAATCGTCCAAAGCATGATACAGACAAGGACAAGAAGATGAAAGATCTCGAGAGAAAAATCAACGTTCTGATGTCTGCTCGAGAGGTAAAAAAGACCGGTATTTCGTGTCCTTACCCAAGAGAATGGGAGTCAATCCCGTATCCGACGAAGTTCAACCTGATCAACTTCACACCGTTCAACGGGAAGGGCTCCCCTACTCAACACTTGATTTATTTTAAGTCCTACTTAGGAGTGATCTCTGGCAACGAGTCTTTGATAGTCCGCTCATTCGGTGGCACCCTTCGCATGTCTGCCTTCGATTGGTACCGTTGTCTCAAGCCTGGAAGCATCAACGGCTGGGACGACATGAAAAGCTCATTCCTCGGTAATTTCTTTGATGATAACGCCGAGGTATCCATCAGGACACTCTTTGAGGAGAAACAGGAAGATGAAGAAACGGTCGACGAGTTCATCAAGCGCTTCCGAAATAAGACGATAAATTTTCAGAGATCCAGTCACAGATGACTCCATCCTCCAAACCTATCATAACAACCTATTCATTGATATTTTAAAAATTATGGGAGTATCACCGCCCAACACCTGGAAAGAGTTGAAGGTGCGCGGAGAGCAAGCCGAACGCTTCCTCAGAGGGAAGAAAGCCAAAAGAAGTCAACTGACGGCTAACCCTCCGAACTCAAGCTTTGTCTCACGTGATAAAGGGAAGGCACCTACAACAGTTGTTAACGTTAATCATACATCGTAACAACCCCGAAAACAGCAAAAGACTTCGGATCCGAAACTCCAAAAAGAGTACTCCTTCAAGGACAAAGATATTCCAACCATTTTCGAATCCCTCCTTAAAAACAACAAGATCAAACTACCACATATCGCAAATCAAAAAGAAGCTGACAATACTGCGGATCCAAAGTACCGTGCGTACCATAGGAGGATTTTTTATCCTACCAATGCTTGCTTTGCTGTTAAAAATAGCATCCAAACCTTGGTTGAAGCTGACGTCATAACGCTAAATTAAACCGAATGCACTCTGAAAAGTATACGAGTATAAACTGTTTCTCAATCCTCCAACAGGTGCATGAGGATAAACTGCTCCATGCATACTCCAACAGATATATGAGTCTAAACTGTTTCCTTTCTTTCACGGGAAGTTCCTGGAGAGTGTCATGCCTAGTATTATTAAGGATAACCCGGTCATCCAACTAAGTATAATGTTACACCCGGTTTCGCAAAGAAAGCTAGGGATAGATGATTCATGTAACGGGAAGTTTCCGAAAGAATGCTATATAGTGTATTCTTAGGGATAACCCGGTCACTATAAAGAAGTGATAAATGAGAAACTCCCACTCGGACTCTGAACGCTCAAGAGTGAAACGCATCCAATTGCCGAGATTAATTTCACCAACTTCCAAGCACTCTTTTGTTGAGACGAGATTCGATCACTTCGTCGGATCAATCTTCCCTCACAAAACACTTCCACTGGTGTTTGATGATTCACAATCTTCTACCACAAAATCCCTTACTGATCAAATTAATTGACGGTGGGTCCACTAAAATTCTTTCTGGTTTAATCCACTCAACCTCTCATTGTGTCTGTGCACTCAACACTCCCATTTTTAGAGTCCAGATATAATGCTTAGAATTTTAGTCTACTAATTTTTGATAATTGTCGAACCCCTTTGTATTAAGACCTTATCACTTGACACCAAGAACCCCTACTGAGTGATTTGTACAAATCAATACTCCCACTGTGATTTGCACTCCCACTCTCACTTGGTCAAACCTTTAAATAGTTAGGACCACAACCAAAATCCCCTCTCAATTTTTTCCATGAACGAGAGATCCACTTTTAAATCGAGTGATCAAACCTTCCTACAGTTAGGATCGCCTCAAACTCCCACTTGGTCAAACCTTCCTACCATTAGGGTCAAAACCGTAATTCACTCTCGATAAACGAGAAATACACCTTTAGTTCGGTAATTAAACTTTCCGACAGATAGAATTATCCGAATCTTTTCGATTCTCGGAGTGGATATCTCACTCTTAGTTTCACCTTCCCGGATTCTTGAAGTGGAGATTCCACTTTGACTTTCCTTTGCAACTGGAGATAGAATATAAAATTCTTCCTCTTCACCTTCGGGAGATGGATATAAAATTCTCTTCCGTATTGGGTTTGTTTTTACCCCAAAAAAAGACCTGGAGATAGAATTTAAAATTCTTCCTCTCCAGCATCGGGTTCGTCTTTGTCCCAAAAGAAGACATCATCTTTCAACTCCAAAATTCATGCTTCACACATATGGGAAATTTTATTCTGAATCCTAAGTAGGGATAAGTTAACGCCTAATACGCGTTGTCGGTTTAGTCTTTCGCCGAATGAAAAAGACACCAGAATTCAAGTCTAGAAAATTTTATCCTGAATCCTAAATAGGGATAAGTCAACGCCTAACACACGTTGCCGGTTTAGTCTTTCACCGATTAAAAAAAACACCAAAATCCAAATCTGGGGAATTTTATCCTGAAGCCTAAGTAAGGATAAGTCAGCGCCTAATACGCATTGCTGATTAGTCCTTGACCGTAAAAATAACAAAAACCCACATATTCGATATTATGACAGGTTGTTATTAATAACACCATAATCCGTGCCTTACACGTATGGGGAATTTTATCCTGAATTCTAAGAAGAGATAAGTCAACGTCTAGTCTTTCACCGATTGAAGAAGACACCAGAATCCAAGTCTGGGAAATTTTATCCCAAAACCTAAGAAATGATAAGTCAGCGCCTAACACGCGTTGCCGGATAGTCTATTCCCGTAAGAAAGACGAAATCTACGTATTCAATATCGTAGCACTAAGAGAGTTAACTCTCTCTATTCCCGTAAGAAAGACGAAATCTACGTATTCAATATCGTAGCACTAAGAGAGTTAACTCTCTTAGCACAACGTTACATGTGAAAATATTCAATATCGTAGCACTAAGAGAGTTAACTCTCTTAGCACAACGTTACATGTGAAAACGGGTTTAAACGGTTCAGATGCTAGCCCGATTCAAACGGTAATCGGTAAAGACACATCAAACCCGTTGAAGGCTGAAAGTTTGCCAAAAATCCTAAAGTCTACGCCTAACACACGTTGTCGTTTAGTCTTTTCACGTAAAAAAGATAAAGTCTACGTATTCAATATCGTAGCACTAAGCACAACGTTACATGTGGAACGGACTTGAACAATCCGTATGCTAATCCGACTCAAACGGCAGTCAGTAAAGCCTCATCAAATCTGTTGCTGACTGAGGGTTTACCAAAAATCCTATATATGCGAAAATCACTGACGCATTAGCTTCATTAGTTGGTCTCGTGACTTGAGCATCCAACAACTTCGGGATAAGATTCATACCTGCAGACGAAACAACTTTAATAGTTGGTCATGCAGTCCGAAATTTAGGACCGCCTCGCTCCAATGTCTTAAGAACTTAAACTGTGTAGACTCTAGCAAACATACGAGTATAAATTGTGTTAACGCCGAACAACGCGTTACAGTAAAGGTCAATGCCGGGCAACGCATCGATAATGTCGCCAAATTAAAATTAAGAAAAAATTCTAGGTTAAAGGATGATTCTAGCGAGTTCAATCACATTCAGGTACTAATTCCCGACAAAGATGATCAAGTTCAACGTCAACTCAATGACACGAACTAAGTCCAGAAACTTACACACCAATTTTAGTTCAAGACTTCAACAACGGTCAGACGATAAACACAACGTCAGAAGAACTTCATCTATTCGACAAAATACTGAATAGACTGAAGGCTGAAGAAGTCAAGAATTGAGGCAATTCATAGGTCCTTTTATGCGATCTCCTCAATGAAATACTAAAGAGTCTGTCTTATCCAAAGCATTCCAGACTTTTCTATAAAAAACATGAGTCTGAAATACTTTAGAGGTGGTATCTATAGACGTCTAAAAATACTCATAGGTTCCCGCGCGCAGCTCGAGACGAAAAAAGACGATGAACGTCATCATCCGAGTCAAGAGGGATTATCCGAGTGGCCCGCACGCTTGTCGGAGCTGGTGGCCCGCACGTTTGTCGGTCAGCTCCAACTGCCACCATGCTTGTCCACTGCCCGTCGTGCTTGTCGGTCAGTTCCAAGTGCCCGCCACGCTTATCGGTCGCCTCCAAGGTGTCCGCCACACTTATCGATCAGCTCCAAGTGCCCGCCACACTTATCGGTCAGCTCCAAGTGTCGTAAAGAAGCTAACGAACACATAAAACAAGTTAGCGAAGCGTACAAGTCAACAAGACGATCAAATACGCAAACGACAGAAAGTACAAGTTTCGAAAAGTCGCAATCAAATACGCAAACGACAGAAAGTACAAGTTTCGAAAAGTCGCAAAGTGCCAAAGAGTTCAGCCGAGGTGGCTAACCCGCCCCAACGCGGGACAGCGCTGGCTAACCAGCGCCAACAGAGACAGTGCTGGCTGACCCACATCAGGCGCGGTCAACGTCGGCTGACCCGCGCTGGCGCGGGTCAGTCTTGACTGAACCCGCGCCCGGCTGCCGGGTCAGCACGAGCTGTCCTGCGCCTAGTCCAAGACGACAGCGTCTGTCGCACGCCTCGAGTACCCAAAACATGTTTCCGGATAGATTTTTAGGGTTTCTTCGTTTCTAAGTGTTCCAACTGCTTAAATATCATATCTAAACGTGGATAGACCGTTATCAACTGAAGATATGACCAAATCCTTTGTTCTTATCCAAATACCATGCATCCAAATCCTTATAAATACAAACCTAGGGTCTCCTTGCAGAGGGGGTGAATTATTATCAAAAGGAGGTGCTGCTGGATTGAAGAATTAAGGAGCACAAAATTTTAGAGGAGGCTAGCTAGATCCCGACGAACTTCGGTATAAAGAATGAGTATTTCGAAGGATCCGAAGCCCTGTACCCCCTTTCCTTGAGATTAGGCTTGGTCTTAATCTTGAGAAGAGTACTAATTTCGCTTGATCGATATCAGTACTTCAACGAATACTTCCTTGGTGAAGTAGGAGCTCTGATCAATTATTCTGTTAACCGGATCCGGTCCGTAGGCGGTCCACAGATAAACCCCAACACAAGCAAAGATCCCACGCAAACAGCAATAGGCGATAAACGTTCTTTGTTGTGTGTTGTTTGAAGGAGATTGTAATTTTCTTTATTTTTTTCATTGTGTAAGATCTTATAAAAAAATCGTCTTTTTTCGGACTTATTGTAACGACTAAAGTTGTAATGAGTTATACAATGAAGAAAATAATTTCCGACCCAAACACCCATATATAGATTACATGTGCACCCCCTACCCACATACATTGACTATTACTGAAACAATATTAAAGACCTCATAGCACTAAAAGAATTTACATACTAAAAAATGTAAAGAGTGAGAAACAAGGAGAGATTGAGAAGGAACACTGTCATACTCATAAATAATATAACTAAGATCAAAACCATTGATGAACAAGAATGCTAACGTAGTAGGTTTTTTGTCTCCGCGATATTTGTATTTTACGTACCCGTATCAAAGTAATGTAATTAGGAACAGAGATTCTCCATCAAAAAAGTTTGTTGGAATAATGATATTAATTCTTATTTGATCTAACTTACATTTCGTTATTTTCAGCACAACAACGACAAAGCCTTTATCCCAAATGTTTGGGGTCGTCTACATGAATCTTATTATTCCATTCTGTTCGATTTTTGGCCACCTCCTCCACAAAGTTAATCATTATCATATCCTTCTTAATTGTTTTTAACCAAGTTCTCTTATGTCTACCTCTATATCCCTTTGCTCCAATAACTCTAATAAAACTCAAAACCCAGATTTGCAAACCCCCCCCCCCCCCCCCCCTCCTCCCTCTGCAGGCGTGGTGCGGGTGCACATGTGCGCTAAGGTTTACTAGATCTGGTTGTCCATTTTCCTTTACTGGGCTCTATTGTGTTTGCAGGACTAAAACATTATACTAATGCCTAGAAAGAGAAAGGGCAATAAAACGAGTAACATGACAAGAGTGTACCGTGAAGAGGAAAAAAAAAGACGGAAACATGAGAAGATCAATTATCACTAAGGATATAATAGAAAAACGATCAAGTGCCATAATACCTCCAACTTAAGGATTTCATTTTTTTCGCATAAAGATAGCAGTTCCTGCACAAATAAGGGTCATCTATCAGTGAAATACCATCGTAATATATAAATGGAACACTGAATGATATATAACCTTCTCTTTATCATCATGTGGAACCACAACCAGAGGTGCATATAAGTTAATAATCTCCTTTTGCTTAAACTTTCTATTACATTGTGGACACTGCAAAAACACATACCGAATAGCCATCATAAATAACTGTACCAGTAATTATGTTGTCAGTGAGCTCAGGTGCATCAAAAAATATCAAATTTCAATAACTAGATGAATGGATACCTTTCCATCACTCTTTCGACATCGCCGTAGCCATTTCTCTAAGCAGCATTTACCATACACGTGTCCGCAAGGAATACAACTACACAAAGATAATTGATCTATTAGATAATATTAATTTGTACAAACAGACAAATGCTAGAAAATGGGCATAAGGAAAGGAACGAAAATCATAGAATTACATATTGCAAACTCCTTTGCATACAACATAAACTAAACAGAATCTTCAAGTATAGATAATAAATATCATGTCATGCTCCGATAGAAAAATAGTTGGCTATGGAATCCAACTCTTAAGGCATGAGTGATAAATGGTGACAGAAATCTAGAAAAGGTCTGTGACCATACGAGTAAGAGATTTTTTTCCGGAGGCCACTGAAGAATAACTCGAGCTCCACAACTATTCATGAGGGTTATAGAATTTGACATCAGGATTCAGACATGCCTTACATAGAGATGGATAGGAAATTAAACACTTGTCATTCTCCTAAACAACTTTTTAAAATCTTAGGACTTCTAGAAATCAAGCAAACTCAGGTCAATTTTATGCAGTCTTAACCATCTCAAACAACTCCCCGCAATTTTTATGCAATCAATGTAACCTCTACTTGATACGAGACCCTATCTTTATTCATTTATTTATTGCGATTTGCATGGCAAATCAATAGCATCATTTTCACTACGCCACACATAAATTATTTGGACGTGTCATCTCTTAATTGGTGACTTTATAGGTAATGGTTTTCTCCGCATAATAAGTTCAAGTTCAATCCTTTCCTTCACATTACTCAAATTAAAATGCATATGAACGAACTCTATTCGAATCTATCAAAAAGAAACCCCGATCCAAACATACCAGACTCGATGAGGACCTTCAGAGGTCCAAGGCTCCATACAAATCGGGCAATTTGCAGTCGCCGGCTGATCCAACTGCGACTCGCAACCACTCTTCCCCTTCCCCAATTCCCCATTCTCCTCTCTCTCCTCCTCCTCCTCCTCCTCCTCCTCCTCCTCCCCCTCTTCTTCACCTTGATCTTGATCCAACCCCTCGTTCGCCGGAATCTCTATGATCTCAACCTCCGGCGAATCTCCGGCCGCCGCCTGCTCGCTTAGGGTTTCGTCACCTGGAACGTACTCCTCATCCTCATCGTCTTCATCATCTTCATCTTCGTCGTGTTCTTCTTCTTCCTCCTCCTCGTGATCCGATGGTAGAGAAGGATTCGACGCCATTGGTTAGAATCTCCGATGGCGCGAAATGGAGGGAAATCGAAAATATGGAGAGGATTTTTGAGATTAATAAAAGATGAAAGGAGGGATGGACTCGGGTCACAGAGTCACACACTCACACTTGGGGCTATTTATCTAGCAGCATTAACGGGTCGGGTATTGAGTGGGTAAACTATTCGGACATGCCCAAATCTGAATGCGTTAGTCACCTAGAACTTAAAATTGGAACTGGGATAATCTATGAGATAAATTTTTAAGATATTAGTCACATAGAACTAAAACTAGAATAAAATTTTACAGTGTTAGTCAAATAGAACTCTAACAAATTTAGAATTGGGATAATGATACAAAATTATCCCTTTTTTTCATTTTCCTATACAAAAATGAGAGTTTTACTCTCTCAAATTATTCCAAGTTTTAGCTTGGAACTAGGTGGTAAAAAACTAGAACTCATATTTATTTTGTTATTTTTTATTTTTTATATTTCTTCTTTTCTCTACTTCTTCCCTATTATGGTTATCACCATCATTAGACCATCATTATAATAATAACTGTTAATATCTTATAGTCTAACCAAAAGTTATTTAATAGTAAAGAACATTCTTGTAAGGAATTATCAATCAATAATAGTAAGTTTAAAATACATAAATAGTATTTATATCTTCAAAATGCATAAATATATATATTTCATGATTATAAAAATTTATCCCACGTTATCTTATCAAAATATCCTGCTTCACAAAAAATTTACTATTTATCCCACTAAAACATCCCTCTAGCTAAAAATTATTCCACTTTAAGAATTATCCCATTTTGCATAAAAATGTCTCAATTGACTAACACCTCCTAAGTGTGGATAATTGTTTTAATGGAATAATTTTATCCTTTTGGGATAATTTAAGTGGTGTAAAGTTAGACAATTCGGGATAATGAGAAAATTTAAGACTATTATATTTAAGACTATTGATTAATATAATAAAGTATAATATTATACCTACCACAATATTGACAACATATTATAGACCATTGATATTATAGAAAACAGTATAATTAATATATTAAGACTATAATTAATATTGACAATATATTAAGACTATTATTTAACATTATACCTACCACAATATTGACAGTATATTTAAGACTATTAATTAATATAATATAATATTATAGAAAATAATAAATTATTATATAATAAATTATATTATAATATAATTAATATATTATTATATTAAATATATAAGCACTATATTATAATACAATATTTTATATTATAAAAATACTACAATAATATTTTTATTCTAAATAATAAAAAATATATTAAATAATATAAAGTAATATTATAATAGTATAATACTAATATTATAATATATAAAATATTATTAACCAATATGTAATAATGATATATAATAATGTTATATCAAATAATATTATATAATATTTTATTATCTTACTTATAATAAAGTTTTATAATATAATATAATTAAGATATATTATATATTACAATACAATTAACATATATTAGATATTTAATAAATTAGTGTTTTAAAATTATCCCATTATCCTCATGATTGTCCCAAAGTTAAGAATGATGTAATTTTTGGAAGTTAAAACAAAAAGTTTGTATTGAAGTGAGATAATTTTCAAAAAAGTGGGGATAATTGTCTCATATTCGAATAACACCTTCAAGTGAAATCCAACTCCCATTGTCCTAATGAATAACACCATAAATAAAGTCCCAAAAATTATCCCATTTACCCCAAAATTACACCAACCAATAACCCCCCTAGTGAAACGCTGAGGGCTTTACCTAATGAAGTAGTTGATTTGTAAAGAACTAGTTTCCCAAAGGGATTTTTTTTAAAAAAGATCTTTTTTGCTAAATAATTAGCAAAATCGATCATTTTGCTAATTATTTAGCAAAATCGACATCTTTTTGGCCAACATGCCAAAAAGAGGTCGATTTAAAAAAACAACCTACATATAGGACTAGTAGTCCCGTATGTTTAGTCGCCATTAATTGGCGACTAATCACGCCACAAAAATCTACATGACTACTAGTCTCGTAGATTTCAAACCTACTACAAAATGTCTTCTCAACTCCCCCATACTTCTTCCTCAACAAATTTTAGGATCATTTTCTCTAGTTCCCATTAACACGGTTGAGGCTCACAGGCCCATTGCCAGTATTTAAAAAAAAAAAAAAGCTTAGTCGGGTATTCTCCAAGGCTTCAATTGAGATATTCTATCCTCTGAACTTTTTTGCATTTTTGTGTTCTCCCCATTTTGAGCCAAAAAATGGGGCATAATTATGCTTATTTGACTTATAATAGAACTGAAATCTACGAGATTAGTAGTCTCAAAGATTTTTTTGACGTGATTAGTCGTCAATTAATAGCGACTAAACATACGGGACTACTAGTCCCGTATCCGTATATTTCGAACAGACTGTTTTTTAAGATCGACCTCTTTCTGACTTGTTGGTTAAAAAAAGTTGATTTTGCTAATTATTTAGAAAAAAGTCTTTTTTTTAAATTCCCGTTTCCCAAA
>NC_033803.1:63209963-63293391 GCF_001876935.1 Asparagus officinalis | reverse complement strand
AAGTTTCCACCAGCATCAGGACTAGAAAGTAGGACAAATGTCAAAGGGCTAATTGCAGATAGACCTGTTTTACAATCACCTAATTGCAGATAGACCCTCTATAGTTCTATTTTTCTGATAGACACCTAAGTAAATTTTCTTTCGACTTTTTACCCTTAGAGAAAGAGAGAATTGTTTTTCTGACAAATAGACCTCCTGAGTGTAAAAGAGTCAAAGAAGAAGAATAATCCAAACCTGAGCAGTGGGCACGACCATGTGTCTCTTCCTGCGGAGTAGAAGAGGGATAGCGCCTCCAGCCAGATATTTCGCGCTTTCTTTGCTGTGAGGATGGCTCAAGTAATGGCGTCTGTAATGAGATTAACCAAGTCTTGTCATAAAGAGGCAAATGACACACTTAAAAGATGAAATATTGAAGCATTGCCTTTGCTCACTAACATACATCTATAATGATCATCAGAAAAGCGTTTCCCTGTTTGAATGGAATTTAGTACATAACAATATTTTAAACAAGGAACAGATTGACCAATTTCCACAACAGGTATAAAGCCAATCCTCTGAGGCATTGTGCTATTTTCCGAAAGAAAATATATAAAAGAGAGGCAGCCAAGGCTATAACAAATAAAAATCAATGAGCCAGTATTAAATCAAAAGTATGTCCAGCTAAAAAAGAAGAATCCACTAAAAGGATCACACACACAAAGAAAAGATCTTCATTGAAAGCAGAAGAGCGCGAGATCCAACTATAGAATTTGAGCTACACGCAAAGCAGCAAGATTTAAACATATTCCGATGTAATAAGCATATCATACATAGGTGTTCTGATCTCCAATTCGCATTGACCCAGCTAACGATAGGAATTACTAAGTCAAAAGTTAACATGTTGGCAGAAATTTATTAATCAGGAGACAAATTAAGATTTAGGCATCAACAAGTGTCAAACGCACCACAACAGGCTTTTGAATGGAAGCTAAAAGGTGACAGGACAATCATTAAATTTTAGCTCGAATCTGAATTATTATTTTTAACACCAAATGAGATTCCTAGATTAATCGATTTAAAAAAAAAAATCAAAGTCCTACAAATGTGGAATAGAAAGACCAGTGAAGAAAAGGAGCATGATTGTGGATCAAACAAGATTATGACTAATGTTAAGCATTTTACATTTCAGGTTCACATAAGTAGAAAACAAGGGTTTCTTTCTTTTTCTCAATGGAAATACTTTTGACTCCTATCTTAAAAAGAAAAAGTTCACTACTCAACAGACACCAAAAGCTTCTAAAGAGAAAATAGCATGAATCATCCCCTGACCTTGTCAAGACTGCCATTAGGAACCACAGTGGTCGGCAAATATAGATTGATAATCTCACTCTGTCTACACTGCCTATTACATTGAGGGCACTGCAAAATCAAAGGCAAGGAAATATATAAGAAAACAATCTTTGATTAACTAAGAGCTGAAGAGAATGATTGCAGCCAAAATTCCAGTGATTGAACAAATTAACCATATTAATTATTTACCTTCCCATTTGTCTCTCCACGTCTTTGGAGCCATGTCACTAAGCAAGATTTACCATGAACATGCCCACAAGGAAGACAGCTACATCAAGAAATGTTATCAATGACACTTGGGGGAAAAAATTTGTTACAGAAGTTTGGATAATTTACAGAGTATCCCTCAGTGGCTTATAGAAATGACAATATTCCTCCTAAGGTTTTACAAGTAAAACCTTGGCCTCCTCTTCATCTTTTTCTCACTTAATAAACATTTACCATATATCATCACTTTTGGATACAATAATCATATACAGATTTATATATAGGCAATTATCATGTTAAATCACTATAGTTTTTTACATCCAAATTAACTTTGGAAATAAAACAGAGAGGATAAAAAAAGTTTAAAACCTTGGGGGTACTACTGTGAATCATGCAAACCTTAGGATTTTCTATAATTTACCTAAAATCTGCAATCAAATCCCAAATCCTATTACCTAAAAGCAAGTTACATCATCAATAAAAGAAACAAACAAAAGCTGGGATTCCCCACAGAAATATCAACAATGCATATATATTTTCCAAGATTCCAACTTTACCACAAAAAAAATCAAATAATCACCCAAAATCCAGAAAAAACGAATCATGGATCTAAAATTCCAACTTACCAAACTCGATGGGGACAATTAGCAGTGCAGGCCTACTTACTTTCATTATGTTTAAACTAACACATTTAACCTAGAGGGACTAATTTGGGGTAATGAATTAACAGGTTTTCGACATTTATGTTATAACATCAAGTTTTGGGGACTTTCTTGAAATTAGGGTATGAGAGTTGGAGGCAGCAATATCTCAAAAACCCAAATCAAATCCTAATTCTATAACCTGCGAGCATGCAAATCATCAATAAAGGAACAAGCAAATGCAAAATATTCCACTTTACTACAAAAACTACCAATAATCAATCACTCGGGGAAAAAGGAGAAAGTGAATAATTGATCTAAAATTCAAACTTACCAAACTTGATGGGGGAACATTAGCAACCCAGGGATGCTTACTTTCATTTGGTTTAAACTACCAAATTTAAACGAGAGAGATCAATTTAGAGCAACTAATGGGTTTTGGAAATTTATTATATAGTTTGGGGGACTTCTTCAAAATTCGATGCAAAAATCCTAATCAAATCCCTAATTCTATGACCTAGGCTAAAGATTCCAACTTTACCACAAAAACTACCAATAATCACTCAAAAAAAAAAATTTCAAATCATTGATATAAAATTCAAACTTACCAAACCCAATGGGGAACATTAGCAACCCAGGGGTGCACACTTTCATTTGGTCTAAACTACCAATTTTAAACTAGAGAGATCAATTTGGGGGTGACTAATGGGTTTTGAGATTTATTATATAGCATCGAGTTTTGGGGACTTCTTTGAAATTAGATGCAAAAAACCTAATTAAAATCCCTAATTCCATAACCCAGGCTAAAAAGACTCCAACTTTTCAATAAAACCAAATAATTACACACAAAAAAAAAAAGAAAATCAAATCAAATCATTGATCTAAAATTCAAACTTACCAAACCTGATGGGGAACATTAGCAAGCCAGGGGTGCATACTTTCATTTGGTCTAAAATACCGAACTTAAACTAGAGAGATTAATTTGTTGGGGGTAAATAATGGGTTTCGGGGACTTCTTCGAAATTAGATGCAAAAACCCTAATTAAAATCCCTAATTCCGTAACCCAGGCTAAAGATTCCAACTTTACAACAAAAACCACCAAATAATCACTGGAAAAATAAATTGTATCATTGATCTAAAATTCAAAATTACCAAACTCGATGGGGACCATTAGCAGTCCAGGGTTTGAAGCAGATGGTGCAATTAGCCGACCGATCGAAATCGACGTTATCACCATCGATCTCCTCCGTCTGCTCCCTTTCTCCTCCGTTGATCTCCATCCAATTAGCTTCTTCTTCCTCCTCCTCTTGTTCATCATCGTCGTATTCTCCTCCTCCTTCTTCTTCTTGATCATCATCATCATCATCATATTCTTCTTCTCCTTCGTCATCATCATCATCATATTCTCCTCCATCATCATCGTAGTCGTCCATCAAAGCTTCATGATCCTCTGCAACGTCGTACATATTGTGTTCTTCCTCTTGCTCTTCAGCGTCGGGGGATGATGCGTAGAAATCGATGAGATGGTTGTTGTTGGCATCGGATGCTGCTGCTGCTGCTTCTTCTTCTTCGTATTCGCCTTCAGATAAGTAGTAGTCTTCGTTAAAACGATTTGATGCCATCAAATTTGGGGGGAGAGGGAGGAAAAAAGAAAAGAAAAAGGGGCAGGGGTTAATTGCACTTAAATACCCTGTAGTTTCCCCTGCTTTGGGTTCGGATTCGGATTCGGATTCGGATTTGTTTGGATAGAGCTTAACAGGGGACAAGTCAGGGACACTATTCACTCTAAATAAAAGTTTTTAAGGGTGAAAATATTATTCTCATTCCCCTTGATTATCCTAATAATAATAAATAAAAATCTGTCCCACCTCACCCCACCCCACTCCTCTAAATTGAGGCGGAATGTAAGGAAATGTAATTTATCATACTTTCCATTCTCCTCTCTCCTTTGTTTTTCCTTAACTTCCCCAATCCTCATTGAAATCTAAATACGTCCTAAGAGTTTATTTAGCAACTTTATAAAATTGTGCAAGGGTTGAACTGGTCCAATTATATGTTACTAGGTGGAATGCACGTACGCTGCATGTGGTCAAATATTATAATTATTTACTTTTAAGTTTATTTATTTACTATAACATGGTTGTAAAAAAAATTATAATTATTGTAATATATTAAATTTTTTGGATATTTCCATGTGTGATTTTAACATTTTATCTTTCAGAGAAATAGTGATGTTTAAATCCTTAAAATATTAACAATTTAAGACTAAATAGTAATTTGAATGTATAGTTTCAAAATAATAATGATGTAAGGGACCAATATGAAAAAAAAAACCTATTATTATTAATGAAAAATAAATTCTTGAGTTCATTAAGGAAAATGGTAGGTTTTATCTAGTCATTAAGGATTTTGTTTAGTTATAAAAAAATTACTTCCACATGTTGTTTATCCGGTGATCGTGTATTATATATATTCAAGAATTTTTTTCTAGAATTTTCTAAGTTAGAATGTGCAAATTCAATCAAGACAGAAAATATAAATTATGTGATTAATTCCAAAATCTAATGTTGTACTCTTTTTACATCTTCCTAAATACTAATTGATCTATCAAAATGATTACTCTCTGGTTTCAGAAAATTATAAAACATAGTCTGTGAATGATTTGTACATATTATGCACTCATATTGATTGTATTTTAATAAAATAATTTATATCTATGCAATGTCAAACAACATTCAAAAATTTAGCTTAAGGAGTTAGAAGAATACAATATCTGCAATAATAGTCATATGAGCTTCATAAACTTATAAGAATGTGAGCAATATAAAATGACAACTTAATTTACTTTGTCAAATAATTTAATACAAATTATGAAAGACAAGGGGAATCAGAACGATCATATACACATCCCAAATAAATATTAAATTTCTCTTAGAGATTATTATAGCAAAAGATTTTTAGAGTTGATGTGTTGGATAAATTTAAGGACATGTAACTCAAACAAATTTATTGAGTGGTAGACTTGCTATAAACCCCACTCTTATAAAATTGATATCACATTTGCCTTAAGTTGTGCTTTTTGTCTAAGAGTTAATTTTAGAAAACTCTCCCTCAACTATGGAGGGCATGACAAAAACTATTTAAGACTGAGTAAATCTCTGCCGAATTTTGTAGATAATCTATCTCAGTTTAAAAAATTTTGATTTAACCCCAATGAACTTTTCTCACTTAAACCTTCAAAACTAACATCATTAAGTCTTATCTATTATGTGACAAGTACTTGACTTGGAAAGACAAAAATATCAATCAATCATAAAAGAATTACCTTGGCTTTTGCCAAATAAAAGAGGTGATATAGAGGAGAAAAATTGTAAATTGGTTGTGATCCTTTTATTATCGGTTGAGGGTTTCTACTTAATTAAAATTGCTTTCTTCAAGAAGATATTTTTTCCAAATCACATATCGAAGTAACTATGTTAAGGGGTGTTAAGGGGGTTTGTTGATAGAAGTGTAAAAGATTAGGGGAGTTTTTATGAGATACGCTATAGTTGAGAGATGTTTTCTAAAATTGCACCAAAATTGAGAGGGGTTATTTATAACACCCCACATAATGAGGGGGTTTTATAAAATTGAATTAGTTGAGTGGGGTTTTTGAGACAATCCCCATAGTTGAGAGGGTTTTTTTTAATTAACACTTCTTTTAAATATGGCTTATTTATAATTTGTCCCTCAAAATTTTAATAATGTAATATTATTCCCTAAAATTATGAGCAATTTCCAAAATTTGTGGGAATAACATAGAATCATTGGATATTTAAAATTAAGGAACTAATATCTAAATGACCTTTACATATTTTCTCTTATAGGCATTCTATTAAATATCAACCAATATATTGCTATATCAGCCAATATATCGGGTTAAAGACTTTATCTTAGTAATATTTTATATTATTTTATTTGTTTGTTGATTTTTTGATAAATCGACCGTTATCGAAAATATGGCTGATATATCCCTTTGAAGATATCGAGAAAATCATGTTATTTTTTAATTTGATTGTGGGTTGGGGTTTGGATCATGTATGGGAAATAAAATCGGAACCTGCAAAACCCACAAATACCATAATTCTTCTCCCAAATCTCTCCACTCTAGGCTCTCCCAAATCTTAAACATATATCTTGATAAAAATTCTTATGTTTAAAATTCATTAATTTGTTAGATTATATATTACAATGTCATGTTATGTATGAATATTTACTCATATGACACACAGTCTTACATGCATATCCCTGATTTTTGCTACCCGATATCATAGAATTTAGTTTTTCAATATTTATTTGATGTCAAACACTTTGTAGTAGTTCTTCAAAAGCCTCTTCTAAAATTTTCAAAGCGAATTATATAATTTTAAGAAATAATTCAAAATATTGAGACTCATTCAAAATATGATGCTTTAATTTTTCCACATCTCCTCTACTATATAAATATAAGCTCAGCATCTAGCCTCATATCATATGATGAATATTATTTGTCAATGTGATCATATACTATTGTTTATATATAACAAAGGTTTCAAATCTTTTCTAGTCTTAACTGAACTTAAATACCTTATAGTTTACCAAAATTATACTTATATACCTCCACTTGTATCTTGCTGCACATTTTTAAAAAATTTTAGAAAACGTATATTGATGCGCTTAAATATCCTAATATTTTCTAAAATTTAATGTTTGTACCTTCTGTCTTATTACCTAAACATAAGAATGCTCTTTGTAATTTTCCTATATGAGTTTCATGATATAATTTTAGGATAATTCTATGTTTTCTATTCTTTCCATAAATACTTTATTGACATGCAATTATCTATTTATAATTTTAGGATAATTCTATGTTTTCTATTCTTTCCATAAATACTTTATTGACATGCAATTATCTATTAATATATTATTATACATTACTAATAATTAATATGATGTAGAGTTTTATAATAACGTTGGAAGTTCTAAGGACCAAATTATGCAAACTTAAAGTGATATATAATATAGTTAATTAACTCCTGCTTAAATTTGAGTATCTTATTTCTAAATTATCTTCGAGCTATAATTTCAGTTTAGAAATTAGAATTCTACTAGTTGGCAAACAACTCAATTGAAAATTTTAAAATTGAAATTCTAAAGTTTGCCAAACATGAATTTCAAATTGAATTCTGGAATTCAAATTTGGATGTTTCCCAAACGAAGGAATTGAATTTAAAATTCTGGATTTCAAATTTTAGAATTCAATTCTGGAATTTGAAATAAAATCCTCGAATCCAAACGCAATCCTACGGAGGTAACAAATTTCTGACTGGCAATCTTAGTGTTCCAATATTTTGAGATGTCTCCTATAAATCTTGGTCAATTTTCAGCTGGGTCAATCTGATCTTAGGGGCTGGGTTTGGGACTCCTTACTAATGGTGGTTTGCGCTTTGATTGTGTTAATATTTGGAATGGGCTGGCTGTGAGGGGTAAGCTCAATACTAAAAATGTTCTTAATAGAAAAGGAATGAATATTAACATAGTTTGTTGCTTTTTGTGAAGCAGATAAAGAGTCTCATTCTCATCTACTTTCACATTGCATATTCATTTTATCTATTTTGAGATCTATTCAATTTAAATTTGCTATTACTAGTATTTGTTCGGCAGATTCTCTGAAACAGACGTGGCTTGAATGGGGGTTACAGTCTGATATTGTATCTAATATGCGGTGGGGTATTTTTATCTGTGCCGCGACATGGTGTATATTGGAAGAGCAAAATGACAGGATATTCTCCGCAAAAAAAAAGAGTTCTCTTAACCTTCTTAGTAAAATTGTACGTACATTTTGCATCTTTTTGGATAGGTCACGCTAATACATCAACTAGGGCGAAACGACATGAGATGCGGCACAAGAGGTGAGAGGATGCTGCTGGTCTGCTCTTTCGACCACTTCTGGAGGTGGTGATCTCATTTCATGCCCCATTGTCCTCGACAGATGTACATGCAGCCCGCTGAAGCTTTCTGTTTTCTTTCTTTCTTTCTTCTTCATTTTTTTATGTTTTTTTTATTTTTTTGTAGGTATAAAGATCAATGGGACTTTATGTAGGGTTTTATTTTGGATCTGTAATATAATGTGGTAAACTGCTTATAATCATGTTCTTGGTCGGGGGATATGATTTATATTTATAACAAACAATTTATTTTGGTTAATACCGCAGGCTGGGACTCTTCTGATGGCCCATCCTTTCTCTCACAGAAAACATATATGGGTGGGGGAGGATGGATTTCTGCAAAAGTTACACTAATGACAATGACTATTGTAGGCATCAAAAAATGCTTACAGACATCCAAATACCACTCAAGGCAAAGAGGAGACGATAAACGCCATTCTCTTAATCAGATGAGATCATTCAAAGTAGGTGAGACAACATGGAAGAACAATGTACACACCAACAGGCAGTACATGGCGGCGCGGCTGAGGCACGGCAGTACATGGTGCCGCGGCTAAGGCGCGACAGCCCATGGTGGTTAAACCACGAAAAAGGTGGTTAAAGGTCGTGGGAGAATAGTTTTAAACACGAAGGAACGTAGGTGTAACTGCCCCTTTAGCCGCGGCAGCCCACACTGCCGCGCCAATAGCCGCGACAGCATGGACTGACGCGGCCAAAGAACAGTTGTTTGGTCCGTTATCTCGCCCCCATTTCCACTGTTATGCACTGCTACCCCTATAAATATCTCCCTAAACACGAAATAAAGGACAAGGGAGCGGATTGGAGCAACAAAGGCTTGAGCTTTTGGTGAATTGGAGCAAGAGAGAGAGTCTTCCTTCTTCACAAACATCCTCAAGAAGCTTTTGGCGATTCCTAGAGATCTAAGCTCTGACTTGATCTTTAGAAGAGTGAACATCTTACATCGATAAGATATTCGCTTTAAATTCTTACTTCGATAAACGAAGGAAGAATTCCCAAAACCTTCACGATTCAATCAGAATCTGTGAATCGGTGGTCCACGGGCTAACGCACCCCCGGCACAAGCAAAGATCTCACGCAAGCAGCGATCCAAACAACGATCCTGCGTTTGTTTCTAAAAAATTGTAATTTTCCTTTTGTTATGTAAAAGAAGTCATATAAAAAGGCTATTTCTTTTGAATTTGTTGTAATCGACCGAAGACATAATGAATTCCACAACGAGACCAACTTTTGACGTAAACAAACTGACGACCACAGTGGGAGCCAACGGTCTCGCTACTGAGACCGTCGTGTCGTAGCCGATCAAAATTCCAGTTGAATCCACGGTCGAATACGAGTTCGACCAAACCAAGTTTGAGGAATATCTCTCATCATCCTCTTCAAGATCTTCATTGTCTCGCGAGTATAAGAGGATCTCACCATTGAAGAAGGCTTATACGCCAAAGAAGGCTAAAAGTGAAGACTCTCGCCCAATCGTTGTTGAGGCCTTGCCTCGCAATATTATCCCGGCGACCCCAAAAGCCGGAAGCTCTGCTCATAATTATTCCACCCTAATTAAGGAGTCGTTCGATGGAAGTTCGCCAACTCTGACGAAGAGGGCTCGTCAGAGGCGACGCCAACGCCGCGCTCGTCAATTAGCTAAGGCCTTGGAACAAACCGATGGAGTTCGTTACTATGCGGACTTAGAATCGAGGAAACATCAAGTGGTTCAGTCGCCTCAACGTCACATCACTCACATCTCAGCAAAACTTACGTCGGAGGAATGGACTCTTGTCAAAAAGGCCCGTTCGACCCTCAAAGAACGCATACAAAAGTGTATGGCAAACACCGCTCGTGCCCGTGCTCTTTTACAACAAAGACGAGAAGGAAAAAAACGGTGGTCAAAGAACCACCAAAATTCTACAAAGTTTGAATTCCGAAGTCTGGAGTTATGCAAAATCAGCATTCGGAGCCCGTTAAGACTCCATACCCGCAAGGGGGTGGTTCTAAACGTGTGACTCCCGACATAACCTTGGATCACTCAAAGACAGTAATAAATTGTCCTGAGAATGCTAACAAGGTTTTACACCCCCAGAAAAAGACGCATTCACCAAAAGACATCGTCATACCTGGGAGGTCATGCCAACAGACGATACGATTTTTTGGCAATCATACCGATGAATCGTATTATCAAGTTGGGGGTGTGAATAAATTTCGAAAGAGAATTATTCGAGAAATAAACTCTTATTGTTCCTATACGCGACTCATTAAAGTAGCATTGTCAGAATATAACTACGCCAAACGAAAAGTCATCCCGCAAAGAGTCTCAGTGTTCCAGAGGCTTTTCACCGAAATGTCAAAGCCCAGGCCGAGACGTTTCAGCAAGAAGTTTGCTATTCAAGAGGATGAATTCCCTGAAGTCACCATCAACATGGCTAATAAAGGAAAATCTAAGCGATGTTCAAATGAATCAAACCCAGACTTTTCCCCGGGAGGAAAAGTCAATTCAAGAATTGCCCAACGGATGTCTCGACTCCAGTTAGCAGCTATCAGACGTAGAGATTACAAGAGAATGTAAGAAGGAATGTCCTCGGAGGATAAACTCTCGGACACTTGTTCTGCGATCGCTTCGGATGATACAATATCTAGCACAGGACAAACCAAAGAAGTGTTCACAATCACTTCTGATCAGTTTGCTCAAATACTTCAAGAAGCTCTAGCCAAGCAACGTGAAGAAATCAGAGCTGAGATGAAGACAGAGATGAAGTTAGCTATCCAACAAATGAGAGAATTGCTACCTCAATGGCCTCAACCTCCTGAGTCCAGTCAGCGACCTGAATCCAACCGCCACACTCAGAATGTTGTAGATGACAGTGATCCAGAAGTGAATAAAGTCATTATGGCTGATACACCTCCCAATGACAATAATACTGGGGGTGGTTCAACAGATCCTCCCAACAACAATATTGGGGGTGTTTTAATTTCATCACTTAATAACACTGGGGGTGGCCTAATTATTTCTGCTCAACATCACTCAAAGAGAGATGAAGATGAGGACAAGAAAATGCAAGACCTTGAAAACAAAGTCAATGCTTTGATGTCCGCTCAGGAAGTAAAGAAGACGGGTATTCCGTGTCCCTATCCAAGAGAATGGATTCAAATTAACTTCACACCGTTTGACGGGAAAAGCTCGCCTACTCAGCACTTGATTTATTTCAAGTCTCATTTGTGCATGATCTCTGGAAACGAGGCTTTAATGGTCAGGTCATTCGTTGGCACCCTTCGTGGGCCCGCCTTCGGTTGGTATCGATGTCTCAAGCCAGGGAGCATCAATTGCTGGGATGACTTGGAAAGTTTGTTCCTCAGCAATTTCTTCGATGATGACACCGAAGTGTCAATCGGATCCCTTTTAGATGAGAAGCAAAAAGACGGAGAGTCAGTCGACAATTTTGTCAAACGCTTCAGTAACAAAGCAATGAATTGCAGAGATCCTATTATAGAGGAGTTTATCCTGCAAACATACCACAATAATCTCTCAATCGATGTCCTGGAAGCCTTGGGGGTCGTTCCATCCGAAACTTGGAAAGATTTGAAAATGCACGGTGAACAAGCTGAACACTTTCTTAAAAGAAAGAAAGCTGAGAGAAGCCGACCGACGATATCTACAATCACTGAGAACGCGACTCTCGATTCGAAGTTTCAAAGGAAGTATTCTTTCGAAAATGATGAAGCTCCAACCATATTGAAATATCTCCTCGCCACTGACAAAATCGAGCTACCACCTATTAAAGATCAGGAAGGAGCTAAGAGGGTTACGGATCCAAACTACTGTACGTACCACAGAAGGGTTCTTCATCCCACCGAGATTTGCTTTGGACTCAAAAATAAAATCCAAGCCTTAATTGACTCCGGTGTCATAACAGCGGAACAAGCCAAGTAAAGACGACTCCAACTCCATTGGATACACGAGTATAAACCGTTTTCCTTAACTCCGATGAGTATACGAGTATAAACTGCTTCTTCACTCACTCCGAAGAGTATACGAGTATAAACTGCTCCTCGATACTCCAATAGGTATATGAGTCTAAAATGTTTCCTACTCTTGACGGGAAGTTCCTGAAGAATTTTTAAGGATAACCCGGTCATGTAACTCAGTATGATGTTAGACCCAGTTTCGCGAAGGAAGCTGGGGGTGGATGGTTCATATAACGGGAAGTTCTCGGAAGAATGCTATATGTAATTTTCTTAGGGATAACCCGATCATTACAAACAAAGTGACAAACACTACATCCCCACGGTGATTTCCGAATACTTTTTGCTGAGATGAGATTCGATCACTTCGTGGGATCAATCTTCCCTCACAAAACTCATATTTGGTTAAACCTTTAAACAGTTAGGACCAAAGCCAAAATCCCCTCTCGATTCCTTCAATGAACGAGAGGTCCACAAATTGAACGATCAAACATTTAAACAGTTAGGATCGTATCAAACTCCCATATGGTCAAACCTTTAAACAGTTAGGACCAAAGCTAAAATCCTCTCTCAATTCCTTCCATGAACGAGAGGTCCACAAATTGAACGATCAAACCTTTAAACAGTTAGGATCGTATCAAACTCCCACATGGTCAAACCTTTAAACAGTTAGGACCAAAGCCAAAATCCCCTCTCGATTCCTTCCATGAACGAGAGGTTCACAAATTAAACGATCAAACCTTTAAACAGTTAGGATCGTATCAAACTCCCACATGGTCAAACCTTCAAACAGTTAGGACCAAAGCCAAAATCCTCTCTCGATTCCTTCCATGAACGAGAGGTCCACAAATTGAATGATCAAACCTTTAAACAGTTAGGATCGTCTCAAAACTCCCATTTGGTCAAACCTTACTACAGTTAGGACCACAATCAAGATTCCCTTTCGATTCATTTCACGAACGAGAGGTCTACTTTTGAATTGAATAATCAAACCTTATGACAGTCAGGATTATTCAAACCAGTCCAGATTCTCAAAGTGGAGATCCCACTTTGAGTTTCTTTTGCGTCAGGAGATAGAATATAAAATTCCTAATCTCCGATTCTGGATTTATCTCTACCAACAAACAAGAGACCAGGAGATAGAATATAAAATTCTTCCTCTCCGATTTTGGGTTTATCTCTACCAACAAAAAAGAGACCAGGAGATAGAATATAAAATTCTTCCTCTCCATCATCGGGTTCAACTCTACCAACAAAAAAGAGACCGGAACACTCCAATAGGTACACGAGTCTAAACTGTTTCCATGCTGTCAACAGGAAGTTTCTGGAGAATATCACTCAGAATATTCTTAAGAATAACCTAATTACCTCCCAACGGGTATATGAGGTTAAACTATTTCCCAAACACTCCGATGAGTATATGAGTATAAATTGCATCTCCTTGAACCTCCCAACGGGTATATGAGATTAAACTATTTCCCAAACCTCCCAATGGGTATATGAGGTTAAACTATTTCCCAAACACTTCAATATAGTATATGAGTATAAACTATTTCTCCATTCTTCGACGACAGTTCTAATTCAAGACTTCGACAACGGGCACGCGATAAACGCAGCACCAGAGGAATTTTAGCTATTCTACAAAGCACTGAATAGGCTAAAAGATGAAGAAGTCAAGAATTGAAGCCATTTATAGGCCATCTTACGCAACTTCCTCAACAAAGTACTGAAGAAATTGCAAGGAAAACTTATCATATCCAAAGTGTCTCAGACTCCTCTCCAAAATAATGAGTCTGAGATACTTTGGAGGGGGTATCTGTAGGCGTCAGAAAATGCTTACAGACATCCAAATACCACTCAAGGCAAAGAGGAGACGATAAACGCCATTCTCTTAATCAGATGAGATCATTCAAAGGAGGTGAGACAACATGGAAGAACAATGTACACACAAACAAGCAGTACATGGCGGCGCGGCTGAGGCACGACAGTACATGGTGCCGCGGCTAAGGCGCGACAGCCCATAGTGCCGCGGCTAAGGCGCGACAGCATACATTGTCGTAACTGCCCCTTTAGCAGCGGCAACCCACACTACCTCGCCAATAGCCGCGGTAGCATGGACTGACGCGGCCAAAGAACAGTTGTTTGGTCAGTTATCTCGCCCCCATTTCCACTGTTATGCACTGCTACCCCTATAAATATCTCCCTAGACACGAAATAAAGGACAGGGGAGCGGATTGGAGCAGCAAAGGCTTGAGCTTTTGGTGAATTGGAACAAGAGAGAGAGTCTTCCTTCTTCACAAACATCCTCAAGAAGCTTTTGGCGATTCCTAGAGATCTAAGCTCTGATTTGATCTTTAGAAGAGTGAACATCTTACATCGATAAGATATTCGCTTTAAATTCTTACTTCGATAAACGAAGGAAGAATTCCCAAAACCTTCACGATTCAATCAGAATCTGTGAATCGGTGGTCCACGGGCTAACGCACCCCCGGCACAGGCAAAGATCCCACGCAAACAGCGATCCAAACAACGATCCTGCGTTTGTTTCTAAAAAGTTGTAATTTTCCTTTTGTTGTGTAAAAGAAGTCTTATAAAAATGTTATTTCTTTTGAATTTGTTGTAATCGACCGAAGATATAATGAATTCCACAACGAGACCAACTTTTGACGCAAACAACTATCAATCCCATAACTTAAGCTCAGGCATCAAAGTAACACTAAAATCCCTCCATAATCTATTAAAATAATGTTCAACTGGAAGACTGAGTCCTAACCTCTCAAGGTTTTTTATATTGGATGAAGACCTACCTATAATGCACCCCCATCCCTACCCCCACCCCACCCCCACCCCACGGGGCATTTAATCGTACAAATTTACAAATGTTTGCACTAATATCATGCACAAAAGAAATCATAGTTAATCTTGGGATCCCTTCAAATCAATTGTTCCAGCAGAATCCATTGAACTTAGTTTTTCAACAAGAAGGTACAAACAATGGTAAGGTACACAAGATTGAACAGAATTTGGCCTTCCCTTTCATAAATTTTGTTGCAGTGGGGGGATTCACAGACATTGAAGATATCTATACAAGAGTGGAGAATAACAACACTAAATAAACACAGTGAAGACAAAAAGAATAGCACACAAGAATTTAACGTGGTTCGGTCAGTATGACCTACGTCCACGGGCGAGAACAACAAAGAAATTCACTAATTACAAAAGAGAAGATTACAAAGGGAGATCAGTCTAATGTCTCACCGAACTCACACAAAGAAGAGAACACTAAAAAAAACTCTCCTTTTCTTTTCTCTTCAAATCTCTCTTTCTTCTCCCTGTTCTGAATTTCTGTTCTATGCTCTAACCCTTCACCACTCTCCTCTATTTATAGCCTTCAAAAGGGTTGGTGGAATAGTGTTTTGACTTGGTGGAACAGTGTTTTGGGTTGGTGGAATAGTGTTTTGGTTGGTGAGTTGAATTCAAAGTCAAATAACAAATCTCCACATTGACTGTGAATATGAAGATCTTCTCTTCACTCTTGCTGTTTCGCTAGAAGCCCCTTACGGGCTTAACCTCCGCTTTGTTGAACTCCAAACAATTGGAGACAATGCTCAAACTTACGTGAATGTACGAGCTTCGTCATCACATCTGCTGGATTATATGCAGTACCAATTTTCTCAATCTTGATGACTTTAATTTCTTTGATAAAATAATACCTGACATCTATATGTTTGGTTCTTTCATGATACATCTGATGCTTCGTTAAATGTATAACACTCTGGCTGTTACAAAATAATGTAGTAACACCTTGGTGTAAGATGAGATCTTCAACCAAACCTCTTAACCAAATGGTTTCTTTTACTATTTCTGTTACTGGCATATACTCTGCCTCTGTAGTAGACAAAAAAAATGTCGACTGTAGAGTCACCTTCCAACTTATGGAACTACCTAAAAGAGTGAATATATAACCTGTCAAGGATCGTCACTTATCCAAATCGCCCGCATAATCTGAATCAGAATAGCCAAATATTCTGCAATCTGAGTTTGTGTTTCTGTCAAAATATAAACCAATATTAGTTGATCCTCTCAAATATCTAAGTACCAATTTCATAGCCTGTCAATGGACCTTTTCAGGCTTATCCATATACCGACTCACAATACTGACTGCATGTGAAATATCTGAACGGGTTCAGACCATAGCATACATAATGCTTCCAACTGCACTCACATAAGGAGCACAAGACATGTACTGCTCCTCCTATTCAGTCTGAGGTGACAAATCAACTGAAAAACAAAAATGAGCAGCAAGCGAAGTCTTCACAGGCTTGACATCAAGTATGACAGATCTTTCCAACACCTTCTTGATGTATTTCTCCTGAGATAGGAATAAACTTCCTTCTCGCCTATTCCTGTGGATCTTCATTCCCAAAATCTTCTTCTGTTCTCCCAAGTCCTTCATCTCAAACTCATGTTTGAGTTGAGATTTCAACTCGTTGATTTCTAACATATCTTTAGCTGCAATCAACATGTCATCAACATACAAAAGTAAATACATAAAAAATCCATCATTGAGTTTTTTTGATAAACATAGCTATCATATTTACTCCTAGAGTAACCATGCTCAAACATGATAGTATCAAATCTCAAATACCACTATCTCGAAGACTATTTTAAGCCATAAAGAGATTTCTTCGACCTACAGACATGATCTTCTTTACCTTCAATAATAAACCCCTCTGGCTGATGCATAAAGATCTACTCTTCAAGCTCGCCATGTAAAAGGCTGTCTTCACATCAAGTTGCTCAAGTGCCAAATTAAAATAAGCAACCATAGCAAGCAACATGCGGATTGAGGTGTGTTTTACAACTGAAGAGAATACTTTATTGAAGTCTACACCTTCGGTCTGACTATAGTCTTTAGCTACGAAGCGTGCCTTGTATCTTACAAAAACTGTATTCAGAGTTTCTTCTTTCTTCTTGAACACTCATTTACAGCCAACGATATTATGTCCCCTTGGTGGCTTCACTAACTCCCATGTCTGGTTCTTGTGAAGAGACTTCATCTCTTCCGTCATTACAACAGTCCAATTTACAGCCTCATTCCACTAATAGCCTCCTTATAGGTAGAAGGCTCTGGAATCTCAATCGACTCTGCTATACTCAAAGCATAAGCAAGCATGTCTGCATAACGTTGAGGAGGTCGGATTTACCTTTTTTTTTTCTCCCGGTGGCAATAATATACTATTGCTCTTGCGGTGTATCAGTATCTGAAGTTGAACCTTTTATAGTGTCAACTGGTTCAACATGAGCACCCTCAAGCATTCTCTTTGAAGCTGAGCTCTCTAGCTCCACCTGCTTGCTAAACTCCTTTTCAGTACCTATGGTGTCAATAATAAAATCCTTTCTTAGGTAAGCCTGGATTTCTCATCAAAAGTAACATCCCTATTAATAATAAACTTAGGTGATTTGGGATCAGAACACCACAATCTATATCCCTTCACCCTAGTAGCATATCCTAGAAAGATAGTTTTCTTTGCCCTGGGTTCAAGCTTACCATCATTAATATGAAAATAAACAGAGCAACCAAATACTCTTAAATGAGAGCAATTAGCAGGGGCACCAGACCATACCTCTTCTGGAGTCTTAAAATTAATTGATGTAGAAATAGATCTGTTTATCAAATAGCAAGCTGTATTGACTGCCTCAGCCCAAAAGTTTTTTGACAAACCGGCATTAGAGAGCATACACCGAACTCTCTCTAGAAGTGTTCTGCTCATTCTTTTCGCAATTCTATTTTGCTGTGGTGTATGCCGAACTGTACAATGAAGCACAATACCTTCATTCTTGCAGAATTGATCAAACTCTGCGAAACAAAACTCCATATCATTGTCGGTTCTGAGGCGCTTCACTTTCTTTCCTGTTTGCTTCTCAATCATAATACTACATTGCTTGAAGGTTGCAAACACATCACTCTTATACTTCAAAGGATACACACAAACTTTTTTAGAATAATCATCAATCAATGTTAGCAGAAATAGAGCTCCACCTTTCGATGGAACCTAAGAGGGACCCCAAACATCTGAATGAATATAATCTAAAATACCCTTGGTTCTGTGGACACCGGTACTAAAGCAGACTCTATGATGTTTACCGAAAATACAATGCTCACAAAAGTTTAGCTTACTAGTTTTCTAATCACAAAACAGACCTTGTTTGCTCAATACATCTAGTCCTCTCTCACTCATATGCCTTAATTGCATCTGCCATAAACATGTGGTGCCAGAATCTGAATCCTCTAAGGATGATATTGCTGTAGCACCTGCCACTGTGCTGCCTTCAAGGACATAAAGAGTATTTATCTTCTTTCCTTTCATCACAATAAGAGAGCATTTACTAACTCTTAAAACTCCACCTTTAGCCAAAAACTTAAAACCATTTGAGTCAAGGGTGCCTAAAGAAATGAGGTTCTTCTTTAACTTTGGTATATGTCGGACATTGCTCAATGTTCTAACAATACCATCATGAGTTCTAATCTTAATTGATCCGATACCAACAGTCTACATTGCTCAATGTTCTAACAATACCATCATGAGTTCTAATCTTAATTGATCCGATACCAACAGTCTTGCAAGGCATGTTATTTCCTAACAATACCATCATGAGTTCTAATCTTAATTGATCCGATACCAACAGTCTTGCAAGGCATGTTATTTCCTAACAAGACATTCCCATCATCGATAGACTGATATGTGACAAACCAATCTTTATGCGGACATATATGATAGGAACAACCCGAATCAAGAACCCGCTCATCTTGTGAATAAGTATTAACACTAACTGAAAGAACTTCATGTGAACTAGAAGACTCTTCAGTTATAGTGACAACTAAAGGTTTTACCTCCCCAGACTTTGACTGTGAATTATCTTTTGCTTTGAGCGTTGGACAATTAGGTTTTATATGCTCATACTTGTGACAGTAATAACATTCAACATTTTTTCTTAGCCTGGACTTTGATCTAGACATATTTTTAGATTTTCCTCTACCACCAACACCCTTTTCAAGACGATCACGAGCGAATAAGCCTTCAGTTTGATCATCTCCTCCTACAACAGACACTTTCTGCCTTAACTCTTTTGAATGTAAAGCTGATTTGACATCCTCTAAAAAAATATATCTCTACCGTATAACATGCTATTAACAAAATTCTCATAGGAAGGGGGTGATGAACAAAACAAAATAAGGGCTTGATATTCTTCATCAATTTTAACATCAATATTCGTTAAATCCATAAGAATAGTGTTAAGTTCATCTAAATGATCTTTAATCTGCATACCTTCCTTCATGCAAAGGGTAAAGAGGCATTGTTTCAAGTAGAGCTTGTTCGTTAGAGATTTTATTATGTACAAGCTCTCCAACTTGAGCCACAAGCTGGGGACGGTATCTTCATTAGCCACCTCCTGCAGGACCTCATCGGCCAAATAGAGCTGTATGGCACTACGCGCCTTCATCTCCAGCTCTTCTTTCTCATCATCGGACATAAATTCGGGCAACTTATCCTTTCCGGCCAAATGAAGCTATTTCTCCCATCGAATTTATCCACTTTGTATTTTATAGAAGACATCTTGAAGTCCACTAGAACAGTAACTGTAATTATGAACAGTAACTGTAATTATGAACAGTAACTATAATTATGAACAATAATGATGCTTGTGAGCAGTAACAGTACTTATGAATAGTGTCGTGCTCATGAATAGTTTCTAGTGCCTTTAAAGAGTAAATGATAATCTAACTTATTTTCTGATGTGGAGGATCCACTTTTAGTGGCAGCCACAGAGCATACGATAAGCAGATACACGCATTCTAAGCCATGCTCTAATACCAGTTTGTTATAGCGGGGGGCTTCACAGACACAAAAGATGTCTATACAAGAGTGGAGAATAACAACACTAAATAAACACAGTGAAGACAAAGAGAATAGCACTCAAGCATTTAACGTGGTTCGGTCAGTATGACCTACGTCTACGGGTGAGAATAGTAAAGAACTTCACTAATAACAAAAGAGAAGATTACTAAGAGAGATCACTCTAATGTCTCACCAAACTCACACAAAGAAAAGAACACAAAAAAAAAACTCTCTTTTTTCTTTTCTCTTCAAATCTCTCTTTCTTCTCTATGCTCTGAATTTATGTTTGATGCTCTAACCCTTCACCACTCTCCTCTATTTATAGCCTTCAAAAGCGTTGGTGGAATAGTGTTTTGGTTTGGTGGAACAATATTTTGGGTTGATGGAACAATGGTTTGGTTGGTGAGTTGAATTCAAAGTCAAAGAACAAATTTCATGATCATATCTAGTAAATCCCACAAAACGAGGGTGAGCTATGAAGCATAAATTAGACTCAATAACACACTACAATAGAAATAACTAGACCTATAAAATCCAGTTTCAACTAACATTAACTCACTGAATTCTCCAGTCACAAGATAGATTGATGAGGAAGGGAGTCATAAATACAAATGTATGCAGCTTGTGTTCAGGTGATAGCTTGGAAAGTCAGAACCATCTTTTTTTTAAGTGCAGTTTTTCTAGTGAAGTATGGAATTGCATCATGAATTGGTTAAAATTCACTTGGAAATCTTGTGACTGGAGAATTCTATTGAATTGGTATTGCACAGGACTGAGGGGTAAATGATTCAAACAATGAATCAAACGCATGGCATTTTCTGCAGCAATTTACAGGATTTGGGGTGAAAGAAATGCTAGGATTTTCCAACGAAAGCAAATGAGCATGGAATGTTTGATTAATGATATTAAGATGAATATTCTTGTAGGCTGTCTAAAAATCACAATAGATAGTTGATCCCCCATCAAACACCAATGATGGAAGTTATAATCTGACAACTTCCAGAAGGCTACAATTTGAGGACTTTCACGTAGAAGGTTACAATCTGACGACCTTCACAACAACTAATGAAAGCCCCAATTCAACAGTCTTCACAATCAACATCGGGAGTTACAATCTGACGACTCTCGTATTTTTAAGGAGCCAAGACGAAGATTACAAGAGGACGATCTGTGCAAAGCTCTAGCAAAAGAGACTACAAATTGACGGTCTCTTCATATTAGAACGCAGATATCTCTCAAACCGTAGGGAATTTGGTGAAACAGAGGAAGCGAACTGAAGCATTCGGCTTGGTTCGGATGGCCCCGTCTCGTCGAGATAGCCGATTTTCATATATAATTCATCCAATTCTGACTTACAGTTTGAAAGTTACGACCTGTTCTTCGCAGCAAGTTATGTTCTGAAGTCCGTCTGCAAGACTGGACTTCGTCAGAACATTGGACTTAGCCTGAAGCTCGCCAAGCCCGCCTAAGGTTCGCCTCTGCATTACAGAGTCAAAACGCACAGGTCGAACCAGCGTTATAACCTCAAAACGTAAAGGTTATCCTCGTGATATAACATCAAAACACAGAGTTTTCAGGCCAACTGTGCGTTTTCAGGCCAACTGTGCGTTTACAGGCTCAACTGTGTGTTTTCAGCCTGAAACAGGCCAACTGTGCGTTTACAGGCTCAACTGTGCGTTTTCAGCCTGAAACAGGCCAACTGTGTGTTTTCAGCCTAAAACGTCCCAACTGTGCGTTTACAGGCTCAACTGTGCGTTTTCAGGCCAACTGTGCGTTTTCAGGCCAACTGTGCGTTTTCAGGCCAACTGTGCGTTTTTAGCCTAAAACGTCCCAACTGTGCGTTTTCAGCCTGAAACAGGCCAACTGTGCGTTTTCAGGCCAACTGTGCGTTTTCAGCCTAAAACGTCCCAACTGTGCGTTTTCAGGCCAACTGTGCGTTTTCAGCCTAAAACGTCCCAACTGTGCGTTTTCAGGCCAACTGTGCGTTTTCAGCCTAAAACGTCCCAACTATGCGTTTTCAGGCCAACCGTGCGTTTTCAGGCCAACTGTGCGTTTTCAGGTCCAGAAACGCACAGTTCGGGCCCAGAACGCTGTTTTCAGCGTTTGACTCGTTCAAGCACGATTTGAACGGTTCCAGAACCGTTTTCTCCCCAGGATTTTAGGGGATCACTACCCTATCATGGAGAGATTTATGGGGGGCAGTTACACCCTATTAAACCCTCATTAAGGAGAGATTTAAGGGGGCGGTTACACCCCTAAATCCCCTATAAATAGGGGGAAACTCAACTGAGTTCGGGGCTTTTTTTTGGCTGACATTTTGGGGATCCTTGATCGGGCATCTTTGAGCTTTCTGCAGCAACAGAGAGCTTTGGAGATCAGCGACTTGAAGGAGCTCTTGAATCATTTTGGAAGGCTTTTATTGAAGCCTTTGAAATTATTCGGCCTTGGCTTATTAACCGACTTTCGGTTAAATCAACTCTTCCATAGAGTTTCAAACTCGTTCAGAGTTATCAACTCATTCAGAGTTATCAACTCGATCAGAGTTCAAAACTTGCTCTGCAAGTTCTTCTAAAACTCACTCTGAGTTATTAACTCGTCAAGAGTTATTTTTAAGACTTGCCACGCAAGTTCTCCACAGCGTCGAATCGTGAGGAGAAAATCACGTTCCAGTGAATCAAGACGTTCGGATCGTCAACGAGAAGCAAACTCGACGCGAGCATTCGAGGGAGGCATCTCATCGCCACCGTGAAGAACCCAGAATTAAACAAAGGGGAGAATCAAATTCATTCTCCTCTCTTTTGTAATCGGAATCCAAATTGTAATTGATTTTGAGAGGAATAGAAGTCAATTTTTTTTTCATTGTCTTTTTACTGCAAATTTCCAACAAACAATTCTCATGTCCAATCTTAATGCACCAATATCGGATGAGAATAAGAATTGGTTATGTTCCTTGTATAAGCTCTGTACATATAGAGTTTTCTTTAGAATTTTCTTTTTGATTGATTCAGGTTTTGGATATCTCAATGTTAAGGAGATACTTGATGTACATAAATTTCTCATATTTGGTAGATGAATAAAAATTTCATTGACAAAAAAAACATTCTAAGCGTAAGTAGAAAGAGCATGGCACATTTAGCATGACTTGCGGTGAGGCTCATCCTGGCAGTTACATTAGAACTTGTGGATCTCACCACTTTTAATTCTCTGTAGCTCATTTCACTAAATGAGTTGGCGGACATGCGTGCACACACACACATAGTTATCGACGTACATGCATGTATATGCAGTGGCGTAGCCAGATTTTTTTTTGCCCTGGGTGAAAAATAAAAGTGGTCTACGAATATGTCATGAATCAAACTCCTCTACCATTTCTTCTGTGTCGAGGCTGGAAGTAATTTATTTTTCAATATAAAGTATCATGTTATTAGCAAGCAATTCATCTCTCATCTTGTTGTGCAATAATGTTTTTATGAGTTTCATCACCGAAAATGCTCTTTCTGTGCTTGCAGTCGAAGAGTCAACACGAACCGAATCAAGTTCTTTTATAATGTACAGTGCTGGTTCTGAAATACTAATTAATTTCTTTTCATATTGCTTAAGCAACTTATCTCAGTTGCTCATAAGAGGTTAATAACCGTCGTCACAAGTGTTTACCTTTGAATGACCCCTCCACACAAGATACAATTCTTGCCTTGGGCAGCTGCCCAGGGCAAGCCCTTACTGACTACGCCTCTATGTATATGCATACATGTGTATGTGTGTATAAGTATATCTGCATGTGTATATACATACATACATACGTAGCTGCCAGATCTGCATATTGTCTAGATGCGCTAATCTCCTGAGCATCTCGTGTGGCATAAAACTATTTGTGTTGCATTGACAAACAGGCTAGTGACAAAGACTCATAGGTCAAAACGACGACTAATTATTTGCATTTTATTGACAACAAGCTAATCGCTAAGAAATTAATTTACACTTCAAGTTGTGTGCTACGCAAGTTGCTTATTAGATATGCACGCGTAATTGATACGTGGATCCTGAAGCTACATACTGCATGTACAGGCACCTACGTATCTGGAATCAGTTCACACACATATCAAAACGAATTAAACAACCACAACTAAGAAAATCAGGATTTCCCCCCATAAAGATTCTGAATCACAACCTACCAAATTTGATGACGACCCTCCGAGTCCGAAGAACAAAAGCAAATGCATGGGGCGACCAGCGCCGCCATGCTTCGAGCTCTCAACCCTATTCTCTTCTTCTTCCTCCACCCCCTCATCAGAATCAGAATCAGAATAATCATCAGAGTCGTTATCGCTATCCTCTTCCTCCTCCTTATCCCCGTCATCATCGTCATCATCATTTCGGGGGTCGGAGCTAAGGCTTGAGGCTACTGATGGCATTTCAGAGGGAGAGGGAGAGTGAGGCTAATTTCCACTTTGATACCCCGAGTTTACCTATTTCTTTCACTTTGACGCCCCAAAATTTCAAATCTTTCATACCCCCATAAATTTTTTTGGGGGTAAATATCAAAAAGCACCCTTAACTTTGGACGATTAAAAAAAATATCTCTCTTAACGTGCAAAATATCAGAATGTATAGGTATTACCAGCAAATCACCTTTAACTTTTATAGTGTTTTGGGGAGTTTAGTAGGGAATGAGAAGGGAAAATAAAATATGGTAAGGGAAGGTGGAGAAGGAGAAGAAAAATATAATATGTTTTCTGGGAGTTCGGTGAAAAAACGGAGGAAAACTTGTTTTATCATTTGACAGTTTTAACTAAGAAAAGAGAAGGGAAAGAAACGATCAAATTTCTTTTATAATTATTTTCCTTCCCTAAACTCCCAAACAAAGTGACCTCTCAAATCCTCTTCCCCTACTCTCTCCTACCTTCCATCCAAACACACCATTAGATTTTTATAAGAAAACCCTTTGCTTTAACTTTGAGATTGTATTAGAGAAACCTCTAAATTAGGGTGTTTTCTAAATAAAATCTCAAAGTTAAAGGGCGGTCTTTTGAATAACTCTTAAACTTAATTATGGAGCATTTTCTGATATTTTCAAAATTAAGGGGATTTTCTAATAATCATCTGAAATTAGGGGGTTATGATATTTAGCCGATTCTTTTCGAACATTGTCCCCCATATTGATAGTTGTCAACAATACAAAATGCATCTAGCTAAAGCTGTCATACAAATTTAATAGAAAGTATAAAATTAAGGGAATTCACTTATGTTAGTCTTCTAAACGTGATGTAGATATGATGTATATAACTGTGTATTAGTAAAGACTAGTTTAATTTTATTTTTAAATTGGACTCATAAACGACCTTTATTTGAGATGTCATCAAACATATAGATATGAAAAAGCTAAAACTTCTATGACCAAAAACTAAGTTCCCCATACACCTTTTGGCACCGGGTCCCTTCCCAATCTCATGTAGACGAGTTAGCTCACTGATCCATGATTAACACTGTGGCATTGCGTGGATCAATTTTGCTCGTTTTATTTAGGTGTTGAATTGAGAAAATTGTCTATAAATTTCTAAGATAGCGAAATAAACAATACAAAACTTTTTGGATACGAATTCACTTATGTTAGTCTTCTAAACGTGATGTAGATATGATGTATATAATTGTGTATTAGTAAAGACTAGTTTTATTTTATTTTAAATTGGACTCATAAACTACCTTTATTTGAGATGTCATCAAAGATATAGATATGGTCCATATGGAAAAGCTAAAACTACTTTGACCAAAAAAAATAAGTTCCCCAAACACCTTTTTTAACGCCCAGGAAGAGGTGGGAAATAAATCTGGGATATAAATCTTGAATTTCTGTCAAAATTGAATTTCCCTAGAGATTTTAAACACTATGCTCTAATCATGAAACGGTCATGGAAATAAAACCATAAGCTCACACAATATGAGTCTATGGTCAGTTTCATTGAAAAAAAAAACTATGGTAAGATTCATTAAAATACATTCAAGCTCTACAGTTGAAAATCAAAAACAACATAAGCCCAAGGAGCTGGGGTTTAAGAGAGAGAGAGAGAGAGAGAGAGAGAGAGAGAACTCAATAAATAAAATTGACCAATAAAATGCCAAAAAGGTATCTATGAGATAAAGATACGTCTCCACCAAGAAGTCACCAAGATCATGATCACGTGAAAATATGAGTCAAGGTTAAGTGTCTTTAGGCATAGAAGCTGAAGGAACTGGAAAAACCCCAATTTTGTTCCTAAAATCCTCAAACCTCTTATTGATATGTTCATCTATCATTTTTCCAACCAGTTTCATCCACTACATCCACTATTTGCCTAATAAGCCCTTCAATTACTAAAGAAGCTGCTTCAATGTTGAGGCTCATTGTATCAAACGGATTCTCCGATACATCTGATGGATTCTTATACAATTCTAACAGTTTCTGGAAATTTCGTCGATTTTCTTTCCAATCCTTTATCCAATTATATCTGAATATTTTTTATTTCTGATTCCAAGATTTGCAGCATCTCAAGGATAAGTCCCAATCCGCTAAGTCTTGAATGCGAATTTTCATTTCTGTTATACAGGGAGTCCACTCTTGAGCACAACATATCCCAATTCGCTTTGGTCAAGGGCCGTTCCTCTTGCTCGCCTTGAACTTCAACTTTTTCTCCACTTGCACTCGCATTATTGCTTTCATTTGTAGCTGTAGTTAGTTGTGCATGTAGATTGATGATGTTCTTATGCTTAAACTTCTCTCTGCATTGAGGGCACTGCAGAATAACCGAAAGCAAAGTAAAACAAATACTCTAAAGAAGAATACCCTTGATGGGCACACCAAAGTCCAATGTATGATATCAAAGTAGTAGAGATATTACCTTAGCGCTCTTCCTCTGATGCCTTTGGAGCCATTGTTCTAAGCAAGATCTACCATATATATGTCCACAAGGAATACAGCTTATATAACAAAAAAGAAGATAGCATGAGGAAAAAATGTTAAACTGCTAGTACACAACAAAGTAGAAATCTACCACATCAATGTTCTTAACCTTAGGGTGGGTTGTGTAATGAGCGAAAATAACAACCTTAATCTTTTCAAATATACTTGAGTTTCCATGTTACTGACCACAGTAAACTTCTCTTATATTAATAAGAATAAGTGAATAACTTATCAAATCATGATACCTACATGGTTGTGTTGCAATTACATCTCTAGTTCTAGTTTGTTCCCGCAGAAAATCAAGTATCGTTTTTGCTCGGGTATTTTGAGGGTTGCATGACCCATAGGTCAGTCTACTCATCAAATGGCCTTGAAGATCTCAGGATTATTTGCACTTAAGTATGTCAACTACCTCAATTTTAACTTTGATAGCGCAGAGTAGGGTGCTAAACCATATCTGTATCCGAGGTAATATTTGTAACCGTATCCGTTAGGCTACGGATATGGTTACTCAAATCTATAACCAATGAGATATGGTTATGGCTATGGTTTTATAGTAAATATCCGGATCCGTATCAGAAATATCCGAAAACATATTAGTCACACTGTCACAATAGTTTTAATCCTTAGATTATGGATTTGAGGTTAATTTTGATGATCAAGATGTCTAATCTTAGCTTTTCAGTTATAGTGAACATATTAATGAACTCTTTTGTATCCGCATGAACTATTTTTTTTCAATACTATCTAGTTTTCCCATATCCATTCTGTATCCGCATGCATATCCATTTATATATCCGCATGTATATCCGTACCCGTATCCGAATTCTGCAGATATGGATATGAATTTTCCTTATTGATGTATATCTATATCTGTATCCGTATCCGAGATTGGTAAGCGGATATGGATATAATAAGTATCATATTTGAGTCGTATTCGGACCGAATGCACACCTAGCCCAAAGTCAATTTTGCCTAGAATATACCCCAAATTTCAATAAAATTTAATTATGGGATGAAGGAAATCGTGCTATGTCTACATGCATAATACACAGCGGAAGACATGTATGTACAAAAATACTAAGCATGTAGAGAGCATGAAATATTCATATGGATCGTCTAATTAAATCTAACATGATCCTTATTATTAAGTGAGCATACAAGAGTTAGAAAGTCATACTTTCGTAGCGTGATTCGATGGAAGATCGAATAACCCCTAGCTCTTGCTCCTTGTAGTAGAAAATCTCCTTGTAGTGGATCTCCAAGTCTTCAAGTGAGCTTGATAAAATGGGAGTCTTCTTAAGACACAAGGCAAGATATCCACCCCGGGGTTCTTAAAATCCTACTACTTCCTCTTGCTCAAAGATTGCTAAAGTTTAGTAAGAGGAGAGCTCTCTTTTATTCTCTTATGAAAAAAAAAATCATAAATACGGTATATAGTATTATTCCAATCTTTAACTAATTAGTCACTATATGACCAAATAAATCAAGAGTTGACCAAAAGTCAACTGTTGACCAAAAAGTCAACTAGTTGACTAAAAGTTAACTTTATGGGAAAAATACTGGAATTCATTTCCTAAGCATATAGCATTCCGATTTTATCGATATACATAACCGTTTATATGTATCCGGAAGAAATCATATATGCGTATCAATCATACGCATCACTCCATAAATTGTCTTTCATAGGATTCAAGTACGCGCTTGGTGTGACTCTAGGGCCCAACTTAAAAAACTCGGTAGTGGATCATATCCATAAGTACAACAGAGGTGCTAGCTACACATGAAGACCACCCGGGTATAAGTTGTGATAAAGGTCTGCAAGATACTTATCCACTTTTATCAGGACCACTCAATGATAATACCGTATAGTGCGATCTCTTCGTCAAACCATGTCAAACTATTGAGCCTAGGGTATGGCAAACTGTCAAACCCTAATAGCTTGATTAGTGTTTATTGATATTAAACTCATAACCTATAAGATCAAACTGACACTCAGTTTATCTTATTCACCTTGGCCAAGGATTTCCAGGCTATAGTTATATCAAACAATCTTATGACATCAACCCCTATACTGGGAGAGACGAATCCCTTCTTGGCATCTCAATATCTACTTATGTCTCGGGATGTACCCAACAAGAACCGTTATGCACAATTCAATAAGAACTGTGGTTAGGTAAAAGTCTAAATACATCTTTACTGACATATAAGATATTGCACTCATGCCTCAGGTCAAGAGACTACTATGTACTATATCACTTGAGAACTTCTATTTGACAGTTAAGTATATTACCAACTAGATGTTCTCGGCGAGTCGTTCAGTCAACTCATTCACTAATGAGTCACCTGTATACTGTATCTTGATGTCTCACATCAATGATCTAAGAGATTGATCATCTCCTTCAAAAGGAGAAATAAAGCATACACTAGTCTAAACCAAAATGATGATGTCCTATCTCAACACTTCATCAACTAGGAACATTTTAGAATATACGTTACTGACTAATCAGATCTCTTCATTACGATCACTATCCGAAATGTCTGATAGTCTAGTATTTATTCTAAGGATATTATCTGTATATTTAGAACATCAGACAAATCTGACCAAAATAGTTTATTTGGTCAACTCTTGATTTATTTGGTCATATAGTGACTAATTAATTAAAGATTGGAATAATACTATATACCGTATTTATGAAATACTGTATTAGTGATAATAATTTGGTATTCTCATTTATGAAATACACATACCATGTATAATGAGTCATGAGATGAGTCACTTAGTGGTATGGTTTGAGCACATGGTTTATTAGCACATGGTTTTGAAATGTAATGATTCATAAGATGATTCATTGCATGACTCACTTGATTAATCATTAATTTTTGATGATTCATTACATGACTCATAGGATGAGTCATTCATATCATGAACACATTTCACTCTATAAATATGAGCTCTTTTTCTTATGGAAAGGTTAATGAAAAATTGGCTAAGTGTTTTTTTCCATAAGAGAATAAAAGAGAGCTCTCCTCTTACTAAACTTTAGCAATCTTTGAGCAAGAGGAAGTAGTAGGATTTTAAGAACCCCGGGGTGGATATCTTGCCTTGTGTCTTAAGAAGATTCCCATTTTATCAAGCTCACTTGAAGACTTGGAGATCCACTACAAGGAGATTTTCTACTACAAGGAGCAAGAGCTAGGGGTTATTCGATCTTCCATCGAATCACGCTACGAAAGTATGACTTTCTAACTCTTGTATGCTCACTTAATAATAAGGATCATGTTAGATTTAATTAGACGATCCATATGAATATTTCATGCTCTCTACATGCTTAGTATTTTTGTACATACATGTCTTCCGCTGTGTATTATCTGTATATTTAGAACATCAGATAACCTGGCTCTGATACCATGAAGGAAATCGTGCTATGTCTACAGGCAATTATTGTATATTGTAACATGGGATCCTAAAGCTTTTTTTGCCCAAAAAATACCCCAAAGTTCAACATAATTTACCTTTGATACCTCAAACTTAAAAATTTCTGGTTAAATTTGGGGTATCAAAGTTAAAATTTTTTTAGAAGTTTGTTGAACTTTGCACTATTGTTCGGGAAAAAGAGAAAACCTTTGAGATATCAGAGTTAAAATACGTAAAATTTGGGATACTTTTTGGACAAAAGAAAACTCTGGGGTATCAAAGTTAACACAAAGCAAGCTTTGGGGATACTTATGTGCAAATAACCCTAGATCTCATGGAAAGTTCTTGTATTGCTTTCTGGTTTCCAGTCTTAAATGTGACACCAGCCAAAAAGGTAAATATCAAGCTGGTAAGCCAAAAAGGTTGTGAAATTTAATCTGAGGGAGGAGTGTGCTCCATAGGTAACCTTATGCTAACGGGACAAAAACTTTATGTTCAAACAAAATATCTGTGATACTGTGGCAACTCCCGGTCATAGGTCTAGTTGAGGGAGAACCGATGTCGCAAAGCC
Organism: Asparagus officinalis; assembly: GCF_001876935.1. NCBI lineage: Eukaryota > Viridiplantae > Streptophyta > Magnoliopsida > Asparagales > Asparagaceae > Asparagus > Asparagus officinalis. The sequence continues at coordinate 63,262,454 of NC_033803.1, read as the reverse complement.
TAGAAAACAGGCAGGTACGAGTCTAACCAGAAAATCCATGGTCTCCAGACAAGCAAGAATTTGCTCAGTGTCAGGAAACAATGACGCGCTTGAGATAGAAGTATATGGGCTGGGGAGGATGGATTTCTGCAGATGTTATGCTAACAAAAATAGCTATCAATCCCATAACTTAAGCTCAGGCATCAAAGTAACAACAAAATCCCTCAATAATCTATTACACTAAAGTTCAACTGGAGGACTGAGTTGTTACCACTCAAGGATTTTGATATAGCATGAAGCCCTGCCTTTCTTTTCCCCGACTTAACCATACAAATTTACAAGTTTATTATATCTTATCTCCATAGTTTTCTCCATCCCCTATCCAAGGTCTCAACTTTACACATCCTTATATGTCATACTAAATACTAAAAGCACAAAAGAAAGGGAGTTAATCTAGGGATCCTCCCAAATCAAGTGTATTAAACTTTGCTTTTCAACAAGAAGGTATGAGCTATGATCAAATGTACACAAGACATTGAACGAAACTAGGCCCTCCCTTTCGTCAAGTTCATGATCATAACTAGGAAATACCACAAAAGGTGGGCCATCTATGGAGCATAAATTAGAGTCAATAAAGTACCATAATAGAAATATCCAGACTTTTAAAATCCATTTTCAACTATCATGAACTCACATTGAGGCTACATATTCATTGTAAGCATAAGCAAGAAGAGCATGACTAGCGGTGAGGCTCCTGCTAGATCAGAACATGTGGATCTCCACTTCTATTCTTTGAGCTCATTTTGCCAAAGGTGTTGGCAGTTTATACCCAATATCCCCACCCACCCACAACCATCCTACACCATGCATGCATACTCACATACACATATTTATGTATGTATATGAGTATATACCTAGATATATAGTTTCAAGTTCTATAGATCATTTAGTTGTGCACATCTCATAAGCAACTTCTGTTGCACAAAACTTGGGGTTTCAAGCTGCACAAAAACTTGAGGTGAAAATTTGTTACTTAGCAAAAAACTATTTGTATTAAACTGACAACAATTTGTTACTTAGCAAAAAACTATTTGTATTAAACTGACAACAATCTAGTGAAAAAGACCAGAAGGTCAAATGACAACTACCATTTGAATAATTCATAATTTATTTTTGGATTATCACTTTAATGCCCAAAGTTTTACTCATGTTTAGCTTTCGGACCTTGAACCCTGAAGTTTAAATTTCACAGATGAAACTCCAAAATTTCACCAATTTTACACTTCAGTGTCTTCCATTACATGACCGATGGAAGTTTTGCTTAAAAAGCATTACATGATATTATTTTTGGATTTTAGACCCTTAAATTGAAAAGGATTCCCCTGACTCCCTTTCTTAATCAAATATCAACTTATCCACAAAACCCATTTAAAACAAAACCCTCATTCATTTTTGCGCTCAACCTAAACACAAAGTACTTAAATTTGGTAAGAAATTTCCACATCACTTTACAATAACTATGTTTTTTCTTCTCATTTTTGCAGTGAAAATAATGATCTTTTAACTAATTACTCATGTTGTCTAAAAATCAATGCCATAACTTAAAAATATCAATAGTTGAAGAACTTATTAACATTACAGAAAGAATCCTAAATGCCAGTCCCATATTTTAACCTAATTTGGGGATTTGGAGAAAAATGGAAAGAGAACCCAAACTTGCCATAAAATCAAATAATTAACCAAGAAAATGGATACTCTCTCCAATGTCTCCATTAGGTTAATGAGAGTGAATTGTAGCTTAAAAACTTTGGAGTGTCATTAAAAAAAGTAAAGTATTAACCTGCAGCCCATCCCCCACCCAGGGGGCAACGTAATGTAGTGGGGTTAAAGTTACAATAATATCCATTTTCTTTAATTGGTTGATTACTTTGGCAACTCAGGGTTTCTTTCTTCCTATTTCTTCCAAATCACTGACGAACAATTCTTAAATTAGGTTAAAATTTGGGAATAATGTTTAGGTTCTTGCCGATTGTTAATAAGTTGTCAATTTCTGATATTTTTAGTTATGATGTTGATTTTAAGAGAATATGAGTAAATATGAATTTGAAGGAACATTATCTTCACTGAAAAATTGAGAGAAAAAAATCGCAGTCATGCCAATAACAATGCAAAATGAAGTAACTTAGAAGTGAAGAAATGAGTTAGGGTTTCTTAGTAGATGAGCTTTAAGTTAAATAAATATTGGATAACGAAGATAGATATTAAAGTGTATAGCTGGTGAAAAGTATCATTTCGAAAATCTAAACTTATGGGTTCCCTAGTTAAAAATGAGTGAAATTGAGGGTATTAAAGCAACTAACCCAAAAACAAATCTCGGTTTGAATAAGAGTTATTCTCATTTTGACCTTCTAATCTTTATCACTAGTTTACGGTCAACAAGTAATTTTTTGCTAAGCAATAACTTTATACCTCCTGTTTTGTGTCATGCAAGATATGCACATCTAAATGACAAGTATATCCAGAAACTCTATATACATATACTTATAGTCTTATACACACACACACAAACACACACACCCCTATCCATAGGCATACAAACATAAATATTACATCGTAATTAAATTATAGGTTTTTTGTAATATTAGATCCCAATTCTTTATTCTATATTAGGTCGCTAAATCTATTAAGCTGTTTTAAATAAGACCCTCAAATCTATTAAGTTATTTTAAGTAAGACCCCTATTTTCAACGAGGATTCAGATCCTCTCCAATTAGGTGGTAATTGGAGAGGTCCAATTCTCTCAATCCATACCATTTATCTCAATTCTAATGGATGAGACCACGCCACTTAAAATTTTCAATAGTGGTTTTGACTACCGTGCTTTTTAAGTTTACTAGTGGTTTTCAAGACCAGAGTGGTTTTCAAGATAAAACCTATGTGGCGTGACCTCGTCCACTGGAAGTGATATGGGTGGTAAGAATTGAGAGAAGTTAATCCTCTCCAATTTCCACCTAATTGGAGAGGATCCCGATCCTTTGAACAAATATGAACATTTTGGGGCATATAACTTAGAAATATGAAGATTTAAGGTTCTAATATTTGACAAAAATCATACATTGCATATGAGTTATCTGGAATCAGTTCATATACAAATCAAAATGGAAGTAGCATCGCGCAATTAAACAAACATAATAAAACAATTAGGGGTTTCCCCTAAAAATTTTCAATCTAAACTTACCAAATTCGATGCGGACCGTCCGAGTTCCAAGAAAGTAAGCAAATGGGGCAATCAGCACCACAGCTTTGATTGCAGCTTTCGATCCCATTTCCTTCTTCTTCTTCTTCCTCTTCCTCCTCCTCCTCCTCCTCAGAATCATCATCAGAATCATCGTCATCATCATCACCATCGCCATACTCTGTACCATCATCATCATCGCTACCCAAAAGATCATCGCTACCATAAATATCATCATCATCATTTGTGGACATACTATCATCTGCATCAGCTTCGATGGCATTGGGCCTTCTCTCATGTTCTTCAACTAGGGTTTCTCGTCCGCGTTGTGGATTGGAACTAGGGTTTGATCCAGAAGATTCGACGTCAGGGGGGCTCATCTCTTCTTCTTCTTCGTCTAGGGTTTCTTGTTCGGGCTGGAGATTGGAACTAGGGTTTGAGGCCATTGATGGCATTTTTAGAGAGAGAGAGAGAGAGAGAGAGAGAGAGGCGAGGTGAGGGTGAGAGAGGAGGAACCAGCTCTAAACTAGCGGAGCAAGCCGAGGGCCCAATTTCTATTAATTATTGGACGAATTTTCAAAACCAACGTATTTCCACATTTAATCCTAAAAAAAATCTGCTTAGAATTTATTTTTAAAAAACAACCTGGTTTTAGCTCTATGCTGAAATCAGAACGGTTTTTTAAAAAAAATTCCGAAACTTCACGGGAATTCAACTTCCATGAAGTTTCATAGTTTAAAAATTTTTCACAAAACTTAACAGTTTTACTAAACTTCATGGGAGTTCAACTCCCGTGAAGTTTTAGAAGCTTTTTCACAAAAACCGACCTGGTTTCAGCGCCAACACTGAAAACCAGGTCGGTTTTTGCAAATAAGTTCAAAACAGATCGTTTTTTGGGATTAAATGTTCAAATAGGATGGTTTTGAAAATTTGACCATTAATTATTATTAGGGTTATTTACACTTTGGTACCCCAAAGTTTAAGCCATTATTAACGTCGACAACCCCAAAGTATTTTTTTTACCACTCTTTTGTTTGTAACAGTGCCAGAGTATCATTACTCTTTTTCTGACACTTCGGTACCCAAATTTTAATATATTTTTGGGATTTTTTTTGGGAAAAATGTGTCCAGGCCCCAAAAGTGGGAACTTCGTGTGACTAGCCCCCCTGTACTTTGCCCCATGTGGAATAGCCCCCAAAGTTGAGCTTTTATGTTTTAAGCCCCCTTCACGTCAGCTTTATACTAAAAGCAGATCGTATTTTGTAAAAAAACCGAAACTGCCCTTCTCTTTCTTCCCCATACGAGTCCTGGTCCCGAACAACAGAAGTCACTTCTCATTAATGCGATATGATGGGGAAAATGAAGGAAAATTTCCCCCTTTTTTTTACTCCATCATGAGCAATAACTAGTTAGTTCTCCATTACTCCTCCTCCTCAAACCAAAATTCTCTCCATAACTCTCTCCATTACTCTTACTATCCCTTCAAAATGGCTGAAAAGGACATCATCTGCATTATCTCTTCGCAGTATAAAGCGGTATTCTTGAAGATTAATTCTTCAACCACCATCTTGGATCTCAAGTTTGATGCGGCAGAGAGGTTAGATCTTCCATACGAGTCATTAATTTTGGCATACGAAGATCAAACAGTTGGAAGCTTAAAATTTCTCATTGAGAACGATGGTGATCTGACGTCTATGGTGGAGCATTGCCACAATCTTGGACTGAAAGAGGTTCACGCGCAAGCTTTTAAAGAAGGAGATGATTCTTCGAATAAACAGGAAAACGAGCAAGTCCGACAAGACATGTAGGTTAACTGTAAAATCAATTAACTTAAGTTCTAATCGTCTTCTTGTTAGTTCTATACTAGGTTTAACTGGACTTCAGTTCTAATGTTTTATTTGTCATTAAGCAGTTCTTTGTTATGCTCCATACTAGAGTTCTAATGTTTTATTTGTCAGTTCTAATCGCTATTTTGTTAGTTCTACTAGACGCCTATGGTTAGATCTACCATGTTTTATTTTGTTATAAATTAGATATAACGTGGTATAAATTAGACAATGTAGGTATAAAATAGAACTAACAAGCCATCAGTTAGAACTGACACTAACACACTACAGATTAGAACTAACACTGTGCATATTAAGAGAACTAACAAGCTACAGAATAGAACTAACATTGTGCAGATTAGAACTAACACTCTACAGAATAGAACTAACACTGTGCAGATTAGAACTAACACTCTACAGAATAGAACTAACACTGTGCAGATTAGAACTAACACTCTACAGAATAGAACTAACACTGTGCAGATTAGAACTAACACTCTACAGAATAGAACTAACACTGTGCAGATTAGAACTAACACTCTACAGAATAGAACTAACACTGTGCAGAATAGAACTAACATGTTATAATTTTGAAATAGCTTGTTATAAAATAGAAATAACTTCGTTAAATTAGAACTAACCTTTAATGGCTATATTGTTTGTTCTAATAGCTATTATGTCAGTTCTAATCAATGCACTGTTAGCTCTAATGGTTATATTGTTAGTTCTTTCTAGTTCTAATTGATTCTAACTGCAAGCAATTGTCGTTTTTGCTTTTTAGCTTTTGCTATTATCTGTTGATACTTCTATTATTTGTGCAGTTTGAACTCAAAAAGTGTAGACTGTGGCCCGTCGGCGTTGTGGACCACAAGTGTTCCAGATAAGAATCCCAATGACAATCCTTCCAGAGATAATGTCATGACGATTGATGACATGATTAGCAGATCAGAGAGGATTCCTGCTTGGTGGCATACAGCTTTAACCGGTGAGGGACAACGATTTGAAAGTGCGAAGGAGTTAAGATTGGCCTTGCTATACTACTCCATGGCAAAAAAATTCGAATACGAGTTTGGGAAGAATGAACCGAAGCGTATTCGAGTGTTTTGTCGGTTTAAGGAAGCCAAAAATTGTCCGTGGATGTTATTTGCCTCTCCACCGAAAAATGATAATAGACTTGAAATCAAAAGGTTTGTGGACAATCACAGTTGTGGGCAGCATGGCAATAATGCTGGTCAATCTAGAGCCTCAAGGCGATTCATTGCTACCCAATTACAACCCACGTTAAAGGTTCGACCGGATATACGGCCTATTGACGTTCAAAAGGAGTTTCTAAGCTCGTATGGGATTAGGGTCGACTATAGTAAGATTTGGTGGGGTAAAGAAAGAGCACAAGAGAAATTGTATGGTGATGCCCGTGAGTCCTACGATCAATTACGATGGTAAATAGAAGATGATATCTAACAAAAGACAAACTAATTTCCTTTATGTGACGTTGATTATACTAATTTTTCAATGTTGGTACTAACGCTTAATCTTCAATTTTCTAGGTATGTAGAAGAGGTCAAGAAGACAAACCCAGGTAGCTATATTCATGTTGAACAACATGAGGGGAGGTTTACAAGGTTATTCATATGCTACGCCGCCTGCATAAATGGTTTTTTATACGGCTGTAGACCACTCTTGTTTTTGGATGGTACCTTTCTTAAAGATCGATTCAAAGGCATACTCCTAAGCGCCGTAGCATATGATGGAAATCAGGGGATATTTCCATTGGCGTACTGTATATGCGATCAGGAAAATAACGTTAACTGGAAGTGGTTCTTACAAGGTTAGTTCTATCCCTAGCTATGTTAGTTCTATTGCAGGTTATGATAATTCTAGCTCATTCATTGCTAACTCTATAATTCGTGTATGGTAACCACAACTCTTCGTAGGTTTGTGGTCCATTCTCTACAAAAGGCCAGATCCATACAACCCTCCACGCAAGCTGGTGATAATTTCAGATGCGGATAAGGGGATCAGAGAAGCAGTTAGAGAATTTTTTCCAGATTCTATACACTCTCGATGTGTGTTGCATCTAGTTGAGAACTTCAGGACAAAGTTGAAGGATTTGGGATTCAAATCAAAAGATACTCAGATCTTGGGTAATCTATTGCAATCTGCCTGTTACAAATATACTAGAGCAAAATGGAATGATTACATGGACGACATTAGACTGGTTGACGAAAGAGCTTACAATATTGTGATGAACTACGCTCCAGAAAACTGGGCCAATGCGTTTTTCCCTGGAGTTAGGTAAGTTATAAGCTATTTCATTACATGACTATTATAAGCCGCTTGACGAATTCCCTATTATATTTCAGATATGGTCACGTTACATCAAATGTTGCAGAGTCATTCAACAAATGGATACATGAGGCTAGGCTACTACGGATACTTCAACTGGTAGAGCACATACGTAAACAGATTATGGTTCGTATGAACGAGCGACGAACCATGGCTGAAAGCTGGAATCAATTTCTTTGCCCCAAAGCTGAACTTGCTCTCAAAGAGAACATGGAAAATGGCCGTCCATTGGAGGTTCGTCAGTCCCACACAGGATTATTTGAGGTACAATCCCATAGATCTTGTCAAGTGGATCTAGACAATAAAACATGCACTTGCCGTGGGTGGGATGTAACCCGTGTCCCTTGCAAACATGCATGTGCATCCATTATGTTTATGAAAAGGGATGTCTACCAGTTCTGTGACTGGTTTATGACGGTTGAAGCCTTCAAAAAAAACTACGAGCCAATCCTCTACCCTATCCCTGACTTTGAGAAGTGCATCGTGCCAAGGGATGAGATACAGATCCTACCTCCACTTACAATAAAAAGGAAAGGGAGAAATAAAACCAGGCGTATCAACAACAGAACTGTTTACACGCGGCCAGTAAAATGTTCTCGATGTCATATGGAAGGTCATAACCGTAAAACATGTAATGAATCTATAGCTGACTAAGTGTTTGATATGTTGAAGTGTTTTCGTCCCAGTATGCAACAAATATTTTGTTTTTTTCCGATTGAATGTTTACTCTTTGTTAATCGGGAACTAACATCAGCTTACACTAGATAAAAAGTTGTAAGTAACAAAACAACTATCATATTAGGCCTAACACGCTTAAAAGAATAGAACTAACATCTCAGTTATTCGATGCGCTCGAGGGGCTAGGAGTAACAAGCCAAAGAATAGAACTAACTTGGTATCAGATAGTACTAACATGTGCAGAAGCAGAACTGACTTGGATCGGAACAGGTTACAGAATAGAACTAACACTCTACAGGATAGAACTAACACTCTACAGACTTGAACTAATACTGTGCAGAATAGAACTAACACTCTACAGAATAGAACTAACACTGTGCAGATTAGAACTAACACTCTACAGAATAGAACTAACACTGTGCAGATTAGAACTAACACTCTACAGAACAGAAATAACTTGGTATAAATTAGAACTAACTTGGTATAAATTAGAACTAACTTGGTATAAAATGAGAACAAACTTGGTATAAAATAGAACTAACTTTGTATAAATTAGATCTAACGTTGTATAAAATAGAACTATCTTGGTATAAATTAGATCTAACGTGGTATAAATTAGGTTTATAACGTTGTAAAAAATAGAACTAACTTGGTATAAAATAGAACTAATTTGGTATAAATTAGGTTTATAACGTTGTAAAAAATAGAACTATCTTGGTATAAATTAGAGCTAACGTGGTATAAATTAGATATAACGTGGTATAAATTAGATATAACGTGGTATAAAATAGAGGTTTATAACGTGGTATAAATTAGGTTTATAACGTGGTATAAAATAGAACTAACTTGGTATAAATTAGAAATAACTTGGTATAAAATGAGATATAACGTGGTATAAATTAGGTTTATAACTTGGCATAAAATAGAACTAACATAAATTAGATATATAACGTGGTATAAATTAGATATAACGTGTAATAAAATAGAACTAACAAGCCATCACAAGCTACAGATTAGAACGAACACTGTGCAGAATAGAACTAACACTCTACAGATTAGAACTAACACTGTGCAGATTAGAACTAACACTCTACAGAATAGAACTAACACTGTGCAGATTAGAACTAACACTCTACAGAACAGAAATAACTTGGTATAAATTAGAACTAACTTGGTATAAATTAGAACTAAGTTGGTATAAAACGAGAACAAACTTGGTATAAAATAGAACTAACTTTGTATAAATTAGATCTAACATTGTATAAAATAGAACTAACTTGGTATAAATTAGGTTTATAACGTTGTAAAAAATAGAACTATCTTGGTATAAATTAGAGCTAACGTGGTATAAATTAGATATAACGTGGTATAAATTAGGTTTATAACGTGATATAAAATAGAACTAACTTAATATAAATTAGTAAATTAGATCTAACGTGGTATAAATGAGATATAACGTGGTATAAATTAGGTTTATAACTTGGTATAAAATAGAACTTGTTAGACCCTAGAGGGGGGGTGATTAGGGTCTTGTGCTAATCTAATCCGATTAAATACCAATTAAAATTAATTAACAAGTTATCCTAGCAAGTATGAAATACAACAAGATATATGAGCTAGGATAAGCAATATGAATAATGAATTATATCCTATATGATAAACTATATATGCAAGGATATATAAACACAAGGGTAAACAATGTAAACAAGATAGTGGATGATATAGATAATGAGCTAATGACAATGGCGATATAAGATATGAACATAAATATGAAAGAACGCCAAAGCACACTCAAACAAGCAATATGATCACGGAGTTCGGACCTTCCGTCCTACGTCTCCGCTCCCCACTCCCGGGGAGAAATCCACTATCACAACCGGGTTTTCTACGGTCACCCGAATAACGTTTACACCTCACAGTGTCGGTTTTCAACGCTCACCGATCAACGTTCACACTCACCCTCACAATGTCGGTTTTCAACGTTCACCGATCAACGTCCACTCCTCACACTCGGTTTTCTAGTTCACCGAAAACTTCACAACACACTCGGTTTCTAGCTCACCGAAAACCTTACAACACTCACAAAGTAAATACAACAAATTTGTTCTCTACAATAGATGAGAACATAATGTAGCACAACTCAATGTTACAATCTCTCACCACCCAACTATACTATGTATGCAAATACTATAAGCTCAATGTGGGTGTGTGTAACAATGAGTAAATAAGATCAAATCAACTAAACTCAAGTAGCAAATAGCGGGAGAACACAGATCCGGTCGACCGGTGCGGTCGACCGCATTCTGATACAAACAAAAACTGCCCCAGCAAACAGCTCAGAAAATAGCCGTTGGAAAAGCAACGGTTATATTGTCGGTCGACCGGAAATTCTGTCGGTCGACCGATTTGAGCTCTCGGTCGACCGGACCGGTCGACCGATGACTCTCTGGAAAAATACTGACGAATGGTCAATTGACCGGTCGACCGTACCGGTCGACCGAAAACAGACATTTCAGAAAACAAAGCTGATTTTAAAACACTGTTTAAAAATATCAAATAAATTCCAAAAAATGTAAAACTTTGGGGAATGATTGTAGACATGATAATACACATGCTACAAAAACTGGTTTTCTAAAAAGACTTCCCAAATGAGAAATATCATCTTTTTGCAAAATAGTCCAAAACATGAAAATATGAGATACTTGAATTTTGATGTTTTGACATAAACCAACTTTTGAAACTTTGTGAAATGTTTTTGTAGACTTAGTAAAACATGTATAAACTGATATTGAAGTCTATAAACTAAGAATATAATATTTTCACAAATACAATAGAAAATGAAACCTATGAGTATGTATATGAGAATATATTTGTTTCATATCTATGTAGATAAACCAAATCACAATAATAAATATGAAACATGTAATTTCATATTTATAAACATGAAAACCAAAACTTGTGTTGTATATATATGTGATTACATATATATACAAGGAAACTAATAAAATGTGTGTGTATAGATAATTGAGCTTAGAGTACTTAACACACATAATATAAAACCTAAACTAGATTACCCAAACCGATCTTGATCTTCAATAAGCTTGACTTGGTACACGTTGCGGATGAAGCTTGAACTTGATCTTTAACTATGAATTGCATGTTGCTTCACTCCACAATTCCGCCAACCTCCATTTGATATCGTCGTTATGGCGCAATCCATCCAACCTCCAACAACGTTGTTTGTCTGTAATAAATAAGAAAACACAAATACTAGACAAACAACATTAGTGGTAAATTGTTTGTTAAACATCATCAAAACAAGAAGGCCAACAGAACTAACACAAATTAGATATAACATGGTATAAATTAGATATAACGTGTAATAAAATAGAACTAACAAGCCATCACACGCTACAGAATAGAACTAACACTGTAGATTAGAACTAACACTCTACAGAATAGAACTAACACTGTGCAGATTAGAACTAACACTCTACAGAATAGAACTAACACTGTGCAGATTAGAACTAACACTCTACAGAATAGAACTAACACTGTGCAGATTAGAACTAACACTCTACAGAACAGAAATAACTTGGTATAAATTAGAACTAACTTGGTATAAATTAGAACTAACTTGATATAAAATGAGAACAAACTTGGTATAAAATAGAACTAACTTTGTATAAATTAGATCTAACATTGTATAAAATAGAACTAACTTGGTATAAATTAGGTTTATAACGTTGTAAAAAATAGAACTATCTTGGTATAAATTAGAGCTAACGTGGTATAAATTAGATATAACGTGGTATAAATTAGGTTTATAACGTGATATAAAATAGAACTAACTTGGTATAAATTAGTAAATTAGATCTAACGTGGTATAAATGAGATATAACGTGGTATAAATTAGGTTTATAACTTGGTATAAAATAGAACTAACACAAATTAGATATAATGTGGTATAAATTAGATATAACGTGTAATAAAATAGAACTAACAAGCCATCACACGCTACAGAATAAAACTAACACTGTGCAGAATAGAACTAACACTGTGCAGAATAGAACTAACACTCTACAGAATAGAACTAACACTGTGCAGATTAGAACTAACACTCTACAGAATAGAACTAACACTGTGCAGATTAGAACTAACACTCTACAGAACAGAACTAACACTCTACAGAATAGAACTAACATGTTACAGAATAGAACTAACACTGTGCAGATTAGAACTAACACTCTACAGAATAGAACTAACACTGTGCAGATTAGAACTAACACTCTACAGAATAGAACTAACACTGTGCAGATTAGAACTAACACTCTACAGAATAGAACTAACACTGTGCAGATTAGAACTAACACTCTACAGAATAGAACTAACACTGTGCAGATTAGAACTAACACTCTACAGAATAGAACTAACACTGTGCAGATTAGAACTAACACTCTACAGAATAGAACTAACACTGTGCAGATTAGAACTAACACTCTACAGAACAGAAATAACTTGGTATAAATTAGAACTAACTTGGTATAAAATGAGAACAAACTTGGTATAAAATAGAACTAACGGTTAGGGAGAAACAGCTGCCATTGGTCTCTCTCTACCGTCATGTGGATGCCACCCCAACTAACCTCAATTAACTCGGGGTCGGTCCTAAAGGGCTGCGCACGCTGGGGCCCTAAGTTGAGTCGTGTGGATACCTGAGCCCTCTCCAAATTCCTCCCGCATTGGACCTGCGTGATGGCGTATCCTTACCTGGCGTTACCGTCCACCGGCGAGATGTAACAGAACCCAAGCCTCTTAGGGATTTCAGATAAATCCCTAACCTTGAGTAGAACTCTACAGTCTTTGAAGTTAGAATGTGTTATGACGTCCCTGGAGCACATTACACATTCACCGATACCAATGAGCAGAGATTGAAGAAATTCAAAATTCCAGAGGTGGTATGGGAGATTGAATAGGCGAATCCATACTAGAAAGGGTTGAGGCAACGTTGTTAGCCTCAGATCCTCTTTCCAACGGCGAAATCTGCCCTTAAATGTGCCCATATCTATCAAACCGAGTTCAATAGCTTGGGCAAGAACTTCATCGGATGGAAACTGCACCATGAAGCTGTTCCCTGCCGCCTCCTTGATTTGATGGGGCCATGTCCTAAGATTGAAGCGGTAGGCCAGCATCTCTCGGAGCTCCTGCACAGATGGACGGCATCTATCAAGATTGAAGATGGCGTAAGAAGAAAGATGTCGTATGGTGCTGGAGGTGTTGGTCGGGACGGTAAGCATCCTCGGAGGGGCACGAGCGGTAATTCCATGACATCGTAAGAAGAAAGCTGCAACATAGAATGAGTTCATTAGACATTTTCGTTCCGTTCTAATACTATAACACAAATTAACACAATATAGACATCAGAACTAACCGTCCTCTTTGTTGCTCGCATTTGATGGCTTGATATCTAAATATTTTGCGCATATTATCTTTAATAAAATCAGCATGATGGGCATCAAAGAAGTTTATGATTTTATTAACAGGCTTCATCCAAGCTTCGTGCCCAGCGGAGCTGTAATGCTTGACGACTTTATCTTTAAGATCAACTTCTACAAGATGCCAATGATCGTGCCTGACCAAAGGGATCAAGAGATGCTCCATACGGAATGCGGTATATTTCTCAATGAATGACAAATATAGCTCGTAATTGTTCGCCTCCAAGCCATGGAGTGAGTGCTGCAAACACATCATGTTTGAGTTGAAATTAAAACAAACATAAGATGCGAAGGCTAACTAACACCGTATTAATTAGAACTAACACGCTGCAGAATAGAACTAACACGCTACAGAATAGAACTAACACTCTACAGAATAGAACTAACACTCTACAGAATAGAACTAACACTCTACAGAATAGAACTAACACTCTACAGAATAGAACTAACACTGTGCAGATTAGAACTAACACTCTACAGAATAGAACTAATACTCTACAGAATAGAACTAACACTCTAAAGAACGGAACTAACATGACTTATGGTAGGTCTAATTTGATGCTAACTAGAACTAACGTGACTCATGGTATAACTAGCATGGATTACACAAGATCTAACATGAATTTCAATCAAAACTAACGTGGTGAAATTAGGAATAGCATGTTCTTACAAGAAAGAACACCGATACGACTCCATATCCTTTGCCGTATGCCTCCTGGTTAATAGTGTCCAAAACTGCTTCTTCCACCTGTTATTGTTATGAAACATTAAAATTTAGTTTAAACAATATTATACTAATTATTAAGGAAGTATATGTTAACCTTGTCGTCAAGGCGGCCACCACGAAGTACATATAACAACTCTTCCCTGTTAATACTGCTGTTGGTTGTTACTATAACATTATATCTCCTGGTATAAATTAGAAGTAACATGAATTAGAACTAATATATGGAGAATTAGCATATAAATAGTCAATTGAAACTTACCTGTGAATCTTCTGAGAACTTAGGCTCTCAATTTGAGCTTTGTCGAGTCTTTCTGCTACGGGAGATGTTATCTTTAAATTATGTACAAAAGCACCTGTGCTATCTATTATGCGTAAGTTAAACAATGTAGGGTCTGGAAGCTCATTATTCAGCTCTCCCAATAGAGCTTCCTCTTCATCTGTCATTAGCTTCGAACTCAACACATCAAAAGTGGGGATTTGATTACTGGGGTAAAAATGAGTAACTTTTTCAGCTAGTTTTACTTTTGATTCAGGACTTTCAAGTATATCTATACTAATTTTTTCCTTTTTCTTTCTTTTGCCTTCAGTATATGGTGTCCTCTTCCATTTAGATCTCCTGCTTACCCTTCTTGGCTGTGGTCTACGCTTTGCTTCCACATTGCTCGTTAGAACATCTACAAGTTTGTCCACATCATGTTCAATATTCACAAGATCCTCTTCCTCCTGTGCTTCCAACTTATCTACATTCTCCTTGCCTTTATCTACAATATCTTCCTCCTTATCTACACCATCAACAGTATCCTCATCAAAACCTTTGTTATCTACAATAAAATTTTCATTTTCCATATGCTCCTCTTCCTTATCTACCATATGCTCCTCTTCCATATCTACAATATGTTGCATATGCTCCTCTTCCTTATTTACACTATCATCAACCTTAGTATCTACAGTCTGGTCAACCTTACTATATACCCCCTCCCCTGGAGAAGTAACTGGCTCCTCTTCTATTGCCTCATCGTCAGCAAGATGCTTTACATCCTCTTCAACAATCTTATGTACATGTTCTTGACTGGTGGGCTCTTCCTTATATACACTGCTTGTTTTGGACTTCTGTTCCTCTTGAGCTCCCTGTCGCTTCTTCCTAATTTCATTTGCAATTTTCTGTTTGATATTTGACTTAAGCAGCACTGGGTCTATAACCTCATCATGTCTTCCACATTTTTCAATTATCCTGTTAAGCCTGTTGATCTCAATCATGAATTCTTTACAATATTTGCTCTTGGTCTGCTTTGTAGCATCAAGAAGTCGCTTGAGAAATTTAGCAGAATTTCTCCAAAATGTGAGTTGCTGCTCAATGGGAAGAACATTGATCTCCTCTTCATCGTCAAAAGCAACGTCAATATGCTTTGCCATGATCTGTTATTGATACAAGATTATAATTTTAAGTAGGATTAAACATAATTAGGATATTCTTTGCAGTTAGATATAAATGAGTACGACTTAACATAACAGGATACTTACGTAACCTATTGAGAAGTTCTTAGTAGTTTCTTCCTGGAAAGCCTTCCTCTTTGCCTGATGCTTTGCTGAAGAACTTCATCCCTCTGTTCAGCGGGAAGTGAATGAACATGACCAGGAGAAGCGGCCTCCGTAATAGGCCTATGGACAAATATTATTGACGCTGACTTAGCCTTTGAAATAATTGTCGGCATCCTCATAGATGCGATTCTCTCCTCCCCTGATGCCCAATTTGTCATTGGAGGTCTGGTTGGGTCTAAGAGGGCATATTTCTTTATGCCTGTCATCTCGTAGTACCAAAGCTGTACCAAATAATATATTTACCATTAACATTTAATACTAAACTAGACCAAAGAGAATAAAATATGGCTGCATCTAGAACTAACATGGTGTAAATTAGTACGTGGTACGACATGAATTATGATAGAACTAACATGACCTATGATAGAACTTACATGAGTGCAGATAGAACTAACATGGTATATCTTAAAACTAACAAGGTGCAGATTAGAACTCACACGCTACAGACAGATTAGAACTAACACTCTACAGAATAGAACTAACACTGTGTAGATTAGAACTAACACTCTACATAATAGAACTAACACTGTGCAGATTAGAACTAACACTCTACAGAATAGAACTAACACTGTGTGTTAGTTCTATTCTGTAGAGTGTTAGTTCTAATCTGCACAGTGTTAGTTCTATTCTGTAGAGTGTTAGTTCTATTCTGCACAGTGTTAATTCTAATCTACACAGTGTTAGTTATATTCTGTAGAGTGTTAGTTCTATTTTGCACAGTGTTAGTTCTATTCTACAGCGTGTTAGTTCTAATCTGTCTGTAGCGTGTGAGTTCTAATCTGCAGATTAGAACTAACACTCTACAGAATGGAACTAACACTGTGCAGATTAGAACTAACACGCTACAGAATAGAACTAACATAGAATAAGTTAGAACTTCCTCGATATCCCGCTTTTTTGTAGATTCAACTAGCCGTTCAAGTAGCCCTTCAAGATGCTTACGTTGGCTGGTTTCTGCTTTTTTTAACTTCTTACCCTCTTCAGAAATGAAGAGCTTAGAGAAATATTCCAGCCATATTCTGCTTCTTGAGTCCCTATTGTTCCTTATGTCCTCCCCATAAATTGGGAAATAAGTATGGTTATGGACCCATTGCAAATCAAAACTAACATTTTTCATACCCCCACTTTTTGAATCAGGTATACAAAAGGTGTTATTATCTCTATCGAAAAAGCTCAGCAGCAGCTCAAGGGTGGGCCGATCAGGCGCAGGAGCCCCAAACAAAATGTAGTGCTGAAATATAGAACCGCAGTATGCATCCCTATGCCACTGACGGATCTTCGGGGCAAGGCGCTTCATAAATGCCCAATAAGCCCCGATATTGGCCGTTAACCTTAGTGTTTCTGCTGAGCCTGTTAGAGCAATTTTTTCCCTGCAAAAAATTTTCGAATTTGTAAGTTCAATAAGACATATGAAACAATATTAGACCTAGCACTAACGGGAACAAAATAGAGCTAACACGTAATATTATAGAACTAACATTGGACTCAAAATAGAACTAACATTGGACTTAAACTAGAGCTAACATTGAACAAAGCCTAGAACTAACAATATTAGGTTAATCTGCATTCTCTCTTCGCGGTATAACATAACACTTACTGTTTTTTTGAGGGGGGTTCGTTGGTATGACCAACCATTGCCGTCCTCCTTTTCTGGTCTCGCCATTGTAATGCCTCCTTTTGCATTTCGATTAGGGTTTTCGTAGCTTCCGTAGCTTCCTCCGCGCTGCCACCCGCAGATGAAGCGCCTTTTCCTTCCAACTCGGCTCGGTGCCCGACCTCGTAGTCGTTACTGGATTCTTCCGTAGACGATGACATTTTTCCGGTGAAAACCCTAGAAACGTTGAAATTCGTACAGAAATTAGGAAGATGAAGAGTTCTTGATGACGGTGCTAGGTGGAAGAGAGAGAAAGAGAGGGAGAGTACTTGTAAAGGTGAGGGGCACATTAACCCAGCTCAGTCCCATCAGAGGGCAAGATCGTAACTTCCGCTGGGCTTTTTCTGAAAAGAGTCAATTCGGGGTCTCGTCGCAAATACTATGCGTATTTGGGGCTATTCCATATGGGGCAAAATACAGGAGGGCTAGTCACACGAAGTTCCCACTTTTGGGGCCTGGACACATTTTCCCTTTTTTTTTCCTTTGGAAACAAAAGATTTACCAGAATTTATTTATAAACCACACAAACTTTCGATTGTACTCTCAAATCCAATATACCCAAATACTAAATTTACACAGAAGCTACGCTCTTTGAAGCTAAAATACCAACTCTACCCTCGTCTTCATCCTCCATCTCTCTGCTCACGACAAACCCATTGCTCCTAACTCAACGGCTACTCATAATACAGCAACTCTCATCCGGACGAGCAAGATACGATCTTTATCATCTGGATGAAGTATTTCTCCCTGTTCTCGATTTGGGTGTTGCTCAAAATTGCGCCTTCCGGAGTAGCAGCCAGCACCGGGGTTCACCGAGGTTCGCCGACTCGCCATTTCCGAGGAGCTCCACTGCTCTCCTCGTCTGAGTCCCAAAACCCCTTGGTTCTTAACAGAGTTCAAGAAATTGTTGGGAGATTACTCAGATTTCCCTATTTCCAGACTTAAGAGGAAGCGAAATAAAATGCGCAAATTTGGTGACACGCAAGATTTACGTGGTTCGGCACAAAATTGCCTACGTCCACGGGCTGCTGCAGATCTTTCACTAATGGAAGAAATATTACAAGCACTCTGAAAATTGTCTCTCAATTTTCTCTCACTGAGTACTCTCTTTCTCTCTCTAATTTTTTTTCTCACTCTAACCTTTCTCAAGGAGTGCTCTCTCTCACTATTCTCAAGAAGATTCAGAAGCTGAGGATGGATGATTGATTAAGGGGGGGAGCGTGGGGTTTATATAGCCTTTGCGTTCCTTTTTTTTCTTCCTGATGTCTTCTTTTTCAACAAACACCAACCACCAGCCTTTCTTTTTCAACAAACACCAACCAACACCTTTTTTTCAACTTTGGCAGCCCCCCTTTCTTCCTTTGTCTGCTTTTGTCAAAGAAAGATGCTTTTAGGTGGCAGGAGCTTTTTGACCAACAATCTCCTACTTGAAGACTGATTTCAATCTGTCTTCATACTATTGCAGGCCAACTGAAGCTGAACACAGCTTCAGTTTGTCAGTAGTCACCGTCTTTGTCAGCATATCTGCCGGATTTTGAGCTCCACTGATTTTTTCAAGCTTCAAAATTCCATCTTCGAGAAGTGACCGGATAAAATGATACCGCATCTGTATGTGCTTCGTTCTGGAATGGAAAGACGGATTCTTCGCTAGATGAATAGCACTTTGACTGTCGCAGTATAAGACATTGTCTTCTTGTTTCTTGCCTAATTCATCCAAGAAATTTTGAAGCCACACCATTTCCTTGATGGCTTCTGTAACAGCGACATATTCTGCTTCAATTGTGGAGAGAGCAACTATCTTCTGCAGTTGAGAAACCCAACTCACTGCAGTACCTCTTAGAGTATATACATACCCTGTAGTGCTCTTTCTGATATCAACATTTCCTGCTAGATCAGCATCTACATAGTTTCTGATATCAACATTTCCTGCTAGATCAGCATCTACATAGCCTGTTAGTATTGTATCTCCACCTTTGAAACAAAGTGCTTTACCTGTGGTACCCCGTAGATATCTGAGGATCCATTTGACTGCTTCCCAGTGTACCTTGCCCGGATCATTCATGTACCTGCTAACAGCTCCCACTGCTTGAGCAATATCCGGTCTTGTACAGACCATGGCATACATCAGACTTCCAATTGCTGAGGCGTACGGGACCTTCGCTTCTTTAGAAAGTCTGAAATGAACACCTAAAGGTGTACCCACTGGTTTAGCATCTTGCATATTAAACCTGGAGAGTACTTTGTTGATGTACTCAGCCTGTGATAACATCAAGGTCCTAGACTTCGTGTCTCTCTTGATCCTCATTCCAAGAATCTGCTTTGCAGCACCAAGATCTTTCATAGCGAACTGCTTTGACAATTTCTGCTTCAAATTTATAATCTCTTGCAGATCTGATCCTGCAACGAGCATGTCATCAACGTATAACAATAAAATAATGAAGCTATTGTCAAACCTCTTGAGATAGCAGCAATGATCTGCTTGACATCTAGTGAAACTGTTGCTGCCCATGAAGTTGTCAAACTTCTTGTACCACTGTCTGGGAGCTTGTTTTAATCCATACAAGCTTTTCTTCAAACGGCATACTAGATTTTCCTTGCCTGCCTTTATGAAGCCTTCTGGTTGCTTCATATAAATCTCCTCCTCCAAATCACCATGAAGGAAAGCTGTTTTTACATCTAATTGCTCAAGATGTAAATTCTCAGCAACTACAATTTTCAACACCAGTCTGATTGTAGTCAGTTTCACGACCGGGGAGAAAATTCTTATAGTCAATACCTTTCTTTTACTGAAAGCCTTTGACAACCAATCTTGCCTTGTAGCGCTTGTTCCCATCATGCTCTTCTTTGATCCCGTAAATCCATTTGTTATGAAGAGCTTTCTTACCTTGTGGTAATTCAGCTAAGTCCCATGTCTGATTTGACATGAACGAGTCCATCTCATCTTGCATAGCAGACTCCCACTTGACTGAATCCTCCACCTGCATTGCTTCGTCATAACACTCCGGTTCACCACTGTCAGTCAGCAACAGATAGTGCAAAGAAGGCAAATAACGCTGGGTTGGCTTAGGAATTCTGGAGGAGCATCTCACTTCTGGCGTGCTTGGTTCTTCTTGAACTGCTTCAGGGCTAGTCTGAACATCTTTTTCAGAAATCTCCTCAAATTCAGCAAATTCCTTTGTTTCAGCTTTTGTACTAGAGCTACTTGATTCTGCAGTTGATCTGTCTTTGTACATCACATTCTCATTGAATATGACATCTCTGCTTCTGATGATCTTCCGATTTTCATAATCCCAAAATCGGTAACCAAACTCATCACCACCATAACCAACAAAAACACATTTGTTAGATTTGGCATCAAGTTTACTTCTTTCAGCAGAATCTATGTGTACATAAGAGATACAACCAAAAATTCTTAAATGTGAAAGGTTTACCTCTTTTCTGCTCCAAGCTTCTTCCGGTATTCCACCATCCAAGGGAACTGAGGGTCCACGGTTGATTAGGTAGGCTGCGGTATTGATAGCTTCAGCCCATAGGAACTTGGGCAAGCCGGCATGTAACCTCATGCTTCTGGCACGTTCATTCAAAGTTCTGTTCATGCGCTCTGCTAGTAAAGATTACAAAATGACGATCTTTGCAAAACTTCGATAGAAAGAGACTACAAATCGACGGTCTCTTCAAATCAAGACGTGGAAGTCCTCCCCGCGTACCAGCATCAAGATGTGCCGCGTTCATAGCCACGAACGCAGCTCAGACACAGCTCCAAAAGCTACAAACGCAGCTCATGCTCGGCCGCAAACGCAGCTCCAAAAGCTGCAAACACAGATCAGATTTGGCCGCCAACGCAGCTCATGTTCGGCCGCAAACGCAGCTCCAAAAGCTGCAAACGCAGCTCAGATTCGGCCGCCAACGCAGCTTCCAAATCGCTGTAAACACAGTCTTCAAACGCTGTAAACGTAGGTCACATCTAGCTCTAAACGCAGCTCAGATCCGCTGCCAAACGCAGCTCTTAAATTGTACAAACGCAGCTTCCAAATTGCTGTAAACGTAACTCAGAACCGCTGCCAAACGCAGCTCTTAAATCGCTGCAAATGAGCTTCCAAACGCTGCGTCCGAGCTTCCAGATGCTGCGTTCAAGCTTTTAGGCATTGCGTTTGGACACAGAATTCATGCCAGAACGCGGGCCTGCGTTTGACTCGTTCAAACACGAGCTGAACGGTTCCAAAACCGTTTCCCACGATCTGAGGGGATCACAACTCCACTCAGGAGTGATTTAAGGGGGCGGTTACATCCCATTAGCCCCACTTAGGAGCGAATTAAGGAGGTGGTTACATCCCTTAATCCCCTATAAATAACTGAAAATCAATTCAGTTAAGGGGCGGTCGGTTGGAACTTCTTGGCTCATCAACAGGATCCTTGGAGCATTTCTGGAGCTTGGGAGATCTACAACAAGAGCTTCTTCATCCTTGGCTTGAGAACCGATTCTCAGTTCAAATCAACTCTTTTTCAAGAGTTTCCTACTCATTCAGAGTTATCAACTCGTCCAGAGTTTCAAACTTTCCACGCAAGTTTTCCACAACGTCAACTCGTGAGGAGAAGATCATGTTCCAGTGAAACAAGACGTCGGATCGTCAACGAGAAGCAAACTCGACGCGAGCATTCGAGGGAGGCATCTCATTGCCACCGTGAAGAACCCAGAATTAAACAAAGGGGAGAATTTAGATCATTCTCTTCTCTTTTGTAATCAGGAAATCCAATTGTAACTGAGATTAAAGGAATACAAATCAATTTTCCTTCATTTCTTTTACTGCAAATTTTTTCACAAACAACATAAGAGATACAACCAAAGATTCTTAAATGTGAAAGGTTTACCTCTTTTCTGCTCCAAGCTTCTTCCGGTATTCCACCATCCAAGGAAACTGAGGGTCCACGGTTGATTAGGTAGGCTGCGGTATTGATAGCTTCAGCCCATAGAAACTTGGGCAAGCCGACATGTATCCTCATGCTTCTGGCACGTTCATTCAAAGTTCTGTTCATGCGCTCTGCTACGCCATTCTGTTGCGGTGTCATGGGAACTGTTTTCTCCATCTTGATCCCGCTGTTTGCGCAAAACTCTTTGAATCTATTGTCTTTGTACTCTCCTCCATTATCTGACCTCAACTTCTTTATCTTCAAACCAGTTTCATTTTCCACCATGGCCTTCCATTTTCTGAAGGTATCAAAGACTTCTGATTTCTTCTTCAGAAAATAGACCCACACCTTCCTTGTAGAATCATCGATGAAGGTAACATAGTACAGTGAGACTGCAAGAGATGAAACTGGAGATGGTCCCCATACGTCGGTATGAATTAATTCTAACCTTTCTGTCTTGGGTGTCTTGCCAATCTTTGCAAAACTGACTTTTTTCTGTTTGCCAAAGATGCAATCTTCGCATAGGCTTGGGTGTCTTGCCAATCTTTGCAAAACTGACTTTTTTCTGTTTGCCAAAGATGCAATCTTCGCATAGGCCGACATCTACATTCTTCAGATCCAGTAGCTTTTCTTTTGACAGAAGTGTCTTCATCCCTTTCTCGCTCATATGGCCAAGCCTTTGGTGCCATAGGTTTGATTTTTCATCTGCATCTGTTACTGCAATGATATTCTCTAAGTTAGAGGTTATATAGAGAGTACCACTTTTCTTACCTCGAGCAATGACGAGTGCTCCTTTGGTAATCTTCCATTCATGACCCGAGAAGGTTGTACAATAACCCTCTCCATCAAGCTGTCCCACAGAGATCAAATTTCTTCTAAGACCAGGAATATGTCTTACTCCTTGCAGCTTCCATGTGGTCTGATTTGGTAATTTTAATTGGATGTCTCCCTTGCCAACAATCTTCAAGGTTTCATCATCTGCTAGATGTACCTTTCCGAAATCACCGCTGACGTAGTTCTCCATGATTTCTCGGCATGGGGTGGAGTGAAAGGATGCCCCTGAATCAAGAATCCATGATTCAATTGGACTGTTGACGCTTAGAATCATAGCATCGCCTCCTTCCTCGGTCACGTTGGCAGACTCCTGTGCGCCGGTATTTTTCTTCGGTGCCCGGCACTCCCTCTTGAAATGACCCTTCTTGCCATAATTGTAGCACTTGAAGTCTTTCTTTCCTGATCTAGATTTGCTTCTTCTAGAATTTGATCTGCCGTGATTTGAACTTCTTTCTGAAGTTCTTCCCCTAGACTCTGTGTGTAAAGCTGAGGAGGTTGAAGCTTCACCTGATTCTCTCCGCCGAATTTCTTCACTAAGAATCAGATCACGAACGTCATCGAACTTCAACTTGTTGCTTCCCGATGAGCTACTCACAGCCGTGACTGTAGCGTTCCAGCTTTCTGGTAGAGAAGAAAGAAGTATCAATGCTCGTACTTCTTCATCAAATTCAATCCCAACTGAACTCAACTGGGTTGTGACTATGTTGAGTTCATTGAGATGTTGAGCTGTCGATGCGCCTTCCGTCATTCGCAAATTGAACAGCCGCCTCATCAAGTGAACTTTGTTTGAGGCAGAGGGCTTCTCGTACATGCTGCAGAGAGCCGTCATAAGACCTGCCGTGGTCTTTTCCTTTGCTATGTTGAAGGCAACGTTGCGGGATATCGTCAATCGGATAACTCCAAGGGCTTGTCTGTCGAGGAGAGCCCACTCTTCATCCTTCATATCATCTGGCTTCTTTCCTGAGAGAGGTTGATACAGCTTCTTCTGGTACAGATAGTCTTCGATCTGCATCTTCCAAAAGCCGAAGTCCGCACCATCGAACTTCTCAATTTTCACCTTCCCTTCGTCTGCAGCCATCGCTCCCACTCGAATCTGACTTCCTTTGGATCATTTCTGATAATTTCTGCGAACCACCTTGTATTAAGATACCTCTGTCGACAAGTCGGTACCGTCGGTAAAATTTCACTATTCACGAAATTCACTATTCACGTGAATAGTAATCTCACAGAAAATTGACAGACGTCACAACCAGAGCTCTGATACCAGTTGTTGGGAGATTACTCAGATTTCCCTATTTCCAGACTTAAGAGGAAGCGAAATAAAATGCGCAAATTTGGTGACACGCAAGATTTACGTGGTTCGGCACAAAATTGCCTACGTCCACGGACTGCTGCAGATCTTTCACTAATGGAAGAAATATTACAAGCACTCTAAAAATTGTCTCTCAATTTTCTCTCACTGAGTACTCTCTTTCTCTCTCTAATTTTTTTTTCTCACTCTAATCTTTCTCAAGGAGTGCTCTCTCTCACTATTCTCAAGAAGATTCAGAAGCTGAGGATGGATGATTGATTAAGGGGGGGGGGGGGGGGGGGGGTGAGGGGTTTATATAGCCTTTGCGTTCCTTTTTTTTTTCTTCTTGATGTCTTCTTTTTCAACAAACACCAACCACCAGCCTTTCTTTTTCAACAAACACCAACAGAAATTTGGGGTATCTGTGCTCCTGTTAAGGGGTTGATTCTTCATTCTCATTTGAGAGTCGAGAATTGGGTTCGCGCTCGTTTTCGGTGGGATCGAGGGAGGAGGGAATTGAGGGGCTCCGGTGATGCTTTTAAGGGTGATGGTGATTGAAGAGAGAGGAGAAGTCGAGAGGGCATATTTGGTATTTCAGCTTTAAAGAGTTTTATTTTCGAACAATTTTTCAAAACCGACTGAATTTTTTTTTTTTTTTCAAAACCGACTGTTTTTTTTTATTTATCAAAATCGACCCGGTTTTGTGATTAGCAGGCTAATCACTATCCTAAATAGTCGGGGTTGGCAACCCCGACTATTTAGGATAGTGATTAACCTGCTAATCACCCTTTAATTAGGGTTTAACACCCTCCTAAATAGTCGGGGTTGCCAACCCCGACTATTTAGGATAGTGATTAGCAGCCTAATCACAAAACCGGGTCGATTTTGATAAATAAAAAAAAAAACAGTCGGTTTTGAAAAAAAAAAAAAAATCAGTCCGTTTTGAAAAATTGTTCTTTTATTTTCTGTATAAATTCACTGCTTTTTTGGTTTTGAAGATAAGCCCATTTCGATGTTTTGGGTTCAAGAGTACATTTGAAAAGTTAGTTGAGTTCAAGAGTACATTTGAAAAGTTAGCTGAGTTCAAAAATAAAACGAGGTAATTTTTTTTAAGATAATTTACACCTTTTGAACTTTTATATCTCAGAATTTTGTTTTTTTACGCTTTGATGCAATAAGGTAAAAAAAAATTGTAAATTTTGGTTAGTTAAGATATATCTTTTGTTGATTCCCACTCCCAAAATTTCCAATCGAAGCACGAGTTTTGTTGATTCCCACTCCCAAAATTTCCAACTTTTCGCGGGGAGGGGGAGATCCATGGCGAGAAGCGTCTCTTACATCACTCCATCTCAGCTCATCTCCCTCAACCGAACCAAATCAGTCGCCATTGTCGATGTCAGGTTATTAAGATTCCTCCCCCAAAGAAAGAAAAAAAAAAGAAAAACTCGACTCGCTCGATCTAATTCCTTCAATTATTATTATTTTTTGATTATTTTGTTTCTTCATGATTTGGTGAAGGGACGAGGAGAGGAGCTATGATGCGCATATCGCCGGCTCTCATCACTACGCGAGCGATTCGTTCGAGGAGAAGATGCCGGAGCTTTTGCAGGCTGTCGAGGGCAAAGATACCCTCGTCTTCCATTGCGCCCTCAGCAAGGTGCAATTTTGCCCTAACTTTTTTTTTAAAACTTTTTAGGGTTACTTGCACTTCAATACCCTAAAGTTTCGAAATTTGGCATTAAACTGTAGCAAATTGGAGGACACGAAATTTGGCGTCGAAGTGTTGCTTTAATCTTCATCTTGAATTTTTTTTTTTTGGGTTCTTTGGGCAGAACTTAAACTCTAGGATATCCATGTTAAATTTCGGTGCACCTCCAGGGCATTAAAGCGCAATTAACCCTTTATTTTATGCTGTGACACGAAACGAGATTCAATTGAGGAGGAAATTGACGGAAGAAGAAATTAGTTTCTAAAGTAAAGTTCGGGCGAGCTCTAGATTTTTTTTTTGAAAATAATTTTCCCTGCTTAATAAAAATGGTCTCTTTTTGTTAAAGGTCTCGCTGCTTATCTCTAGGTTCCGCGATGAAAGTGTGGCTGATTATGTATAGTTGAGAATTGGACGACTACGTTTTAGATCCGGAAGTGCGAGCCTATTGATGAGGAGGAATCTTTTGAGGAGACGAAATAGATGCTTTATCTCTAGCGTCTGTTTTCGCCGTAAAATAGATGTTTCCTTTTTGTGGATACAACACCTAGATTTCTTGGATATCTTTCATGGGCATTTGCTTGAGCCAACTGCTAATCTATGCGTAATTATAGAGATGGGAACAATATATACACGGAATCATCCATACTTTCAGTTATGGACCTTGAAAACAAGGTCGGACTTTAACTTGTAGACTGTGCATTAAGAATAAAAGTCATTTGTAGCTCCGAAATAATTTATAATTAGGTAGTTCTACTAGTCTATGATTTGTTAGACTGATCTGTACTGTCCATTCAGAATGATGTAAAGCCTTGGTAGACAGTTGATAAAGATAATAAAGTGGGAACATAAGGAAATTTCTCAATTATAGACTGTATAGTGAGTGAAAGAGTCCTTTTTTTCTTATTACAACCATTAAGTATTAAAGGCATGGATCAAGGTGATTGTGGGTATCTTGTTTTTGAGGAAAAGGATGAGATCTTTACAGTTCCCTGCCACTTCTACTACTATAACTTGGCTGGATACAAATATAAACCTATCATCCCTGACCGCAATATGATGGGGAACCCAATTTTGATAGCATATAACTACATCTCAGTGTATAATAAAACCCATAACATCTCCAAACTAAAAAAAATACAAACAACGAAACAAACACCCACCCCATAACAACTGTAGTGTATAACAAACACCATGATAAACATAAAAAACTGAATTGCTGTTCAACCTTGCAGCAGCTGCTTCTGCATCTTCAGCACCATCAGCACCTCTGAGTTTGCGATGGTTATAACGAGCTCCACCATACTTAGCTGGTAAATGACCTAACCAGAATTTGGCAAAAAAAAAATCATTTTCTTCCAAAAGCTCAAGAGGATGCAGTTTTTTATTTTGAAATATTATTATTTTGCGTTCACGCCACACGGACCATAGAATTCCCACACGGATATCCCATTTTAATCTCATATCATAAGGAATTTTTTGAATCCTCCACCAGCTCCACAAGTCTCTCAAATTCTCGAACTCAATTGTCATATGAAATCTAAATTTGAAAGAATGCCAAATAGATCTAACATAATCACATTCAATGAAGATATGTGTACTACTATCTTCCTTCCTATCACAGAGAACAAAATTGCTGTTAATAATCGGTTCCCCTCTTTTAGCAGAATATCCTTGTTGTTCAATTTACCATTAATAGCTAACCACAACATTGTCTTAACCTTGAGAGGAATAGGGACATGCCTTATACTTTCAGAACTACACCGTACAAAACTACACCTTAATCCTCTGTCGCATAGAAGGTGATTGTAGATATATATTCGTTATTTGCTTTTCTTTCTCTAAAAGATATGCCAGTCTGAAACTAGGGGCAAAAGAAACATTAATGATATTGTTCTGCTATTTAGCATCATAGGCAGGGTTTAGTACATCAGTGGCCTAACTTTTTGAGTAATTACCTTATTAATACTCTGCTTACTGTGTGTTTTTAACCTTCTGAATTTGGTAAATAAGGCTATCTGAATCTGTTATGTAACGTCCTAGGTCCAAGACTGGCCTATGGATTTTACCAAGATAAAAGGAGAGAGAGAGAGAAAGAAGGAAAGATACTTGGGCCAAATGAGTAGGATATCAAGCATATTTTTGTTGTTATCTCTATTGGAGATTATTCTATGATTGTCTCTGTTGAAGAGCAACTCCTTGTTATTTGAATCCTTTCTTAACAGAGTCAAAACTCAGACTGAAATGAATAGATTTACTATCAGGTCTAATTAATTCCTTGTCTCTTATATGAAACTGGTTATATATTTACTACAGCATCTAAATTGCATAGCATCTTAGCTTATGAAGTTGAGCTTGTTGCTAGCTATTATGGGGTATCAGTGCAAAATTCCAAGAGATTGGAAATGCTTAGACATATCCAATAGAATGATCAAAATCGAAAAACTTTTTTTTTATGGGCTTATGTGGTTGAGTCTTGCCTACATCAGATAACTATGGGAAATCTTGATGGAGTAGTTCTTGACCTCCATGAAAGCTTTACTATGGAAATCTTGATTGAATTGGCTAGCATAACAATCATATGAAATAATGAAAGTTTGGAATATGAAAACCCATCCCAGCTTTAGCTTGACAACTGAAGTTTACATAAGTGATGATATGATGGACAACTTAGTTATGTTATCGATGCCCTTTAGTTGAAACTAACAAGCAGCAAACAAGTTTACATGTGAATTCCATCTGATATATTCTGCCAAGAAGAGTTATTTCTTATCAAGTACTCAGTATTTTCTTCTTGTTTAAAGAAAATCTTAATACATTCTGACGTTGTTGCTTATCCTCGGTTTATTGATGATCAGCCTTTTTTTATGCAGGTGAGGGGCCCATCTTGTGCACGCATGTTTGCAGACTATCTATCGGAAATGAAAGATGATGCAAGGATTAACAAGGTTATGATTTTGGAGCGAGGTTTCAATGGTTGGCATTCTTCTGGTAGACCTGTTTGCCGATGCACCGATATTCCCTGCAAAGGTGAAATCGAATGATTTTACTCCTATAATATAGTCACGGCAAAATTTAAAGACGAGGATTGTCAAGCGTCACGTAGCTCTTCTTTATATTTTTCGTATATGTATTGTAAATGTCTTTGGAGGTTTGAAGTGCGGTTGGATTAATTTCGGAATATTTATGATATCGAGCAGTTATTTTTGCTTCATTTGTGTTGTACTCTTTGGGTTTAAAGCTTGATACATTCTTGATGATGTTCTTGTTTATGATAAGTTTAGTTTCTTTTCATCCCCTTTTGTTCTGTGCTTAAGTTTGTATATGTTAGTTTGCATCTTCTGTTACTTAGGAAATTGCATCCGAGTTTTGGCTATTGGTTTGGACTGAAACTCAAGCAGGAAAGTGTTTATGTGGGTTAGATATAAGGACCCCAGAAATATCTGGGCTCAAAGCCCGGGCCTTTATGAGAGAATAAAAAATAATCTCTTTCTAAAGACAATATGTTCAGCCTTTTAAGAAAGCATTTAAAATTTGTTTATGCTAAGTAAAGGAATTAAGAGAGTGAAGTATATGCTTTTAAGTACGATTGGCAACTTTGGGGTGTGTTTGGTTGGATGATGTTGTTAAAATTAACGTAGTTGGATCCACGTGTAGTTCCAAACTCAAGTTGTTGCATCCGCATGGTAGTTCCGGTTGTCACGCTTCCAAACCACGTAAAACTATTGTGTTTGGATTTGTGCCGTTGTTTTGATTTGTTTGGCCTTTATCTCGACATTTGTTTGATTTGGTTCTCGAAGCACGCCCGTTTGGTTGTCACGCTTCCGCGACGCGCACAACAGTTCCAATGTTCTAAAATTCGAGCGTGGATGCAACAAACTCGTTTTTGGTATATTTTGGTGTTGCAATAGCATTTTGGTCTTGCAAGTACATTCAACCAGACACCCATTGATATTGTTGAAACAACATTATACTCCAACTAAATCAATCTAAACACATCTTAAAATGCATCAAAAAAAGCATTTAAAATCTGTAAAATGGCAACATAATTTCCAACTCAAAATGATAACATAATGCTTCAACTATATGAATCTAAACACATCTAACATGCATCAAAAAAGCATTTAAAAACTGCAAAATGGCTAAAAATAATAAAAAACAAATTAATGTCTGAGCCCAGGTTCGAACTGGGGACCTCTAGTGTGTGAGACTAGCGTGATGACCAACTACACCACCCAGACGAATGCGATGCCTCTGTTATGCATTTCATAATAAACTAAAACACTATTATATATTGTCATCATTTATATATACTTTCTATTAGTTTGACAGTACATTTAGTAAGGAGTTAAGGGGAGTTAACTCCTCCTTGACCTTCCAAAAATAAAAATTTAACAAAGTGAGTTAAACCCTCTTAACATAGAAAACACCAAAATTATAAAAGTGTTAAAATACCCCTTCTAGAGGGTTAAAATGAGTTAACTTCTCAAAGTGAAAAGTTTACTAATCCATTTATTAGGTGGGTTAATAGATAATCACTTTATTTATATAGAGAATAATTATAAACTTAAAACCTTCATTTTGGCGAGCACTATAAGACAAAAGAACTAAAAAAAAAATAGCCCACATGCTAAATAATTTACTTTTTTGGGCTAACAAATGGGTTAAATAGGCTAATGCTTTTCCTCAGCTCTTCATCCTAAAACCTTCGCTAAATTAAGGAATTTGTGCATATAAACACCTTAAATCTCTTAAAATTATATATTTATACCCTCGGATTCTACTATTTATAAAAAAACAAATATTTCTCTCTCCACCATCTCCTCCTCTCTTCCCAATCTCTAACCTCCCCTCTCTTCTCAACTTCTCTCTTATTTCTCCCTCACTCTCCTCCTACTCTCCTTCCTCTTTTCTCCTCTCTGCCCTCAAATATTTACCTGAAATGAAAGAAGGAGTAGAAGAGGAGGAGAGAAGGGATGAGGAGGGAAGGGGTAGAAAAGAGTGAGGAGAGGGGGGAGAAAAATTGAGAAGAGGGAGTAAGGTTGGAGGAGAAGGGAGAAGAGGAGGTGAGGTAAAGGATATGTTTTCTTTTGCAAATAGTAGAATCTATATGGGTAAATATGTAAATATGAGAGCTCTGAGAGGTATATATGCAAAAAGTAGAGGAGGAGGTGAGGTAAGGATATATTTTTTTTTGCAAATAGTAGAATCTGTAGGGGTAAATATGTAAATATGAGAGATGCGAAAGGTATATGCAAAAAGTCCTAAAATTTTCCGCTCAAATAAAAAACCCGTGATCGGAATAGATCTTATTGGTTAAGTGTGTCACTTTATTTAGTGTTATTGTCGCCGACATCGGTTTTTATGACTTATTGGTAAAAATGTACAACTTTATAGATCCATCTGATAATTTAGTCAAAATCTTCTCGATATTGTTTTGACTTGGATCTTAGCGCCTATTTGGCAAAATGCTAAAATCAATTTTCGGTAAATAAGCCCAAACCAATAACTCGGTCCTAATTTGGCAAAAAAATTGGGCTAAACTAGATTTTGTCTTGCGCAACTGTGTTTCATAACCGGGCCGTAAAAAAAGGACAAATTTTTAGAAGGACCCTTTTTTTCCAATTTTATATAGTAGAAACGATCTAATGAGAAAATAATCTGCAAAACTAATCATTTTTTTCGGAAAAGGGTCGGTTTTGCAGTCGCGAAGTTTTTCAAACTACACGGGACCGCTAGTCCCGTGTAGTTCGGCCAGCAATTGAAATGCACAGGACTAGCAGTCCCGTACATTTCATTCTTCTCTCGGGAGCAATTGTAGAAGAAGAAGCACGAGACTTCTAGTCCCGTGCATTTCAATTGCTGACCAAACTACACGGGACTAGCAGTCCCGTGTAGCTCGAAAAACTTCGCGACTGCAAAACCGATCCTTTTCCGAAGAAAAGGATCGGTTTTGCAGATTATTTTCTGATGAGATCATTTTTGCTATATAAAATTGAAAAAAAGTTCCTTTTAAAAATTTGTTCCCTGGTTTGAAGTCTAACTGGATATATTTGGCCCCAAAAGAACAAAAGAAAAGGAGAAAATATATTGTCATTACCAAGTTGACAAATAAAAATATACATTTGTTTATCAAATTGGAACTCTATCTTCATACAAATGTGTATTTAGTTACCAAACAATATTTAGTTTTAGACCAGTTTCATCTAAAATTAGCCAAACTAAGTTTAACTCAAAACTAGCTCAAAAGAAACTAGTTTAGTCTAATCTAGATTAGTGTAACTGCATCAAAACTAAACCAAATTAATTTCCAAGTTTTCAAACTGATCCTTAGTTAAAACACGCCGTGTAACATAACGTAACTTTAACATAGGGTTTATTTTCGTTATTAGTCCCTTATAATCGTAACTATTTTGATATTAGTCCCCCATATCTTCACATTCTATGTCAGTCCCCAAATTGCTAAAGGATGAAAGATGTGTTCGGCAATGCAAATGGCCTACATTGATTATTCTTTGGAAATTTTCATCTACTTCGTTGCTGTAAAAGGTGAACCAAATCGAAGAAAACAACTCAAAAGAAAGGAATTTTGAATAAAACGTGGTTTATTAGTGAGGTATCCTGGTCCTAGATCCAAGTCCTATTGCAGATATTTCATAGACAAGTTTCTTCTCAATCAATTAATCTGTATTTATGTATGCATTGAATGTTGGACTATTAGAATATATGTCCAAAAAAAAAAGTAATGAGCATAGCAAAAAGGAGAATGTTCTGATGGCCTTCGGGTATACACTAAAAAAAAAAAAAAAGAAACGGCATGCATTCATACGAAGGTTTGGATAAATGAGAGAGAATTGATTGAAATAGTTTAGTCATGTACGATGGAGGCCACTAAATGCACTAATTAGGAGAAACGATAAGACTATAGTTAATGGGAAAAAGAGGGCTAGAGGTAGACCTAGAAAAACTTAGGTTGAAAACAATTAAGAAGTATATAATAAAACTTAATTTAGTGGAGGAGATGGCCTGTAATAGAATTGAACGGAACCTTATAATTCATATAGCCGGCCCCAAAATTCAGAATAAAGTTTTTTTTTAATATTTTATTTCATTTACGTATATATGGCTTAGGAATGACCTCTCAACATTGCATTAAATTTCCTATATTAAAAAAAAAGAAAAAAACATTACATTAACTTTACTTCACTTGATTCACCATACACCTATATAATAGATCCACACGTAAGTACACGTTTCCTTGCGTTTTGGAGCAATCCTGAGAAGTTCTACAGATTGATTGTTTAAAAGAATAGCTGTTAACTTTAGGAATGATTTTATACACTTACATGCTAATTTTAACCAGCTGCTTGAGAGCTATATTTGGGGGTTTCAAGAGCTTTTTGTTGCTTATTCAGCGTAATGGCTGGTAGTTCTATTGAGCTCAATATTCTGGCCAAGGAATTTTTTTTTTCAATTTTTCTTTTCATGGGTCTAGTAGAATGCTATCCTCTTTGTTTCTTTCTCTCTCTCTTTTCTGTAATCGAGTTTGGTTTTCGAGCATTCAAGACATCTGATGGGAACAATCCGTAGAGATTTTATACCGCAACAAAAAACCCTACAAGCACTGCGAATCTCTCCGCAGGATTAACCATTGCCATTCGCAAAGGCAAGGAATTAAAAGAACCACAATGACGCTAATGAATCATAACAACAACTGCGAAAATGGCAACCCGCTCGCCTTCTTTGTCGACGGACAACCGTAGAAATAATTTCGGAAATGTCATAGTTTTTTCGCAGGCCAAGTCTTTACTAGCATTTTATCTACACGATTTACTGATCACCAGATACCTGCAAATCTCTCCTACACGGCGAACGATATTTTTCGCAAGTACTGACGCTTGATTCAATTCTTTCATCGAAAAACCGCTACAACGCTAATTATAACAACAATTGCAGAGAACGGCACCCATAAGAGATTCTTTTTACTTGTAACTACTCATAGGTACACATTATCACTTCGGCTGCTTGTCATCAGACAACAATAGAACCATCTCCTGAGGAAGTTTTGAGTCTTTCACGAGCTGAAGTCTAAATGGCAATGGCCTTACAACCAACAATATCAACATTATCAACATCACGAGGAGCAAACGAAGAGGTCACCAATATCCCCCTAGCATTCACAGCCATATCCACGTCAACCACCACAGTACTCAGCCCTGTACCAATAATAAAAATTTTCCTGCCGATGGCTGCCAGCTGGCACGGAGGTCTAGTCAGCTGCAAGGAGAGCCGAGCAAGTGGGACCCAGAGTTGATATTCCTGATCCCAAATCATTAGCCTTGTCCCCGAAGTCTCATCCAACATGTATAAAGTTCCATCGACTATTACCATTGGCCCAAATTGGCACGACGCAATTTCTTTGTGGATATCTTCCCATTTTTTGCTTAGCGGATCATAGACTCTGGCATATATTTTGTTGTACCATGTTTTGTGGAAGGTATATATTTTGCCATTGAAACAAGTGGATTTCAAACGGTCTGAAATGGGCATTGGATTACTTTCGGATCTCCAGCTATTAGATATTGGGTCGTAGATATCCCATTCTTTGAGTTTAGTCGGAGAGCCTGATCCTGTGCCAGCTGTGACAAAGATTTTGTTGTCCACAGCTGCAGACAGAAAGAAGCACCTGGAATTACACAAAGGAAATTGGATGTGCTTATCTGATGGATATGATAATGATAAACTTACGGGAGCAGATAAACTTAACTTTAGTAGAACTGAATAGAAAAATAGGATTCAGCCGACCACAAAAACGTGGGATAAAATCACGGTGGTTGTATGCTTATATGTTTGACCCTTGCAAACCGTCTTGGTAGATTTATGCCATTAGCAAGGTTGTAATCAATAATGTTTTCCTGAGGCATTGAAATTTGAGATTTTCTTTAGTCTGGTTTGGAATCAGTTCCCTATTGAAAACGAAAATGTGCCAATTGTAGCTTTTCTTTTATAAAATGGGGAAAAGAAATGCTTCCACCCCTATATATTTTCAAGACCTCCCCAAATTTGACTAATCAAAGGAGATAAAACCCAACAATTGTAAAGCTTTCCTCGACCCCTTCTTACATCACTTTTGTTTTAAATACCAATAATATCCTTCTCTCTCTCCTCTCTTTTTACTCTTCCTTCTACCCACCCACTTGCCTTCCATAACCCACTCTCCTACTCCACCACCACAACCCCAAATCCACTCATATGTAATTTGTCCATCACTACATCAAATTTCATGGACAAAGTAGTTTGATGCAATGAAATCTTCAAACAATAACAAATAAGCTTTCATAATGACGAACTAAATTATTTGGCTTCTCAAGAACATAATGTTCGATATTTCCTATGTTGCATGGGCATGGGTGCAGGTGAAAGACAAGAAAAATTTGTAAAAGGTAGGGGACACGCACACATGCGCACATACACACATTGAAGTTAATAATTTGCATGAGGTAGATATTATTTTTTCATTCACATGTCATGAGAATCAAAGTTCCTATAACGTTTTTACGTTTCTTTATTATGTACTTTATAAAATATTGCTATATATGATAAATTGGAAATCTGCTCGTTTCTTAACTACATACACATGATGAATCCTATAGAACATTCAATGAGGGCATCCCCACTGCTACGCGTTGCATCTATGCCACCCCGATGCAATGATAAGTAGGCAATGACGGTTTGCTAGGGTGTTCCCCAGAAGCTACGCATTACATCAATGTCACCTGGGTGTAATGACAAGTACGCAATGACGTTTTAAGAAACTACAATCCTCTAATAGATTGCCAAAAAGTACTAGGCATAGATTAGAATGTCACAAGCAAGAAAAAGTGCAGTAGACTTTTAGAAAAAATCTATGGAGCAAGAAAAGGGCAGGAAACTTTTAGAAAAGAACTACGGAACATAGGTACTCTGACCGGAAAGACGATAGAATTAGTAGATATCATGACTAGTAGAAAGATTAGTATAATTTGTTTACAAAAAACTAAATGGATAGGTAAAAAATCTAGAGAAAATGAAAAGACTAGATATAAACTTTAGTACATGGGAGAAAAGGAGGATAGGAATACAGTGGGAATACT
This sequence comes from Asparagus officinalis, assembly GCF_001876935.1. Classification (NCBI taxonomy): domain Eukaryota; kingdom Viridiplantae; phylum Streptophyta; class Magnoliopsida; order Asparagales; family Asparagaceae; genus Asparagus; species Asparagus officinalis. Next base: position 63,226,044 of record NC_033803.1, on the reverse strand, counting down.
TGTAGAAAACATAATAAAAGATAGTTTGTAGATGTAAAAAGAGTTGGAGATAGAATAATACGAATAAAAGTTGGATTAGAGTAGAGGTTATTAACTTCTTAATTTTGTTAGTGCTTATGCACCAAAAATAGGATTGTCCTAGAATAAAGGGAATTTTGGTATAGCTTAAATGCATTGGTATAGGGAATTCTAGTAGGAGAGAAATTGTTTGTGGAAGGCCTTAATGGACATTGTTGGCAAGGATAATAATGGATATGAGAAGATACATGAAGGTTTTGGTTATGGAGATAAGAACGACATGAGAGAAAGGCTTTTAGATTTTGTTATGTCGAATGATTTAATGACAGTAAATATACAATTTAGGAAAATGAATGAACACTTTATAACGTTTAAAAGTAGTTCTAATAGCAATCAAATAGACTTTTATCTTACTAGAAGGGTAGGTAGGTTAACATGCAAAGATCTTAAAATTATACATGGAGAGAGTTTAACCACACAACATAGGTTGATGATATTAGACACTGCTATTAAGAAGTGAAATACAAAAACTAATAGGAACAATAGACTAAGAACTCAATGGTGGAACTTAAAAAGGAAAGCTTGTAGTTCATTTGAAAGATAAGATGATGAAGGAGATGTATGGAATATAGATAACAAGACTAATATTATGTGTAGTAGTATGTCTTCTTGTATTAAGAAGGTGGCTAAATATATACCAGAATCATCTAAGAGTTTTAGATTAGATGGTAAAGAGAGTTGGTAATAACATAAAGAAGTTAAAAAATCAATTAAAGTGTGACTGGCAAAAGTGCAGGAGTAAGAAAAAATTTGAGAAATATAAACTAGCAAGGAAGGAAGCAAAAAAGAGCGGTGATACATAGAAAGGAAGAGCATGGACTTGGATAATATTAGATGCATCAAAGAGTGAAAATCAAAGTGTTCTAGTAACCAAAAAGTGTTGTGGCGATGGTTTTAAACTTAAACATGTATCATATATTTTAGTATGCTTCTGAATAAAGATATGCATACATTCAAAAACTATTCAAGGAGTCTCGGTGTCTGTTATAGGTACAAGAAGTGTCAGGTAGGGGTACATTCAAAAACTATTCAAGGAGTCTCGGTGTCTGTTATAGGTACAAGAAGTGTCAGGTACGGGTACGGCTTCATGATATAGTTGTCCATGCAACATAGGATATTTCTGATTGGAAGATGCAGTTACAATAACAAGTAGACAAGAATATAAGCACCACAGATACCTATCAGTAGGCATTCTAGCAGCTTCTTTCCACCTCTCTGCAGAAGGATCATAGCAAAAAACATCATCTGCACAATCTTTATCCCAGCCGTCACCACCACCCAATAGATAAAGTTTCTTTCCTGAAGCTTCAAATGACATGCCCAGCCTCTTTAAGCATGCAGATGGGATGGTATCGATGTGTTTCCAGCTATGCCTTTCTGGATCCAATACGTACAGGCAGTTGTGTCCACATTTGTCTCTACACATGGCGTATATCCAAGCCTCCTCTAAACTGTACTTCCCACGACAAAAATGCCATTCTTCACTTGATAGAAAGGCTCTCCATCTCTTTGAAACACATCTAAGAACATGATGGTAGCGACGGGGAACTTTAGCCAAGCAAAGAAGGGAGAGGTCATCGGGAAGACCACAAAACAATGGTACAAAGGATTCCTCTGCTTGCTTGCTCTGCAACATTTTTCAAGGAGAAGCCGCCGAATTGAGTCCTGAAGTGTACAAATTTGATTAGAAATTGGCATGCCTTCATATATAGAACCTACCAGCAAAAAAAAAAAAAAACTGCAACAATTAACTTCAATTATGTTTAATGCATAGAATTATCTCCCGACTTTACTTTTCACTTTCATTTGCTTCAATAACCAAACAAGGGCCTGGTGTGAGCTCAAGTGACACACGTCAAGAGCCCTACAACGCACACCAACACTACGCCCCATATCCTAACTGATTGGCTGAATACTTAACAACACATCAAGCCACATTAATCCTATATGAATACGTTCAAATATGTTCCAAAAACAGTATATAGCGCACAACTAAACTTCAATGATCGTTTCTTAGGTGCTCTTCATTTCTACTGTTGTAAAATTGTTCTAGTGATTCCGTGGCAAATAGGCACAAGCTTCTAGTATACGCAGAAAAGAAAAATTTTGAGGGCTTCTTTCCCAATCATTTGAGTAAAGTTTAGTTGTAGAATATAACCTTCACACAGTTTCTATGCTTCATTTCCAATGCGTGTGATCTGTAAACAAGAATTTGAGTTCAATCTTCATCCCACGAATACAAACTATGTCCTCTTATGGCTAGGTCTAGCTTGCTTAACAAATGCACAGTTACAGCAGAAACACATATTTCCAATGTACAACGGAAGGCTAACATGTCGTGTAGACTCCACTTCAAATTATCTCAAGAGTTAAAACTCGTAGGAACCCAATTTATTGATTCTAGTAAAATAGGCCCATGTCTTTTAACAAATTTCCAATCTTTTCTTCACCCAAACTTTAATGGGAACCCTAAACTTTCCCTTTGATTCATGGGATTCGAGAACCAAGATAAAAGTTCAAGTGCGCATTAGTCATCAATTTTGCATCTAATCTAATAAAAGAAAAAAAAAGCATCCCTAATTTGGACACTGAATCCCAAATTTTTCAGATCCAATTCAGATGAGCCTCTACTGAAGCCTACTTTAAACGATTAAAAAAAAACATGATAAATGAGCCTAAAAACATTGGAAAACGAACCTAGATCTATGTCAACGACCATGGATTTCGCCTTTGGGTCAAAATTGAATGAGAAAAAAGGTAATTTTCATCACGATTTGAGAATCTAGGGTTAGATTGCTCATACCTGCGCCCGTTGCAGCCTCGCCGATCGAGGGGGATTGTCAGATTGCCGAGGAGCGTCAAGGGAGGATTTTTTTTTTGGGGGGGGTACTTTTGGATATAATTTGAGGGTAAATTTCGTAACGTGGTCAAGAATTGGGGGGTTTCTTAGAATAATATCTTAAATGTGTATTTCTCTGGACTATAAAATAAAATAAAAGGGTTAATTGCCAATGTACTATCACCCATTTTAAGTAGATCACTGTAGTTCTACGTGTGTCAAATATACCGCATGTAGTATTGGGACAAGCGTGTCAATACGTATTTTTAGTGAAACTTTGCCGAACATTTTTAACGATTTTTAGAGTCAAAAGAATTCGCTCAGGCGGCCTATTCACTCAAATAAAACGACAGGGGAGCTATTCGAAATTGAGTGATAGCACAAGGGGTCTGCTATAATTAAACTATCAAATTTTTTTGAAAATCTCCAGTAAATTTAGATGTTTGTGACAAAACACCAAATTTTTTTGGAAATGACACTTAGCCTCTCTGAGAGCATCTCCAACCCAAAAACCTAAAATGGTGTAGTTTTTACACCAAGTTGGTGTAGTTTTTATACCAAATCACTATTCCATCTCTAACCATTACACCAAAAATAATATTCATTTTATTTACAAACTATAAAATGGGATATAGTTGGAATATTTGATTTGTTATAACAAACTATCATTTTATTTACAAACTATAAAATGGGATATAGTTGGAATATTTGATTTGTTATAACAAACTATAAGGGTAAACTTGGGAAAAACCAAAATCTTGGGATATAGTTGGAATATTTGATTTGTTATAACAAACTATAAGGGTAAACTTGGGAAAAACCAAAATCTTCATATCTACAGTGCTGCGCCAAATCTGGCGCAACACTGTAGCACCTCATCAAAATGGCGCTGAATTTGCAGTCCGATTGGAGGAAGATTTGGCGCAGTTTTTGCTCTATTTTGGGTTTTTGGAGTTGGGTTGGAGATGCTCTGATAAGTTTCGTCAGAAAACACACAAAATTAACAAGATGAGTCATTGGCAAATCACGTTCGTTAAAATGGCTAAAATACTTCCAATAACTTTTGTAAGAAATCTAGTGAGTTTTGTCACTTAACTGTCAAAATTTTAAAATTATGGTTTTGAAGATAGTACATTAGTCCTCCCACGAAAATAGAGAGTCCCATCCAAAATACATTCCTCCACTTAAAACAACTTATTAAAAAACATTCAAGTTATTTTTTTTATTGTTTTGTTTTATATAAAATTAGTAGTTACATTTTTCTTGATGGTTTTTTAGCGAGGAGGAGGGGATAATTTTTGCTTTTGAGGGCATTTTCATTCAAAAAATAATATAGCATAACACCATTTTGCAAGTTACTTGAGAAATTTTTTAAAATGTTTTAGCAATTTTCTGAACTTCCCAAACTTATAGAAGGGTTAATATTTAAAAAGTTTTCGTGGTTATGTAAACAATGCTCAAACTTATTTAAAAAGCTATCTTAATTAAACTACGGATTACTAATGACTAAAGATTATTTGGTTGATTACATGGAAGAACCTTGTCATGCATTTATAGACTCCAAAGGTGGTTGTGTTAGTTTTTTTTCCCATGCTATATAAAGAAAGTATGTATACATGGAGCTCATATGCACATTGATCTCAGGAAACATATTTCATATTTTCATGTTCATCACTCAATCTATAATGTCTCCTACATAACATATTGACAAACTCTCATCAAGTTCATTCATATAAATATTAATCAAAGTAACAATATTTTTAGGGATATAGTATTGATTTTGGGAAATTGTGCATGGGAAAGTTAAAATACAATGCATCCACATATCAACATGCCTAAGTTCAATGTCATGGTTTAGCTTGAGGAGCAAATTCGAGCGTTAGTTTTCTTCCATATATACCAATTATTTGATTCATCAATTTTCTTACTGACCAAGTTGGAGAATTGAATCTTTCACCCTATAAATAACCATGTTGATGATATCTTGAGGCTACCCGAGCCCAATTAGTTAGTTCTTCTGCCTTATAAGGTTCTCTTCTCAAATATTTACTTTTTTGTTACTCATTCTAATCTTTTAGTTGTAATAAATTTGGAGAGCCATCTTCATTTTTTAAGGTTTTCTTCCACTGCTTTTACGATGATTTTTTGTTGTTGTTGTTGGAAATGCAACACGTTTATTTTCGTATGGTTGTGAAAATAATGTTGATAATTTTATAAAATATAGGTTTTCTACATTACAGCCGTTCCAATAAAAAGTTGGAGATGCACACTGAAGAATTACAGTAAACAGGTAAAAATCAGCAGGTAGAGGACAGATAGATCAGCGGTCGACCGCCAACGTGCACGAATCCTGGTAGTCTTCGGATCTGGTGGCGGTCGACCGCGCGGTCGACCGACGATGTTTCTGGGCTGGGCTTCAGGTTTTTGACCCGATTCGTTTTGTAAGTTATATATATCCCTAAACCTGTTTTGTTAGGGTTAAGAAAGGACGAATTTGAGCAGTCTTTTGAGAGAGAATTATTGCATCCAATTGTGAGAGAGTTGTGAGAGATCAAGAGCTTTGTTTTAGGGTTTGATCTGAGAGATTTGTAATCCTACTTGTATTCTCTGATTTCTAATAGTTAGAACTCCCCCCTCCTTGCCCCGTGGACGTAGGCAACTTGCCGAACCACGTAAATATCTTGTTCTTGCTGTGATTGTGGTTTGCATATTGTTTGTGGTTTAGTTCGAGTTATTGTTCGTGTTGCACGAGAAAGCTTCCGCCGCGCACAACAATTGGTATCAGAGCTAGATCGACAACATGGGAGATGCAAGCACGTCAGGTTCGTCTCTTACAAAGGCGATACAGAGTCTGAGCATCAATAACACAAAGATTGATGTTCCGAAGTTCGACGGCAAGATCAATTTCGGATTGTGGAGATGTCAGGTGATGGATGCTTTGGATGCACAGAATTTGGAGGAGACTCTTGAATTAAAAGAGAAACCCGTAGAGTTGGAGGATAAGGTTTGGAGAAAGATGAACAGTAGAGCTTGTGGTGTTATTAGGTCATTCTTGACGCCGGATCTTATTTATGATGTTATGAACGAGACGTCGGCGAAGAAGATGTAGGAAACACTCAATGAGAAATATCTTACGAAGAGAATTGAGAATCGACTTTACTTGAAGAAGAGATTTTACCAGTTCAAGATGAAGAGGGGAGTTTCCATCAGAGAGCATGTCAACAACTTCACTAAGCTACTTTCAGATATGGTCAATGTTGATATTATAGTTGAGGATGAAGACAAGGCGATGCTACTTCTGTGTTCGTTGCCCGAAGATGATTATGGTACGTTCGTTCTCACTATGATCAATGGAAGAACTACAGTCAGCTACAAGGAGGTGACCTCAGCTTTGGTGAACTATGAGTTGAGGAAGAGTGATAGTGAACCCTCCGAGAAGGCATCGGGAGATGCGTTAGCAGTTCGAGGCCGAGATCCAAACCGTCGCCAATTCAACCGCTCAAAATCAAGGAATATGAGTGCCTATAAGAGTGTTGGTAGAAATCAATGTCGGTATTGTAAAAAAGAAGGACATTAGAAGATTGACTACCCAAAGTGGAAAGCAAAAACCGGGAAGAATAAGGGGAAAGCTGCTCAAGCTTCAGAAGTGAATGTTGCAAAAGCTATTGGTGAGCATTCAGATTCAGATTCTTCAGGCTATTCATGCCCTGCATTACCGTCGGTTTGCTATGCGGATTCCACGGAGTGGATGATGGATTCGGGAGCTACATATCACATCTGCCCTAAGAGAGAGTGGTTTTCTAGCTTTGAGGAACTGGAAAGAGGGGATGTCATGCTTATGGGTAATGATCACGTATGTCCTATTGGTGGTATTGGTTCAGTCCGGATTAGGATGCATGATGGTGTAGTGAGGGAATTGAAGGAAGTGAGGTTCGTGCCGCAGTTGACGAAGAACATCATTTCTCTTGGGATTTTGAAGGTAGCAGGATATCGAGTGATCTTAGAGGATGCTACAGTGAAGGTCACGAAGGGTTCTATGGTGGTGATGCGAGGTGTCAGGAAAAACAACCTATACTACTTGAAGGGCAAGACAGTTACAGAGGGTCTGGCAGCTTCTATTACTACAGAGGAGGACACTACCACCTTATGGCACATGAGACTTGGACATACAGGTGATAAGTCCTTACAGTCATTGGCAAAACATGGGCTATTGAAAGATGCTAAGACCTGCAAGATGGAGCTGTGTGAGCATTGTGTACTTGGGAAGAAGACTAGAGTGAAGTTTGGCACCGTTGTTCATAACACCCGAGGTACTTTGGATTACATTCACACAGATGTTTGGGGTCCTTCCAAGAACACATCTCTTGGGGGAGCCAACTATTTTATCACTTTCATTGATGATTATTCCAGGAGAAATTGAGTATACCCGATGAAGCATAAACATCAGGTCCTGGATATTTTTGTGGAGTGGAAGAAGAAAGTGGAGCTGCAGATAGGTAGAAAGGTGAAGACTCTACGTTCAGATAACGGTAGAGAGTACAAGAGTGATCCGTTTCTGCAGTTTTGCCGGGATCACGGCATTAGAAGATACTTCACAGTTCGAGAGACACCGCAACAGAACAACGTGGCTGAGAGATTGAACCGTACCTTGCTGGAGAAGGTGCGGTGTATGATGACACAGAGTGGATTACCTAGATCCTTTTGGGCTGAGGCGGTAGTTTATGCGAGCCATCTCGTGAACAGGTTACCGTGTACTTCGATAGACGGGAAGACTCCTTTGGAGCGTTGGTTTGGTTCGGTGGCTAGTGACTATGAGTCGCTTCGGATATTCAGGTGTCCAGCTTATTATCATGTCAGTAATGGTAAATTAAATCCGAGAGCGAGGAAAGCAGTCTTTGTGGGATTTAGAGATGGAGTTAAAGGCTTCAAATTATGGGATCCACAGGACAAGAAGATAGTTATTAGCAGAGATATCACATTTGACGAGGCGTACATGATGAGGCCTCGAGCCCCTCAGCAGGTGGAGGGAGACCAGACATGAGAGATATCGTAGCAGGCGGAGGATGATGTGACTCCACCCACTCCAAAGAGCACTGTATCCATTGAGGCTCCTACAGAGGTGACACTGGGAGGAGATGAGATGACAGCCGGATAGATACAGGATATAGTGGATCATGGGACTCATGAACAGGGTCATGTTCAGAGGTCCATTGCAGCAGATAGACCGAGGAGAGAGATTCGTCAGCCAGCTAGGTATAATGATGTCATGGTCGCATATGTATTATCAGTGGAGGTCGTTGACGATATGGTTCCAGCCACATTCAGAGAGGCAGAGTCTAGCCCCGATTCGATCAGGTGGAGGGAAGCTATGGAGGAGGAGATGCGGTCTCTTCAGAAGAACGATACTTGGACATTTGCACATCTACCTAAGGGTAAGAAGGCTATAGGTTGCAAGTGGGTATATGCGAAGAAGGAGGGATCTTCTATTGGGGACATAAGGTTCAAAGCCAGATTGGTTGCCAAGGGATATGCACAGCTTGAGGGCATTGATTACAACGAGGTATTTTCACCCGTTGTGAAGCATTCGTCGATACGGATTTTATTGGCGTTGGTGGCACAGTTGGATTTGGATTTGGTCCAGATGGATGTGAAGACAGCCTTTCTACACGGTGATTTAGATGAGGAGATCTACATGACACAACCCCAGGGTTTCAAAGCTGCAGGAAAGGAAGATTTGGTTTGTAAACTGAAGAAGTCTCTTTATGGTTTGAAGCAGTCATCAAGACAGTGGTACAAGAGATTCGACGGCTTTATGATTGGCCGAGGGTACACGAGGGGCCCATATGACCCATGTGTTTATATGCACAAGCTACATGATGGTGAGTACATATATTTGCTTTTATATGTTTACGATATGCTTATTGCTTCCAGGAATTCTTCCGCTATTCGAAAGTTGAAAGATGAGATGTCATCCGAGTTTGAGATGAAGGATCTTGGAGAGGCAAAGAAGATATTGGGTATAGAGATCGAGAGAGATAGGGTGAAAGGGAGTTTGAAGCTTACACAGAAGAGCTACTTGCAGAAGATGTTGAAGAAATTCAGCTTTGATGGCAATGCAAAAATAGTTAGTACACCATTGGCTCCCCACTTCAAGCTTTCAGCGTTGATGTCACCTGTTTCAGTAGAGGACAGAGATTATATGTCGAAGGTTCCATATGCCAGTGCAGTAGGTAGCTTGATGTATGCGATGGTGTGTACGATGCCAGATTTATCACAGGCCGTGAGCATGGTATCGAGATACATGCACGACCCCGAGAAGGGTCATTGGGAGGCCGTGAAGTGGATTCTACGGTATGTTAGAGGCACCGTGGATGTTGATTTAGTATTTCAGAAGGATGAGAAGGATGGGCAGGCTTGTATTGGATATGTGGATTCAGATTATGCTGGAGATCTTGACAAACGCCGGTCTACTTCAGGTTATGCTTTTACATTGGCAGGTGCACCTGTATGTTGGCGTTGTACGCTTCAGTCCACAGTGGCTCTCTCTACTACAGAGGCAGAGTATATGTCAGTTACTGAAGCTATTAAGGAGGCTTTATGGTTGCGTGGATTATTGGAGGACTTGGGAATCGCTCAGGAGACTATTCGAGTATATTGTGATAGCATGTCGGCTATCTATTTGGCGAAGAACCAGGTTTATCATGCGCGCACGAAGCACATCGACGTCAGATTCCACTTTGTACGTGACGTTTTGGATGATGGAGATGTCATATTAGAGAAGGTCCACACAAATGACAATCCTGCAGATATGTTGACCAAAGTTGTTTCAGGAGTGAAATTTGGTCATTGTTTGAAGCTTTTGAACATCCTTCAGTGCTGAGGCCTTTGGATGCCATTTGGGTGAACTACGTTCGGCTTGATTCCTTGGGCAAGAGGATACGTAGGCAGTCTTTCAGATGTAGCCTGTTTGATCAGTTGATTCAGATGGGGGGAGATCGCGTTTCAGCTCTAGTTTGGTTCCCTGACTTGTTGAGGGACTATTGGATGATTTGGTGTCGGCTCAGTTTTGGTGGAAACATTCGCCGAGGTGGAGAATTGAAGAATGACAGTAAACAGGTGAAAATCAGCAGGTAGAAGACAGACAGATCAGCGGGCGACCGCCGCGGGCGCACGCCAACGGTGGCGGTCGACCGCCGCGGTCGACCGAGGTTGACTGTAAGTCTTTTTGCTCTCGGGACTGAGATTCGGTCGACCGCCGCGGTCGACCGCGAGACCTGCACGGTCGACCGACGATGTTTCTGGGCTGGGCTTCAGGTTTTTGACCCGATTCGTTTTGTAAGTTATATATATTCCTAAACCTGTTTTGTTAGGGTTAAGAAAGTACGAATTTGAGCAGTCTTTTGAGAGAGAATTGTTGCATCTAATTGTGGGAGAGTTATGAGAGATCAAGAGCTTTATTTTAGGGTTTGATCTGAGAGATTTGTAATCCTACTTGTATTCTCTGATTTCTAATAGTTAGAACTCCCCCCTCCTTGCCCCGTGGACGTAGGCAACTTGCCGAACCACGTAAATATTTTGTTCTTGCTGTGATTGTGGTTTGCATATTGTTTGTGGTTTAGTTCGAGTTATTGTTCGTGTTGCACGAGAAAGCTTCCGCCGCGCATAATATCTTCTGCAGTCAATACCCCTCCTGCTACAGTGCACCGGGGCCCACTTGAGATTTAAAATTTAAATCTCAAGTGGGCCCCGGTGCACTGTAGCAGGAGGGTAGGTGTGGTGGAGAGTGTGCCTCTATTATTTCTCCTTCGATTAAATACGGGGTATATCTCCAGCTCATTCTTAAAAAGGAAAACTTTTGTTGGAAAAAATATCAAATAAGATTATAGCATGCATATAAATCTGAATAAAATAAAACAATAAAATCTGATCTGAACGGGAGCAGTCGTGTAATCACTGCCCTAGAAGATTAATGATCCGCCTATCGTCCTGACACAGATGATCCTCTCTCCCCTAGCGGTTAAAAACCCCGGAAGCGGCCGACCTCTATACTCGGGCGAGAGAACAAAGCTTCTGCTCAGATGAAGAAAGTTGACCAAAAAGTAAAACCAAAAATATAGAAGAAATAATATGCAGAGTAGAGAAGAGAAACAAGCTAGAACAAAATCCAGCAATCAATTCTGTAACGTTTGCCATAATGTCGACTGTTACGTAATAAATCCGCAGCCGTTACACACGTGAAAAACGTGCAAAATAAAGCCAGAGAAAACAAAAAATGTGTGGTGCTGTGTGGCGCGCGTCGTGGCGTGTGCGGTGCGGCGCGTGTGATATACAAAGCCCAAACAATACAAAACCCAAAACACTATTCAAAGTCTAATACAAGGATAACCATTACAACCACCAACTATTCATTTCATTTTCCAATGTGGGAGTATTCACAAAGGCAAAATTGTCTTTTCTACAACAAAATATCCAACAACTTTTACATTATGTATGAAATGTGAAAAGCCTTATACAAATATCGTTTTCGTTTCGTTTAATTTTAATGTTTATTGATTTTTTTCCTTATTTGTTTGTATCAGTGGAAGACTATTTACTATGGCCGGCAACACTAACAAAAAAAAAAATGCTTATCCGACCACTCACAAAGCTGATTTACGCAGTATCAAATTTTTTACCAACGAACAAGATCAACTTCCTCAGGAGGGTCTACAGCGACTTGATGGTAATTAAAGGGTTTTTGGTTAGTTTAAAATAATATTTTAGGAACTGGGTTTTAAATATAAGATTTTGGTGATAATTTTTGATGCAGGAGCACAAAATATCTCGAGGGCAGATGGTTGGTTTCTGCAGGAAGCTCGTTGGTGATCGCCTCATACTTGCTGCTATTGGACTCTACAACAGCAAGGTATGATTTAAGTCAACATGTATTTATTCACTTTATAATATTTTTTGTTCATCACAAGTCAGCATGTATTCATTATTTAATATTTTTTTGTTGTTTTATGAGCCTAGCTAATGCCTTAGCAATAGTTAGTTAATAGTTGTTCTAAAAAATATATTATGTTGAGATATTCTTTTTGGAAAATTGTGTCTAGGCCCCCAAAAAATAAAGGGGATGTGACTAGGTCCCCCGTAATTTTTTTTGGGTGCCAAAACCCCAAACACAAGAAATACTTGTGTTTCAGCCCCTTTTTTCTTTTCCAAGACAACACAGTGAGCCATTAATTAGGAATACCCAAAAATACCCTCAACCCCTTCTCCTTCCCCTCAAAACCTTTCTGCCCTCTCTCCCTCTCCTCTCTGAATCACATCCTCCTCCACAATCACCGATTTCTCCTGCCGCCTCTGAGGTGACCTAACCGCGGCCATCGACGTTGACGCCGATCTACTCTTCCTCAGCCTCCTCGAAACGATCCTCAATGTCCTTCCTTCGCTTCAGATTTCCTCGAATCCTCCTTCTCTTTGTTCACTACTCGACAAGATGCGAATCGATGAGAACTCTAGCCGTGTTCAAGAATCTGATGCCGGAGGAGGAGGCGTTGATGCCCTGAAGAGAATAGCTTCTCCCGATGGGATTTACTTCCCCTGTGGTCTCCCTTCCCTCTGATTCTTCATCGATGATGAAGGTAAAATAGAAGACCCCTCTCTTTTACTGCTGATTATTCATCGAATTTTATATTTTACAAAATTTGGCTTTTTAAGACTTTGGGTATCCTCAAATTTTAGTTTCTTTTAGGTTTCAGCAAAAGTTGGTTATAGGCTATGGATGTATGAACAAACAAATTGGAAAAATCATAAGCAAATAATATATTGAGTTAAATTGGAGTTGTTAACTATTTTATCTCCTTCTCTAGTGCTTGAGATAGGAAGTGGTGAACCTTATAGAGGTATTAGTAGTTTTTGTTATTTCGTATTATGAATGTTACACATTGAGAAACTTACGTTGTAGAAAAGTGAGTTTGTAATCTGAGATCATCTATTTTTACATGAGAGTGTGTTTATGTTGACTTTCAGAAATAACTCTGACGATAGGCTGTTTACATTCAACATCTTTTGTATCTCCAACAGACGCGATATGTTACCAGTTTGACATTTCTATTGATGCTCTAATCATCATGTAAGTAATCTTGGATTTATTAATTGCTTTTGCTCAAGTGGCTGTGATTTATGGTTCATGATTTAACTTGATTTTGATTTTGTTTTTGTGCATAATTTTAGAATTATGGTTGTAGATTTCGGGAGTGGTTTGACAACCCCGTCTTTATTATGGGAACTCAGTTATTTCCACTTATGAGAGAAGAACTCACTGATTTGAGGAGAAGCTTGAATTTGAAGGATAAATTGATTCAAAAATACTATGAGACTGAGATGTCATGAGGTAATTTCTATACTCAAACAAGAGTTTAAGTTGAATAAACAAGAACATGGAGCTTGTTATTGCTTGGATGAGGTTGTGAAAATGAGAAGAGAAAAAATGAATTTGATGGGTGAGCTTGCAGAAGAAAATAGGAAGAAGATGTTAATTTTTATAATAAGATTATTTGTACTCTTTACTCTTGTATAGTTTCTCCAGAATTGCTTGTAACGTGTCATGTTTCATTGTTCAGTTGATTATACTATATGTTCTTGTGGTTTGGTTGTACTTAGATCAAAAATTAATAAAATGTATTGTATCTATTTAGTGATCAATTTTGGTGTAATTTATTACGATTGTATGTAAAATGTATTGTGGCTGTCATGTGAATATGTACAAGTTCATTCAAATAGAACAATTTGGATGGAAAGAGTATTTTGAAGCGTTGAAGGTTTTTAAGAAGATGAGGCTTAACCTGATTGTTAACGACTATGTGGCTTTACTTGGTCTGATAGGGGCTTGAGAAGAACATTATGGTGGGTACGACTCTTATTGATCTCTATGTGAAGAGAGGGAGGCTGAGGACTGCTTGAAGATTGTTTGATAGGATGAATGACATGAACTTGATTTTAAACCCCAATTTAATCGGATCTCGCAAGTTTGTTTGTGTTTCATCGAAGTTGTAATATGTGAATTTGTAAGAATAATCATATTGTGTACTTAAGCAATATCACATGTAAAAAGTTTTAAAAGCAGCTTATCTTTTTTTTTTAAACTATGTTATCTTTCAGCTGAATAAGTTATCTTTCACGTGAACATGTCAATTTTCTTCATCACATGTTAACTTTAATCTGAAGATGTTAACTTTCATCCTAATATGTTAACTTTAATTGTTACATGTTAACTTTCATCATTATATGTTAACTCTCCTCGTAACATGTTAATCTAAAGTTAAAATAACATACAAAAATGAAGACAAACATATGCCTCATTGTACCAACAGACGTGTATTAGAATCGACACATTGAAACTTCAAGAATAAGTGTACCAACAGACGTGTATTAGAATCGACACATTGAAACTTCAAGAATAAGAAAAAACCCACTAAAGTAAAACTTGCTACAACTTCTCATGATATCTTAAAAAAACCCACTAAAGTAAAACTTGCTACAACTTCTCATGATATCTTAAACATATGTAAATCGTTCAAGCACACAGTTATGGGTCATTCTTCTACTCAGTTTCGAGTACAACCACAAAAAAATAACTAATAGATCATAAGTTCTCACAAGTTCAGACATGTTTTCTTATACAAATATCTTACAAAAACCACTCCAATCTCCATACAAATCTACAAATTTTAGTATACAGGCAATCTTTAGAAAGAAGCTGAGCTTGATCTTCACAGTTGATGCTTTGGTTCTGGTAGCGACGCAGAATGTAATATCGTTCTCTTCTTCAAGTCGTGAGACCTTGATCTCCAGTTCATTGGTGTATGTCTATCCATTACAAAAACAAGCTTCTCCCAAAACAAAACACATTCATAAGATGAGAAAAAGTAATTATTATGAGAAAAAGTTGGCATGTTATGAAAAAAGTTAACATATTATTATAAAAGTTAACATATAACAGTGAAAGTTAACATATTATGATGAACATTAACATGTTTAGCTGGAAAGTTAACATGTTACGAGGAGAGTTAACATATAATGATGACAGTTAACATGTACCAGTTAAAGTTAACATAGGATACATGTCATGTTCTTGTTGATCATGTTCTTACTAATCATGAGATTTGGCAGACATTCTATGTTCTCATGAGATTTAACATTAATCAAAATTTTACTTATTTTGCCACAAATAAGAGACAACCAAACTGTATGATTAGATAAATAGCATAATTATCGGCTAGAGCTTTTAGATGTTATAAATGTTGCAGCACTGGATTCACAAAGGTAACGTCAGCTGATAAAAAAACTTGGTAAAATAAAAATTCTAACCCATTGCAAAACACAATCTTGCAGTTAAGAACACACCCAAAAGAGAAAATTAGTAGCAAAATCTCAAAGTAACAAATGAGCACAACAAAACAAATGATTTTTTTCTTCTCATATATAATGAACAACGAAGAGATGTTTGTTAATTCCTTATCTGTGGTCCTGGGGACATAGACTTACATTGGTCATACCACAGAGTCTCAAGACTCCCAAACAAAATTTCACATGTTTATGTCTAATACTAATCTTATTATTTTAGTGAAGCAAAATAAAATAAAAAACTGGTGTGCAGGGCATAAAAGAGCCACAAGAATCAAACACACACATATAATTATAGGAAAGTGGGTTACGCCATGAACCTGCACCTATAAAATCACTCAAAGGAAAATAAAATTCAAGAACTGAAATAACTAATCAATCACTTGATCACTATCTTCAACGTTAATACACTCCCCCTTCGCCCACTTCATTTGCCTCCAAATCTCCGATGCCTTGAACTGAAACTCCTCCCTACTAGCCGGAAAACAAACTGAATACAATAAGTCTCCATCTCTCCCCGGCACTTTGGTCACCACTCCCTTCCACTAGACTCCATTGTAGAACGCCTCGACGCACTGGTAGAGCTCAAAATCAGCAGCGAGATTCGCCGGTGGAGGCCGCGGCTGTATCATAGTGTGAATGGTCTTCTCCTCGAGAGGGTTGAGGGGTATGGGATGTTCAGCGATGAGAGTAGAGTAGGAGGCGATGGTCGACC
The DNA here is from genome assembly GCF_001876935.1 of Asparagus officinalis. Taxonomy (NCBI): domain Eukaryota; kingdom Viridiplantae; phylum Streptophyta; class Magnoliopsida; order Asparagales; family Asparagaceae; genus Asparagus; species Asparagus officinalis. The sequence continues at coordinate 63,210,022 of NC_033803.1, read as the reverse complement.
ATTGGCCGGCGATTGAGAGGAGGATGGCGAATGACCGGATGACGTTGGAGAGGGTCTGG
>NC_033803.1:63190101-63209842 GCF_001876935.1 Asparagus officinalis | reverse complement strand
ACCCCTTTATTTCTTTGGGGCCTAGACACAATTTTCCCTATTCTTTTTCTTGGCCTAGAAAATTTTCAAATAAATTTAACATTAGAGATACTATTTCTCAAATATAAGTACTATTGAACGGTTATCTCGGTGGTTAGCAATCCATTCCTAACATAACATCCTATTTTCTTAGTTGCGTCTATTTTCATTTCTGATTCAAGGCGACTATCTTCTACTTCTTTTAACTAAAGGAGAACAATGAGATGAACAATAAATTGAAACCATCAAATAACTGATTCACTTTTTTAACTTAAAAATGCCCACGTACAAGAGATTTAACTGATTCCTTTTATCCTATAAAAAAAATCGCCTCACCTAACCGACGTCTCACAGAATGTGTAAACTCTCTGGAAATCTCTGCTCCCACCTCTGTATCCTAATCCTAAAAAAGCTACCTTTTCTTTCATCACAAATCTCCTCTCCCTGTCTTTGTCCCATTCAAGATCCCCTCTCTCTAAAACCCATTCAACCATCTTCTCTCCTAGCCAAAATAAAATCTCTTATCATGCTCCAGTGCTCTTCCATCGCCTCCTCGATCAACGACTTCTTTGATTGGCAATTTTTAATCTTCCCCTTCTACTGCCATTGCCTAGAGATTGGAATATTCTTACGATATTTTGCTCATATCTAATCTAATTTGATGTTTTTGTAGGGATTTTTTAGATCTCGTAAAAACCTCGAAAAGCCACCAAATGCAACAATTAAAATCACACAAGATTTAACGTGGAAAACCCTCAATAGGAAAAAACCACGGGATCAAAATCAATCCACTATCACCTTCAAATTATAATCTTTTGCACGGACAAAGACGGCCAAACCATCTCTCTCTCTTTCTTTCTACACTTATTCTTCTTAGTTTTTCCTCTAACAATAGAAGGACATATATAGGGAAACCAAAACTCTATCGCCTAACTTCCTAATTAGAACAAGATTCAAACTCCTAATCATGATGGAACCCAAACTCCTAATCATGATAGATCTCTAACCCTATCTAATTAACTCCTAATCATGATAGATCTCTAACCCTATCTAATTCTCATGAAGTTCTACAAAGAATTAAAAACACTATACTAACTTATGATAGATCTCTAACCCTATCTAATTCTCATGAAGTTCTACAAAGAATTAAAAACACTATACTAACTTAGAGTTTGAGTTGATACTCAACATATCCTCACTCGATGAAAAATCTCCAAGTGTCTCAACGGCTTCAGAAAAACTCACTCTCTTCATCTTGTTCTTCACATCTCCCTTGTGGACAAAAGTCTGAGAAGAGTAATCTATATTATTAATGGATCGCCCATCTAAATAGCAAATATGATTGCTATTCTTTCTCCCTCACAAAATCAAATCACCATCTCTAAACACATTGCACCACTCTCTTTCACCCACATACTTGTACCCACGTGATGCCATCTCACCCAACAAAATTAAATTAGCACCACATGACGTTACATATCTCACATGATGAAGAATTCTGACCTTCCCAGTGTGAAGCTTGAGACGAATACTTCCAACACCTTCAACCTTCATCTTCTCGCTGTTTCCAATAATCATATCGTCAAATTCTTCATATGTCTTCACTGTGTTAAAATAAAGTTTATTGTTGCAAACGTGCATAGAGGCTACAGAATCTAACACCCAAGTGTTACTCGCATCAGTACCTGTACTCTGCATCAATAAAACCACATCTTCATCACCTGTACTCTGCATCAATAAAACCACATCTTTATCACATACAACCACCAAGGAGTCCGCCTTCTTCCTATTTTCTTGAAGCTTCATCTGTCTAATACTCTTTAAATCATCACGCATCTGGGAACATCTGAACTGAATGTGACCCTACTCTCCTGTAGGCGTCAAAAAATGCTTACAGACATCCAAACACCACTCAAGACGATATAGAAGAACAATATACACATCATCAAGCAACACATGGAGGCGCGGCAGGACATGGTGTCGCGGCTAAGGCGCGGCAGACCATGGTGCCGCGGCTAAGGCGCGGCAACCTATGGTGCCGCGGCTTAGCCGCTGCAACCTATGGTGCCGCGGCTATTACAAGAAGATGTTGTGGCAGTTATATGGCAGTTATTCGATGATTATTTGAAGTCCACGTGGCGGCATATCAGAGACCCCCCTATGGCCATCATTTAGAAAGAGGCTGAGCATTTTCCAGGGAGATTAGAGCAGAGAGCCTTGAGTTTTGGTGAATTAGAGCAAGAGAGAGAGTCTTCCTTCTTCACAAACATCCTTAAGAAGCTTTTGGCGATTCCTAGAGATCTAAGCTCTGACTTGATGTTTGGAAGAGTGAACATCTTACATCGATAAGATATTCGCTTTAAATTCTTACTTCGATAAACGAAGGAAGAATCCCCAAAACCTTCACGATTCAATCAGAATCTGTGAATCGGTGATCCACGGGCTAACGCACCCCCGGCACAAGCAAATATCCCACGCAAGCAGCGATCCAAATAACGATCCTGCGTTTGTTTCTAAAAAGTTGTAATTTTCCTTTTGTTGTGTAAAAGAAGTCTTATAAAAAGACTATTTCTTTTGAATTTGTTGTAATCGACCGAAGATATAATGAATTTCACAACGAGACCAACTTTTGACGAAAACAAGCTGGCGACCACAGTGGGAGCCAACGGTCGTGCTGCCGAGACCGTCGTGTCGCAGCCGATCAAGATTCCGGTTGAATCCATGGTCGAATACGAATTCGACCAAACCAAGTTTGAGGAATATCTCTCATCATCCTCTTCAAGATCTTCGTTGTCTCGCAAGTACAAGAGGATCTCACCATTGAAGAAGACTTCCATGCCAAAGAAGGCACAGAATGGAGACTCTCGCCTGATTGTTGCTGAGAATGTTGGCCTTCTTGTTTTGATGATGTTTAACAAACAATTTATTACTAATGTTGTTTGTCTAGTGTTTGTGCATTCCTATGTTTTATAGACAAACAACGTTGTTGGAGGATGGATGGAATAGAGCTTCAACGATCATATCCAAAGGAGGTTGGCGGAATGTCGGTGAAGCCTTGCTATTCAAAGTTCAAGATCCAAGTTCAAGCTTCATCCGCGAGATTACCAAGTCAAGCTTATTGAAGATCAAGATCATTGCTTGGGTAATTTAGTTTAGGAATTTATATTATGTGTGTTAGTACTTTAAGCTCAATCATATACACACATACACGTTTTGGTTTTTGTATATATATAGTTATATATATACATATATGTTTTGGTTTGATAGTTTTCAAGTTTTACTATGAAACAATTGAATATAATTAGAAAACATATTTTTGTTTCATACTCATATGCATATATATGATTTCATCAATATCAATTTTAGTTAGTTAAATGAAATCATGTTTTAGTGCATTATATAAAATACTACATTCATTGTTTATAGACTTCATAACAATAGTTTACATCTTTCTTCAAGTCCATAAAATCATTTTGTAAAGTTTCAAAAGTTGGTTTAGCCAAAATATCAAAATTCACATGTTTACATTTTCGTGTTTTGGACTATTTTGCAAAATGATGATATTTTTCATTTGGGAAGTCCTTTTTCGAAACCAGTCATTGTAGCATGTTTATTATCATGTCTACAATCATTCCCCAAAGTTTTACATTTTTTGGAATTTATTTGATATTTTTAAACAGCATTTCAAAATCAGATAAACAGTTTTCATATCAGTTTTCGGTCGACCGCACCGGTCGACCGAACCTGAGGTCAAAAGTTCACTGGGCTGACAGATAGCTGTCGGTCGACCGGTCCGGTCGACCGATGAAAATTTTCGGTCGACCGACGAATTTTCCGGTCGACCGACGAGTATTCTCTCAGCTTCCAACGGCTAGTTTTTTGACCGTTGCTGGGGGCTGTTTTGTCTTTCTGCTTGGGGTTTTTGGCTGAGTTATGAGAGGGTATAAATATCCTATTGCCTTCAATTCTCAAGCCAACCAAGAGAGTTTTTAATCAAGTTTAATAAAGTTTTTAACAAGGGTTTTCAATTGAGTGTTTCGGTTTTGTGATTCAATTCAACAAGAGCTTAAGGAGATCATCTATTGGTGTTTGGGCATCCAACTCTTCTCCCTCCACTCTTGATATATTGAGAAGTTTTCTAAACTCTATTTCTAGCTTTTTTATATATTTGATTATCATTGTTATTAAGCTAGAACTACATTGAGTTTAGTTTTGATTTATATCTCTTTGTTCACACACAACCTTTTGAGCTTATTGTATTTACATTCATAGTATAATTGGGTTGTGAGATTGTGTATCTTAGAGAGTGAGCTTACAATTCGTTCTCATCCATTGTAGAGAACAAACACTTTGTATTGAGCCTTAATTGTGAGGATACACTTTGTAATACACTTGTACACCAAGAGAGAAGTGTGTGGCGAGAGTCGGGGATCGTCCCAAGAGGAGTGGGGTAGGTGACGAGAGGTTGTAATTCCTAACACTTGAGGGAGACACGTCTAGTTCCAACACTTAGTGGGTGTAGAGTGTGATTGCAAGAGTGTTGATTGTAAAGTTTTCGGTTAGCTAGAAAACCGAGTGTGAGGTGTAAACGTTATTCGGGTGAACGTAGAAAACCCGGTTGTGATAGTGGAGATCTCCTCGAGGTGAGGAGCGGGGACGTAGGTCGTGGGGACCGAACCTCGTAAACATATCGTTTTGTTTGTGATTGCATTGGCGTTCTTATTCTTGTTTTCATATCTTATATCGCCTTTGTGTATTGCTCATCATATTACCCTATCACTTGTGTAGATTGTTTATTTTACCCTTGTGTTAGTTCATATATCCTTGCTCATATATTTGTAATATCTCATTGATAGGATATATTCATTTGTTCATATTGCTTATCCTAGCTTACGTATCTTGTTGTATTTTATACTTGCTAGGATAACTTATTAATTAGTTTTAATTGGCATTTAATCGGATTAGATTAGCATAAGACCCTAATCACCCCCCCTCTAGGGTCTAACAATTGGTATCAGAGCTTGGTGCTCTTTGATTTAAGGTCTAATCGCCTTGAGTTAAAGATCCAAGTTATCTATTTGTGCTAATCTTGTTATGATTGCATTTGTCTTGCTTGCATATGTTCATATATATATCTTGAATATGAATGTATTTTGTTTAGGCTATAAATCCAATGTTGCTCCTAAATTCATTAATTTTTCCTATGCACAATGGGCTTCTAGATTTAAAATTTTTGTGCAATCTAAAAATATTGATTTATGGGGAATTATTGATGATGCTTATATTGCACCCACTTTGGAGAAATCCAAGTGGAATAAAAATGATCATCGCATGTTTACTATGAACAACATTTTGTTAGAATATTTGTTAAATGCTTTTAACTCATCTATGTCTAACAAGTTTGTTCATGTTGATAGTGCTTACACCTTATGGAAATTAATTGAAGCACATCAAGAGGACTTGGAGGCGATCCAACAAGTTTTGGCGGATCCGGCTTCAAGTTCATGTGGAGCGTCATGCACACGTGCACTAGGCGATAGCCCTAGTGAGGTTTGCGAGTTCGAAACCATAAATGATTTACCTAATGATGAACTTGCTTGTGCATATGATAGGTTAATGCATGCCTACACTAAGGTGCATAATGATTTTATTGATTTAAAAAGCAAGCATGATAATTTAGAATCCAATCATGAGGAGCTAGTGTCAAAATTGGATGTCATGACTTATTAAATTTGGAAAATAAAAAATTGACCTTATCCATTTCTAGCTTATCTCATGCTAAGAACAATGCCATATTAGAAGTAGAGAACATTAGAAATGAGTTTAATTCTTTTAAAAATGATCATATTTGCTCTACTTCTATTGGCAATGCTTCTATGCCTAATGATGAGTTGAACAATATTAAAAATCGCATTTCATCTTTAGATTCAACTCTTAACACATGCATTGTTAATAACAAGAAACTTATGGACTTATGTGCAAAGTCTCGTGCTAACTCTTCAAAACCAAGCACTCACTATGCACATATGTATAGCAAAGTTTACAAATGCTTAATTTGCGATCGTAAAGGCCACATTGCTAAGTTTTGCTATGATACACATAAAAACTCCAAGACTAACGTTTCTTGTGCATCTCATAAGGTTTCTTCATCACATACACATGCACATATTCATCATGTTCATCATAAGCATGCTCATGTGTTTAAATGTGATTTTTGTGGTCGATTTGGTCATTTGGCCAAATTTTATTTTGATGTAAAGAAAGTTTCACATTTGCAAAATAATTTTAAAAGATCATCCATGTTTGCAAATGTTTCTAATGTTTCCCGTGCACAACCATTTGGTCAACGCAAATTATTTCAACCTTTTCATTGCACAAATTGCAATCGTAACATCCATGTTTGCAAATGTTTCTAATGTTTCCCGTGCACAACCATTTGGTCAACGCAAATTATTTCAACCTTTTCATTGCACAAATTGCAATCGTAAAGGTCATTTATATAATTTTTGTTTGACCACTTTCGTGCACCACATGCGCCCAAACGGGTTCATAACCCTAGGGCTTTGAGCTTGAATGATAGGGGTCATGTCCCTAAATCTTTTGGTACCAAGAATACTTGGGTACCAAAACAAATTTGATTTTAAACCAAGAATTTTAGTGTTTTTATTTTTCTCTTTCTTGGTTTTGAAAAATGTATTTTAAACTTTTATGAAAACAAATTTGATTTTAAACCAAGAATTTTAGTGTTTTTTAATTTTCTTTTTCTTGGTTTTGAAAAATGCATTTTAACTTTTATGAAAACAATTTCTTTTCGCACGAGGAACTTATGGTAGGGTTCGGATAAGATTGCCTTCGGAAGATGAAGAATCGGATTCCTGCTCTGCTGTCGCATCGGACAATACAGTGTCCAGCGAAGGACAACCCCGCGAGTCATTCATGATAGGCGCGGAAGAAATGGCCAAAATGCTTGAAGACGCTTTGGCTAAGCAGAAAGAAAGTTTTAAATTCGAGATGGAGACGGCCATGCAGCAGATGAGAGAGATGCATGAACAGCAAATCCAAGCATTCAGGAACCAACAAGGTGAACCAAGCCACCGTAACCAGGTTGCTCAGGAAAAGGAGCACGCGGATGGGGATGAAGCTCACAATGCCAATAACCCTCCCATCAATGCAGGGGGTGGTAGTGAGGATGCCAACGGGGATACAAGTGAAGACTTGAAGATCAAAAGCCTCGAGAGTAAAATCAATACGTTGCTGTCTGCTCAAGAGGTAAAGAAAACGGGCATTCCTTGTCCATACCCGAGGGAATGGGAATCAATCCCCTATCCGGCGAAGTTTAGTCTAATCAACTTCACGCCGTTCGATGGAAGGGGTTCCCCCACCCAGCATTTGATTTATTTCAAATCGCACCTGGGTGCTATCTCTGGGAACGAGCCTCTGATGGTGCGGTCATTCGTCGGCACTCTTCGCGGAGCTGCCTTCGATTGGTATCGTCGCCTCAAGCCAGGAAGCGTGAACAGCTGGGATGACATGGAGACGAAGTTCCTTGCAAATTTCTTCGACGACGACACCGAGATCTCTATCGGATCGTTGCTCGACGAGAAACAAAAAGACGGGGAGTTAGTCGACACCTTCGTCAAAAGGTTCCGGAACAAGGCGATGAATTGCCGGGACCCGATCACCGAGGAATTCATTCTCCAGACTTGCCACAACAACCTCGCATTGGACGTATTGGAGGCAATGGGGACAGCACCGTCTGACACTTGGAAGGATCTGAAGGTGCGCGGTGAACAAGCCGAACGCTTCCTTAAAAGGAAGAAGGCCGAAAGGAACCAACCGACGGTTAATCTGCTGGACTCAAACTTCGCTTCCCGTGGTAAGGGCAAAGCACCTGCAGCTGCTGGTGGTGCTAATCAAGCGTCACAACAGCAATCCCGAAGGCAGCAGAAGACTTCGGGTCCGAGACTCCAGAGAGAGTATTCCTTCAAGGACGAAGACGTTCCAACCATCTTCGAATCGCTCCTCGAAGGCAACAAGATCAAGCTACCACCTATCACGAATCAGGAGGAAGCTGATAACACTACGGACCCAAAGTACTGTGCATACCACAGAAGGGTTGTTCATCCCACCAAGGATTGCTTTGCTCTCAGGAATAGCATTCAGACCTTGGTCGAAGCCGGCGTTATAACGCTAAGGTAAGCCAAATAAAAACGGCAAAACTCCGACCGGTATAAGAGTATAAACTGCTTCCTGACACTCCAAAGAGTATACGAGTATAAACTGTTTCTCAATCCTCCGACCGGTATAAGAGGTTAAACTACTCCCTGATACTCCAATAGGTATATGAGTCTAAACTGTTTCCCCACTTTTGACGGGAAGTTCCTGGAGAATATTAAGCTAATATTCTTAAGGATAACCCGGTTAGTTAACTGATAATAATGTCCGAACCAGTTCCGCAGAGGAAACTGGGGGTGGACGATTTATGTAACGGGAAGTTCCCAAAACCACAGCAATGTAATGAATAAGGACTCCCATTCAAGTTCTCACTGTGTCTGTGCACTCAACACTCTCTCTGTTAGAGTCTGGACGTAAAGTTCCTGATTGGTCAAACCTTCTTACAGTTAGGACCACAGTCAAAATCCCCTCTCGATTCTCCCAATGAACGAGAGGTCCACAAATCAAGCGATCAAACCTTCCTACAGTTAGGATCGTCTTAAACCTTCCATTCGGTCAAACCTTTCTACAGTTAGGACCAAAACCAAAAACCCCTCTCGATTCCTCCAATGAACGAGAGGTCCACTTTCAAATCGAGTGATCAAACCTTCCTACAGTTAGGGTCACCTCAAACCTCCCACTTGGTCAAACCTTCCTACAGTTAGGACCAAAACCACGATTCATTCTCGATAAACGAGAAATTCATCTTTAGTTCGATAATCAAACCTTCCGACAGTTAGGGTTATCCGAATCTTTTTGATTCTCGGAGTGGAGATCCCACTCTTAGTTTCACCTTTCCGGATTCTGGGGGTGGAGATCCCACCTCGAGTCTCCTTTCCTTCTTTGTTCGGGGAATAGAATATAAAATTCTTCCTTCCCCATACCAATCCTTTTCGAAGAATTCAGGATTCATCCTAGGAAGTTTATCCCGAATCCTAAGCAGGGATAAGTCTGCGCCTAACACGCGCTGCCGGTTTAGTCTTTTTTCTGCACAAAAAGACACCAGAGTTCGATTCTGGGGTATTCTATCCTGAAACCTAAGCAAGGATAAGTCTGCGCCTGACACGCGCTGCCGGTCAGTTCTTAACCGTTTAAAAAGAACACCCGTTCACATATTCAACATTGTGACAGGTTGTTATTAATAACACCAAAATCCATGCCTTACACGCATGGGGAATTTCATCCTGAATCCTAAGAAAGGATATGCCGACGCCTAACACGCGTCGCCGGTTTAGTCTTTCCCCGTAGAAAAAGACACCAGAGTTCGATTCTGGGGTATTTTATCCCGAAGCCTAAGGAGGGATAAGTCAACGTTTAATACACGTTGCTGGGTAGCCTATTCCCATGACAACGGCGAAGTCTATGTATTCAAAGTCATAGCAACAAGTCTTAGAGGATTCAGTCTCTAAGCACAACGTTACATGCGGAACGGATTTAGACAATTCGCATGCTAGCCCGACTCAAACGGTAGTCGGTAAAGGTTAATCAAATCCGTTAAAGGCTTGGGGTTAGCCAAAAATCCTAAAGTCAGCGCCTAACACGCGTCGCCGGGTAGTCTATTCCCGTGAGAAAGACGAAGTCTACGTATTCGAAGTCGTAGCATCAAGTCTAAGGGAGTTCATTCCTTTAGCACAACGTCACATGCGGAACGGACTTAAGACAATCCGCATGTAAGCCCGATTCAAACGGTAATCGGTAAAAGCATGACAAATCCGTTGAGGGCTGAGGATTTGCCAAAAATCCTAAGTCAACGTCTGATACACGTTGCTGTTTAGTCTTTTCACAGGAGAAAGACGAAGTCTACGTATTCAATATCGTAGCACTAAAAGAGTTAACTCTTTTAGCATAACGTCACATGCGGAACGGACTTAAAACAATCCGCATGCTAGCCCGACTCAAACGGTAGTCGGTAAAGGCGCATCAAACCCGTTGATGGCTGAGGATTTGCCAAAAATCCTATAAATATGCGAGTCATTGACGCATCAACTTTATGAGTTGGTCTCGTGACTCGAGCATCCAACGACCTTGGGATAAGATCCATGCTCCAATTCCTTAAGAGCTTAAACCGTGTGTACTCCAGCAGACGTACGAGTATAAACTGTGTCAAATGCCGAACAGTGCATCATAATGAAGCCTGGACGCCGGACAACGCGTCGCAATGAAGCTCAAACGCCAGACAACGCGTTATAGATGAAGATTCAACGCAGTCAATCGATGATAAGTTCTGTGTTGAAGCAGCAAACTCGAGCCAAAAAGTCAAGAAATCAAGAATCGACTTCAAGTTCAAATTCCAACAACGGTCAGACAATAAATGCAGCACCGGAACCCCTACAGGCATTCTACAAAGCACTGAATAGCCTGAAGGAATTGAAGGAATCCAGAACAGAAGTCATTCCAGAGTCCCGTTACACCGACTGAAGGTTGGGGCAATCACATCCAAAGTATTCCAGACTCTTCTATAAAAGAATGAGACTGAAATACTTTGGAGGGGGTATCTGTAGGCGTATAAAATTGCCTATAGGTCCCTTAGCACAGCTCGACGCCGATTTAACAAACGGACCACCAGGCGACGTATCCAAACAAGACCGCCAACGCTGAAGCCAAGCTATACGCAACGGAGTAGGTTAACAAGGCGACAAATCGCACCCAAGCATTGGAATGCATCCACTCGCACGCGGAATCAAACCAATGTTTAGGTGAATCACCGAGTCATCTAAACAAGAGCGAACTCGGATGAATCACGATCAAATCAACATCAATTCCGGACTCAAATTCAGAAGTTGGTTTACTGCCATATCAGGAACCCGACTCACTGCCATATCTGGAATCAAGTCAACAAGTCGTTGCCAAGTCAATCAACCACACAAGAGAACCAGAACCGGAAACAAAGGACGAAACGGACAAACACCCGGGGACTCGGCCGAAACCGAACCACCCCAGGGTGGCTCGGCCGCCGAGCCACCCTGAGGTGGCTCGGCCAAAGCCGAGCCACCCCAGGGTGGCTCGGCCAAGGCCGAGCCACCCTGAGGTGGCTCGGCCAAGGCCGAGCCACCCTGAGGTGGCTCGGCCAAGGCCGAGCCACCCTGAGGTGGCTCGGCCAAGGCCGAGCCACCCTGAGGTGGCTCGGCCAAGGCCGAGCCACCCATGGGTGGCTAGGCTCAGAACTGTGCAAATGCACAGTTCTGAGTGCCTATAAATAGGCCTTGTGCTCATTTGTTTCAGAGGTTGGAAATTTTGGAGAGAGGCGAAGCCCTGCTGGATTGAAGACTCAGATCTAAAAAAAGATCACAACTTTGAAGGCTTGGAGACTTGGACTTTCAGATCCGGTGCTCGGCGATCACCAACGTCAAATAAGGCAGGAGTTCGAGAGGATTGGATTTGAGATCTACACGATCATACTCCGGATCTAAGCTTGGTCTTAGATCCCGAGACTTGGACGGTTGTTTCCTTGGTGAAACAATCCTCCCCGGCTATTATTCCCTTGGTGGAATATTACCCGTCATATCGTGTAGATCCGACCGGATCGAGATCACGCGGTGGTCCACGGCAAATAACCCCGGCGCAGGCAAAGAACCCACCAAAGCGAGCGACCGCAAAACAGGAGCTCGCGATTAGTTCGACAAATAAGGAAATTGTAATCTTTACTTTGTTTTATTTTGATTTTTCATTGTAACCGGATCTTATAAAAAGACCGGATCTTTGTAACGCATAAAGTTGTTAACTGAGATAGCAATGATATCAACAATGAAGAAAGACATAATTTTTCCCGCGAACAATCTGGCGACCACAGTGGGAGGTCATGCCAACAGACGATATCATTTTTTGGCAATCATACCTGGGAGGTCATGCCAACAGACGATACGATATCGTCATACCTGGGAGGTCATGCCAACAGACGATACGATTTTTTGGCAATCATACCGATGAATCGTATTATCAAGTTGGGGTTGTGAATAATTTTCAAAAGAGAGTTATTCGAGAAATAAGCTCTCATTGTTCCTGTGCGCGACTCGTTAAAGCAGCATTATCAGAATGTGACTGTTTCAAACGAGAAGCCATCCTACGAAGAGTCTTTGTATCGTCGAAGCCTAAGCCGTGACATTTCCGCAAAAGAAAATCAGCTGCCCAAGATGATGAATTCCCTGAAGTCACCATCAACGTGGCTGATAAAAGGAAGTCTAAGCGGCATTCTAATGACTCAAATCCCGACTTTTCCCCGAGAGGAAAAGTCAATCCAAGAATTGCTCAAAGGATGTCTCGACTCCAATTAGGAGCCATCAGACGCAGAGATTACAAAAGAATGCAAGAAGGAATGTCCTCGGAGGATGAATTCTCGGACACTTGTTCTGCAATCGCTTCTGATGATACAATGTCTAGCACGGGACAAACCAGAGAAGTACTCACAATCATCTCTGATCAATTTGCCCAAATGCTTCAAGAAGCTCTAACGAAGTAACGTGAAGAAATTAGAGCTGAGATGAAGATAGAGATGGAGTTAGCTATTCAACAAATGAGAGAGTTGCTAACTCGACAATCTCAACCTTCTGAGTCCAGTCAGCGAGCTGAATCCAGCCACCACACTCAGAATGTTGTAGATGACAGTGATCCAGAAGTGGATGAAGTCATTATGACTGATACACCTCCCAATGACAATAACACTGGGGGTGGTTCAACAGATCCTCCCAATAACAACATTGGGGGTGGTTCAATTGCAACGCTTAGTAACACTGGGGGTGGCCCAATTATTTCTGCTCGACATCACTCAAAGAGAGATGAAGATGAGGATAAGAAAATGCAAGAGCTTGAAAACAAAATCAACGCTTTGATGACGGCTCAAGAAGTGAAAAAGACAGGTATTCCATGTCCCTATCCAAGAAAATGGGATTCAATACCGTACCCATCAAAATTCAATCTGATTAACTTCACATCGTTTGAGGGGAAGAGTTCGCCGATTCAGCACTTGATTTATTTCAAATCTCATTTGGGCGTGATCTCTGGAAACGAGGCTTTAATGGTCCGGTCATTCGTTGGCACCCTTCGTGGGCCCGCCTTCGATTGGTACCGACGGCTCAAGCCAGGGAGCATCAATTGTTGGGATGACATGGAAAGTTTGTTCCTCAGCAATTTCTTCGATGATGACACCGAAGTGTCAATCGGAACCCTTTTGGATGAGAAGCAAAAAGACGAAGAGTCAGTCGACGATTTTGTCCAGCGCTTCCGTAACAAGGTAATGAATTGCAGAGACCCTGTTACAGAGGAGTTCATCCTGCAAACATGCCATAATAATCTCTCCATCGATGTCCTGGAAACCCTGGGGGTCGTACCATCCAAAACTTAGAAAGATTTGAAAATACGTGGTGAACAGGCTGAACACTTTCTTAAAAGAAAGAAAGTTGAGAGAGGTCAACCAACGACATCCACAATTCCTGTGAACGTAACTCTCGATCCGAGGTTCCAAAAGGAGTATTCTTTCGAAGACGATGAAGCTCCAGCCATATTGGAATACCTCCTAGCCAATGACAAAATCGAGCTACCGCCTATTAAAAATCAGGAGGGTGCTAAGATGATTACAGATCCAAACTACTGTGCATATCACAGAAGGATTCTTCATCCCACCGAGATTTGCTTTGGACTCAAAAACAAAATCCAAGCCCTAATTGACACCGGCGTCATAATGGCGAAACAAGCCGAGTAAAGACGACTTAAACTCCAGTGGGTGCACGAGTATAAACTGTCTCCCCTCACTCCAAAGAGTATACGAGTATAAACTGCTTCTCGGTCATCCAACTAGGTACAATGTTAAACCCGGCCTCACAAAGGAAGCTGGGGGTGGATGATTTATGTAATGGGAAGTTCCTAGAGAATCTTATATTCTTAAGGATAACCCGAACATGCGACTGAGGGTGACGTACTCCTCGTTATACCCAGTTTCGCAAAGAAAGCTGGGGGTCGATAATTCATATAACGGGAAGTTCCTGGAAGAATGTTAAATATAATTTTCTTAGGGATAGTCCGATCATTACATACAAAGTGATAAACACTACATCCCCACGGTGATTTCTGAATACTCTTTTGCTGAGATGAGATTCGATCACCTCGTTAGATCAATCTTCCCTCACAAAACCCCATTTGGTCAAACCTTTAAACAGTTAGGACCAAAGCCAAAATCTCCTCTCGATTCGTTCCATGAACGAGAGGTCCACAAATTGAACGATCAAACCTTTAAACAGTTAGGATCATCTCAGAGTCCCATCTTGGTCAAACCTTTAAACAGTTAGGACCGAAACCAAAATCCCCTCTCGATTCGTTCCATGAACGAGAGGTCCACAAATTGAATGATCAAACCTTTAAACAGTTAGGATCGTCTCAAATTTCCTTTTGGTCAAACCTTTAAACAGTTAGGACCAAAGCCAAAATCTCCTCTCGATTCGTTCCATGAACGAGAGGTCCACAAATTGAGCGATCAAAACCTTTAAACAGTTAGAATCGTCTCAAACTCCATACTTGGTCAAACCTTTAAACAGTTAGGACCAAAGCCAAAATCCCCTCTCGATTCCTTCCATGAACGAGAGGTCCACAAATTGAGCGATTAAACCTTTAAACAGTCAGGATCGTCTCAAAACTTCTACTTGGTCAAACCTTACTACAGTTAGGACCACAACCAAAATCTCCTTTCGATTCATTTTTGCGAACGAAAGGTTTACTTTTGAATTGAGTAATCAAACCTTATGACAGTTAGGGTTATTCAAACCAATCCAGATTCTCTAAGTGGAGATCCCACTTTGAGTTTCTTTACTCCAGGAGATAGAATATAAAATTCTTCCTCTCCGATTCTGGGTTCATCTCTACCAACAAACAAGAGACCAGGAGATAGAATATAAAATTCTTCCTCTCCATCATCGGGTTCATCTCTACCAACAAACAAGAGACCAGGAGATAGAATATAAAATTCTTCCTCTCCATCATCGGGTTCATCTCTACCAACAAACAAGAGACCAGGAGATAGAATATAAAATTCTTCCTCTCCATCATCGGGTTCATCTCTACCAACAAACAAGAGACCAGGAGATAGAATATAAAATTCTTCCTCTCCGATTTCGGGTTCATCTCTACCAACAAAAAAGAGACCATATTACTCCAATAGGTACACGAGTCTAAACTGTTTCCCTACCCTCAACAGGAAATTTCTGGAGAATATCATTTAGAATATTCTTAAGAATAACCTGGCTACCTCCCAACGGGTATATGAGGTTAAACTATTTCCCGAATACTCCAATAGGTATACGAGTCTAAACTATTTCCCTAATCTCAACAGGAAGTTTCTAGAGAATATTACTCAAAATATTCTTAAGAATAACCTGATAACCTCCCAACGTGTATATGAGGTTAAACTATTTCCCGAACACTCCAATATAGTATATGAGTATAAACTGTTTCTCAAATTCTTCGACAGCAGTTCTAATTCGAGATGTCGACAACGGCCACGCGATAAATGCAGCACTGGAGAAATTGCAGGGAAAGCTTATCATATCCAAAGTGTCCCAGACTCCTCTCTAAAAATGATGAGTCTGAGATACTTTGGAGGGGGTATCTGTAGGCGTCAAAAAATGCTTACAGACATCCAAACACCACTCAAGACGACATAGAAGAACAATATACACATCATCAAGCAACACATGGCGGCGCGGCAGGACATGGTGCCGCGGCTAAGGCGCGGCAGGACATGGTGTCGCCGGCTAATGGGCTTTGCGACAGGACACATGGTGCCGCGGCGGTAAAGGGCAGCAGCGCTATGGTGCCGCGGCGGCTAGCCGGCTGCAAACCTATGGTTCCGCGCCAATTATAAAGCATGTGTTTGCAGGTTGGTAAGACAGTTAAATTCGATATATTTTTTGAAGTCGCATGTGGACGGCGTATCAAGAAATAGAACGTGTGGCTGACGCTGGACAACCCAGTTAAACGCACGAAACAAGGGCATGTTAAAGGTTCGTGGGAGAGGGTTTTAGGACCGAGGACGTGCTTTAACTTACCATCTTTTGCGCCGCGGCAGCCTATACTGCCGCGCCAATGGCCGCGGCAGTGTAGACTGCAGCGGCCAAAGAACAGCCATCTGGTTGGTTATTTCACCTCTGTTTCAACTGTTGTGCACTCATACCCCTATAAATACCTCCCTAGACACGAAATAAAGGGGGCGGGGCAGATTAGAGCAGAGAGCCTTGAGTTTTTGGTGGATTGGAGTAAGAGAGAGAGTCTTCCTTCTTCACAAACATCCTTAAGAAGCTTTTGGCGATTCCTAGAGATCTAAGCTCTGACTTGATCTTTGGAAGAGTGAACATCTTACATCGATAAGATATTCGCTTTAAATTCTTACTTCGATAAACGAAAGAAAAATCCCCAAAACCTTCACGATTCAATCAGAATCTGTGAATCGGTGATCCACGGGCTAACACACCCCCGGCACAGGCAAAGATCCCACGCAAGCAGCGATCCAAATAACGATCCTGCGTTTGTTTCTAAAAAATTGTAATTTTCCTTTTGTTGTGTAAAAGAAGTCTTATAAAAAGACGATCCTGCGTTTGTTTCTAAAAAATTGTAATTTTCCTTTTGTTGTGTAAAAGAAGTCTTATAAAAAGACTATTTCTTTTGAATTTGTTATAATCGTAAAAGAAGTCTTATAAAAAGACTATTTCTTTTGAATTTGTTATAATCGACCGAAGATATAATGAATTTCACAACGAGACCAACTTTTGACGAAAACATCTCCGTAATAATAGCACTCCTTTTCGCTATCGTCTCGGTCCCGAGATTTTGACCTTCCTCGATAACTGTCACATCTTCCTGTACACCTCTCTCGATTAGAACCTTCAAAAGCTAGTGCATTCTTACCACCATTAGATGCGCTCTCCTTTCTCATTATTCTTTCATTCTCATGTAGGAGTGCTGTCACATCGTCGAACTTCAAAGTCTGCTACCATGCAATTATCGTCTGAACTAACGGCTTGTACGACTTCGGCAAGGAAGACAATAGGAGTAGCGCTTGCTCTTCTTCTTTAATCTCCTCGTCAATATTCATAAGTTAGCAAACTAGCTGATTAAAGGCATTGATGTGGTCTAGAATTACAGTACCTTCTTCCATCTTTAACGAATAAAGCTCCATCCTCAAACATAATCGGTTGGTCATCGACTTCGACTCATAAATTCCCTCGAGCCTTTCCCACAGCCCTCTTGGTGTGGTCTCTTGCATAACATTGTACTTGATCTCGGGGGCGAGTGCTAAATGAATTGTGCTAACTGCCCTCTTTTGCATAGAACTCCATTCAGCATCCTTCAATCCTTTAGGTTTCTTATCCTCTAAATCTTGATCAACACCCTGCTATACAAGAATATCTTGAACCGTATACTGTCATACTGTAAAATTTATCTTGTCATTGAATAGCGGAATATCAAACTTCGGATCCAAAGAAGTCATCATTCTCTAACCGCAATCAAAATTCAAATCAGTCACTGAAGAGATTGAATTTGATAAAACCAACATAAAAAACGAACTCAGCACATCGAAAAACCCTAGAAACGACTCTTTGATCACTAAAATCCGCCTCTAAATCCTCGATCAAAAGACAAATCAACCTCAACCGTCGGATCTGTGTGAACAGTGCTTGCTACAGTATTCCCGCTACAATATCGTCACTGCAGTAACCTTTTTTTCACGATGTCGGTCATCGCACTTCGACCGCTGATGCCTTCACGAATCGCGCACCGATCAAACCTCTACGAACCGTCGAACCCCGCTCTGATACCACTTGTAGGGATTTTTAAGATCTCGCAAAAACTCTGAAAAGCCACCAAATGTAACAAATAAAATCATGCAAGATTTAACGTGGAAAATTCTCAACAGGAAAAAACCATGAGATCAAAATCAATCCGCTATCACCTCCAAATTACAATCTTTTGCACGGACATAGACTGTCAAACTCTGTCTCCCTCTTTCTCTCTACACTTCTTCTTCTTAGTTTTTCCTCTAACAATAGAAGGACATATATAGGAAAAATAAAACCATATCTCTAGCCTAACTTTCTAATTAGAATAAGATTCAAACTCCTAATCATGATGGAACCCAAACTCCTAATCATGATAGATCTCTAACCCTATCTAATTCTCATGAAGTTCTACAAAGTATTAAAAACACTATACTAACTTGGAGTTTGAGTTGATACCCAACATTTTTTTCTTATTGTTTTTATTTATTTTTAGTTTAATTGATAATATTGATTATTTTTTTGGATTCAAATTCATTTGTGAATTTGCCTATGAATTATTTTTTTGGCTTAATTTTTCCCTCAGATCTGATCTGATGTTTTTTCTTTTCCTTTAGTTTCTTAACAACAGTCTACGCATGGAGGGGGATAGTTCGTAAAGTACTAAAGCTAACCTGAACAGAAGATTGGTGAATTTTAAACTCAATTGAGTTTATTTAGTGAAATTGTTATTGCGATTATTGATGTATTTTTTTCCAGGTGGGATGAGAATTGGTGATCAGGAACTTCAATGAGTTTCATGTGATGGTGATGGACGTGGATAATATTTTAAATTGGGGAATTCTACTCTAAATAAGCTGAGATCCCATTTAAGAATGCAATAGTTCTGTTTCAGGTCTTGCTCTTCTTTTTCTTTCTTTCTTTTTTTTTTTACTTGATCATTATTCTGAATACATTACATTCAATATTATATATTGACAGAATGTGTAGTGTGTATGTTTTATTCATAAGGAATAAGATGTTTGCTGTACATGTGAAGAAAAATGCATATCTTTTGCTTAATTTCTTGATCTAATTACTTTTTTGAACATGTTTATATTCCTGATGATTGCCACGTATTGTTATTGGGATCAAGAAGTTCTAAATTTGACCTGTCATTACGGCATAATTTTTTTTTAAAATGTTTAAATAAAATTTATGGCAAATGTAATAATCCATATTATAGATTTTAGCTCAAAATGAATCTGACTTATTTTATAGTAAAAAAATAAACAATAATAAATAATTTTGATATTTAACACATGCCATTGCATGTGCACAATAATTAGTATATATATATATATATATATGGTGTAACAAACTTAGTTACACCCACCTATAAAAGCACATGTTTGAGCGTCGATATTAACGATCAATACCGTTCATTATGATCTATGTGTCCAAAATTCCATGGAGATAAAAAATATCACATAGATAAGATATTTCTAGTTTACACTTCTAGTGGCCTAGAAATGAACGGTCTGTAATGGTCTAAAATGCATGCTATTTTGAGTTGTTTGAATTATAGGATAGAAAATCTTAAAAAGCATGATACTTAATATACACTCATTTGCTGACATGTAGATCATAATGAACGGTATTGATCGTTAATATCGAAGCTCAAACATGTGCTTTTACAGGTGGGTGTAGCTAAGTTAGTTACACCCTAGATGTATTGTAACCCTACCCTATATATATATATATATATATATATA
>NC_033803.1:63179197-63190087 GCF_001876935.1 Asparagus officinalis | reverse complement strand
CCAAGCATACTAGAGAGAGAGAGAGAGAGAGAGAGAAATATGGGTATGCTTGGTACCAAGCACAAATTTTGTGCTTAGTAGTGATGTGTCACATCCTCATCCACTCACTACCCATGTGAATTTGTTCTCATATTTGAATGAGTGGAGGAGGATTTGACACCTCATTACCAAGCACAACTTTTTGTGCTTGGTACCAAGCATACCCATATTTCTCATATATATATATATATGGGTAGGGTTATAATACACCTAGGATGTGTGTAACTTAGTTAGTTACTCCCACTTGTAAAAGTATGCAGTTTAAGTATAAATATTAACAATCAACATCGTTTATTGTGATCTATGTGTTCAAAACTTTACGAAGACCAAAAATCACATAGATAAGATTTTTCTAGTTTATAACTCTAATGACCTAGAAATGAATAGTCTGTTACGGTCTAAATTGCCCATTATTTTGAGTTGCTTGAATTATAGGATAGAACTTTCCAAACTATATGATTTTTTATCCACGCTCACTTGGTGACATGTAGATCATAATGAATGGTATTGATCATTAACATCGATGGTCAAACATGTTTTTTAAAGATAGATGTAACTAAGCTAGTTTTCTCTTTTCTCAAATACTTCTCATGGTACCAGAGCTCGTCTAAAACCCTAGAAATCAAAGTATTTCAACAACTTTTTTTTTCCTATTGATTGTAATATTTTAGTCATACATGTGACAGCGACTATAGATGAAAACCAATTAGACGACGCATGCATGTGCTTTTTACAAAACTAAAAAAAATGTGGGTGTAAATTAGAAATAATGTTTTTTTACTAGGAACCACTTTTAAAAATATATTAGTTATATAGTATATATATATATATATATATATATATATATACACACACACACTTTTTAATAATTTTATTACTTTTTCTTTTATAAACCTAGATAATGCCTTAGCAATTATAAGTGGCGAGATGTTTTTAAAAAAATTAATGAGATATCTTTTCTCTCAGCCTATAAAACTTTCGAGTAAGTTTAACAGTAGAGAGACTATTTTCTTAATCACAGCTTTTGAATGATTATCTAGATCGCTGGCAATCATTACTAATATAACTAACAACATATTTTCTTGATTGCATCTACCGTCACTTCTCATTCAAAGCAACCATATAACATAATGCATTAATAATGAGGACTAAATACAATAGAGAGTTTCTAAATCAATTTTATTCTTTTCGTTTCCTTTTTTTTTTTTTTTTTTTTTTTCTAAAATGCTAAAAGTATGGTATCCTTTATAGTATGAGCTCTAGTTAACAATGGAAGCATCTATTCGTTCAACAGGCAAGAATGTGCGTACAATATTTCATGATGGAAATCATTCGTGCATTACCTTGATATAAGAATAAAAGTTTATGCACGGGTAACAATGCGTGAAATGAGTTGTCTACAAATTTTTTCAGATGTAATGCCTACTAATATATTTGATGGCTACTCAGTTTCTCTTGATCTTTCTTCATTATGTGGAAAATACTAACATTAATTTATCATACCATCGTGAGTTGCACTTATTCTGATATTTTACGTGCAAAGAAATCATAATCATTTACTAAATAATAAATGACTATGATCGATGACCCTAACTTCAGAATCCCGTGGATATTAGTAATCATTGTTCGCTACTTCTAAAACCAAAGAGATGATCCTGGTGAGTAATGAACAGACCCAACTGCCCATTTCATCGCAAATACATGAAGGAAGAGATGATCCTGGTGAAATCACATTTCGATTATTTGCACATCCCTTCTGTCTACTCTAATAGCCCTCAATCTATAACAGACCTCAAGAATTTGCTGAATGGTTCTCTGTATCGATTCATGATAGCACAATATATCATAATATCTCCTAAGAAACGCACGAAGGAAGAACACAGGTAAAAAGGCGTATGCCAGCTAACATAAGTCCAAGGTCCCATGGAGTACATTGACGTTATTAGCTTAATGTAATATTCTGGGTTTATGCCACAAGAGGCGAAAGAAAAATGTCAACTTTACCAAGTGGAGCAACTGATAAATGCCCAGCACCACAAATTTCATGATATGATATTAAATATATAGATTACAAAGGATAGTTTTTTTTGGGGAGGATACTAATTACTGCCAACACCAACAGCCGTAATTCAACAATTAATGACCACTGTTCCCCTATAATTTATTCAATCAATTAATGAATATTTACACATAATAATATCAAAAGGCCTGATTTACCCATAAATAGAATTCCCCTTCCTTTCCCCCCTTAAAAGTAAATATCGTACAGCTTGCATTTCTCCATTTAAACATATAGAACCTGTACTTCTTGAGGCTTACATGTCTGGAAAATGGGCATGCAACTGAGTACGGGAGGATCATCCTGCACACACATCAAAATTCCTGAATAAAGAGGACAAACTAGAACCAGCATTGGCTACTAGGAAGGATTTGCAGACAGAAACAAAGAAGGAAAATGTCACAAAACCCCCCTGAACTTTGGTTGTTTTGCACAAACCTCCCAAAACTTTGTAAATTAGAGTAAGTCCCTTAGAATTTTGGGAAAATTGTGTCAATGCCCCAAAAACAATATCTTCATGTGCTGCAGCCCTTTTACTTTCCCCCCATATGGTTCAGTCCCAACAAGTGTGACATCTTGTGCTGCTGCAGCGCTCTTTTAGCAATTATTACCCACTAACTCAGCATAAAAAGTACAAAACCTTAAAATGCTCTTATCTACTCTATTCTTTCATGTTATGTCTACTTAGAGTTCGCGTTAGGCCTAATTTTATGTTAGATCTATTTAGAGTTCATGTTGGGTCTAATTTCAGCTCAATTTAATTCATATTAAGTCCAATTAAATGTTAAGTCCAATTTAAGTCTAATTTCATATTACGTCTAATTTAATTTCTTTTATGTCTAGTTTAAATCATGTTATGTATAATTCAACTTGTTTTAAGTCTAATTTAATTGGACTTGTCATGAAATTAGACTTAAAAAATTGAATTAGACTTAACATGATTTAAATTAGACTTAAAAGGAATTTAACATGATTGAAATTAGACTTAAAATTTCGTGTTAGGTCTAATAAAAGTTCGTGTTAAATCTAACTTCATGGGCCTAATAAACATTCGTGTTAAGTCTAATTTCATGTTAGGTCTAATAAAAGTTCGTGTTAGATCTAATTGGAGTTCGTGTTAGTTCTATTTCGTGTTCGTGTTAGTTCTAACTCATGTTAGGTCTAATTGGTGTTCATGTTAGTTCTATCTCGTGTTCGTGTTAGTTCTAACTCAGTTCATGTTAGTTATAACACAATTCCGTGTTGAATTAGAACTAACACGAATTGAGTTAGAACTAACTAGAACTCAATTCCGTGTTGAATTAGAACTAACACGAACTGAGTTAGAACTAACACGAACACGAAATAGAACTAACATGAGTTAGAACTAATACGAATACAAAATAAAATTAACATGAACTCCAATTAGACCTAACACGAACTTTTATTAGACCTAACATGAATTTAGACTTAACACGAATTTTTATTAGACCTAACATGAAATTAGATTTAACACGAACTTTTATTAGACCTACACAAAATTTTAAGTCTAATTTTAACCATGTTAATTTCCTTTTAAGTCTAATTTAAATCATGTTAATAAGTCTAATTCAAAATTTTGAAGTCTAATTTCATGTTAAGTCCAATTAAATTAGACTTAAAACAAGTTAAATTAGACATAACATGATTTCATGTTAGGTCTAATAAAAGTTTGTGTTAGGTCTAATAAAAGTTTAGACTTAACACGAATTTTTATTAGACCTAACATGAAATTAGATTTAACACTAACTTTTATTAGACCTAATACAAAATTTTAAGTCTAATTTCAACCATGTTAAATTCCTTTTAAGTTTAATGTAAATCATGTTAAATCTAATTCAAATTTTTTAAGTCTAATTTCATGTTAAGTTCAATTAAATTAGACTTAAAACAAGTTAAATTAGACATAACATGATTTCATGTTAGGTCTAATAAAAGTTTGTGTTAGGTCTAATTAGAGTTCATGTTAGTTCTATTTTATGTTTGTGTTAGGTCTAACTCATGTTAGATCTAATTGGTGTTTATGTTAGTTCTATTTCGTATTCGTGTTAGTTCAAACTCAGTTCGTGTTAATTCTAATTCATAAATTAAACTAGCACGAACTGAGTTAGAACTAACACGAACACGAAATAGAACTAACATGAGTGAATTAGAACTAACACGAACTGAGTTAGAACTAACACGAACACAAAATAGACCTAACACGAACTTCAATTAGACCTAACACAAGCTTTTATTAGACCTAACATGAAATTTTATTAGACTTAACATAAAATTAGACTTAACACGAACTTTTATTAGACCTATCATGAAATTAGACTTAACACGAATTTTTATTAGACCTAACATGAAATTAGACTTAACACGAACTTTTATTAGACCTAACACGAAATTTTAAGTCTAATTTCAATCATGTTAAATTCCTTTTAAATCTAATTTAAATCATGTTAAGTCTAATTCAATTTTTTAAGTCTAATTTCATGTTAAGTTCAATCAAATTAGACTTAAAACAAGTTAAATTAGACATAACATGATTTAAATTAGACTTAAAAAGAATTAAATTAGACTTAATATGAAATTAAACTTAAATTGGACTTAACATTTAATTAGACTTAATATGAATTAAATTAAACTGAAATTAGACCTAACATGAACTCTAAATAGACCTAACATGAACTCTAAATAGACCCAACATAAAATTAGGCCTAACACGATCTCTAATTAGACATAACATGAAAGAATAGAGTAGATAATGGTATTTTGGGGTTTTATAATTTTTATCATCTTTCTATGCTGAGTTGGCGGGTAATAATTGCTAAAAGAGAGCTGCAACATAAGATATCATACTTCTTGGGGCTGAACCACATGAGAAAAAAATAAAGGGGCTGCAACACATGAAGATATTGCTTTTGGGGTCTCGGCACGATTTTCCCTAGAATTTTTCTCACTTGAGCAGCACAAATGATGCTATTCGTTTGAATTGTGCATGACATGTTTTTGGAATTTTCCTCTTATGCACTTTCAAATGTTTACAGTAAGAGAGTTTTACAAGTTTTGGTATACAGATAGAACAATGGTATTTAAGAATTTTATCTTTCATATTAACACCATTTATGATAATTTCAAATACTTCATAGAGTTTTGTTTAATTTGAATTTTTTTCGGGTGGGGGTTGTGCTAAACAAACCAAAATTCAGGGGGTTTTGTGAAATTTACCAGAAACAAAGAACCTGCAGATGAGCTTTAGAGCTTTGACTTAGGAACTTCTTTTCTTGGCTTCAACTTCCTCGTAAGAGACTCTTGAGTCAACGATACCACAAGCTGTACAATGACAGAAACATGACCTAAGGCTCTTAGCATGAACTAGGCAGTTTGTGACATGGAAATAGAATTACCTCTCCTTTCCTGTTAAACATCCGGCCAGTACTAAACCCTCGACCTCCATGGGCAATAGGGCTCTCTATCTACAAAACATGAAATTTCAACATGAATAACATAGACCATGTACAATTGTATTGAGTAAATATGCAATATGTCTAATATGCTTACCACATATAGCAGCCAGTCGTCAGCTCTGGGAGGCCTATGGAACCACATCCTAAGGAAAGGAGAACAAAAATGGATGTTAAAAGTCACTCAGATCCTGTTGATGGTTCCTTTATGAGGTAAATATTGAATGTACTGCATTACAAAAATTATCTATGATAGATCATAAGTTACTTGTGTAGTTGTGTCAAGTTTGAGGATGATAATTCTCAAGGAAGAAAGGAACAAGGTAAAAGGTGAATATAGCCAAGCATTTGGCTGCCGATAAACGATGACCTCACACGAATTTGGAAAAAAGGATTAGTTTCAGCTCCTCCTTACCAAAATCATGCACAAGGCACATGGATCTTTTGCTCAAAAGTAACTCGGACAAGTTACATGAATGAAACTAAATCCACAAAGAGGTTTTATAAGATAAAAAGATCTTTTGCCCTAGTTGGACATCTGAAGAACATAATCAAGTTTAGAATCATAGCACTAATTTTCAAGAGCGTAAAAAATGGAGCTCATTCTACGGTAGGGAGATTAAAGTTCATTGATACATACGCGTGATCCAAACTGAGTGTTGATGTCTTCTGACCCTTCTTTCGGTGAGGATCTACACTAACACCAGCAAATATGAGATCTGAAGCATATGCTACGACACATCTGCAATACAAGATGCAGTGTACACATCACTTAAAGGACAATAAAGTTGGAAAGCTCTGAGATAATCAAAACTAAGAATGTTAAAGACCACTTCACCTTATCTACGAGCAACAGAATTACTCAAGGGTGGAACCCATTACATCTACTCTCAGAAGTAAAAGAGTATGCCCACATGTTTCAGTAATTACTTTTCCTGTGTATTTATAGGTTGCTTGTCTTGTTGGATATCTTCAGCAATCATTTTCTTCTGTCTATAACATACTACATCTACAGAACTTTAGAATCTCATTTCAACCTAGACAAGCTGGTTATGCTATGATCATATTGGCAGTTTACACCACACTACCTTCTGCTTGAAGATCGCACTTCGCTCCAGTGATATCAGAGATGGAAGCGGTGTAATGATGCTAGTACTATCAGGATGGTATTGCAACCTACGCAGCCATCGAGAGACCGCAAACCCAGAGTTCATATTAAAGAAATGAATAAATCAGTTGATCTGACAGAGGATGATTGATTTGGAATACGGTATAGAATTCCTTCTCTTACTTATTTTGCTTGGTGTAAAAATTTCAGAATTCTAATCACTCAGGTTTTAGTTTACTTTTATTAGTTATTTTTAACACGACGCCCCCACAAGGGTCTTTAGTTTGCATTATTACCTATTACACTTGCTTACTTAGCATAACATAACTAAACAAGACTAACATGGACAAGGAGAAACATCCTATATGTCAAAAAAAGATACAAGTTTGAAAGAAACAACCGCAGTTCTAAAAGAAACCACGGGCGATTGAAGTGCCTAGGCGGCATGAATTCAAGGCCTAAAACGACATAAAATTCAAGCAGAATCAACATGATGTACAGAGTGAAATGCCTAAAAGAAGAATATTCAGAGAAACAAAGTTCAGGGTTATACACTGTAAGTAATAACACATGAATCAAGCATGATCAACGTGATGTACAGATTGAAAATGAAAATCCAAATTGCAATTGCATCATGAGTAAGATTGCTTACCTATGCAAAGCTGGGTCATCGGAAAGCTTTCCTCTTGCTTTAAACCAATAATTCATACTGAAATGCAAGGACAATTCTACCAAACGATAAGATGAATAATAAATGATAATTAAGAAATTTAAAAGCAAAAACAAAAGGCCAGTTTTTATCTAACCGTGGTGGAGGAGGACTTGAAGGATGGAGTTCGCAAAATCGCACCTCTATGGGCCAGGGAACAAATACTTTTCTAGCAACCATATTTCGATAGGATCTAAATAATAAATAAGTGTAAAAACCCCAAGTAAAATGAAAAAAAGGACAGCCCAGTAGGAAAGTTCAATTCAAGACTTATTTATAACATGATCATCAAGCATGAAAGTATGCATCTTAAGGGGTAGATTAGCAAACTGGCAGAATACAACCCTGAGCTAGAATTCTTGACCGGTCATGAAAAAATATTATTCAATACAGTGTACAACACAGCAAATTTTACCTCTCCTAATGGGGAATAGAAACTAAAGACAAGTGTGATGCATAGAAAAAGATATAGCTCAGTATGTTCCTATAAGAAACAGCCGCAGTACTTCTTAAGAAAACAGTTTTAGCACCCAAGAAAAGGCAACATAATTTGAAAATGCAAAAAAAATAAAAGATAATGAAAACTAGTCAAAATGTCAATGTATTTGGTGCAAGAGAGTAAAGATAATTGGGATATCACCAACACTAAATAGACAGAAGGAAAACAAAGTTTCCAGAGATAAGTGAAACTAATGTGAACTCACTGATTGTAATTAATTAAAATTGCTACGAAATCCTTTAGATGGTTGTTTTCCATAGGCCTTACATTTACACCTACATGGCATAGTAAAGGGCTAGAGCTTCTTACATGTCAATTAATACTCGAGGCTTTCTTCCCCTCGTAGACAAAGATTTCTTGCCAAATTTACACCAATATGAAATTGCTATCAGGTTAAGGATTATCTGTAAACTAGTACCAAATCATCATGGATCATACCAAGAAGAAACCATTGCAAATAGATGGAAGTGTTTGTAAAGTCATTCGATGTGTGTGGCTTAACTGACTAGTTGATGGCAATTAAACATATACTTTTTAAGATTGGGTTTTTACCTATATAACCCAAAACCTATCTTATTTGCCCCAAATTTGAGTATTTGCTAATATACTCCTACATTCTTTGACATGAGTTAAGATACGCCTCATTGAATACCATAAAATTTCAAACTGAAGAGATAAAATGACATATCTACCCCCTCTCCCTAAAAATTATGTTTTTTTCTTATATACCCCTAAATCCACCTATTTGCTGATTTACTGCCCAAATATGCAAGTTACCCCTATGAATTTTAACGGTGTTAAATGAGAGTAGTATGAAAATCCAAAGTGGGAGAGCGCAGCGGTAAATAGCAAATATACAGATTTGGCAGTAAATCTTCATATATGATAGTTTGTGGGGTATAAAGACAAAAAACCCTTTTAATATTTGTCCAAAACAGGCAGCAGCAAATTCATTACATGCAGAGGAGAAAACAACAAAAGCAAACACACTATAACAATAGCTTTCCAAATTCTAATGAAAGTTACATTGGAAAGCGAGGATCCATGAGGCGTCTCTCTCGTAGCTCTTCCATTGATGGTAGCTACACAGAAATTAAATGTGTTAAACAATAATAGCTTTAAAATTCTATAAATAAATTAAGGACATACTTACCTCCTCTGGAGATGGCACCTGAGGCATGAAAGCTTCTTGATGTTCAAAGCCGACTTCTTCTTTCTGCAGCAAACATATTTGATGCAGAAGTTATGTCAAATTGGATTCTTGTGATTGTTCGCTCTGTAAATGAACATTTTAGAGCTTGTACTAAGTTAGGATCAGCTTAAAAGTAGTAGCTTTAAAATGAAGTGAAAGTAAAGTTATTTAGCATTTTAAGTTTCTTGAAACTAGTTCCATTTTGTGGTCAAAGAATCTCTAAAGTAATATCTTGTCAAGAGTTCGGTGAGGTTTAGTGATTCACGTCAATACGGAGAGTCAAGTGTAAGTCATCAATGAAAGTAGGTCATCAAGAAATCCGTTCTTAAGTAATCAACATTTGTCCTCTTGCTCGTCTATATAGTAAGGTCATTCATAAAAGAGTCAGTAATCAAGTCATTAAAGTAAGTAAGGACAGTAAGTCATTAAAGATATAGTTAGATCTAAGAACAGCCGTAAAGCTGGAAAGAACAAGAGCATCGAGTTCGAAAGAAGAAGACTGCAGTGCCTTAATAACCTAAGCAGATGTCTACAGCTTATCCCATTTCTAAAAGAAGGTTTGATTTAAGTGCTAGTGCAGGACTTCGTCAGCAGTGGTTCGTTTAGCAAGCAGTCTTATTGCTTGAAAGCACACACAGCACACAGTAGGAGAGTTCGAGTGTGAAAGCAGTCTACTCATGTCGAGCCGCCCGGTGGTGTGGTACGTAGTGGTAATAGTACGCGCCCCGCTCCGAAACAAAGAAAAAGGTGTGTGCCGCACTCATGAGGGACTGCCAGTGAGATACTGGAGGAAGGTGGGGATGACGTCAAGTCCGCATGGCTCTTATGGGCTGGGCCACACACGTGCTACAATGGCAATGACAATGGGAAGCAAGGCTGTAAGGCGGAGCGATATGGGCTGGGCCACACACGTGCTACAATGGCAATGACAATGGGAAGCAAGGCTGTAAGGCGGAGCGAAGGGAATTCTTCTTTTTTCTTTTCATACTTTATTCACCAACTTCATTTTCTTTCTCATCATCTTTTTTTACTTTTTCTTCTTTCTGCTCTCTTCTATATGTTTGGGTTAAAGCAACAGATTTCGTGGAGTTAATTACTTATTTGTACGTGGAAACCTCACACAGTCTCACGCTTTGATTAAATTCATATAATTGGTGCATACATTCAATTCCTTGGTTCTACTGCTTGTTCTACAGTAGGTATCATTGTTTACAGCTTCCATATAATTCAGACATCTGGGTTCAGACTTCAGAGTAGTGCTAAATAAAAATGTTATCAGAAACCAATATGACAAATTTTAGGCCATTAAATATGGTTAGCATAGTCAGCTCAATAAACATACATTTAAAAAGTTTATTAACAACTTCACCCTATGATGCTTCGAGGTCATCATGTAAGGTTATCAAGAGATTGTTTACCGTAGCTTATGAATGTAAAATCAAATGATTCAATAATTTCAATCAAATGATTCAATAATTTCAATCTTGTTCTCATCAATACTTCATTGGAACTAATTGGATGATAATACGTATGGACTATAAAATTTGAACAAAGTTTATGTGTTAGAAGAGAGTATGAGTATTAGTTTTAGTATTAGTTTAGTCCCACATTGCCCGTGAGACTAATTTGTAACTAATTCATCTCTATAAATAATAAAGTATATAGTGAGGGGAAGTACTCCCAAGAAACTATTTTCTCTCCAAATCTTAACATGGTATCAGAGTCTATCCTTAACCCTAACCCTAATACTAATTCAAATTCCTAAGTCTAACCCTAACCCTAAAAAGCCACCTCTCTCCATTATCCTAGCCACC
>NC_033803.1:63173610-63179187 GCF_001876935.1 Asparagus officinalis | reverse complement strand
GAAACCCTGCGGCCGCCTTATCGTCCTCATCTTTCTCGTCCTTGCCATCGTCATCGTCATCATCTTCCTCGACAACTCCTCGTCTTCGTCCATCCGATCCACGTCCTCGAGATTCTCTCACCCGACGCAACAACTCCCACCGGACGCCACTCGTCGTTGATGACCGTCGCCACCATGAGGCCTTCGCTCGCCTCCGTCATGCCCGCCGCTCGCCGCTCTTTTTTTGTTTTCGGATCTGAATCAGATCTGCAAGTTGTCCTGTAAAAAAAAAACCTTCGGGTTCCATCTTAACCTTCAGGTTCTTAATCTTTAACCTTCGGATTTCATGTTAACCTTCGGATTCTTGCACTTTAACCTTCGAGTTTAAAATTAAACCTTCGGGTTCTTGGACTTGTTCAGCCTACTGGCTAATTAAAGACTTATTTTCTTGAACTTAGACATACTTTGACTGTTTCCATTTTGAAGTACAACTTGTGGAGGGTATTGTCTTGAACTCTACTCATATGTTTCATGATGGCTGGATCTGAGGAATTCAAGAATTCTGAGTTAACGGTCTAGACGAAAGTTTTTAAGATATTTTATGGTAGAATCACTGACCGAAAACTTGATGGAATTAACTATTTCCAGTAAAAGCGTGTTATTGAAATCTACGTGGCAGACCGAGGAAAAACTGATCATTTGTTGACAGACCCTCCTACTCCGACACCAGAATCTTGGACATTGGACAATAGTGTCCTCTTGCATCAACTTCTTAATACTATGTAGCCTAAAATTCAGGATTTAGTTCTTCATTGTATGACAGTGAAAAAACTTTGATGTTTTTGGCAAGATCTCTATGGGGATAGCAACAATATTAATCGGGCATATGAAGTAATTCAAGAGCTGTTTCGTAAGAAACAGGATAGTAAACCCATGAATGATCATTATGGTGAGTTCAATCGCCTGGCTGAGGAACTTCGTCAAATTTTTTCTATTTCAATAACAAATGCAGAACCAATGGTACAAACTTATGGTACACACCTACTTGGGCACCCTAGATTACATTTACTCCTCTGCTCGATCATAAATCATAGGGAGCTTTGCCATTAGTTCTCTGGCTGAGATCTATCACTTTCTGAAGAACGTTATCCCTGCACAGTCACTCACATCCACTGTGGATTGTTCTGTATTTGCCACTCAGAGTTGGTAGTCTTATGGACAAGGAGGTCATACTGGTGATCCTGATAGAGGTAGATGAAACTTTAATGGGAGAGGAGGTTACCACACTAGTCGTTCCGGAGGTCGAGGTGATTAACGATGTGGCCGTAGAGGTCCATCTCAAGGCAGACATGCTCATAACGATGACTCAGTGAAGACTTGTAACTACTGCCACTAGTCAGGACATCTCAAATATAATTATCCTGAATAAGAAAGGAAGGCCAATGGTGCTTACATGACTGCTCAGGATAACCTCACTTCATTTAATAGTGAAATTCAACCACAGTCACTCTTCAATGACACAGAGCTGCAACATCAATTGTAGTAATTTTAATTATTTCAGCAGTACCAAAATTCACAAACATCGTCTTCCTCTTTATCCGCTAATCTCAAAAATGCAGGTACCCCTTTATCTTTACTTACATCGTCGTAGTCTCATACTTGGATTATAGATACAAGAGTCACTGATCATATGACTGGGAACCAAGGTATCATGTCATCTTTCTCTTTTACATCTAATTTAGTTATATTAGCTGATGGTTCACGTACACCTGTTCAGGGTGTCAGCAACACCAATCCTACCCCAAGTCTTCCCATTTCCTCTGTATTCTATCTTTCTAGTTTTTCCTATAACATTTTATCTATTAGTAAGATTACTAAATTACTAAACTAAACTATGACATTCTTTTTCATACATTGTGTCTTTCAGGACCTAATCACGAGGAAAACGATTGGGACGGGACATGAGCAGAACGACCATTATAAACTGGACTTAGACGCCAAACATTCAGCTTGTATCGAAAACTCATCAGCTCTACAATATCATTTTCAGCTAGGGCATCCCTCTCTCTCTCTAATCTCAAGATTCTAAATCCTCAGCTCAAATTTCTTTCCTCATTAGAGTGTGAGTCGTGTCAACTTGGCAAACACCATCATGTGTCTTATCCTAATCGAGTCAATAAGGTTGTTGCTAAGCCATTTGATCTTGTTCATTATGATGTCTGGGGGTCATGCCCAATAACTTCTAAATTGGAATTTCGATACTTTGTCAGTTTTGTGGATGATCACTCTCGTGTTACTTGGATTTATCTTCTCAAGTCTAGGTCTGAAGTCTTTTCTACTTTTAAACTCTTTCATTCTGAAATAATCAATTTAAGACTTCGATAAAAATTTTCCGTTCTGATAATACAAATGAATATTTGGATAGCAACTTCACTAGTTTCCTTGAACAACAGGGAATTCTTCATCAGTCTTCTTGTATTTACACTCAGCAAAATGAGTTGCTGAATGAAAGAATAGACACCTCCTTGATATTGCTTGAACATTGCTATTCCATCGTCGTGTTCCCAAAGAATTTTAGAGGGAAGCTATCTTAACAGCATGTTACTTGATTAATCGACTGTCCTCTTCTATTCTGCAAGATAAAATTCCTTTCAAAGTTCTATACCCCAACGATGATCTCTTTCCGCTTCCTCCAAAGATTTTTGGCTCTCTATGCTTTGTTCATAATCACAGTCCAAATAAACAAAAGTTTGACTCTCGGTCTATTTAAAGCATTTTTCTTGGCTACTTCCGAAAGCATAAATGTTACAAGTATTTCTGTTTGTCACTCAATCGTCTTGTGTTATTTACTGATGTAACATTCTTTGAAAATAAATCTGATCATTCTAGTTCTCCATCTCCATTATCATTAGATAAGTATGACTATTTAATCCTATAAGAGTCATTAGTTAACGGTGATGGTTCATCCGCTGATAATACTATTTACGCTACTAGCAAATACTCAGCTCGGTTTAACGACCCACTTCAAGTTTGTCATCGTCGCTCTGCTCCTGCTCCTGTGCCAACATCAGCCTCAACACCATGTCCTTCGCCCGAAGAACCTGAACCAGTAAGTACAAATTTACCTCCTTCTGCAGAAGATCTTCCTATTGCACTTCAAAAAGGAACACGAACTTGTACTCAACATCCTATTTCTAACTTTGTCTCCTATGATCGTCTATCCTCTACCTTTCGATCTTTTGTTACTTCACTCGACTCATATTTAGTTCCTAAGAATATGTCAGAAGCCCTGTCTATTTCAGGTTAGAAATGAGGGCCTTGCAGCAGAATGAGACTTGGAATTTGATCCCACTTCTACCAGGAAAGCGACCAAATGGCTGCAAGTGGGTATACACTGTCAAGTTAAATCCTGATGAAACTTTAGCACGTCTGAAAGCTCGATTGGTTGCTAAAGGCTATTCACAGGTGTATGGCTTGAATTACGTAGATACTTTCTCTACAGTGATAAAAATAACATCTGTTCGGATTTTTATTTCGTTAGCAGCTACAAATCACTGGCCACTTTATCAGTTGGACATCAAGAATGTATTCCTTAATGATATTCTAGATGAGAAGGTTTACATGAAATAACCACCAGGTTTTGTTGCTCAGGGGAAGAATGCGAAGGTGTATAGGATGCAGAAATCACTCCATGGTCTGAAGCAGTCTCCGAGAGTCTGGTTTGGACGTTTTACATCAGTTATTCAGGGATTTGGGTTTTGTCGTGCACAGAAAGATCACTCTGTCTTCTGACGATTTCAGAATGAAAAACGAATTCTGCTAGTTGTCTATGTGGATGACATTATAATTATAGGGGACGATACTTCTGATATTAACAACTTGAAAAAGTATTTACAGACACATTTTTAAACCAAAGATCTTGGTTCCCTAAAATACTTTCTAGGCATTAAAATTACAAAATCAACGAAAGGCATTCTTCTATCACAAAGGAAGTATGTCCTGGACATGCTCTCAGAAGTAGGGATGTTATGATGCAGAAGCAGTAATTCTTCAATGAATGTGAACTCAAAACTACTACGAGACTAAGGAAGCTGCTTGAGGATGTTGGACAGTATAGAAGATTGGTGGAGAAATTGAATTATCTGACGGTGACCGGACCTGACATCACATTCACAATCAATGTTGTGAGTCAGTTCTTGTCCGTACCAAGAACTACTCACGTGAATGCAGTAATGAGAATTTTAAGGTACTTGAAAAAGGCTTCAGGACGATGAATTCTCTACTCAGATCAAAGACACACCAGAGTTACATGCTTCTCTGATACAGATTAGGTTGGATATCCTTTTGATAGGAGATCGACTACTGGATATTGTGTCTTTCTTGGAGGGAATCTAGTGTCATGGAGAAGCAAAGTGTTGTGTCTTGATCCAGTGCAGAATCAGAATATAGAGTTATGGCAAATGTGACACTAGAGATGATTTGTATCAGAGACCTATTGACAGAGATTGGTCTCCCTTCAGAATGTCCAATGAGTCTATATGGTGACAATAAAGCAGCAATTCACATTGCTGATAATCTCATGTTTCATGAAAGAACCAAGCACATTGAAGTCGATTGTCATGTAATCCGCAAGAAACTCGAGGATAAAATTATCACGGCAAAACATGTATCGACAGTACATCAGTTGACAAACATTCTTACAAAACCACTTGATCTAACACGGGTTGACTTTATTTGTGACAAGCTGGGCATGCATGATATATATGCTCCAGCTTGAGGGGGAGTGTTAGAAGAGAGTATGAGTATTAATTTAGCATTAATTTAGTCTCACATTGCTTGTGAAACTAATTTGTAACTAATCCATCTCTATAAATAATAAAGTATAGAGTGAGGGGAAGTATTCCCAAGATACTCTTTTCTCTCCAAATCTTAACAATATGGACTTCAAGTAAAGCAAGAAAGATGTGAAAGGTCTCTCAAAAACAGACTCATGATGCAGTTTCTCTTAGAAACACATTTGATATGCCTTATAAGTGATCAGAAACAAATATTCTTTAACAACTTTAAGATATCAAAGGAACCTGAAATGAAGCAACCAAACTGAAAATGACAACGCCATGTTGTTTTGCATCAACTCGCCTGGTTGCAAAGCTTTTACCATCTCGTGCACGATAAACTTGATATATAATTGGGGCTGCAAAATTGAGTTTACATATGGAGAAGATGCATGAGTATTTTAAAAATGCAATTTAACGTCCAAAGAATTCTAATGATCGATATGAACCAAGAAATATATCAGCTTGCCACCCAATGCTATACTACCATTTCAATGTTTGCCTACTTTTTAGTTTAAGATGCAAAAGGGCAACTATTTTGAAGAAAACTTGTTGTTTTATGCCACACATTTTTGTGTCCAGTTGCTTGCATATAGATATATTATATTGAATATGGTAAATTACACGTAAACCTCCTCATCTATACTTTCAGTTGCACTAAACTTCCCTCAACTCATTATTAGCGCTTAGCAACCCTTCAATTCATGAGGAAGAGGGGTGATACATGCAAGTTATCTTTCTAAAATTGGCACTTACCGCTGGG
>NC_033803.1:63159395-63173600 GCF_001876935.1 Asparagus officinalis | reverse complement strand
GAATGGAGCTAAATGCTGGTAAATGAGTTTGGGGGGAGCATTAGTGCAACTAACTGTATACATGCGCGGGGTTTAGTTCAGCTAAAGGTATAGATGAGGGGAGTTTGTGCAATTTACGCTAACAAATATATAAAACAGAAGAACTTCTGCGAGTTTAGTAGCATTCATTTAAAAAGAAGATGAATATGATTCAATAAAAAGATCTATGTTTTAAAAGAACAGTCCATACAACTTTATTAGGGAAAAATCACGCAAGAAGAGATGATGTGTTTTTCCTGCTTTATGTATGTTACTAAATTACTATGAATTACACCATTTCCCTTTTTCGACTAAAATTCTCTCTCAAGGCAGAGAATATATATCATATACTCCTAGCTTATTGGAGTATACTTTGAACCCCCTAATGGTTTTGTAAGTAAATCCACAAATTGCGAAATTAATTTCACATGTGCTATGTAAATCACGTCTTCAAAAACTCTCTGATGGAAATTAGATTAAATATGCTTTGTCCTCTCATAAAATAACGGACGTTTAGCTATACAGACGGCAGTCTGATTAGCATGTTTCAAGACCACAGGTATGGATGTTGAAATCCATCTTCTTCTTGTAACAAATATGTCAGCTACATCAACTCATATGTAACATCCGTAGTAGCTCGACAGTCAAACTCAACACTTGAATTACCCACCTGCAACCCACCCAATGTTCTGACTTGACCTACCACAACATATCCTCCCTTATGGTGGAAAAGCTACAACTGGTCTTGGTTTAACATCTACTGTTAAGTCATGTGAAGAACTTTGTCTACTACTCTGCTTTACACTTTTCTGCTTGTGACAAGATGGAAGGGAGTTCTTTCCAGAGAGCAGTGCTCTTAGCTACAGCTCAGCTATACGTTTTCCATAGAAATTTTAAGGCTTCCTCATTTGCTGAGCTAAGGAAGAAGTTGGGAATGGCTAATATCTTTGCTCTAGCTTGAGAACGAGTATTGAGGGTATTGTGTTCTTTTTTCATATATGTTTTAGTTGATATACTAGTAGAGACTAGAAGTAGAAAGACTCCAGTACATGTTTGCTGTTCTCTCCAAAACATTTGTTCTCCCCTCTTTTACCCTATAAACTTGTTCATCTTTTCTTTCATGTAATTCATTCTGCAATCTTAGAACAGGTTCATGTTTTGCCTTATTCGGCCTAGAATAGATATCAGGTAACACATCCTCTTTTGCTATTCTACTGTGTCTCCTTTCTGTAACTAAATGGCCATAGAAAACCCAGGACAAGTGAGATACTAAAATAGCTCTCAGAACGTGATCCAAACTTGAATACTAAATCGTTATAACTTTATTATAACTTTAAAACTAAGGCAAGCAAAACCCAGTTATAATTAGCATAAATTTAGATGTATACAAAACAAAATACGAAATAGAAAATTTTTCCAAGTGAGACAAGAAATATAACAGTTTTTTTTTCTTTCTTTGTGTGCATTTCAGAGAACATCTTAGATACCTTGGATGTTTGCAGAATTTGCATTAAACATGAAACAAGCAATCATACAGCAAACAATATACTAAGAGAGCATGAAGTCTGTAGATATCCTTAGAAACAGATTCATTTACCATTATTATCTCCAGCCACAATAAAAGAAACATGCAAACTATGCAGCAGTTTTAGACAATCCACAGTCTTTGATGCTGCTGCCAATGCCTACAACACCAGATCATGTATGAAAGTTTTATTAGATGTATGCAAAACATGACACGATATATGAACACATTACAAGATCTCAGTATTCATCATTCAGTGTAATGCACAGATACAAAAAGTTCACCCACCCCACAACACACACAAAGATACCGCAGCTGCCCTATTTTCTCTCAAAACTATGAGGAATACATTACAAGATCAATACTCATCACTCACTATAATGCACAGATACAAAAAGTTCACCCACCCCACAACACACACAAAGATACCGCAGCTGCCCTATTTTCTCTCAAAACTATGCCCCCTGCCATATTTTCTCTCAAACTATGAGGCACATGAGCATAACACCACAAACTTTTATCAGAAATAAGCAGAGCGTGATATGATATATGCATAAGTTGCAGGGCTAAATATCACCATTATGCATAGACATAATTAAAGCCAATTGCCATAATTCCTCTTGGAACTTTGAGGCTTGTGAGCATAGTACCATAAAATCTGAATCAGAAATTTCTGTAGCATTAAAAGATATATTAATAAAATGAAGAGTTTAAATATAAGCTTATATGCTTAGGTGCATAAAATGAACAAATTTCCTAGATATAATCTATTTTTTCCAGAACTGAGCTTGCAAACATCTAAGCATAATCTCAAGGCACTTCACTAGAAGTGCGCATATTTTCCTCTGATTCAGGGTATAAAATCATCCCATACTACGCTCCAACAAGAAACATGATATTCTAAAAGTGGCTTAGAGGTGCCTCTGCAAATTTGAAGGAACAACAGTTGACATTTTAGTTCACAGAAGGGACAACAGTTGACATGTTACTTGGAATCATAGGGCTAATGAGCATAGCACCAAAGTGTGCTGCTTACGGGATTGAACATTCATTTAGAAAAGCTTCGTTGTTGACATGTTACTTGGAATCATAGGGCTAATGAGCATAGCACCAGTGTGTGCTGCTTACAGGATTGAACATTCATTTAGAAAAGCTTCGTTGTTGTTGTTGTTTTATACCCCAACAAACATATGATCCAAGATCTGGAACTAACCAACAAGGACATCTAAAGTGAGCCCTAGCCACATCCAGGTTTCTATGGAACCTCCAATCATAAATTGAGGAGACAAAATAGTAACACATAAACACTAGGATCGGTTGGCAAATTTTACAGAGATGTACGTGGAATCGTAGACAAAATGCAATAGATTCCATAAAACTGGAAACCTTTCCATCCAAGCCTAACTTGACCAGCGATGGGCCATCCCATGGATAATAATGACCATGTCCAGTCTTGAAATGAGTTGTGAATACTTTCATCTATAAATTGGTGGCAGAAAACAAATTACTTAAGTGTAGGAGAAAAATATATTGATCTCTCATTCTTAACAATTTTAGACGTGTCAATAAAAATCAAAGATGTTGACCATCAAAGGGATGGCACGCTGTTCAAAGAAATCCTTGTATGTATATATATATNTCTATAAATTACAGGAAAAGAAAATATAAAGAAACAGTAGTGGCGGAAACATGCCTGCCCAATTAGTTGTCCTCCAAAAACTTGTGTAAAAGCTGGAGAATCTGGCAAAGTAAATCCACGAAATAAATCCACCTTCAAAAAATAAAATATGGACCATAAACATAATCAGAATGAAATGCTTGTTAGATAATAGTAATATGGTGAAGCAGCGCTGACAAGAAAAACATCAAAATTTAGCATGGGAAAGAAAACAATTTAATCGAGTTTGCACTACAAACCCTATCCTTATGGTCATTGATTTCAACCTCAATGCAGATTACATAAACATGTCTAGACACTTCAATTATGTAATGATATACAAAATAGAACACAAAAAATAGATACTTAGAGCACTGTTGTCAGAATTGGATCAAGCTGCCCAACAGGACAGCATTCAATCAGAACGAGAAGGTCTCTTGCTTTTTTCAGGAAAACTGGAAAGTTTTGGGACCTGCATATACCGCAACCAGAGGGCGATCCACATACTGGACTTTAACAGGAGACAGCATGTGCACTGTCCAATTCAGTAAATCCGGAATTTTCTGTGTAAAAATGCCTGTAAGAGGAATCAAACCTTGACCAATGAAGAACCGTAGTATATAGCGTAGGCGAGGGGGCGGCTAGTTGTGGGGTGAGCCCGGTGGGAATGGTATTAGAGTAAACATCTCATTTAGCAAAATTGAATCTGCCCAGTAAAGTCAACGGTGTCTAGGTCCCACTAGTTGTCACATAGTCACATAGAAGCGTGGGTGTCGTACGTCTAGCCATTTCGTGAGTGGGCAGCACATACTCATGTGCCAACGCCCCCCCCCCCCCCCCCCCACACACACACACACACAAAACCCAACCAATTGATATATACATCATAACTATTATCTCAAAGTTTCTTCATGTACAACTCCATTCAAGCAACATGAACCATGGCAAAACCCTGGAAAATCTAACCACCAAATTTTCTGTTTGGGGATGGTTTCTTTTGATAACATTCGCCTAGAGTTGTTAAATTAAGAAGAATACTAAAGATAGTAAAGGCTACTTGATTTTGTGGGATCAGAATATGCTTGAATAGAACCTAATAATCAACTCAACTTAACCTATACTTATTCAACATGATCAATTGAAAACACAGAGCTTGATCTACCAGAGTATTTGGTCTTAAAGAAAGAAGTGTCAATGGAAGAATTCATCAAAAGGAGACTTCACTTTGACTGCATGTCATCTGTTATCAATAATAGAGATTCTGTGGATTCAGATTAAGGAATTATGACCTGTGTCTAGACGCAGTTAACTAGCTCAATTAGTTCAGGCTACAGAACTTCTAGGTAATCACCCTTTCTGGTGAAAATTACTTTTACATATATGATATGGGATGTCTACAGAAAAGCACATTATCTACAAGTATTTCACACTGCATGCAGGAACAAACTTACTTCTAATGACTCCAAGTGCAATATCTGCTCCACCAGTGAGAAGTCTTTCGGTGTTCCCTCTGCGTTCCATATTGATTTAGGCTGCAGAAGATTTCTATGTCCGTGCTCCAGCACTATGCATGTGAGCTACCAAATTGGAGTAATCAGACAAAATCTGGATTCACTTCTGAAAAATGCATTCTAAAGATATGAACTAATAAACACAAACCTTAGATGATGCAATTACATTGACTTGGTGGACAGAACCATCAGTACCTATAAGTAATCAGAGCACAGGGTTAAAAAAGCTTTCTCAAGAAAAATCTAAGGAAATAAAAAAGAACTTTTTAAGTTACCAGTAGATAGTAACAGAAAGACAGAGTACCAAGAACTACATTTTGACTTCTAATATAAGGAAATTGATGCATGATATCATTAAATTTTATACCGTTGGACCAAGCAATTGAATTGACTTTCTATTTAACAGATCCAATCAAAAGACCTAAATACTTAAAATAGAGTGAACTATCTAGACATTTCCTATTTTCAATTTGCGCAACAATAACGTGGTCAACTTTCTTCTCCCAGTCCTCTAGGCTTTATCTATTGTCTCCTTGAAGAAATCCTGGAAATCTGGATGCCACAGTTCAACTCCTACAGAGTTATGTTCATCTCATGGAAACTGCAACAACAGATGGTTTCAAACTTAACCTTGATGGATCAGTGTGGTGCAGGATGGGCTGGAACATTGCCTTCGTATCAGATAGACATTGGGAAGATAAGTTTGCTCAATGCACATTATTTTCTGAAAAGCCCACTAGTTTAAGATTATTGGACCAAGTGTCTTTCTATCATGTTATTAGAGCATCAGGTTTCAAAAGCTTCTTGATTTAAAACTAATTGTCAAAATTTAAAACATGTTAAGATGGAGACCTTAGGCATGCTAAAGGCCCACATGATGCTACATTTGTTTCAAAAAAATCAGAAAGTCTGCAGTTGTAAAAGGTAATAATTTTATGGCACCGAGGCTAAAGAAAAAAACTTCCTAGCCCTATCCCCTTCCAAATATTGGACTTTATCTTCTGGCATCCTCTTTATTCTTTCTCCTCAACTTTACTAACTACAAAAGGCAAGAACCATATGTTCCTCTACGTACCTTCTATATATAGGTGACACTATAAACTGACTCGTAAAGAACTTGACAAATTTAAGATTTTGTCCCCTAAAAATGTAAATAAAAAACTCAGAAGTATTGTCATCTAAACCTTCTCTGATCAAAAGGGGAGGGGATAAGGAGTACATATCAGAACTGAAAAGACTCCAGAACAGAATCACCAAGTATCCAGAGCGCCTTTTGACTTAACATGAACCCGCTACAAATTGGTCTGAATTTCATTTGAAACAATAATAAGGAAGTGACAGCCACTCGAGAAGACATTCTAGAGCAATTGGCATGCAAGTAGTGCGACATTTTCCATTTGTGTAAGTTAAACACATGGCCTCTCAAAATCAGTATGAATGATATATTGAATCACATACATCTTTGAGCCACAATGTACGACAAAGACTAAAGGGATTAGCATTCT
Organism: Asparagus officinalis; assembly: GCF_001876935.1. NCBI lineage: Eukaryota > Viridiplantae > Streptophyta > Magnoliopsida > Asparagales > Asparagaceae > Asparagus > Asparagus officinalis. The sequence goes on along the minus strand of NC_033803.1, from coordinate 63,167,384 downwards.
GATAAATTAGGATAGTGATAAGCAGTTCAATTATATGGGACAAAGTAAAGCAATCAAGAAGAATGAGAATTGCCACATAGTATGAGAAACTTTTAAGGAATAGATTTATACCACCAAAATAGTCATATTTCTTCAAGCGAAGGTCCGCGTCCTCCGTATTTACAGACTCAGAAACTTCAGCCTACCACATCAAAGGCCATTACCACAGATCCAACAAAGGATAGCAGCAAACAATTAGGAAAATACCAAAAGAAACTAAAAAAGAATACAACATAAGAACCATAAACAGATGCAACAAACAGAAAAAATAATAATAAAGATGCCACAAACAGATGCCTCTCAGGTTGTTATCATAAATAATGCAAAAGTAAAGAAAAAATGATAGCCCAATTTCTTCAAATATCAAGGGACATTCTAGATGTCAGAATAAGAGTCACGCCCTATACAAAATATGCAATATTAGCATTCATGTCCACTTTGTTAAGCAACAAAGTAATAGGAACCAAGAGACACACAACATTAAACCCCACCACCTTGTTTCACGAAATTATGTAGCATAGCATTATGTGAATATAGGACATGTGCTTGACAAGAAACCTGAAGAATAACATGCTTTCACGTGAAGAAGTCTTGGCAGATTACTTACAACTTCACACATCAAACAAAAAATAAATTGCAATTTTTCAAAGAAAAAAAATGACGTGGTTACAGCTATACTGATTGTAGTTCTGGTCCTAAATGTAGACCCCAAATCATCCGTATGGAGAGAAATAATTATCAATCTAAATTATAATGGACATGGAGCTCAAGCTTCCTACATATATTGGTTTCAGATAATAAGACTGACAACCAGAAAGCACAATAAACCCACAGAAAGCCCCTGAGACTTCTTTAGAAGAAAAAGAGAAACTCTTTTTGTTGATGATTATGATTTCCTTGATTTCCAAAACAAAGAAGAAGACATGTTTATGTTCTTTTAGAATTTCAACTCTCCAGTACCAAGCCATGTAAATCTTTTGTATACAGGGTGCCCATACTCATTAAAGTAGTCCTCTGGCTTACATCCTCACAATACTGTCACAGAAGAAATTTAAAGTGACTGCTTTACAAGATAATACAATTAACCGAGAAATAATGTCACCATCTGAACTCCGCTATAATATCATATATATATAATAATAAGAAGAGTCAGTATTCATACCTCGCCATCCCAAATAAAGTATAGTCCCTCCCCAAATTCCCCCTCGCGAACAACATATTCACCAGGATCTATAAAGAAATAAGTCCATAAAGAAGATAATTCAGAAGGCAGAAGAATAGTGAGACCAAAATTTAAGTTAATAAAATATAAATATCCATATCATACTGTCAGAAATCCCAATCAAACAAAAAAGTCTAATTTTCTTTGCCAAAAATTATATACACTTGCTAGTCTGTGAACCAACCAAAAAAAAAAGAAGACTATCCCGTTGCAAGCCACCAGTTATTGGACCCTAAGAGAAGAAGACTACCAAAATACTATGCTCTAGTACAAAAAGATTGACTGCTGCAGATTGAATAAAGTAGAATTCCTACCAAGATCCAAGGTTTTAAAACACGGTTTCATTATGTGTACGATCCGATATCAGGTAGCGATTAATCGGGCTATGCGGCGATGGCGATTAATCAGATAATGTGAAATTATGTGTTTCTGAAATACACACACACACACAAAAAAAAAAAAAATCATTAAAAAATATAAAACAATCCGAGTAAAGACTAACAACTATACACCAAGCTATTCAAATCAAGGTTGTTATACACTTAAAAAGGAGAACCACTAAAGGTTCATAAACTAAAATCACTACAATAGGTAGTAACACTTTAAAATACAAATAAAACTCCTCATATAATCATTTCTCATAATCCTCATAGTGATTGGTGGTGAAAACGGCAGCAGTGGTCGGAGGCAGTTATCAACGACAACTAGTGGTGGCAGAGAGGAGGCTATGTGGTGATGACTAGATTTAGGGTGTTGAAGCAGCATGTTTTTTCAAGGATCTTTTCAGGTAACGATCAGGAGACTCTAGGATAATTAAGTGCGGGCAGGGTCCGGTCAGGTATATTATGTGCCATATAATTTCATTATGCGAGCGCATGCTCTTTAACCGCTTGATCATGCGGTATGACCGCATAATCGCGCAAGTTTCAGCTACCCAACATGTTTTGATGTCGAGTAGGAGTACTAGAGTGAGTATTCAGCCAGGTAGAGCGTGTTTTTGAATACCGCCAGCATCAAATTACTTTTTTCATAAACGTATTTTCTTGCTAAACTACCAAAAGAAAAACAAAATTTCCAAGAATTTACCAATTTTTCTGAAATTTAATTAGTTTGATAAAAAATAATTTTGGTTGCCATATTATAAGCATTAGAATTAGAAATGAAAATTATAACCTCAAACCTCACTATAACTTCAGAGTTTTGGTATAGCGGAATGGATCTTTTAACATAGTATAAGAGCAATCTAGGTTCAAGCCCCACCATCACGAATATAAAATAGATACCATAAGTCCGGATTTTGACCCATGAAAAGAGCGCTCAACCAGACAGGCATGCTAGAATATAAAATTGTAACCCTTGACGGTCACTATAACTTTGGGTTTCTGGTGCAGTGGAAGGAAACTTTAATAAAGAGAATGTCAATATCTTTTACAACCATTAATATTATAGTTCACAAGGTGCCCTCTTTAATTCCAACATTTCAGGCCTCCAACCCCCAAAAGTTTAGGAATTTAGATGAGCATTTAGCAGAGTCCCAAGTGGATTACAAGGTTAATGTCAATTATCTCCGTAATATTATCCATTCAGATTATTCCTGATTCCAATTCCAACCGCTTCAACTCAGATACCATCAATCAATGATCAATCATTTACGAAATTGCAAAATTGAAATCGACTGAGAATCTCACCATAATGCTTGGCCTTGACGAGTTCGGAGATCTTTCGAAGAGAAGAACTGGGGAGTCTCTGCAGCAATGGGACTCGTGCAAGGAACTCGATCACTGTGACAGACAAAAAAACAATCGGATTTTTAGTAAAATTTGGGGAATGGCAAAGATTAAAAAATCTAGGGTTTTTTCCCCCCAAAAAAAAAACAAAATATCACCTGCCTCACGATCCATCAGAGAGCACGGAGAGGAGAGGAAGAGAGAGAATTTAAGGACGAGGTTATTGATGAATTTAGAGAAAGAAGTCCTTTTTTAATACAGGAAATATTCAGCCACTCGATTGATGCCACGTGGCACAGAAGCATCGACATCGATCTGCGAAGGAAAATTTTCCCTGGTGCTCGTACGCGGGCAGGGCATTCACACGCTCTTTGTCTCGTGGTCTTCTGAAGTCGCACGTTTTTCAGATGATGATAATAATTAATAATAATAATAAATAATGAAGTAAGGCTTTTGTAGGTCATCTCTCTTTATTTAGGTCTAAAGCACGTAAATACCCTATAATTTCCCCACTTTGCCCTTATATCCCTTTTTACTTGTCTTTGGCAGGACTTATGACTTATATACCCTATAGTTTTCACTAATACATCCTCACTTGCTTTTGGCAGCACTTGTGTACCCTAAAGTAAACTATTGTCGAAGATTAAGGGAGGAAAAAGCAACCAAAAAATTTGGTCCGAGAATGTGGAAACTTTTCATGTTGGTTGAAGAATTGTATTCTTTCATATGAGCTGTAGAATAATCATGGAAGTATTTAATCTTTTTTTTTTTGAATTGAAAAAACAGGGAGAGATTCCATGTTCATAATATATATTAGCTTACCAATTAGTAAAATTTACAAACAGCACGACTTTGTGAAGAGAGAAAACATGGAACTAATTGAACGATAGGGAGCGGACATTGTCGTCACCTATCAGAACAAGAAACCCATGATTCTGCCCTCACAACTGATAAAACAACTGTATCACAAAGAAACAATCAAAAGAAAAACCCAAAACATAGAGTTTGAGGAGCCTGGAGATACAGATCACAAAACAGCCCCTCGAGACCAAAAAGAAAAAAGATAAGAAGAATAAGAATTGATTGTCTCGCTAGAAGTTATCTCCTACAACATCCACATTTTTCTTCTTTGCGATTTCCTAGAACTCCAGCTTGATGTCAGCCTTACGAATTCTTCTTGCCATTCTATCTTCTTCAGCCCCTGTCCATAAAAGAGTGTATCTTGCTATGTTAGAGGCAATATTTTCAGGGGTCGACAAAAAACATTTGTGAAATTTAGGAAATTACGACTGTTCCAAATCCACCAACAACAGTAAGGTAACACAACTTTCCAAACTAATCTGATTTCTGTTCTAATCGTAGGACTCATGCTGATATTAATGAGTTCATCCATGTGGTGAGGCCAGAAATCTGCACGTGTGTTAGGGAAAAGCAAGGACCAAACAGCACTAGCAAATTGACATTGAATGAATAAATTGTCTTGATTCTCAACTTCCTGATAGCAAAAGGGGCATCGGGGGTCACAAGTCCATCCTTTAGATATAAGATTAGCCTTGGTATTAAGTTTATTCTTACTGACAATCCAGAAAAAATTCTTTACCTTTGTCGGATTGGGGGATTTCCATATGAATTTGAATAGAGGTGATTTCACTCCCCCGGAGTTCACGACAGTGTAAAGGGACTTGACTGAATATATACCCGATGGATGAAGAGGCCACCAAAGATAGTCTTTTGAATGGCTATCGACTGAGGATAGAGTATCCAGAAAGGATCTCAGACTTGCTATTTCTGATCTCTCTACTGTGGTGGAACTTCTTCTTAATATGATGTGCCAGCTCCAGAAGTTATCAACCATGAACCCTTGGGAGTGAGAATTGCAGTTGGGGTAGAAGGCGAGGTTGAAAGCTTTGGGGAGCAAACTACTGAGAGAGTTGACACCGGCTCATTTATCAATCCAAAATCTGCAAGTCTTTCCATCACCTACTTGCCATCTAGCAAAACTAAAGAAAGCTGAGTGTCAATCATTTAAGAGTCATTATGCATGTAAAATATTTTTTGAACTTTTAATCTAAAAGTATCCGGCTTGCTAATTATTATTATTTTTACCTTTTCTTTCATAAAATGATTGTGGCGCCATGCTCCAGGCTATGCGTGAAAGGGGATCTCCCATGGGAAATAAAATACTTTATTATAGTAATAAAAACTGAGTTTTGCTAACTATTACCTTCAGGGCAATGGATAAGGAGGAGACAAATAGAGCGGTGTGGATGAATAAAGAGAATAAGTAAAAAACATAAGACACCACTCACCAATGTATTAAGAGGGGGAAGAGAGAAAGAGAGAGATAGATGGAAGAGAGACTGTTGAGGAGTAGTGATAAGTGTACTACATTTTCTCTTCTACTTGGGCATTATCACTCACAAAAGAGTGGGGGTCATGATGAGTTATCAATATAAATTTCAAGTGAGGCATCCACCTCATTGTGAGTAGTAATACCAAAATAGTAAAAAAAGAAGCGCACTTATCATTTTTCAAATTTTGATATAGAGAGGAGAATGGTGAGTGGGACCATATGTTTTCCATTCGTTTTCTCTCTTCACCCACACCCTTCTATCTCTCTTCTTCTTATCCATTGCCCAAAGAACAATGGTTAACAAAGCCCATAAAAATTTATGTAGTAGCGCTTCAATTAAGCTTTTACAACAAATTATTTATTTGGAATTGGAGGCAACCTTTTGAGACATCCTCGTGTATAATTTGATTGTGACTACTCAACAGTGCTAATGGAATATGTGAATTGCACTTACTCTTGCTTTTCATTCGTGACAAAATCATAATCATCTTTTAAATAAGGAAAAATTGCTTCTAGGACCCAAAATCCAACTTTCAATGTACCCCTCCTCCCCAACTTTCAACAATGTGCTGCAGTCCCTTTTATTTAAAAAATTATGTCCAGGCCCCTCTCCTTAAGTTCCAATGCAACCTCTTCAAAAATCTCAATTTTACCCCTCCCTTACACCCTCTCCTCCTCCTCCGTTCCTCCTCTGCCCCCTCCCCCTCCCCCCGCCTCCCCCGCCCCCGCCCCCCCCCCCCGCTCCGCCGCCAGCGCCTTCCCAAGCGTCGTCGCCTCCCTCCCCCGCTCGGCCTCCCTCCCCTCCCCCGCCTCCCTCCTCCACTGCACCTCCCGCTGCACCTCCCCCTACACCTCCCTCCTCCTCCGGTGCCCCTCTGCCCCCTCCACCGCTCCGCCGCCGGCGTTGTCCCGAGGAACTTCGCGTGGCCGGTGGCGATCATGGTTATTATATTAACATATTAACTCTTAGGGTTAACATGTTAACTCTTAGGATTAACATGTTAACTTTTACGGTTAACATGTTAACTCTTAACAGTTAACATGTTATCTGTAAGAGTTAACATATTAACAGTAAGAGTTAACATGTTAACCCTAAGAGTTAACATGTTAACAGTAAGAGTTAACATGTTAACCCTAAGAGTTAACATGTTAACCGTAAGAGTTAACATCCGCTGGCATGAGAAAGAAAAGGATAAAATTGGGATTTAAGCCAGCTGGTATATCTAATTATGAGCTGGTATGTCTAATCATCTGTTGGCATGAGCTGGAATCATGATGGAGGGGCCTGGACACAATTTTTTCAAAAACAAGGGGCTGCATCACATTTAAAAAAATATGGGGGGTTGGAGCACATTGAAAGTTGGATTTTGGGGCTTAGAAACAATTTTCCCTTTAAATAATAAATGGCTATAATTAAAACTAAACATCAGAATTTTGTAGATATTAGGTAAATAAGAAACTCGGATGCAGAGATAATAGGAAAAATGTGATTCTGATCTTGAATAAGAATTGAGAACCAATTAATTATGTGCAAAACTTAAGGGGGTTAGCTGCAACACCTGAAAAGTCCAGGAGAATTTCCTTGAATTAAAACAGTATAAGGGTTTATCTGCCAAAACCCCCAAAAGTTCAGGGTGGTTCAGAAATAAACCCTAAGAGAATAAGAACAAGGTCTCTAATGGACTTGAACAAAATTTAAATGTTTTAAGCGAATAGCTTTGGTACTCCACCTTTGGAGTACCGGTGGAATGGATGTTAGATTTTAGTGTAGTGGCCACGTTTTTGTTTTAACCTAATTTAAGTGGCCACGATTTTCTCTCACGTTTATTTTAGTTTAAGAAATTGGTCATGATTTATTTTAGTTATATAACTACTCACGTTTTATGCTAATTTCCTATTGGTCAAAATAACTACTCACAATGATGGAGTGTGAGTGGTTATTCTATTTAAAAGACTTGGTCCTCTCTCTACCTTAAGTAAGTGAAAATTTTTCTCTCCATCAAGAAAATTTCGGAAAAGCTCAAGAGGGTAAAGAGAGAGATACTCAAGTCTTCAAGGTTGTTCATCTTGCAATCAATTTCTCATCAAGCTTTAAACATGGATCAATGTACGTTTTTCTTAATAATTGTTCATTGTGAAAATCATTTTGTTCTAAGATCTTGGTATAATGATGATTAAATCAAAATGAAGTTTGATTTGCTTAAGCATTAGTTTTAACAATGGATGCTAATTTTTTCCTGTAAATTATGCTCTTTCAATCCACAATTTGTGGGATAAAGTTGTTAAGAGGAGTTCCACACAATTTAAAAAGGTTGTTGTAGGATATGAAAGTACAGAGGAAACTCATTTTAATACCAATCTATAACTAACTGAGGAATTATTTTTTCTTATAAAAAACTTCATAGTTTACTTTAAAAAATTTATTTTTTAACTTATCAAAATTCCATTTCCTTTCAATATCCCATCATATATATATATTTGGTCGGAAATCTTTCACATTTCTATTGAAATTTTTATGAAAATTAATCATGTATTGTATTTTGTTATCTTTTATCCTTTTTTCTGATTACTTTTTGAAAAATCTGCTTCGCCTCATGTAACATATGTTCAATAAAATTTAGTTGATTAGTTGCATTTAATGGAAAATT
>NC_033803.1:63133842-63159385 GCF_001876935.1 Asparagus officinalis | reverse complement strand
AATATTAGCATCATTTATTTTCTTAAAAAATTAACTTATGTACAAATAATTAGTTAATTGGTTCAATAAAAAAAAATAAGCTTTCAAATAACATACAATAAGATCTAACAAAATTGTGTCGATACTATTTCATTTAGTTATTTTCTCAAGATAATAATTTTTCTATCATACTTTCATTTTTCAAGATTGCCTAAAATTTTTGCGATAAAAGCTCTTACAATTTGCGTCCCGATGTTTTTTTTTTTTTTTTTTGAGTGGACTAGGGGGTAGCTTTAAGTGGATTAGGATAGTTCTGAAAAAGATTTGACAGGAAAGGGAAAATATTTAATTTAACAGTGAAAGGTTAAAAATAACCCTTCCTCTTTTTCAATCCTTTCCTTTTTTTTTTACATTTAAAAAATAAAAAAGCTATCCTAATTTTGGAGCACCAAAGCATTGTGGTTCTATCAACACGATTAGATGCATCTCCTTAAAGTACACATGCTTTACTTGATGCCTCTGGACAAATATACTATTAGACTTTTTTGGGGGAGGATATATACTAATGTCAACCATAAAAAAATCTGATTTACCCATAATAAAAATATCCCTCCCCTTTCTCCCATAAAAATGAACATCAAATAGCTTGCATTTCTCCGTTTAAATATAGAACCCTGTCCTTGTTTAGGCTCACGTATCTCATGAATGGGCATGCAACTAAGGTCCAAGGATTGGTAGCATCATCCTGCACACGCATCATAATTCCTTAATAAAGAGGATAGACTATAACCAACATGGTACTAGGAAGTAATTGCAGACTGAAAACAAAGAAGGTAAATTTCACAAAGCTCATCAATTTTTGGGGTGTTTTGCACAAACACTCCTTAACCTAGAAAATTAGAGAAAAGAACTTAGAAAATTAGATTAAATTGCATGTGACATGTTTTAGATAGTTTTCCTTTTATGCACTTCTAGATTTTGCTATAAGGGAGTTTTTTTGGGGATATGCTAGGTAAATAGTAATAAGGATATTTTAGACTTTTTATCTTTCTCAGGGTGGTTCTGTTTAATTTCGCAAAGTTGTTTTTTTTCAGCGCGGCGTGGCGGGGCGGCGGGGGGGGGGCGCAAAAAACACCCTAAATTGAAGCCGCTTTGTGAAATTTACCCGAAATAAAGAAACTGTTTTACCTGCAGATGAGCTCTAGAGCTTTGATTTAGGAACTTCTTTGCTCGGCTTCAACTTCCTTGTAAGAGACTCTTGAGTCAATGATACAACAAGCTGTACATAAAACAGATAAAATGACCTAAGCCTTTTTAGCACTAAACGGGCAGTTAATAACTTGGAAACAAAATTACCTCTCCTTTCCTGTTAAACATCCGGCCATAAGAGAATCCGCGGCCTCCATAGGCAATAGGGCTCTCTATCTACAAAAACATGAAACTTCAACATGAATATGACCATGTCCAATTGTTTTGAATAAATCGGAAATAGGTCCGAGATAATTACCACATATAGCAACCAGTCGTCAGCTCTGAAAGGCCTATGGAACCACATCCTAAGGAAGAGAGAACAAACAGGATGTTAAGAGTCGTTATCATCTCTTGTTGATGATTCCTTCATCACATAAATATCAAATGTGATGCACTACCAAAAAATTGTCTATAATAGATCCTCAGTTACCTGTGCGGTTGTGTCAAGTTTGCAAATGTGAATGCTCAAGGAAGAAATGAACAAAGTGAATATACTAAACGAGTGACCTCACGTGAATTTGAAAAACAGAAATAGGTTTAGATCCTCCTTTCCAAAAGGCAAAAGCATGCACAAAGGACATGGATCTTCTGCTCAAAAGTAACTCGGACAGATTTCATAAAGAAACTAAATTCACTAAGAGGTTTTATAAGAAAGGTCTTCTGCCCTACTTGAAATAGCAGAAAATGCAGGTTGATGGTAGTCTGAAGAGCATAATCAGGTTTAGTTGTGAACCTTACCATCTTAGCACTATTTTTCAAGAGAATAAAAACCAAAGCTTAGTCTACAGTAAGGAGATTAAGTTCATTGATACATACGCATGATCCAAACTAAACGTTGTTGTCTTCTGATCCTTCTTGCGGTGAGGATAATTGCTAACACCAGCAAATATAAAATCTGAAGCATATGCTATGACGCATCTGAGATATAAGGTGCATTATATGCACTAATTAGAGGACGTAATAAAGTTGGGGGAAAAAACTCTGCAATGATCAGAACTAAGACAATTAAAGATCAGTTCATCTTAAATTAGCAAAATAGAAGTTTATCAGCAACAGGATAACTCATATGGCACGCTCCACATCATTTTCACAAGTAAAAGAATACGCCCCATGTTTCAGTACTTAGTTTGTGTGTATTTATAAGTCAAAATAGTTATTGTAGTTTGTGTGTATTTATAAGTCAAAATAGTTATTGTACTGTTTAATAGATTTAACTACTGAATCTGCAGCTGATTAGTGCATTGACTTCAATCTTTATCATATTTAAAGCGCAACATGCGAGTTAGATCTCTAGAGTTTAAAGGATTTAAAAGTAGTAGAACCCAAAAAAAGGAAAAAGAAAAAAAGGAATACATGGAAAATCATTTAAAACTACGAAAATGAAAAAAAAAACATTGATAATTGATAAATACCGAAAGTAATCAGTTCTCTATTGGTATCAATCATTCATCAAAACACTGAGACTAAGGATAATTGGTTTATCAACTTGTTAAAGCATAAAATTATATCCTCCACCCTCATCATAATGTCAAGTTTTGATGTAGTGGCAGGGTGTCCTTCAACACCACTCAAAATCAAGTGCTTCCTAAGTCCTATGTGATCATAGAATACTCGTGAGGTTGAAGAAAAACTCTATAGGATATAACTACTAGTAATGCTTTATGAATTATGATGTTTTACTATTAAAAAACATGGGCAAAATATGAGTGTAGTAGAAATGAGAATGTTACAATGAGCATGTGGATTTTCACTAAGAGATAGGGAAGGATGCATGCGTTCCAACAAATGTCAATTGTCAGGTGTTGGTGCTATTGAGAATAGAAAAGAGAATCAATTGAGATGGTTTGATCATGTTTAAAAGAGAAATACACAAATTAGGAGAAGTTATAAGGTTACAATTAATGAAGCAAGGAGGATTAGCTGTAGGCCGCAGCAAACTTGGTTGGAAGCAGTTAAGAAGGATATGCTAGTGGTTAACTTAATGGAGGAGATTCCCTTAACAACATTGAATGAAAGAATAGGATCCATATGTTGATTGTAAAAGTTTGGGACGAAGGTTATATTGTTAACAAATACTATTAGTACCTTTAAGATGACAACAACAACAACAACAACAACAATGACAATGACAATAATATCACCACCACCACAATAACCACCACTACATCAAAGTTTGCCTTGACTGGATCTTGAGGAGCTATCCCATGTTACCTTCCTTACAATTCCCTGAATCTTTGTAGCCATACTATCTTAGCAGGTTCAACATCAGCAAAACTTCTTCATATAAAGGAGGCGTCTGGATCAAACAAATAGTAATATCATGCATATTGATCATATCTAAAGGCCAGTGCATTTCATCATTACTGCTGACAAAGAACCACCTAATCAAGTCAACTCATTTGTGAACAAAATAACAGCATCACAGGTGGTACTCCATAATTTGATATTTCTAGGGCAAGGGAAAAAAAAACTAAATATGTGGAAAAAAGGAGCTACAACCATAGTGGTTACTTTTCATGAGAACATAACAGTGATGATAAACAAAAAAGGATTCAAGGAAATAGTTTAAATGAGAAGACAGCAAAAAGGCCTAAAAAGGAGGATATTCAAATTAACAAAAACTCAGGGTTATATGCTGTAATTAGTAACACATTGATTCAAGCATATAATCAACACAATGTACAGATTGAAAAATGAAAAGCCAAACTGCAATGCATCATGATAAGGTCGCTTACCTATGCAAAGCTAGGTCATCAGAAAGCTTTCCTCTTGCTTTAAACCAATAATTCATACTGAAATGAAAGGCCAATTTTAACAAACGGTAAGATGAATTTTCAAGAATTATTTCATAATAAATATTAATTAAGAAATTTAAAAGGAAAAACAAAAGGCCAGTTTGGATCTAACCGTGGTGGAAGAGGACTTGAAGGATAGAGTTCGCAAAATCGTATCTCTATGGGCCAGGGAACAAATACTTCCTTAGTAACCATATTCTGGTAAGATCTAAATAATAATTAGGTGTTAGAACTCTTTCCTCAAAATTGATGAAAAAACGATAGCCCAGTAGGAGAATTCAAGATGGTATTTACAACATAAGGGTATTTCATAAAAGCATAAAACTGTGTCTTGAGGAAGAGTTTATCAAACAGGCAGAATACAAACCTGAACTGAATTCTTGACTAATCATGTAGAAATTTTATTCAATTCAGTGGTACAGTAAATTTTACCTCTCATAATAGGAATGAGAAACTGCAGCCACGTGTGAAACATAGGAAAAGGCAGATTTCAGAATGTCTCTATAAGTAACAGCTGCCATACTTCTTAAAAAACAAAATTGTAGAAGCCAATAGAAGGCAACCTAATTTCAAAATGCACGAAAAAAAGAAAGATAATGATGATGAAAACTAGTCACAATGTCATGTCCATGTATTTGTTGCAAGAGGATAGACATAATTGGGATATTTACCAACACTAAATACACATAAGAAAAATAAAGCTTGCCTAGATGAGTGAAATTAATGTAACTAACTGATTGTAATACATTAAGGTTTTATAAGGAATCCTTTACAAGGTTGTTTTCATAGACTTTACAACCAAGGTGTTAAATATCAGATACCAGAGAAATATGCTAACATCGGATTGCGGATATCGGATAAATATCGGGAATATGTAGTAGTAAATATCGGAGTGGCATTTCGGATGATGTTCATATCTACTATAATGTCTTAAATGTAATCTAAACATACTTAATGAAATATAAGGCTACAAAAATAAAAATAATATACGTTCAGGATCACTTAGGGAAAATAGCCTATTAGAAATTTTCTAAAAACTTCATGGTGCTGGAATTTTTGCTAAACAAAAAATTTTCAGAACTATATTGCTTTGTGACAAGCCATAGAAAAGGATATCGGCAAGCATATCCGCTGATATATCATCAATGTAGGGGACATATCACCCAAAAATTGCCCAAAAAGGATAAAGGTTATTGAGACCATATCATTTTGTAGTAAGCCTTATAAAATGATATATTGATTGACATATCGCCTACATCAGAGATATTTAAAACAATTGTTACACCTAAATGGTAAAACAAAAGGCTAGAGATCCTTGCATACCAATTAACACTCAAGGCTACATCTCCCCTCATAGACAAAGATGTTCTTGCAAAAGTTACACCATGTGAAATTGCTATTGGGTTAAGTATTATTTCTAAATTAGTGCCAAATTATGACGGATCATACGAATAAGAAACCATCACAAATTGATGAAAGTGTCGAACACTAGTCACTCAATATCTGCGGCTTAAGTGTAAAGTGGCTAGTTGATGGCCATTAAACAGATACTCTTTAAAATAGGTCTTTTACCAATACACCCAGAACTCTATCTTATTTGCATATTTAGCCCCCAATTCTGAATATTTGCAAATTTCCCCCTACATTTTTTGACATTGAGCAAAAATACCCCTCTCATTTAACACCGTTAAATTTCAAAGTGAGAAGACGTGAAATGACAAAAAGACCCCTACCTAAAAAAAATTGTTTTTTTCTTATATACACCCAATTCTACCCTATCTGCAGATTTAACCCCCAAATATGCATACTTGCTAAGTTACCCTACAAATTTTAACGGCATTAGATGAAAGGGGTATAATAGAATGTAGGGGAAATTTAGCAATATGCAGATTTGGGGAGAATTTGCAAATAGGACAGATTAGGGGGGGTATAAAAGCAAAAGAAACAAAGATTTTTCTGAAACATACGACAAATTCATTGCATGGAGAGGAGAAACAACAAAGTACAGACGCTAAAACAATAGCTTTCCAAATTGTAACGAAAATTACGGTGGAAGGCGAAGATCCCTGATGCGTCTCTCTCGTAGCTCTTCCATTGATGGTAGCTACACAGAAATTATATGTGTTAAAAAGTAATAGATTCAAACTTTTACAAAGAAATGAGGACATACTTACTGCTTCTGGAGCTGGCACCTTAGGCATGAAAGCTTCTTGATGTTCAAAGCCTACTTCTTCTTTCTGCAGCAAACAAATTTGATGCAAAAATTATGTACAAATTGGATTTTTGTGATTGCTAATTATCGCCCTAATTTGAACATTTTAGAGCTTTTGCTAAGTTAATTGTAGTAGCTGAAGAATAAGGTGAAGATAATGGTACTGGGCTACTAAGGTTTTTTTAAAATAGTTCCACCTGGGGTTGAAGAATCAGTCTGCTCTAGATAATATATTGATTGGATTTCCTGCTCTAGATAATATATTGATTGGATTTCTTCTTTCTATGCTTAGGGCTCCTTAACTTAAGCAAAAAAAGTAGCCACAGAAACTGCTTCTCTTTTTGAAAACTTCAATACTGTGTGTTGGTTTCTTCCAGCTGATATCAACTCAACCTAATAAAAAGGGTTAATTGCACATAGACCCGGTGGATGCATCAAAGTCATCATGTAAGGTTATCAAGAGATTGTTCTCCATAACTTATGAATGCAAAATCAAATGATTAAGTGGTCTTAAGTACTTGACTAGTTGAACTAATTGGAAGATAATAAGTATGGAGTATACAATTTGAAAAAGATTCAAAGTCACAAATTAGATGGACTTCAATGTAAGGCAAAGCAAGATGTGAAAGGTTTCTCAGAAACAAACTCCTGGATACAGGTTCTCTTAGATTCACATTTGATACACCTTCTAAGTGATTGATAGTCAGAAAATATTCACAAGCATATTCAACAATTTTAAGATTTCACAAGAACCTGAAATGAAGCAACTAAACTGAAAATGACAATGCCGTGTTGTTTTGCATCAACTCGTCTGGTGGCAAAGCTTTTACCATCACGTGCACGATAAACTTGATATATAATTGGAACTGGCAAAATGAAATAGACAAGACACATGAGTACGTAAAAATGTGATTAAAGTCCGAAGGATTCTAATGATTGACATGAACAAAGAAAATCAGCTTACCAGCCAATGCGAGAGTACCATGTCAATGTTTGACTGCCTCTCAGTTTAAGATACAAAAGGATCACTATTTTTCAAGAAAACTAGTTGTTTTATGCCAAACATTTATGTGCCTAGTTGTTCGCAAATAGCTGTTATCCCACTTTATAAAATTTATACATGTTACAAAGTTATCATGAATACACCATTGTCCTTTTTATTGAAAAGTCTCCCAAGGAGTAGGTTATATATCATATGCTGAAGTGGCACAAATGACACTAGCAGCAGCCAGTAGAAACAGCGGCAAGCAGCAACAGGAAAACAGCAGAGCAGCAGCAGCAGTCGGATCATACGGTCCATTGTCAATGACCCTTGGGCAGTTGGATCGGCCGGTCTACCAACAGTGAGTTTTGTGTGATCTGACTGCCTCTCGGACTGCGCGGGCTTTTTCTGCACAGTCAAAATCCTATTCTAATTGGGATCTTATGGTCTTCTTGGGGCCCACAAATTCTACCCCATTTATAGGATATTTCCTCAAGCCTTCAAGATCAAGAAGATGATGAAAAAAATAAGATAAAGAAAAGGAGATTACTCTTGTGAGGATTGACAAGAGAAAGGTTACTATTCTTATGAGGATTTACAAGAAACTGGAGAGACTACTCTTGTGAGGTATCAACGAGAGAAAAATATTGTATACGAAAAGGAGATTACTCTTGTGAGGATTGACAAGAGAAAGATTTTTATTCTTATAAGGATTCAAAAGAAACTGGAGAGACTACTCTTGTGAGGATCAACGAGAGAAAAACATTGATACTCTTCTTCAAGTTAATAAAGAAATCCTTATCCCAAAAAAATGAAGTTAGTAAAGAAATCTCTCCCTCCTCTGGTGGATGTTTGTTTGTTATTAATCTCTTGCCATAAAGTTATTATGCAAAACCCTAAATTTATTGTTTAGGATCTAAAGTAAAACCCTTACAATCGGTGTCATATTGATATCAGTTGAGAGGCTAGCTCTCCAATAATTGGTATCAGAGGGATTTGGTTTAAAATCACATGCTCCTAGCTTATTGAAATATACTCTACTTAACTTCCCTGCGCCCCCCCCAAACACACAACACACAACACAAGGCCCCGTTATAGTTTTGTAAGAAAATCCATAAAATGCTCAATTGATTTCACATGTGATATATAAGTCACTTCTTCCAAAACCTTCTCTGATGGAAATCAATTTCAATATGCTTTGTCCTCATAAAATAATGGATTATTAGCTATACAGAAGGAAATCTGATTAGCACATTGCAAGACAACAGATGTTGATCTCCAACTCCAACTTCTTGCAACAAATACTTCAGCTACATCAGCTCATATGTACCTCATATGTACCATCCATAATAGCTCAATGTTCAAACTCAACACTTGGTTTACCTGCCCGTAATCCACCCAGTGCTCTGAGTTGACCTAGCACAACATCTCTCCACTTATTGTTTAAAAGATATTGTTGATCTTGGTGTAAGCTCCACTATAAAAGCATGTAAAGAACTTTGCCTTCTTTACACTTGTTGCTTGGGACTAGATGCCTAGCCTATCCTTTCTAGAGAAATGAGGGCCTCTGCTGATAAATCCAAGACTATTCCCAACTGTTGTTGAGTTCCCATAAAACCACACACCCCTGAGACAATATAGAAGGAAGCTCTCCCTGGAAGGCAATGGTCTTAGCTACAACACGGCTACATAAGAAGAAAGAATGTGAACAGATAACTTTCTTATTTCCAGACCAGAGAATATATAAATTTATTATATAGAAATCCTAAACCATCCTAATTTGCTAAGCTATGTAAGAAGCTGGGAATGATTAATATCTATTCTCTAGCTCGGAAATGAGCATTGACCATATTGTACTCATTTTCTGTATATGTTTCAGCAGATATACTAGCAGAAACTACAAGTAGCAAGCCTCAGGCACATGCTTGCTGTCTTCTTCTCTTCAAAACATTTTTTCTCCCGTTTTTAACCTACAAACTTGTTTCTTTCATGTATTATATTCTACAATCTTCGAATAGCATCCTTTGCCTTATTTGGGCCCAGAATATGTATATCATAATATATCCTCTTCTGCTATGCTATTGTGGGTCATTCATCTGTAATTTAATGGCCATAGAAAAACCAGGACATTTGAGATATCATATAACAGTAGCTCGTAGGATGTGATCCAAACTTGAATTCCCAGTAACTATAATCTTAAAATGCAAGGAAATCAAAATGTAGTCATATTAGCATAAACTTAGATGTATACAAAAGGAAATAAGAAATAGGAAAAACTATCCAAGTGAGACAAGAACAATAATAAAAAAAGGCTTAATTAAAGACCTTATAGTTTCAAAGCACTTATATATCTTAAAGGTTTTAAAATTTTCAATTATATACCCTAACTTGTTTATGGCAGCACTTACATACCCTAAAGTTTTTAAAACTTCTACTTATATACCCAAAATATTTTAAAACTTGCATGTAGATACCCTAAAGTTTTTAAAACTTGCATTTGAATACCCTCTAGTGTGCAAAACTAAGGGCATGTAAGTGCAAGTTTTAATAACCTTAGGGTATTTAAGTGCAAGTTTTAAAAAGTTTACAGTATAAAAGTGTTTTCAAAACAAATGAGAGTATATAAGCCAAAGTTGTAAAAACTTTAGGGTAAATAAGTAATGCCAAAAACAAGTGAAGGTATATACATGCAAAGTAGGGGGACTATAGGGTATTTAAGTGCAGTTAAGACTTAAAAAAATGGAAATCACTTTTATTTTGAGCGCACATTTTGGGGAAAAAATTACATACCTTGGACGTATGCAGGATTTGCCTATCAAGCATGAGACAAGAAATCTTACAGCAAACAAAATACTAAAGGAATATGAAGAACAGAACCAAATGTCGATGGAGATATCCCTAGAAAAGGTTTGCTTACATTTGTTATCTCCAGCCAAAAGAAAAGAAACATGCACACTATGCACCAATTTCAGACAATCCACAGTCTTCGATGCTGCTGCCAGTGCCTACAAAACCAGATCATGTAAAAAAGGTTTATTAGAACATGCAAGAACATGAAAAAATAAATGAACATATTGCAAGATTAAGACTTGGTATAATGCAGATACAAAAAGTTTATTTTCTTCCCAAGATACAGCAGCTGCTATATTTCCTCTCAAACCGTGAGGCTCATGAGTGCACAACATCACAAACTTATATCAGACATACCCAGCGCATAACACGATATATGCATAAGTTTCAGGGTTAAATATCAGCATTATGCATAGTTACAAATAGTTCGAGAACTAATGTAAAGAAAAGGCAGCTGCATTTTTTCTCTTGGAACTTTGAGGCTTGTCAGCATAGTACCATAAAGTTGAATCAGAAATTCACAAAGAATCAAAAGATATATTCATAAGTTGAAGAGTTTAAAGAATAAGCTTTTATGCTTCGGTACAGATAACCAACAAATTTGTCAGGTACAGCAGCAAGCCACTTTCCCCAGGAACTGAGCTCATGAACATCGAAGCACAATCTCATGTCACTTCACTGAGGTGTGCATACTTCCCTGTGATTAGGTACAGCATCAATCCCACACTAACACTTCAACAGGAAATGAAAGATTCTAAAATTGGCATCCATAGACTCTAGAGGTGGCTCTACAAAACCGAAAGATAGTCCCCACCTTATTTTTTATGTGATGACACTTCGTCCAGTAGTACTTAGCTCCGTGAGGCACTTTGATTTGCACAATTTCTGCGAGTATTTGCCTTTGATATCATTTGTGTGCCCTCAGAAAAACTATGAATGTCAGTCATAATAAAATCGCACCAGCTTCAATATGCTTAAAATAAAAAACTTTCCATGATTCCTTCCTAATAAATGTTAACTATATAAGATTAGCATAGTTATTAAAAATTATTATGCTCCAGAGACCATTCTAGTCAGTCATATCTCATGTGGGACTATTCATTTACCTTGGACGTGAAAGTTGTTCATAGATACAAGTACTTCACAAGTTATTGACAAGATACAACAGTTGTCATCTTTCTTAGAATTATAAGGCTACTGAGAATAGCACCAGCGCATTCTGCTTACAGTTGAACATTCATTCAGAAAATCATTATTGCTGAAGTTGCTGTTGTATGACCCACCAAGCATAATGATCCAAGATCTGAGACTCATGAATGATCCAAGGTTTGGGACCAACATGTTGACCCTATAGTTTTGATGATGATTTAGCAAACAATTCATTACTAATAATCTCTCTAGTGTTTTTGTGTTTCTAGTTTCTTTTCAGGTATTTCAAGTTCACAAGTCAATCTAGCGTTAAAGATTCAAGTTCTTTTTGTGTGGTTCTACCTAGGTATATGTTTAGTTTACCTACATATATTGTATGATTGTATTCAAGCTCAATATATATACACTTAACACGATTTATAACGTTTTCTATCATATAAATGATTTTTCATTAACCGTTGCTAAAATATCTCTATCCCTTTTTTTTTTACAGCTCTTTCATGTTTCACTATATACGTATAATATATGCAAATATATATATGTGAATATTTACATGTCTGAATCAAATTTCACTTTCGTAAATTTACAGGTTTTCTAAGCTGTTTTCAATAACAGGGAGTTTTAGCAAACGAAAAATGTTTTTCCAAAATTTTCTTTTCAAACATGCTTATTTCATAATTTATAAACTTTCCCCAAAGTTTCACTAATTTTGGATATGATCTGATATTTTTAACGATTTTTCAAAACTCCCCAAAAACCTGTCAATTTTCTCATATCAGTTTTCGGTCGACCGATACGGTCGACCGACAGACTGTCTGTTTCTAAGAAAGTTTCCCAAAGTTTTCCGGTCGACCGAAATTTACGTCGGTCGCCCGAAATTTACCTTCGGTCGACCGAAAATTACGTCGGTCGACCGCCAGCTTCAAAACTTGTTTTCTCACGTTTTTTTTTTGAACTAATCGGTCGACCGTACCGGTCGACCGACGAGTTAACAAACTGAGCCTAACGGCTAGTTTTTCAAATGGGTTTTTTCGTCTTTTTCTCACTTCTAGCTGTTGTATTGGGGAGCTATATATACCCAATTGCTGCTCCTCTTCTAAAAAAGCTAAGAAATCCAAGTTTACTGTTTAGCAAAGTTTTAATCGCGTTTAAGGGCTGTTTTAAGAGCTGTTTCGTTAATCCGTTTTCAAGTGAAAGTTCTCTACAACAAGAAGAGGCTCTCATATTCCATTGGGATCATACTCTTCAGCTCCTCTTGTTCATTGAGAAGTTTTTCTAAACTCTTTCCATATAGCTTATTATTTCACTTTCATTTGATTAGCTATATTCATTTAAGTTATTTATTGAATTTGATTCACTATTATCACACATTTATTGAGCTTGATATTTTTCATATTATATATTGTGGGTTTGTGGAGTGTGATTTAGTGAGTGTGAGCTTCATTGTGTTCTCACGTGTCAATTGAGAACAAATTACTGTATTTGACTTTTATTTGTGAGAATCACTTGTAATACACTTGTACACCGAGAGAAGTGTGAGGAGAGAGAGACGGGGTCAAATCCAATAGGAGTGGCGTCGATTGACGAACCTAGGGAGAGGTTGTAATCGAGCACTTGAGGAGTTCTTATTCTCGTTTTCATATCTTATATCGCCTTTGTGTATTGCTCATCATATTACCCTATCACTTGTGTAGATTGTTTATTTTACCCTTGTGTTAGTTCATATATCCTTGCTCATATATTTGTAATATCTCATTGATAGGATATATTCACTTGTTCATATTGCTTATCCTAGCTTACATATCTTGTTGTATTCTATACTTGCTAGGATAACTTATTAATTAGTTTTAATTGGCATTAAATCGGATTAGATTAGCATAAGACCCTAATCACCCCCCCTCTAGGGTCTAACACAACAATGACATCTAAAGTGAGCTAGTCACATCCAGATCTCTATGGAACCTACCAATCATAAATGGAGAAGATAAAATAGAAAAACTTAAACATTAGGGTGGTAAATTTTACAGAGGTATATGGTGGAATCCCAGACAAGATGCAATTGGATCCATAAATATGACAGGCAAAGTTCTCAGATAATAAATCTCTTCATCCAAGCCTAACTTGTACAGATAATGGATGGAGTCCACGTCCCAAATATACACACATATAAATACTGGTCCCTGTCTTGTCAAGTGGTACCAAAAAAGACTAGTTATATAAAGATGAGGGCTTGAAGACATATGTATGTACTACTACACATCAACCATATTAACTGAGTTTTAAGAATGTTGATCCACTCCTGCCCAATACCGTTAGTATGGTCTTTTAATGACAAATAGTAGATATCTTCAACATTTAGTTCGAAACCACCCAAATTCTCTCTTTCCCCCCTTTACCCACCTCCTCCAACCCCCCACCCTGTCACCCCCTTCCAAACCTGAATGTAATTAAAACATCTCCTACCATTATCGAAACATCATAGAAGCATATATGCACACAATAGATTACCTATGGGGGAATCCTCTCCCTCCCAACAGGTAAAAGATTAGACAAACCCGTTTGTAAGATCATTGAAGAACTGGATAAATGAAAGTCCAACATCAATCCTTTTACCTGGGCAACATAGAACAAGTCCCATCATGTATACACATATGGAAATGCATCTATTGAAGTCCAAATTTATGTCTAAATTGCATGATAGAATTCTACAAATCTATAGGGAAAGTTTCCAATGACAATCCAATGATACAAACTTTCATGATAACCTAGTGCGGGACCATCCCATGGATAATACTGCGATCCATCTTAACATGTCCAACTTAGTCTAGAATGAGATCCCAAGACATTTAATACTTCCATCTATAAATTGGTCACGAAAAACAATTAGGCAGTTGTAGGAAAAATTCCAACAAATCCGCAATGCTTCGGAAAACGATTTCATATTCCATGATCTCCCATTCTTGGACAATTTTGGATTTGATAAAGATGAGAGGTGTTGATCATCAAAAGGATGGTGTGCTGTTCTAAATTGTTCTTCATAAATATTTAAGTACATACACACCTAAGAATATCTCTAAATTCAGAGAACAAGTATATCAACACAGGAAGAGGAAATAAAAATAAGTAAGCACTTGTGGAAACATGCCTGTCCAATTAATTGTCCTCCATAAACTGGTTGAAAATTTGGAGAATCTGGCACAGTAAATGCACGAAATAAATTGACCTTCAAAAAATAAAATAAGGATCATAAGCATAATTAACATTAGAATGCTTGTTTAAATGAATGATACACGATGAAGCAGTACCATTCCAAAAACATGGGGAAGAACAATTTGATCAAGTTTTCTCAACATAATCTATCCTTATGGTCACTGATTTCAACTTCAATGCAATTTAACTAAATACATCTGTGTACTTAAATTGTGTGATGATATATTACTAATATACAAAACAGTAAAACACAACATAGGTGCTGGAAGTAGTGTTGAATTGGACCAAGCTGGTTGGTAAGATGGCATTCAATCAGAAATAAAAGATCTCAAGGTTTTTTCATGAAAACTAGAAAGTATTAGGCAGAAAGGATGAAACACAGATTCTGCCTGCATTAACAGAAGCAAACAGGTGTACATGAACTGTCCAATTCAGAAATATCACGAATTTTCTACGTAAAAAATGCTTGTAAAAGGAATCAAACCTTGGCCCATGAAAAAAGAACTATACCTCCTAACCAAAATATTACTTCTTGGCATTTATGATAAGCAAGTGTTTAATATTATAATATATAATTATTATCTCAAGTTTTCTTCATGTATACAACTCTGTTCTACCAACATGAACAATGGTCAGAACCTGGAAAACCAAACAAGCAATCTTCATGGTTTGGTGACAGTTCAGTTTCTTCTTTACTACATCAGCCTACAGTTGTTAAAATGAGAGGCATAAAAAGGTAGTAAAGCTACTTGATTTGTTGAACCATAGCATGTGAGAATATACACTAAACGATCAACTTATGTTAAATGCAGTCGTCCAATATAATCGATTGAAAGTGTAGACCTTGATCTACCAGAGGATTAGGTCTTATAAAGAAATAATGCAAAGGAAGAATCTGTTAGATATTATTGATAATTTGGTATTAATAGATTTGGTACATTTTAGATATTGTTGAAATGTTGTGAGATGTGATTAGATTTGATCTTATCTCACACCTATTTGTAATATCCTCCTAATCTCCATTTAAGAGAGGTGAGGGTTAGATGAATAATGTTATTTTTGCATTTTCTATTTTTTCTACACGGCATCAGAACCTACTCGATCCTAGTAACTTCTCCCATCTTTCTAAATTTTGAGGCTGTTGAGGGGGTTTTGCGTGGCCTTCATGCTCCCCTCGGTGTCTACGACAACATCTTTGATGGCACCAATGACTTCTACAACATCAACAACATTTTCCGCAGCTACAACATCTTCGGCGGATTCGACAATATCTTTGATTTCTACATCATTTGTTTACTAAATCTTTGTTGAACTTCAACAAAAAATGTTACTCTGAGAAACCCTAACATCAAAAGGAAAAATAGTACTGTTCGTCGTATAGTGTTTACCATGAACAATATCGCTCTTGGTCATCTTCTGATGGTTGGATGCAAAAGTATGTAGTTGATTTTGACATTCTTTCTAGACATTCTTTCTATTGGCTGACCCGCCTAGGGTTTCTTCTATTGGCTTACCAGCCTACGATTTTTACTGGCGTACCTATCTAGGGTTCCTATTGCCTAACCTGCCTAGAGTTTTTACTGGTTTACCCGCCAAGAGTTTCTACTGGCTGACCTGTCTAAGACTTCTTCTATTGACTTACCTGTCTAGGATTTTTACTAGCTGTGACCACAATATTCTAATTGATGACATCTTCAAGTATTCTAGACAAACATGACATTATCAAAGCTCTTGCGAATAGCTATATTGTTCCCATTTGTAACAAGCTAGGCATATATAGTATATACGCTCCAACTTGAGAGGGAGTGTTAGAAATTATTGATAATTTGATATTAGTAGGTTTAGTAAATATTGTTGAGATATTGTAAGATGTGATTAAATATGATTTTATCTTATACATATTTTGTAATATTCTCCTAATCTCTATTTAAGAGAGGTTAGCGTTAGATGAATAATGATCTTTTGCCTTTTCTATTTTCTCTATAGAATCCATCAAAAGAAGAGTTTATTTCGAATGCATCTCACCTATAATCAATGATTTTAGGTTTTGTATAATTCAAATTAAAGAACTATAGCATGTGCCCAGAAGCAGTTAACTTGATTTCTTAGATCGGAGCTTAAAGATAATGACCATTTAAGGTGAAACTTACATCTACAATTCTACATATATCATGTGAAATGTCTACAAAAGATCGCATCATCTTCACACTTTCATAAAGAAACAAACTTACTTCTAATGACTCCAAGTGCAATATCTGCTCCACCAGCGCGAAGTCTTTGGGTATTCCCTCCGCATTCCATATTGATTGAGGCTGCAACATATTTCTATGTCCATGCTCCAGCACTATACATGTGAGCTGCCAAATTGGAATAATCAGACAGTGTCTGGATTCACTTCAGAAAATTGCATCCTAAATATATCAAACGTGACTGTTACTGTATCACGAACTAGTAAGCACACACCTTCGATAATGCAATTACATTGACTGGGTGGACAGAACCATCAGTACCTACCAGTAATGAGAACATAGGGTAAAATAGCTTTCTCAAAAAGAATCCAAGAACATAACGAATTTTAATTTACCAGGGGATGGCAACATTCTGTTACTACAAAAACATACCCAAAGCTAGTTTTCGCTTTTGGTAAAAAGGAAAATGATGCATAATGTTATTAAATTTATAACACTGGATGAAAGCAATTGAAATGACACCGCTTAATAGATCACATCAAAAGATTCAAGACTTAAATAAAGTGAATTATCTGGACATTTCCTATTTTCAATTTGCATCACAATAATATTTACAATTGCAGCAAGATGTGGTCAACTTTTTTTCCCCAGTTTTCCAGACTTAACCTCTCACTCCTTGAAGGAATCCTGTATGTCTGAATACTACGGTTCAAGCTCCTACAGAGTTATGCTCATCTCACGGAAACTGCCACAGTGGATGGTTTGGAACATAACTTTGATGGATCAGTATGGTTCAAGGATGACAAGGCGGATCACCTGAAGATACTCTTTACTTTTGCTCAATATACATTATTTTCTGAAAACCCACTAGTTTACGGTTATTGGACAAAGTGTCTTTCTATCATGATATCAGAGCATCAGGTTTCCAAAGGTACTTGGTTCAAACCTCATTGTTAAAATTTAAAACATGTTAAGATGGAGACCTTAGACATGCCAAAGGCTCCCATGAGGTTAAACTAGAGTTCCAAAAATATCACAAAATCTGCAGTTTTGCAAGGTAACAATTTGATGGCATTGAGGCTAAAGAAAACAATGCATAGCCTCATCCTCTTCCAAGTGATATGAGAATCACAAAAAAAAAAAAAAAATGAGACCAGTGGAACGAGCACCAAAACCATGGGCCTACAAGTTCAGTAAACATATCAAATACAGATAAATTTGTCAAACAGAAAAGAGATGCAGAAGAGAAGACCTACACAATTAAGCAGAAATTAAGTGAAAGAAAATAATTAATTAGCTCTCCATAAGAGTAACATGTTAGTGGAAATTTCATAAATAAGCAACAATCCGCATAGGGCATTTATTTTATATACATTTAAGTGGAAAAATAAAATATTAAATATAAAGGTAGTGGACAAGCTTACACAATTGCAATGTCAAATGTGTGTACCTGCGGCGACAAGTATAAATAAGGATAAAGGCCACCAAACAACTAAATCAAACCAAATACAAGGGCAATGCCTTGGAGCCACAGATGGAAATCTTCACTAAAAGGTGTAAAAGGTAAAGCATGAGTATTGTGGAATCATAATGCAGCACCCACCAAAACAAGTACTATCATGGTAACTCTTGCTAGAGCTAACACAACCAAAACGAGAACTGAAGTGGTTAATAATACTTATCAAATGCCTCAAGGAATTCACATTGAATGCACATATACAAGTCATCAGCTTATGTAGTTCTTCAACCATTTTCTTCACTGCTACCACCTGATGAATAATTCTCATAAAATGCTCTATCTTCACCTAACCCTCTAAACTTTCAAGCCAGGTATTTGTAAAAATGTGCTTATTTCACCCACATACTTGTGAAATAGTTTCTTCGCTCATGCGTATTGGACTTCATCTTCTGACATCCTCTTTACTTTATTCTTTCTCCCTAACTTCCCCGGCTACGAAAGGCAAGAACCATATGTTCCCTATACATTCCCTCTATAAATAAGCAACAGTACATGTGGTACACAGAGAACTTTGATAAAATTAGGACTGTTTTCTCAAAAATGTAAATCTAGGAACTCTGGAGCATTCTCTCCAAACTCTTTTCGATCAAAAGGGGTTAAAAAACGAAGCACGTATTGAAATTGAAAAGACTCTAGGAAAAAATCACCAAGACTTCAGATCGAGTTGCTTTCTAAATTCTAGTTCATTATAACTATAAGAAATTGACAGCCCTGCAGAAGATGTTCTAGCAATTGGCATTTACGTAGAGCAACCCCTTTCAGTCAAGTAATTTAAACTCACAGCCCTCCAAAATCGGTATGATTTATACATGGAATTACATAAATCTTTAACCCACAACACGATGTTTTAAATATCCCGAATATAGCCAATATATCGGACAATATATCCTATAAATATCCCCGATATAGCCGTATATCGGACAATATATCCTTTAATAAGGTTAGCAACAAAAGCGATATGGTCTCAATATCCTTTATCACTTTTTGGCAATTTTTGGCAATTTTTGGCAATATAGCCCCGACATGTCAGCCAATATGCTGGCCGATATGTATGTGACTTGTTGTAGAACAATATAGTTCTGCAAAATTACTTTGATTTTTTAACAAAAATTCTGAAGTTCTTTAGCAATATTTTAGTAGGCTCTTTTCCCTGAATAAGTTTTTAAAATTGGTTAGTGATCCTAAACATATATTATTTATATTACTGTATGCTTAGATTCATTATGTATATGCTAACATTACATTTTATGATATTATATTATATATGCACATCATACGATATGTCACTCCGATATTTACTACATATGCCGAAATTTCTCCAACATCCGCAATCCGATATGAATTTGGTTGTCCGATATTTCCCCGATATCCAATATTTAAAACATTGCCCCAACATAAGACAAAGACTAAAGGGACTCATATTCTGATAAACTAGGTTAGTGTTACCAAACAAAGTAGAGGATTCAATAATAATAAGAGTTACTACATAGTATAAAAACTTCTTGAGGAATAAAATTTATACCACCAAAATAGTCATATTTCTTCAATTGAAGCTCGCCATCCTCTGTATTTACAGACCCAGAAACTTCAGCCTACCATATGAAAGACCATCACCACAGACCCACCAAAGGATAGCAGCAAACAATTAGGAAAATAACCAAAGAAAAAAAATCATAAGAACAAACATAAGAATTACCACAAAAGATGCCGCAAACAGGAAAAATAAAAGTAACTACACCACAAGCAGATGTCACTCAGGTTATTTATAAAAATAATGCAGAAGTAAAGAAAACTGACTGCCTAATTCTTCAGGTAGGCTAGAAATCAGATGTCAGAATAAGAGTCATGCTCTAAATAAAAAAGCATTAGCATTCATTTCCATATTGTAAAGCAACAAAGCAAAAGGAATCAAAAAATACAGAACATGAAACCCAGCCTACTTGTTTCAAGAAATTACATACTTTCATGTAAGGATGGAAGTTGCTTTGGCATACTACTTACGACTTCACACATCAAATCCAGGATAAACCACAAATTTTCAAAAAAAAATATATATGGCTATAACTATACTGATCCTTGTCCTGGTCCCAAATGTAGACTTCGAAGCATCAGTAAGGAGAAACATAGAGATCTAAATCTGAATTGTAATGCACATGCAGCTCAAGCTTCCCAAACAAGTAACTTGATTGGGAATATAGCTTATTTTAGCCGCACCATATGTTGTAAGCATAAAACATTACAACAAGTTACTTGATTAATGATGATAAACAAAAAGAAAGTACACAAATCTGATTAAGCATAAAACATCATAGCCCAAAATGCAATGAGTGAGAAGCAGTTAGATAACTTAGGGATGAGTTGTTGACAAGGTTTAGGACCTATAGGCAAAGAGAAATTTATTTTTGGTCTCAGGCTTTCAGCTAATAAGATGGATGAACCAGGAAGCACAAATAAACCCACAAATCCACCTAAGACTTCTTAAAAAAAAGAAAAATTATTTTTTGTAAGATGATTACATCTTCCAAAACAAAGAAGCAGAAATGGTGTATATTCTTTTAGAATCTGCTCATGCTTTTCAACTCTCCAATAACAAGCCAGGCAAATCCTCTGAATACAGAATATCCATACTCAAAATATTCTCTCTCTATTGCATCCTCACATTATTGTCACAGAAAAAAATAAAATAAAAGTGGATACTCTACAAGATAACACAATTTACTGAAATAATGGAACATTTTAAAATCTACTTTAACATTATATACAATACTAGCAGTCAGTATTCATACCTTGCCCTCCAAAATAAAGTACATTCCCTCCCCAAACTCCCCCTCGCGTACAACATATTCACCAGTATCTAGACAAAAACAAGCCCAGAGAGAAGAAATTCAGAAGGCAGGAGGATATTAGGACCAAAAATTAAGTTAATAAAATATATAAATATACATATCATACTGCCAGAAATAGACCCCATCAAATAGAAGTGATGTTCTGTGACAAAAATCATATATACTTGCTACAGGCTGTGAACCAACCAAAAAAAAAAAAAAAAAAATTTTTATATACTTGCTACAGGCTGTGAACCAACCAAAAAAAAAAAAAAAAAATTTGTCTCACCATCCCATCGCAAACCACCGGCTATTGGACTGTAGAAAAGAAGACAATCACAATTATCATGCTCTAGTGTAAGAAAAACTGAGGTCATCGTTGCAGATTAATAAAACCAGAGTTTCCGCCAGAATCAGAGTATTTTGTTTGTAAACATTGCTTGCTAAACTGCTAGAGTAACCAGATTTTCCAAGAGTTGACCAAAATTTCGATTTGTTTAACAACAGACTTTTGGTTATCCGTATATATTTTTTAAATTATAGACCAGAAGTTTTAACAAGATTTGTTTTTAAACCCACTCGCATCCAATTCAATTACTTCCCCAAAATACCTAAACTGAATTATTTTCAAAACCGGAATTAATGTTTCATTTGCTGTACTGATGTCTTAGTTGTGGCAATTGGTATATAAGAACTAAGTTGCCATAGTTGGTTTATAGGTAGCTATGTTTGGGTTCAACATGTTATAGTTGGGTTTAAAAATATTTCAGTATGGGTAATAAAATTAAGTCAAAGTAGAAGTTTGGGATTGTAAACAAAACCCTTCACAAAAATGCCAAATATCTTTACAACCATTAAACTCTTTAAACAAAAATAAAAAAAAATTACAACCATTATAATGATATTTCCAGATCTTTGCTTCTACTCAAACGTCATCAATAAAACATTGCAAATTTGAGATCGATTGAGAATCTCACCGTAACGCTCGACCTTGACGAGTTCGGAGATCTTTCGGAGAGAAGAACTGGGGAGCCTCTGCAGCAGTGGGACTTGCGCAAGGAACTCGATCACTGAAACGCATAAAGAATCAATTTTTTAGTGGATTTTGAGGGAGCGCGACGATTTTTATATTTTATTTTTTTAAGTTCTAGGGCTTTTCCCTCCCAAAGAAAAACAAAATACCACCTGCTTCACGATCCATGACTGAAGAGGAGATGAGATGGGGAAGAGAGAATCTACGGATGAATTCTCAGCGCAGTTGGAGCCAACATTAATTCAAGAAGCTGAGGAGGGCGACGCTGGTTGACTTTCAACTGCTCACGTGAACATTGCTGTGAAGTCGCACGTGTTATGTTTTAAAGGAGTCTTTGCCTTCAAACTCAAATAGTTTTTTCTTTCTAAGTCCAAAACACCAACTACACTCTATTTTTTATACAACTAGGTGAAATGCACGTGCACTGCACGTGGTCAAATATCAAAATTATTTATTTTAAGTTTATTTATTTACTATAACATGTTTGCAAAAAAAGTTTATGATTATCATAAAATATTAAAGAATTCTGAATATTTCCATGTATAATATCTTGTTGGTTTTAACATTTTGCCTTCCACAGAAAAATTAAAATATTAATGACTTAAGAGCAATTTAATGATTTGAAGATCGAATTTCAAAATATTAATGATGTAAGGGACCAATATAAAAAATATTATTATTAATGATAAAAATAAATTATTGAATTCATCAAAGTAAAATGGTAGGTTTTATCTGGTCATATAGAATTTTGTTTAACTATAAAGAAATCACTTTCACATGTTGTTTACTTTCACTTGTTGTTTATCTGGCGATCAAGTATTATAAATATTCAAAAAAAATTCTATAATTTTCTTCGTCAGAATGTGCAAATTCAATCAAAAAAGAAAACATAAATTATATGATCAATTTTAAAATCCGATATGTAGTCTTTCTACATCTTCCCAACTAATTAATCGATTTGTCAAAACGATTACTCTCTAGTTTCAGAAAATTATAAAATATAATATGAGAATGATTTATACATATTATGCACTATGAATAGTATTTTAACAAATAATTCAGATCTATCCAATGTCAAACAACATTAAAAAATTTAGGTTGAGAGTTATAAGAATCCATTATCTGCAACAATACTCATACCCAAGCTACGTGCTTCATAAACTTATAAGAAGGTGAGAACTATTAAAATGAACAATTTAATTTATTTTGTCAAATGATTCATTACAAATCATGAAAGACAAGGTGAATCAGAAGGATCACATACCCTTCACAAATAAAGATTAAATTTCTCTTAGATATTCTTGTAGCAAAAGATTTTCAGAGTTGATGTATAGGATAAATTTTAGGATACATAACCCAAATCAGTTCATAGAGTGATATACTACATCCCTTTGAAGATATCGACAAAATCGAGTCATTTTAATTTGATTATGGGCTAGGGTTTGGGTCATGTTTGGGAACCAAAAGCAAAACCTACGAAAGCCACAAAAGTCACAATTCGTCTCCCAAATCTCTCCGCTCTCAGCTCTCCCACATTTTAAGCATATATTTTCATGCAAATTCTTATATTTAAAATTTATTAATATATTAGATTATAGCTTACAATGCTATATTATGTATGAATATTATCTCATATGACATCCGATATTTTTTACATATCCCTTGTTTCTGTAATATGATATCCTATATTTTAGTTATCCAATATTTATCTGATGTCCAACACTTTGTAGTAGTCATTCGAAAGCCTCTTCTAAAGTTTTCTAAGCAATGTATATAATTTCTGAAAATAATTCAAAATCTCGGGATTATTTAAAATATGATGCTTTAATTTTTCCACACTTCCTCTACTACATAAATATAAGCTAAGCCTCTGGCATCATATTATATGATGAATATTATTTATCAATAGGATCGCATGCAATTATTTGTGATTAACAAAGGTTTTAAATCTTTTTAGACTTCATTGAACTTAAATACCTTATAGTTTATGAAAGTTATATACCTCCACTTGTATCTTGTTGCACTTAAATTAATATCCTAATATTTTCTAAAATTACATGTTTGTACCTTCTATCTTGTTTCCTAGACGCAAGAATACTCTTTATAATTTTCCTATATGAGTGTCATGGTATAATTCTAGGATAATTCTATGTTTTCTATTCTTTAATTTCATAAATAATTTATTAACATGTAATTATCTATTAATATATTATTATACATTAGTGATAATTAATATGATGTAGAGTTTTATAGTAGTATTGAAAGGTTTAGGGACCAAGTTAGACAAACTTGTAATTAATTTATAGTACGAAAGTTATACACCTCCACTTGTATCTTGCTGCACTTAAATATCCTAATATTTTTTAAAATTACATGTTTGTACCTTCTTTCATGTTACCTAAACGCAATGATACTTTTTGTAATTTTCCTATATGAATGTCATGTTACAATTTTAGAACAATTCTATGTTTTCTACTCTTTCCATAAATAATTTATTAACATGCAACATGTTACAATTTTAGAACAATTCTATGTTTTCTACTCTTTCCATAAATAATTTATTAACATGCAATTTGTGTATTAATATATTATTATACATTAGTAATAATTAATATGATGTAGAATTTTACAATAACATTGGAAGTTTTAGGAACCAAGTTAGACAAACTCGAAGTGGCATATAATATAATTAATTAACAATAATAATTAACTTAGTTTAGTTAGGATTAGAATATAATATCAAAAATGAATAGGGGTAATATAGTCCATAGAAAGTTTTTATATTTTTCCTATATGAGTGTCAGGGTATAATTTTAGAACAATTCTATATTTTTTATTCTTTCCATAAATAATTTATTAACATGCAATTTTCATATTAATATATTATTGTACATTAGTAATAATTAATATGATGTAGAGTTTACAATAACATTGAAAGTTTTAGGGACTAAGTTAGACAAACTTGAAGTGACATATAATATAATTAATTAATAATAATAATTAATTTAGTTTAGTTAGGATTAGAATGTAATATCAAAAAAGAATAGGGGTAATATAGTCCATAGAAAGTTTTTCCACAACTCCCTCTTTTAAAAGGAGTATGATATGATATGATATGATATGATATATACACAAAAAAAAAGAAATACGTTCTCACTCCTCCTCCACGCTTTCTATTGTCCTTTCTCCCTCTTCTCCAGCACTCACCCCTCTTCCTCTCTCAACACCTACCCTCTTCCACCTCTTCTTCATCAACTTGCAAGTTTCATTACCTTATTGCTTTACTTCACATACATTGTCGTTATATTTATATAGTTTGTTGCTATGTTTTCATAAATGGAGAAGGCGAAGGAGGCGGCGAAAGAGCATGAAGAGAAAAGAGGAGACGATGAGAGGAGGTAGAGGTAGGAGGAGAGGGAGGAGACAGTGGTGATGGATAGATAGATAGTGGTGGTGGGCCTTGGAGAACTGAGGGTAGAGGGTGTTTGTTGGAAATTTGATGTAAAAAGACAATGAAAGAAAAATTCGAACTTGTATTTCTCTCAAACT
>NC_033803.1:63097307-63132842 GCF_001876935.1 Asparagus officinalis | reverse complement strand
AACCGGTGTCCTTTGGACGTCGGAGGGGAAATCGGTCCGACGATATCCATGCCCCACATTTCGAATGGCTAAGTCGCTGATATAGGGTGTAAGTTTCCCGACGCCTGATGGATGAAGTCCCCATGAATTTGGCATGCGTGACAACGTTTAGCGTAGTCAACCGCGTTTGAAAACATCTTCGGCCAGTAATAGCCGATTCGTCGGAGGCGATCTCCTAATTTAGCTCCAGGTTGATGAGCTCCGCACATTCCGCCGTGAGCTTCCTTGAGGGCCTCTTTCGCTTCCTTCCGAGAAAGGCATCGAAGTAAGACTCCATCATGTGATTTACGATACAAGACTTGAGAAACTGCATCGTAATAGAATCGGAGGGCTTTTCGTTTGATTGCAGCCGCTTCCTTAGGGTCCTCAGGTAGAATTCCATATAAGGCATAGTCAATGTATGGGAATCGCCAATCCCTAGATTCGAATTCCATGAATGCCGTACAGACTTCTCCTGACGTCGTCTCGTCTGAGTTTTCCTCCATAGGAATTTTGGAAAAATATAGTTTACGTCCTATGACCGGAATCGTCGTTTCGATCCCTGGAGGCAAGGCTAGCGAAGTTGCCAAAGAGGCTAAAGGATCGGCATATGCATTCTGAGCTCTTGGCACGTATTCGATAAAGAAACCTTCGAACTTTTGAGCTTGCTCTAGCACTGCGAGGTAGTATAACGATAAGCTGAGAGTCACCGTAAGCCTCAAGGTGCTGAATATTAAGTTCTTCAGCACATTGCATTCCTAGTAGCAGAGCATTATACTCGGCTACGTTGTTGGTACAAAGTTCGATTAAGGAGAATCCCCTTGGGATTACGTGGCCGTTCGGAGAGATTAACACTACTCCTACTCCCGCAGTGATTGCTCCATGAGGATTTGCTCTGGATGCACCGTCGAAGAATAACTTCCACACTTGCGTAGCTTCTTGGGTAGCGCAAGCTTCAGCAACCTCGTCAGGTAATTCCTCGTACAACTTAGATGCTCCTGATACTGGATGATCGGCTAAGAAGTCTGCCAGTGCTTGGCCCTTGACCGCCTTTTGAGGCATGAACTGCATGTCGTATTGCGACAAGAGAATGGCCCATTTTGCAAGCCGGCAATTTAGAGATGATGGTTTTGTCATCAGAACTCTCAAAGATGGTGGTTTGGGTAGTGTGCAACCTGTGCATAGGGATTCCTAAGACCTGCATGACCCTATAAGGCATGATGCTGAGCGCGGAGCCCGGGTCAACTTGGACACGACTGATTTCGGAAGATCCGATATACCCTGTGTAGTACAACGGTCTGTCGTGTTGGTGTTTGACCTGCATGTCTTCTTGAGTAAATGATATGCAGGGTAAACTTCTCGATGCTTGCAGACATTGTCGACAAGTTTGATCTTCAGAAGCTTCGGGAATTGGAGTGACTTGGGTGATGAAGCTTTCCGTATTCTTCAATGCCTCAATGAGAGCTTCCTTGGTGGTTTTGGACAACCTTAAGAGCTCATATAGTGTAATTCTGGCCGGTATGTTGGCCAACTGTGCCATGACATTGAATTGGAAGGGAGTGCTCGACTCTCCGGGTTCCTGGTGGAGATTCCTGTTGAACCGGAGTTCTTTTTGCTTCCCCTTATCAGCCGGCTTCTTCGGGACAGAACCCCCAGCGTCTTGGGGCTGTTCTTCAATTTCTTGAACATTCTGGCTGTAGTCTTTCAAGTAAGTCTTTCCAGACCGTGTGCCAGGGTTGTCTCCTGGGTATGCAGCCAGGGCAATCCTCTCTTCCTCTGAATCTGTGAGGGTCTTGAGGTGATCATCATTCTCAGTGATGGAGGGGCTAATCGTATTGGAAGACTTAGCCTTACCTCCTTTCTTCTTGGACGAGGTATTCGTCCGCTGCTGGTCTCCCACTAGATCAGGATGAACCCATATGACTTCTCCTTTCGAGGTGGTAAGGGGTATCAACCCCTTGTCCCTCTGATTGTGTAGGTCAGTATTCTTCAGACGCATTTCCCCTTTATGGATGGGGACAACGCCATCTGCGGTCTCCACTGGAGGGAAGTCACCAAACTGGACTGCTATCATATTGGTAGAAACAGTCTTCTGTTCAGGTTTCAGAGTAAGCACTTTAGCGTCCACCAAATTCTGGAGGATGTTAATTAGGGTCATCTACCTTTTCTGCCTCCTCTGGCTTCCTAATTTCAGGAAGCTGTAACTTGTTGTTCTTCCGCAGTAGCTGGAATAAAGTGTCCACATGCTCCTCTTTGAAGGAATATTGCTTGGGCACTTTTTGCTTATTGGGAGCTTTGCCTTGATTCGTGGGCGGTGGTACCCGAGAGTAGTCGGCTGCTAAGGTCTCTTTTCCCTTAGACCGCTGAGCGTTGTTCTGGTTGCGTTGCTGTTGCTGTTGCTGCTTGGGCTGTGCAGCTTCCTCGGCTTTCACCCGAGCTACAATCTCTTCAGCTTGTTCTCCCTGCGAAACCAACTGTCTCCAGGAACGACACTCCGCTACCCCCATCTGGGCAAGGAGCTGAGTTTGCAAGTTGTGCCTGCAAGTTTCAACCAGGGTTGACTGAGTCATACCTGAGGGGCATCGCAATGCCATGCTACGGAATCTCTCCACGTAAGCCTTGATGGATTCTCCCTTCCTCTGCTTGGTGGCGAGAAGAGTTGGGACAGAAACTTCCGTATCATCCTCAAAGAACCTAGCCAAGAAAAGCCTTTCCAAATCTACCCATTTCTGAATAGATCCAGCAGGCAGTTTCATAAACCATTCAAAGGCTACTCCTTTAAGAGTGCCTATGAATAAGCGAGTCAAGATGGCATCGTTCGCCACAACATCTCCAGTTTGAGATTTGAAGTAGTAGATGTGCTGATTTGGCGATCCTGTGCCATCGAACGGTTGCAAGGTTGGAGCTTTGAACTTCGGTGGGTATGGAGCTATATCCCACTCAGCAGGATAAGGCCTCACCACTCCTTCTTCGCGGAGCTCACTTCTGTTGGCGATTGCATTGAGGCGAGCTTCTAGTTCATCCATTTTAGTGGATTGAGGATGCAGTTCTTTTTCCACCTCCTTTTCACCCTCAGAAGAGGATCCCAAGTTGAGAGTCTCACGATCCGAATGCTCGGTCGCTTTCTGTTTCCCTTTGAAGGTCGTCCTCCGGGAAGATTCGGGTTTGTGGCCTTTTTCAGCAATAAGTTGGGCCATCATGTCCTTCAATTGGAGAAGTGTCTCCTGTTGCGCCTGGAGCATGACCTGGTGTTCGTTCACTTTCTTGGCTATGTCCTCAGGATTTCCCGCCATGTAAGCAGATACTTCTTGTGGTCCGACCGAGCTCGAAGATTGAGATTCGGCTATTGCCGAATGCTCATCACTTGTTGTAATTCCTTTGGCCAACTTTTGATAGTCAACCGGGCGAATAGCTCCTGTCCGGGTCCGAGTATGCTTATATACTCCTTCGAACTGATCACAAATTTCCCTAACAGTTGGGGAATTACTTCTTTGTGACTCGTCAGAATCGGAACGTGAGGCTTTTCCTCTACCGATCATGTTGATGGTGACCTCGGGATATTCGATTTCAGAGGTCTTCTTTTTGTGACGACGCTGTCGTTTAGCAGGTCTAGCGACATTCGTCAATCTATTGAACACCGATTGCCTAGGCGCCGGTGAACAACAACTGCATTCAGAGAGGACAGCAGATATGAGCCGCTCACACTGGCATGAATGAGCTACTTGCTGTGTTGGCCTTCCTCTTGACAGCAATTCACGCAAGTCGGAGACCTGGGGAAGATTTTGTGAAGGTGGGGATGGAACCCCCTGCCCTTGGATGGGTTGGGCATGAATCTTAAATCCATGCTGTCCCTTTTGAACCTGACGGACCGTGTCATGCTCTTGATAAGAAACACGAGAGTCGCGTTTAGGTTTATAAACACGAGGCCGAGGCCTGTGTTTGATTGATGGACTAGATCCTTGTGGATCTTGTCCTGGTTGAACGCACATTTGTGGTGTGCGTTTTGATGTTGAAACAGACCCCTGCGGGTCTTGTTTTGGTTGAACGCACACTTGAGGCGTGCGTTTTGAAACAGACCCATGAGGGTCGTTCTTTGTTTGAACGCACTCTTGTGATGTGCGTTTGGTTGTTGAAACAGACCCCTGAGGGTCGTTCTTTGCTGGAACGCACACTTGTGATGTGCGTTTGGTTGATAACCCAGACCCCTGAGAGTCGGGTTTTGATTGAACGCACACTTGTGGCGTGCGTTTGTTTGATGACCCAGACCCCTGAGGGTCGGGTTTTGATTGAACGCACACTTGTGGTGTGCGTTTAGTTATTTGAACAGACCCTTGAGGGTCTTGTTTTGACTGAACGCACGGTTGTGGCGTGCGTTTGAATGATTGAACGTGCCTTTGGAGGTCACGTTTTGGGACGCACTTTTGAGGTGTGCGTCTATGTTGAACAACGCGCCACTGAGGGTCGCGTTTGAGTTGAATAACCCGAGGCTCATAGTCGGGTTCATTGCCACGAAGTGTGCGTTCTGGAGCAGAAACGCACAGTTCGGGCACAGGCTCAGAAACGCAGTCTTTGCGTTGGGCAGTAGCTTGGCTGTTCCGCAAGTATGCTCGCCGTAAGGATCTTCTCCTTCGTCGAGCAGCATTTTTCTTAGCCTGTTTCAAGGCCTTGGCCGCGGCATCGTCGGCGTTGGTTGGGCTTTCCTCCGACATAGGTCTTTTTTGACCTATTATTTGCCGTAGTGATACGGGGGAGGAATCTTCAACTCGCAGAGCGAGTTTAAGGTCTTGGCCAAAGGAGAGGGCTTTCTTTGGCATCTCAGCAGTAGTGTTGACCTCCGTAGAGGTCCTGTGGGTATCACGCCTAGCTTTTGGGCTAAGGGACCCAGAGGAGAGGACCTCCTCATACTTGGCTTGGTCGAACTCTACGACGAGAGTTTCGACGGTGGTTCCTGTGAGGTGAACGTCGGATTGCGCCACCACTTCCTCGTCAGAGAAGCTAGTCCCCAGCAGAGTCGCCATCTTTTGTTGGTAGGAAATTTGATGTAAAAAGACAAAGAAAGAAAATTTGACTTGTATTCTCTCAAAATCGATTACAATTTGGATTCCGATTACAAAAGAGAAGAGAATGGATTTGATTCTCTCCTTTGTTTAAGACTGGGTTCTTCTTGGTAGCGATGGAGTGCTTCCTTCGATTGATCGCGTCGAACTTGCTCTCCGTTGACGATCCGACCGTCCTTCTTCACTGGAATAACTGAAGTGTTTGATGACTTCGGTTTAGAACTCTTGACGAGTGTTGAAGAACTCTGAACGAGTTAAGAACTCTGATAAGAGTTGTTGAAAACCGAATGTCTGGTTTGATGTGATTAACTTGCGTTACAAGCTAATTAAAAACTCTTAACGAGTTTAAGAACTCAGAATGAGTTAAAACTCTAAAACAGAGTTGTTGGAACCGAAAATTCGGTTAATTGCCAAGTGGATGATACCTTTGATGAAAGGATCCTTCGGGATTTGATTAACTGATCGTTGATCAGTTCCTTGATCCCCCGAAGATCTCTTCCTTCCGATTACTCAACTGCCGAGATTTGTTGACCTTGGGTGGTTTTGATACCAGCTCCCCTCAACTCTTTGCGGTTTTGATCTCAGAAAACCGATTGATCAACCTATCAACCCGCCAACCCCTTACTCAGTTGAGTAAGTTGGTTATTTATAGGGTGATGTGGAGTGCAACCAACCCCTATTTCCGCTCCTTTGTGGGCGAGAATCCCTCAGAACGTGGGATAACGGTTTTGAGGCCGTTCGACTTGCGTTTGAACAAGTCAAAACGCCTCAGTTGGCGTTATGGGCTTTAACTCTGCGTCTAAGGCTTGAGATGCAGAGTTAAATCTCTGTTAGAGATTTGAGACACACAGGCCGTGTGCGTTGAAGCTCAACTCTGCGTCCAGAGTTTGGGACACGTAGTTGAACCTATTGAAGAACGCACGTTATGTGTGCGTTTGGTGCTTGAACTCTGCGTTGCAGAGTTAGACATTCGCTGGAGAACGCACAAGTTGTGTGCGTTTCGAATTTGAGAAACGCAGAATTAAACTTCTACGTTTGATAGAGGTTGTTGACTTGTAACCTCGTCTACCATGACATTGCAAAGGCCATTGTTTATTGGTCTTTGCCTGTTATAAGATATGAGAGTCGTCAGATTGTAACTCTCACCAACGATCGTGAAGGCCACTGAATAGGGTTTTCATCAGTTGTCGGAAGCGTCGTCAAATTGTAACTCTTCTCGATCTGTGTGAAAAGTCTCCTATTTGCCCCTTCCGACTGTCGACCCGAAAGCTATTTGATTGTAGCTTTCGTTGTGAGAGCTTGACGGGAATCAACATCCATAGTGTTTTGAAGATGGATATTTGCCCATAGCTCTCTACCAAGCGACTCACCAACTAAGTCCAACCTTTTATTTCTGAAATCATTACACTGCTCATCGGCATCTCTAATAGTTGCTAATATAATATTAGTCATGTTGTTGTCGCAGCCATCAAGATCAATCATCTCAGAGATGAGGCCGTGTTTATAGCGGTTGCAGAGTTGCGGATGCAGTGATTAGAAAGTCGTCTGATTGTAACTTCCATTATCAGGGCTTGATAGGGATTAGCTATTCATTGTGATTTTTAGACAGCCTACAGAGGGGGGTGTCGTTAGGGAAACTAGGGTGAATAACTTAACATCTTAAAATGTTCTCGAACAAGATGAATGGTTCCCCTAACTTCCCTTCTCCCTTATTACCCTCAATCTAAGATATCAAATATACATATATGGCTGAATTGTATAATTTTAAGTTCAAGCTAAATATATATAAATATCCTGATAGCTTCAGTGTCCCAGAAATTAATTTCTGGAGTTCCGATGGTAATGTTTGTAATTAATTTTCATAACTTCTGCTCTCTATTATTCCTCTGTCAGTAGCGCCCACGTTATGTTTAAGAGTCTCCCAACTAATTTTATAAATTTTAACATTTTTAAGGGCGATTGAGGAAGTTTATATTATCCATAATGTTCATCCTCATCTTTCTTTTCTAATCTCGTGCCATAGATCTAACACATCATCTTCCTCTAGATACATCTTTTTTTTATTTTTTTTTTTTTTTGTTCTTTCTAAACCTCAACCGCCATTTGATTGTATTGATCCAATTATCAATCGAACCCTCCCTCTAATGCGTCATATTTCAAAGGGATGCGCTTTCTGCGTGTTCCATGGATGAAAGCTTTGCTTATTAGGTTTCATGGCATCCTCTTGTGAAATAGTCTGATCATTGAATGAAGTTCACCAAGGTTTGCTTTGCTTAAATTAGCCTTTTGCAAATTAAAAAAAGGGAAAAATGTATCAAGGCCCCAAAATAAAAAGGGAAAAAATGTGTAGGCCCCAAAAGCAGAAATTTCATATGACGAGGCCTCTCATAGTTTCTCCCCTATGTGGATCAGCCCTTTGAACTGTGACACTTTGTACTGCAGCTCATTTTTAGCAATTATTACATGCCAGCTAAGTTAAAATTTCAAAATTATCCTTATCCTCTCTCCCCAATCCCTCAGACCCAGCACTCATATCCTCTCTCTCTCTCATCTCCTCTCTCTCTCTCTCTCTCTCTCCTCTCTCTAAAACCAAGGGCTTTCTTAAGCTCGTCGCCCTCGCCCTCCTCGCCGTCGCCGCCTCCGCCCAGGCCCCCAAGGCTCCCCTCGAGTTCGCCGCCGCCTCCCCTTCCCTCCTCCGCCCGTCCTCGTCGTCGTAGATCGTCGCTGGTCCCTCGCCGTAGAAACTATTACGCTGCTTGTAGTACGGTTTTAGACTTAGGTTGCAATTAATTATAATCTTTTTAAGGTGTAAAGCGAATTTAAGTAGCAACTCTAGTTGTAATCAAACTCATGGAAGCCTAAAAAATCTGTTACCCCAAAACAAACATGTACAATATAATTATGAATACAATTTACAAACTAAATCAATCAACTACAACTACAGGAGCACACATCATGGGCAAGAAACGTTGCCACTACATCCACGACCGGCTCTACAACTTCAACAACACCGATAAGCCTGATGAGTGCATGGACCCCTCCCTCGTCGCCGAGCTCAGAAAGACATGCACACCGAACACTACTGGCTCCAGAATCTCTAACGAGACCGTCTATCTCAACCCGACCTCAGGTAGCAGCAACCACTCATTCCAGAGCTCCTACTTCGACCACGTCCTCAAGAACCGCGGTGTCCTCCGCATCGACCAGCAGATGATCACCATAATGGACGGGATTAGGATTGCCAACGAGTTTGCGAACGGGTTTGAGGATTTCAAGAGGTACTTCGCCCTAGGGATGGCGAGGCTGGGGAGTTTGGGGGTGCTTACGGGGAAGTAGGGGGAGATAAGGAACAGTTGTCGGTGGACTAATTTTGGTAAAGTGTTGAAATGAGGGGAGTTAATTGGAAGTTGCTGTTTTGAAAATTTTGGATGAATTCGGTTATTGATGCAAGTGCAGGCCGCCGCCTTCGTAACTGCGTCGTCAGTGGAGCTCAGCTTCCCAACTCACTCTGCGGCTATCACCTCGCCCAAATAAAAAGTCTACAGCTCAAACCATCGGGCGCTGAACTATCTGTGGCGTGTTAGTTCTAACTCGCGACGTGTTAGTTCTAACCCTGAGCATATTAGTTCTAACCTGCGACATGTTAGTTCTAAACTGCGGCGTGTTAGTTCACACATACCGGCGCCGCAGTCGTCGCCATCGCTCTGATGGCGTCGCAGTCATCGCCATCACTCTGATGGCATTGCAGTCATCGCCATCGCTCTGTTTGGTTCTGTGTAACAATAGTAACAGCAATCTGAATATTTTGAGTTCGCAAGTCGCAGTTATTTGTTTCCATTGAATTATTGCGCTGCTTGTAGTACGGTTTCAGACTTAGGTTGAAATTAATTGTAATCTTTTTTAAGGTGTAAAGGGAATTTAAGTAGCAACTCTAGTTGCAATCAAACTCACGGAAGCCTAAAAAATCTGTTACCCCAAAACAAACGTGTACAGTATAATTATGAACACTATTTGCAAACTAAACCAATCAACTACAACTACAGGAGCACACACCATGGGCAAGACACCTTGACACTACATCTACGACCGGCTCTACAACTTCAACAACACCGGCATGCCTGATGAGTGCATGGACCCCTCCCTTATCACCGAGCTCAGAACTAACATGGGGTAAGTTAGAACTAACATGGAGCGGGCTAGAATTAACATAAGAGCCAAAGAGCCTAGAACTAAGATGAATTAGAGCTAGAAATAGCTAGAACTAACATAGAACGTGCTAGAACTAACATGGGACGAGTTAGAACTAACATGGAACGGATTAGAACTAACATGGGACGGGTTAGAACTAACTTGAGAGCCCAAGAGCCTAAAACTAAGATGAATTAGAGCTAGAACTAGCTAGAACTAACATGAAGCTGGCTAGAACTAATATGGGGTGGGTTAGAACTAACTTGAGAGCCAAAAAGCCTAGAATTAAGATGAATTAGAGGTAGAACTAACATGGGACGT
This sequence comes from Asparagus officinalis, assembly GCF_001876935.1. Taxonomy (NCBI): domain Eukaryota; kingdom Viridiplantae; phylum Streptophyta; class Magnoliopsida; order Asparagales; family Asparagaceae; genus Asparagus; species Asparagus officinalis. The sequence goes on along the minus strand of NC_033803.1, from coordinate 63,123,258 downwards.
GTTAAAACTAACATGGGACGAGTTAGAATTAACATGAGGCAAGTTATAACTAACTTGAGGGCCCAAGAGCCTAGAACTAAGATGAATTAGAGCTAGAACTAACATGGAGCGTGCTAAAACTAACATAGGGCGGGTTAGAACTAATATGGAGCGGGTTAGAACTAACATGAGAGCCTAAGAGCCAAGAATTAAGATGAATTAGAGCTAGAACTAACATATGGTAGGTTAGAATTAACATGGGACGGGTTAGAACTAACATGAGACAAATTAGAACTAACTTGAGGGCCCAAGAGCCTAGAACTAAGATGAATTAGAGCTAGAATTAGCTAGAACTAACATTGAGCGGGCTAGAACTAATATAGGACGGGTTAGAACGAACATGGGGCAAGTTAGAACTAACTTAAGAGCCAAGGAGCATATAATTAAGATGAATTAGAGCTAGAACTAACATGCGGCGGGTTAGAACTAACATGGGGCAAGTTAGAACTAACTTGAGGGCCCAAGAGCCTAGAACTAAGATGAATTAGAGCTAAAACTAGTTAGAACTAACATGGAACATGCTAGAACTAATATGAGACGGGTTAGAACTAACATGGGGCAAGTTAGAACTAACTTGAGAGTCAAAGAGCCTAGAATTAAGATGAATTAGAGCTAGAACTAATATGGGGCTTATTAGAACTAACATGAGACATGTTAGAACTAACATGGGGCGTGTTAGAACTAACATGAGGTAAGTTAGAACTACCTTGAGAGCCCAAGAGCCTAGAATTAAGATGAATTAGAGCTAGAACTAGCTAGAACTAATATGGAGCGGGCTAGAACTAACATAGGGCGGGTTAGAACTAACATGGGGAATGTTAGAACTAACTTAAGAGCCCAAGAGCCTAGAATTAAGATGAATTAGAGCTAGAACTAACATGTGGTGGGTTAGAACTAACATGGGGCGTGTTAGAACTAACATGGGACGGGTTAGAACTAACTTGACAGTCCAAGAGCTTAGAACTAAGATGAATTAGAGCTAGAACTAGCTAGAACTAACATGGAACGGGCTAGAACTAACATGGGGTGGGTTAGAACTAATATGGGACAAGTTAGAACTAACTTGAGAGCCAAAGAGCCTAGAAGTAAGATGAATTAGAGCTAGAACTAATATGGGGCGGGTTAGAACTAACATAGGGCGAGTTAGAACTAACTTGAGAGCTCAAAAGCCTAGAACTAAGATGAATTAGAGCTAGAACTAGCTAGAACTAATATGGAGCGGGCTAGAACTAACATGGGACAAGTTAGAACTAACATGGGGTAAGTTATAACTAACTTGAGAGCCCAATAGCCTAGAACTAAGATGAATTAGAGCTAGAACTAACATGGGGCGGGTTAGAACTAACTTAAGAGCCCAATAGCCTAGAACTAAGATGAATTAGAGCTAGAACTAACATGATTTTGATGGCAAGACACGTTGCCACTACATCCACGACCGGCTCTACAACTTTAACAACACCGACAGGCTTAATGAGTGTATGGACCCCTCCCTCGTCGCCGAGCTCAGAAGTAATATTACTGGAGTTCTGATTTTGATGGCTTTTTTGTAAACACTGCAACATTTAACGAATGAACTCAATGAATTATAAGTAAATCTGTAATTTTATATATTTTCGATAACTTTTAATATATTCTTGTAATATTACTGGAGTTCTGATGACTTTTATATATTTTTCGATGCGTTTTGATCTTTCATGTTATAACGGTGGTCACACCTGCATCATTCTGTTAAAGAACTCCTCCCCCAGGCTGTTTACCATCTTGAGCTCTATCGAGTTGGCAGTCATACTCAAAAACATTCTTTTATTCCATAATTTTGAATTTATTGCCAAATAAACGAAATCGAATGGAGAATCTACTCCAACCAATTCATTACCCAAGAGCCCAAGTCCAAAAGAGAGGAATTCAAAGGTTTAAATGCAAGCTTAAATAATGTTTTGATTAATTACCATCAGAATCAACATCACTTTGTTCTCCTGAATATTGAAAAAGCCAAAAAATCATTTGTTATCGTGAAAGTTGATGCTGGGCATGATTAACATGGGATGTGATATATGTTAGTCTAAGTTGTTGAAGAACTGTAGCTTCTTCTTGGTAAGCATTCGGGTTGATGGCATCCTGACAACGTTGATGGCGAACTCGAGGGTGAGGCAGTTAGTGACAGTAACGAACTCCGGCGTAGTCGAGGTCGAGGTGGAGAGCGGCGGTGAGCAACAGTGAAAAGAGGTAGGATGGAGGAGAGGAGGGAAAGTGGTTGCGAACTCGAGGGTCCAACTCTCAGGCTAGGGCGCGAATCTGGAGACCGACGTCGTCGTGAAGGGCGTAGTCGCGGGCAGGAATGGGGCTTGAGAGCTTAAGAGAGAGAGAGGAGAGAGGAGATGAGAGAGAGATGAGAGAGAGAGAGAGAGAGGAGAGAGAGAAGGGAGATGAGAGAGCGCTTGGGGCCCAGGCGGAGGCGGAGATGGCGAGGAGGACGAGGGCCAGAGCAACGAGCTTGAGAAAGCCTTTGGTTTGAGAGAGAGAGAGAGAGAGAGAGAGAGAGAGAGAGAGAGAGAGAGAGAGAGAGAGCTGGTTTGAGGGATTGAGGAGAGAGGATAAGAATAATTTAGGGATTTTAGCTTAGCTGGCATATAATAATTGCTAAAAAGGGGCTGCAGCACAAACTGTCACACTTCAAGGGGCTGATTCATATGGGAAAAACTATGAGGGACCTCGTCACATGAAGTTTCTGCTTTTGGGGCTCGGACACATTTTTCCCAAATAAAAAAAGCTGTTGTGACTAGGCCCCCACGTATTATTTTTTGGGTGACAAAGCCCCCGACACATAAAATACTTGTATTTCATTCCCTGTTTACCTTTCCTACACACCACAGTGAGAAATTTTTTTCCAAATTCCAAAATTATCCTTAACTCATTACCCAAAAACTGCTAGCTCCCCCTCTCTTTCCTCTCTTCTCAGGCTCAAACCTCATCGAAATTGGGCGGAGGCGGCGACGAGAAGAAGCCGCCGCCGTCGGTGAACGTGTGAAGACAAAGCTCCTCTTCTTGCCACCATTGGTGAATGTCTTGAGAGAAGAGGTGGGCTTGGATGCGAGGGCATAAGCTTTGATCAGGATGATGAACTGCTCATCACAGTGGAGCTTGGATGCGGATGAGGCGGGCATGGTCAAAGATGGAAAGGGAGGTTAGTCAGGTAAATACTTTTTAGGGAAAAATGTTTCAAGACCCCAAAATAAAAAATCTGTTGTGACTAGGCCCCCTGTATTATTTTTTGGGTGACAAAGCCCCCAACACATAAAGCACTTGTGTTTCAGCCCTTGTTTACCTTTCCAACACACTACAGTGAGCAAAATTTCCAAATTCCAAATTTGCCCTTAACTTATTACCCAAAAACTGATAGTCCCACTCTGTCTCTCTCTTTCCTCTCTTCTCAGACTCAAATCTCAGCGAAATTGGGGCGGAGGCGATGACGAGAAGAAGCCGCCATTGTCGATTAATGTGTGAGGAGGAAGCTCCTCTTCTTGCCACCGTCGGTGAACGTCTTGCGAGAAGAGGTGGGCTTGGATGTGAGGGCGTAGGCTTTGATCAGGGTGATGAAGAGCTGCTCGCCACAGCGAAGCTTGGATGAGGTGGGCGTGGTCGAAAATGGAGAGGGAGGTTAGCGGGTCGGGTTGGATGCGGATGAGGCCAGCGATCTTGTTAGGGGTTGGGAAGCGGGGCCAGGGGCTGACTGGGGGAGAGACCGTGTAGCTCGAGAGGAGGGAGGATTTTGAGTTGTTGGAGTTTTTCATGTCATCGGGGGTCGTGCTGAACGATTCGATTCAATGGGTTACTTTCCACAGTGGGTATGTCTTCGGGTATTTGCCTAAGATTCTGACTTGCTAGAGTCAGCCGGATTCGCAAGCTAGGTTCTTTACGCTGATCAAGGTTTATTTCCTAACGATTTATGATATAAAGAATTTGCTGAGGTTCTGCAACAATTTGCATGGAGGGCTTAATAAGCTTGCCGAGTTGCTTGATGTGGAGAGGGTGGGGATTTGCCACCAAGCGGGGAGTGATAGCTTGCTGACTTCTTGCACATTTAGGAAGCTGAAAGAGAGTTTCTTTAATGGAAACACTGAGAAATAAGCTGGCGTTTTGTATGGCCTTGGTGTTGAAAATGGACAGAACACCCATTATGTTTTATGTTTCGGTTTTTGGGAGCTGAAGAGTTTTTTTAAGGCATGTTTGTTTCGTCAAAAAAATGCAGAAAGTGGCCCATCAGAAAACTGATGCAAAGAAAATTTGCTGTTTTTCCTCACAATCAGATGTTTGGTTCGCAAAAAATAAAACATAAAGTGAAGGAAAGAGGGGGCGCCACGTTAGACTTTTCCCTAAAAATTTTTAGCTCCAAAACACCTGATTACAGAGGAAAACCCCACTTTTTCCTCTCCGTAAAAAACGCCAGAATCTCCCCATCTCGTTTTGGTCACCCCCTCTCCCCCTCTCTCCCTCCCGCCCCTCTCCCTACTGTCCAAATCAATCAAGATTTTCCTCCTTCCCCTTCCCTCCGGCTTTCCAATCTAGGGCTCGGCCTCTTCTCCTGTCGCAGCCTCCCCTCCACCCACTCCCTCTTCGGCGTCGGCGTCGATATCACCGTCCTCACCGGCGACGCCCCCCCTCGCCCTTTCAGTTGAACATGTTAACTTTTATCATAATATGTTAACATTCACTGTTACATGTTAACTTTTACCATAATATGTTAACTTTCTTCATAACATGTTAACTTTTAACTGAACATATTAATATTCATCATAACATGTTAACTTTCAACTGGACATGTTAACATTCACCAAATTAAAATTCTTACATTCTTACAGGTGATATTGTTTGAATACACGATATGATTAGACTTACAATCTTAGAACTTTCTGATTCTTACGTTATTACGACTGAAGGGTGTTTGGTCACGAGCACGAATAGAGGGTGCAAGGCCATCGGGAAGTCAGGTGGGGCCCCATAGTGTTGTGCTTAGGGATGTGATGACGAGGGCCCCGGCGGTGAGGTTAGTGCTTATGGTGCAAGGCCATCGGGGAGTCACGTGTCATGTTTCATTGTTACTATGTGTTCTTGTGATTTGGTTGTACTTAGATCAAAATTTAATAAACTGTATTGTGTCTATTTAGTGATCAATTTTGGTGTAATTTATTACGATTGTATGTGAAATGTATTGTGGATATCATGTGAATATGTACAAGTTAATTCAAATAGAACTTGATGTGTATAATAAAGTGAAGATTATATATAAATTGTGTACCAAAACCTGAATATTATGGTACATAATATGTACATAATCTTGAGGTTATTGTGTACATAATATATACAGATTATGTACATAATCTTCAAGTTACGGATACACTGTTAACTTTCTTCATAACATGTTAACTCTCAGCTGAACATGTTAATTTTTATCATAATATGTTAACCTTCACTATTACATGTTAACTTTCACCATTATAATATGTTAACTTTCTTCATAACATGTTAACTTTCAACTGAATATGTTAACGTTTATCATAACATGTTAACTTTCAACTGAACAAGTTAACATTCACCATAATAAAAATTCTTACAGCTGATATTGCTTGAATACACGATATGATTAAACTTACAATCTTAGAGATTACAAAAACCTTCAACAATGTAACTGTTAAAGTTAATATTTACGATTCGTCTATGCTTTGGAATCTTGAGCTTGAGCGCTGCAACTCCAACCACATGAAATATTTTGTTTAAACAATGAGGATGGGAATTAACCAATAATGAAATACAACCTACCAAATGAGAGAAACTGAATGATAGCTATGAAATACACTGTCCAGGATTCGAAGGCCTGAACCTACAAGGGCCAGGATACAAGAAGCTAACTACTTTATTGCTCCATAATATTAATTTTCCATCAGTGACAAAACATCAAACTAAATTGAATTCATAGTGACTGTATGCAAATTGTAGACTATTCTGGCATATGTGATGAAAGAAAAATGATACGGGAAAAAAAAAATCAAAATTTGAGGTTCAATAACAATGCAAACCTCCAAAAGTCCCAAAATTATTGCAAAAGAAATACTAATATAAACCCATTAAATACATGAAAAGATCAAAACATAATTCGGTCAAACAACATAAGCTCCAAAACCAAAACCCTAACTGATGAAAACCGCACACGATTCAAAACCTATGTCAGATTCCACCCAATGAGACTCCAAATGAACTCCATTGCATCTCCAATCGAACTTAAACGGATCAAAAGAGAGCAAGAAAAAAGGCCCAAACGACATCCACATGCTGCTCAATGTCGTCCATCCTCTACCCCTACGCCTCCACCATCACGGCCATGTCGAGGAACACATGGTGCAGCTCCAGCAAGCTCCTCTCAACCTCCTTCGCGGCGGCGTGCCTGCCCTGCATCTCGGCCACCGCCTCCATCACCCTCCCCCCTTCTGTCACCGCCCTTCTTCTTCTTTCAAGAGGCGACGGCTAGCGGCTGGCGGGCTGGCGGCGTTGGTGTCTCCTCTTTGACTCTTACAAGAGAAGAGAGAGGGGAGAGGAGGAGAGAAGAAGAGGAGAAATATCAGTTAGGGGAGAGGAGGAGGAGAAAGACAAAGAGGAGGAGGAGAAGAAGAAGAAGAAAATGGGAAGGGGTATTTTCGGAATCTCTTGGGATGAATTCCTAGAAGAGTGTGAAAAGGGGGCTGAACACAATTTTTTGTGTTTTTGGGGTTAAAGAGTAAGGGGAAAACATTGGGGGGCTAGGTCACATCCTCTTTATTTTTTGGGGGCCTAGATACATTTTTCCCAAAAGAAAAAAAAGGAATTTAAATGAGTTTCTAATTGTACTTGGGCAAAACTCAATAAAACAAATTAGATCAGGCATTTGAATGTTGGAAGCCTGGGCGTAACGAACTAGCAAAGTCACGGGCACAATCGGGCGTGGGGATTGAGAGAGACGAAACAAATTTCACTGGAAGATGATGGGTAAATTCCTACTAAGCAAAAAAATAAATAATTATTATTTTCGGAGCACCAAAACTAGCCTCATAGTGCTCTTGGCTTTTCGGTGCAGATAGCAATAAGTGGGTTTTTAAAATTTTATTTTAACGCAATTACAGGATCTTGCAATTGTAATATTTTCGGCGTAGCTGACAAGCTTACATTACATATAAAACTCTCAATGGTCAGAAGCTTAAAAGAAACATTGACCAACACTTTAATAACTAGTAAGAATATCGCTGGACAGCCTGGATCAAATAAGAATACCGTGACAATATTTGCCACAACCCCAAGCCAAACACATTGCAGTACTGTAAAAACATACCGCAGCCATTAAACAGCACGAGTTGCAAAAGTTTATACACTTACACCTTTCATTAATAATATTTATCGGATTATGAATACAGCACAACATCGATATGAACCTCGAGGCACGAGGAACACTTTAAAAATACAGGTCTAACAAGTTCCCTCCTATTTCAACAACCATTTACATGCATCGCTTTAAACTTTTAACTTGTATAGGAGCCTCATGTTCCTGAAGATGTCAAGCAGTGAAAATAGTTAGCAGAAACAGTTACTCCCAGTGAACTTAAGCCTACCATTGTGCAACTTGCATAGAATACAAATCTTAAGAGCACAATCATAGTGAAATAATCAGCTTCAACATATGCAAGAGAACAGTCACAATGACATGGAAGGTCAAATCTCTGGAAGATAGGAGCCAAGAAAATGGTATATATACAAGAAGTATCAAAGGATTGACCAGGGTACCAAACTTGAGAAGAAAGCACCACCTTGATTCCTATGGTCAATGAAGATACGGCGAAGGTTATGTGTTATTTTCTACTGAGGGTGTCCTCTACAAAATGGAGATTAATTAAGGCACAAATCGTTAGGGAAGGGGGGATGAACAAGAAATTTTTAAGTTAGGAATCACGACTCTCCCCTTCCCATCGTTCTATGTTAGGAGATCAAGAACTGCTTCACCTGCAAGACAAAGTAACGAGTAACATCAGCAATCTCATGATAGTGTCCTTGATTAGTAATGACATAAAGGAAAACAATGATTAATTAATGACATATCATATTAAATGTGTAAACATTAGAACAGTGGAGATATCCTCTGCAACTGGAGGGCTCCGACGAAGCTTATTCTCAATTCTCAATTATGTAAAGCTTTAGATGATCTACTGCAAATGTCAGAATATATCAACCATCAATGTCTAATTGCTAACAAGATATAGCAAGGTAGCAATTTATGGTCTTTCTTTTTGGATTTTAGTATGTCCCTAGATTTTTCAGTATGTTTTTTTCCTTGTCTTATTATTTCCCATGTGTCCTCACATTTTTAACCTAATGTAAAGATTATCCTACAAGAGAGTACTTAATGTCAATGAAACTACAGGAATAAGTAACTGCTATCTTTAGCTAAACACTTACTGCTCATTCTGCTCCTCCTTTCAACAAAAGAAGGGTAAATTTCAAAAAAGCCCCCACTACTTTGAGGTGTATCCAGGAAACTCTTGTTTTCCAACTAAACACCAGAAAATTTTCCTTCATAACTCACAAACTGACGAAAATGCCCCTCAAGCCAAAAAAAACACTTTTTCACTTTTTTTATTTTATTTTATTTTTATTTTTATTTTTTTCTTTGCAAAACAAATTTTTTGTCCTACCCTACCTATCACCGGTGACAAATTGAAGAGTTTGTGAGGGTTTGTTTGCAAACAAAAAATAAAATAAAAAATAAAAAAAAGGATTGTTGGCCTGAGGGGCATTTTCATCACTATTGGGGTCATGTAGAAAAGTTTTGGTGTCTAGTGTGAAAACTAAGTGTCAGGGATTTTGTGGTAAACGCCCCAAAGTACTAGGGGGTTTGTGAAATCTAACTAGGGGATTTGTGAAATCTACACAAAAGAAAGCTACCCTTAACAACTCAGATTATGACATCCCTCTCAACTTAAGTTTCTTTGCTGTCTCACGATGCAAGGTTAAGAACTTGCAACCCAGTCTTTTCAAAGAATAGAAGAATTTCATCATAAAAACTCTAGGTGAATGAAGTTGCATCTCTATGATTAAATATCCATACCAGCTTTTGTGCCTCATTGAGCACAACTTAGCCTTAGAAACAGAATTTCATGTCTTTTGAATTATGACCAAGTCAAGGAATTCGTTTCGTTCAAACTAGAAATCTTAAATTACTAGATGAAAACAAACATTTTGGATTTTTGATGATTAAAAAAATATAGAAATATAAAATTACTACTAAAAGAAGGAAAATTTCTTGATACATACCATGCATTCTCTTGACAAAGCGCTCAAATTCCAAGAAGTTGTGTCTTTCCATAAGAACTGGACTAAGCCTCAGGTAGGTGAATGCAGATAGGTGTCTTCCGTCAGGATCATTTAGTGGTTTTGCTTCTTCCAGAATTTTGTTATACCAACCTCTTTCATAACAAGGAAAGGCATTCTCGCTAACTACAGGTATAGAGACATCCCATGCAGCATTCAACACCTGAAGATGGGATTATGACTTGCAACATTTTGAATGGTGTTCATTCTACTGCAAATAAATTATCTTAATAACTTCAACATATGAAAAGCATGCCTCCCAAGCTATGAGCATGCATGCACATATTAAATAGAGAAAAAGAGAGTACCCACGCAACAAAGCTTAGAAGCCAATGAAAAGATACAGCTGATCAGAGAAAGGGTTCTGTTAGAGAGAGAGAGCCTTTGAGCTCAAATAAGAATGTCTCCATATTTATTTATCTTCCAAGACTAGGAGAGGTTTCACTAGGTAAATATGACTCCTTTTTTCCCCCTTGTTAGATGTCTGAATCCATATAAAACTGAGTAGGCCAGAAAGAAAGTTGCCCTAAGCCTAAAGATTAAAGATATATATCCTAGAGAAACTTGCATCCTAAAAGATGAATTAGGTAAAGCTCCACATTATTAAGTGCAGACCATGACCCCCCTAATTGTTGGGACAAACCTTGGGCCTAATAGAGCAGAATCACAGCAATAGTAGAGCAAAAGTAGAAATAAAAGGTTGGACACACAGATTTACGTGGTTCGGCACTTGATTGCCTACGTCCACGGGCAAGGATAGAAGAATCTACTATGAGAAGAAAACTCTGGAGTTACAATCTCTTTATAAGGAGATACTCTCTCTATTTTTCTCTCACTCTTCTATAAGAGAAGTTGTTTCTGGGATGAGTTTTTCCTTAAGGATTTGGAGCCTATTTATAGGGTTTGGAAAAACACTATGCACAATAAAATATTAATATTTTACTATGCTGTGAGACCCGCCATTTTTGTTTTTTTTTTTCCTCTTCAAACTTTGCTACTGCTTCTTTCGGTGATTTGAAGTGAGGTGGGGCCCGCTCCAATTAATTGTCAATATTTGAGGCTGAGGCTGCATGCTGACAATCTCCCACTTTAAGGTTTGATTGAGTATCAATCATATCTTCACACTATTCTTTCTATCTTGCCATCTTCATGTTGCTTTACGTCTCCGTCAGGCCACAAGAGGATCTACACCAAATAAATTTATCAGTATGGACTGCTTTTGTTAAAAAAATCAGCTAGGTTATCTTTGGTGTGTATTTTTTGCATATCCACTGTTCCTTCTTCCACTTTCTCACGAACGAAGTGATATTGAACTCGAATGTGTTTGGTCTTTGAATGAAAGGCTGGATTTCTTGCCAAATGCAAAGCACTCTGACTGTCACAAAATAAAGAAATATTCTTTTGTTCATAGCCGAGTTCCTCCAGCACCATCTTCAACCACATCTCTTCTTTACTGGCTTGTGTAGCTGCTACATACTCTGCTTCTGTTGTTGAAGTAGCCACAACTGACTGCAGTTTTGAAACCCAGCTTACAGCTCCGCCAGCAAGTGCAAACACATAGCCTGTGGTGAATTTGCTATTATCACGATCACCTGCATAATCAGAATCAACATATCCACTGACAATAAAATCAGATCCCTCATAACATAAATGCAACATTTGAGGTTCCCTGAATGTATCTTAGAACCCTCTTTACAGCATTCTAATGCTCTTTACCAAGATTCGTCATGTATCGACTAACCACTCCCACTGCTTGTGCAATGTCTGGTCTTGTACAAATCATCGCGAACATTAAACTTCCCACGACTGATGCATACGGTACTCGGGACATCTCCATCCTCTCTTCTTCACTGCTAGGACTCATACTAGAGGATAACTTGAAATTAACAGGAAGTGGGATAGAAATTGACTTACAATCTTCTATGTTAAAGCGTCGCAAGATTTTGTTCAAGTAATTCTTCTGAGAAAGCCAAATCTTCCTACTAATTCTGTCTCGGTAAATTTGCATCCCTAGAATCTTGTTTGCAGATCCTAAATCCTTCATTTCAAATTCCCTAGCTAACTGAGCCTTTAATTCTTTGATACGATCTTTGTTGGGGCCTGCAACCAACATGTCATCAACATACAATAATAAAATAACAAATGTATTTTTATCAAACCTCTTGAAATAGGCACAAGGGTCTGAATTAAGTCTGTTGTATCCAAGGCTCATGATGAATGAATCAAATCTCTTATACCAATACATCGGCGCCTGTTTTAGACCGTACAGAGATTTGTTCAATCTGCAAACCAAGTTCTCTTTTTCTTTTTCTTCAAAACCTTCTGGTTGGAGCATGTAAATTTCTTCTTCAAGATCTCTATGAAAAAATGTTTTTTTCACATCTAGCTGCTCTAAATGTAAGTCAAATCTAGCGCTCATAGCCAGGACTATTCGGACTGTTGTTAGTCGCACTACAGGAGAAAATATTTCATTAAAATCAATACGTTCTTTTTGAGCATATCATTTTACCACCAATCTAGCACGATATCGCTCCACTTGATCATCGCCATTTCGCTTGATCTTGTAGACCCATTTGTTTCCAATGGTCTTTCTTCCTTGTGACAGTGACACAAGTTCCCAAGTCTTGTTCTTATGGAAAGCTTCAATTTCTTCCTGCATTGCTGCCATCCACAAAGATGCATCTGCGCCATTTATAGCTTCATGAAAAGTTGATGGCTCTCCATCTTCTGTTAGAAGACAGTATATAACATTACTCTCCGTAATATACTCCGAATGCCAAGTCGGTGGTCTTCTCTCACGAGTTGACCTTCGAATTTCTGGAGCCTCGGACTCGACCGGTTCTTGTACATCATGCTTCGGTGTTGCTTTAGAAGAATTCAGATTATCTTCTACCTGAATAGCTACAGCCTCTGAGTCCTTCCTCGAACTGCTTTCTTTCTCTTCACTTTGTAGTTGGTTCTCTACAAAGATAACATCTCTGCTGATGATAACCTTGCAGGCAGTGGGATCCCACAGGCGATACATCTTTACTCCATCAGCATACCCCAAGAATATGCATTTTCTGGATTTTGAATCCAACCTTGTAATTTCTTGGGCATTGTACATTACGTACACTGGACTTCCAAATATATGGAGGTTGGAATAGTCAGCTGGTTTGTCAGTCCACATCTCCATCGACGTCTTCAATTGTATTGTAGTTAATGGAGATCGATTTATCACATAACAGGCGGTTTTTACTGCTTCCGCCCAAAAGACTTTTTCCAGATTTGCAGTAGCCAACATAGTTCTTGTTCTTTCCAACAGAGTTCTGTTCATTCGCTCCGCCACTCCATTTTGTTAAGGAGTATAAGCCGTACTGAATTGTCTTTTGATACCTTCTTGCTTGTAGAATGCTAGGAATTCACCGTCTGTGTATTCTCCTCCATTATCTGACCTCAAACACTTGATCTTTTTCTCAGATTCAAGCTCAACCCGCGCTTTGTAGGCTTTAAAGACTGAGAACACATCCGCCTTCTTCTTGATAGGATACACCCAACATCTCCTGAAGTAATCATCAATAAAGGACACAAAGTACTTTGCTCCTCCCAAGGATATAACTGGTGCTTGCCATACATCAGAATGAACCAGTTCCAGAATAGCCTTGCTTCTAGAACTCGATGTGTTGAACTTCAGTCGATGTTGCTTGCTTGTAACACAATGCTCGCAGAATGGAAGAGCTACTGAATTAAGACCAGGAAGCAGCTTCTGATCGGAGAGAACCTTCAAGCCTCGTTCTGACATGTGGCCTAGCTTGCGATGCTACATCATGGTTTGTTCTTCTCCAAAGCTGGTTGATGCCACACATGAATCAGCTTCCTGCAGGGTTTCTCCCGTGAGTATGTATAGATTTGCAGCTATCTTCTCTCCTTTTATCACCACAAGTGCCCCTCTAACAATCTTCATGATCCCATTTTCGATATGGGTCTTACACCCGAGCTCATCTAATTGTCCCAAAGACAATAGATTCTTCTTCAAGTCATTCACATGTCGCACATCTTGAATGGTGCGTATTATACCATCAAACATTTTAATTTTGATAGTACCAATACCACAAATCTCCAAGGCATGATTATTCCCCATGAATACATATCCTCCTGAGATAGGTTCATATTTGTGAAACCATTCTCTCCGAGAGATCATGTGCCAAGAGGCTGCTGAATCTAGAAGCCAGACATCAGCAAACTTCTTTCTGCCTTCATCAACAGTGGTTGCTCCACTGAATAAAATTTCACCATCATCTGACGTGCTGACAACGCATCCTTGAGATGTTGATGGCTCTGAAGACTTTTTATCTCCATTCTTATTGTGCCAACACTCCGATTTGACGTGTCCTCTTTTGCCACAGTTGTAGCATTTGACATTCATCTTACTTCGTGATTTCGATCTACCATGGGCATGACTCCCACTGGAGCCTCGTTCCGTTGATCTTCCTCTTATCACCGACAAGGCATCCGTTTGCTGCGAACTTGCCCACCTGTCTTCCTTGTTCTTTTTTCTTCCTCCAGAACAGCGGCTGCAACGTCGTCGAAAACTAGATAGTCCGTGAGGACGTTGTTTGTCAGGTTGATGATGAGTTGATCATACGAGTTAGGTAGACTCTGAAGTAGAAGTTCTGCACGTTCATTCGCACCAACTGTATACCCCAACGTTGTGAGTTGGGAGAACAGTGTGTTTAGGGTGTTGATGTGGTCGGTCATCGATGTAGATTCCGCCATCCTCAGAGTGTAAAGTCTCCTTTTTAAGAAGATTTTGTTGTGTATGGATTCCACCAACTGTAATTGTCAGCATGCAGCCTCAGCCTCAAATGTTGACAATTAATTGGAGTGGCCCCACCTCACTTTAAATCACCGAAAGAAGCAGCAGCAAAGTTTGAAGAGGAAAAAGAAAACAAAAATGGCGGGTCCCATAGCATAGTAAAATATTAATATTTTATTATGCATAGTATTTTTCCAAACCCTATAAATAAGCTCCAAATCCTTAAGGAAAAACTCATCCCAGAAACAACTTCTCTTATAGAAGAGTGAGAGAAAAATAGAGAGAGTATCTCCTTGTAAAGAGAGATTGTAACTCCAGAGTTTTCTTCTCATAGTAGATTCTTCTATCCTTGCCCGTGGACGTAGGCAATCAAGTGCCGAACCACGTAAATTTGTGTGTCCAACCTTTTATCTCTACTTTTGCTCTACTATTGCTGTGATTCTGCTCTATTAGGCCCAGGATTTGTCCCAACAAGTGGTATCAGAGCTAACTTAGGGTACTTGTATATATCTACTTATTGTATGCTCTGTAGCTACCACCAAAGGTGGATTCTCCACATCAGAAAATAAGTTAGGTTATCATTTACCCTTTGGAGGTGACGGTACTATTCACGAGTACGATATTGTTCATAAATACAGTACTATTCACAAGTACGGTACTATTCACGGATACGGTTACTGTTCATGAATATAGTTATTATTTACGTGAAATAGTAAGAAGTTACTGTTCGTGGTAGAAGCAATGACGGCAAGTTCAAGATTGAGAAATTTGATGCGAGTAATTTCTCACTGTGGAAGTTGAAGATAAAGACTATCTTGAGAAAAGATAATTGCATGGCGGCCATCGGTGTAAGGCCGGACGACATCACAGATGATAAGAAGTGGAACGAGATGGACGAAAATGCTATTGCAAATCTCCATCTGGCATTAGCAGACAGAGTATTGTCAAGCATAGAGGAGAAGAAGACAACAAAGGAGATATGGGATACTCTAACAAAGCTATATGAGGCGAAATCCATGCACAACACTAATTTCTTTTACTGCGACAGCTTCTGATCCTCACTAGAATAAAGTTTTATTTGAAATTGGACATTCATTTGCGCTGGAATTACCTGCCAACGAAGACCCTCTGGATCTGCTAGTGCCTCTGGTAAGTCCTGCTTCTGATTTATAGTGTGTAACTCACTATACGTGAAATTTAACATCACACCATGCTTCTTTAACACTGATGCGATTGACGCATAGCCATCCCTGTTGCAGGGGTTATAAAATCCAGCAGTCAATTCAGCAGCATGGCTTGCTGTTTTATACCACCAATGAACTCCTGATATCTGTTTCAAGAAGAAATTGTCCTTGTATTAAGAGCATAAACAGGTATTCTTGTGCTTATTGCAGTTCAGCAGACAGACAGAGAGAGAGAGAGAGAGAGAGAGAGAGAGAGAGAGAGCAGAAAAAACCCCATTAACTTTAGACAATTTCCATATAATGATATAACCCTCATAACTTTCAAAATATCAGACCCCCTCCCCCTCCCCTCTCTTTTAAGTTAGGGTTTATTAGGAAAATTCCCCTTAACTTCAAGATTTTATCAGAAACCCATGTGAAAGTTATCTGAAACCAAATTTTCACTACGTAAATTTACCCACCCATGTGGAAATTGCAGTTAACGCTGTTTGGGGGGTTTTCAGATGTAATCTTAAAGTTAAAGAGGGTTTTCTCATACCGCCTTAACTTTTTTTTTTTTTTTGTGTGTGTGGTGGTGGTGGTGGTGGGGGGGGGGGGGGTAGTATTTTCAAAGTTATGGAGGGTTATCCAATAATCGTCGAAACTCAACGGGGGTTTTCTGATATTTAGTGAAAAAAGGAAATTATTTGGAAGTGACAACATGGAGAGCATATGCAGAAAGAATGAACCAAAATATGTTTACGAAAGGGTTCTGCAAAATTTTGCATTTTGCAAGGAAAGGGGCATGTTGAGAATGTCGGCATATCTAATTTTAAGAATATAAAAATAGGATGTCACTTTTGCTAAGCCTGTGCTGCTGTGGTTGCTATAGAGTATGGACATACTTACATCATATAATAACTTCATAGAAAATTGTCTCCATTAAAAACATTGAAGTGCATGATTATTTAGAATAAAATGGCTTCTCAGCACTTCTGAATTGCCGATAGTGGGAGCCAATAGAATAGCCCAGTTATTATCAGGAACATCATCCAAGCTTGTCTACCAAAATGGGGCTACCCACGGAACACAACTCAAAGCTTAAAAGACATGCCAAGCGATATTAATCCAAATAGTTGGTGTCATATCCCTGACAAGGCAACCTCAGGCAACCATTCAAAAAGAAAACTCAGCATTGTTAGCTAGGTATGATAACTAGGTCATGCAGTTTAAGCTCATGCAATCTAGGCAAACGTCCAAAGTCCACTGGATGGGATGAGATGAGATGGCGGGGAAAAGTAATAATATCAGCCATAAGGAATTACATCCATCCACAGGAACAAAATATAATACATATACTGAATATACTAAGGCCAGAAATGAGGCAAAGAGCCAAAAAGTAACATTCCAGACCCTTCAATGTTTCATGCAAGTTCAACACGTAAAGCATGCACAGGAACAAAATATAATACATATACTGACCTTTGCAGAAATACATGTGTCTTCAAAAGCCAGTTTAGCCAGAGATAGTACACGATCCGCGTGATCAACCAACTCCTGAGAATACCAAGCAAGGAAGAATCTACCATAATAACTATCGTACTCCCCTCCGTCACAGAAAAAACCAGTTTCGCGTGGCTGAGAATTATACGAGCTGCGTTATCTGTGCGCCCTTGTGCCAGAAAGAGTGTCCCTTGCTTCTGCGGCAGTTCCTCAGACTTTTCATGAGGAACTGATCATAACACTATAAAAACAACATCTTTCTGTGAGCGAGAAGTTGCAAGAAGGAGCAATTAATACCCGATAAGATGGTAAAGACAAACCATGAAAATAACCAAGAATCAAGCTCCAGGTAGTCAGTGACTGTAAAGGGCATCTTTTTAGAGTACAAAAGTAGGATCTAAATTTCCAAAGGTAGCGAATGTAAATTGATAACTAACAAAATCCATAACAATCTACAACTATGTTTCGCATGCAATGATCAAACAACTCGGCATATTTACCAAAAAATATGCATTGACAAGGAGGCCATCATTCCTTACCGAATGCATGGATGTTGATCGATGCGTCAACAGATACAAAGAAACATGTATCAACTACATAAATATCTTCTTTTAGCATCTTAGACTAAAAGTACATGCTGATAGTGATTCTGTCAGTTGCCTGAAATACATACATGCAAAAATGATTGCCAAAACATCTCATGGTAACTTTCCTCATAAGAAGATAGTTGAAGCAACAAATAATGTACACAATACAAGGAAAAAAATATTGATACTGTACTCATTATGTGACACTTGGAATCAATTTTTAAATAAGATAGTACAAGAAACAATATGTGCAAATTATACATGGAAGTATGGACAGTGTACACACTGTATGACATGGCAGATAAATCATATAGAATATGTACACCCTCACATCTGGCAAGCACATAAAAATCATAAATAAAACGAAAACATTAGTGAAGGTGAAACCATTAGGATATAACCTTACCTGAAACTCCCCAACTCCAGGATATCTCCAACCATGCTTGACTGGATAAGAAGGATAACGCAGTTCTCCACATGGCCCTAATCCCACTTCAATCTTAGAGATAATTCCATCTTCGAAATACTCATCAAATTCTATTCGGAAGCTTCTCATATAATCAAAGTAAACCTACATGGGATTGAATATAAGCAATGTGAAGCCATTTACAATTAAATAACTACAAAATTTAAATAAAACTTCAACTTAAAGCATCCTCCTAACACATTTCAGAATAAACTATAGATAATTACAAGCCTAAGACAATCCTAGGAAGGGTGTTAGAAAGATCTACTCAGTACTCAAAGCCTGAAATATTGGAAAGTGGGGGTCTGTATGAAAAAGCAGTATGACTGTTATGAGAAGCATTATCAAATAGTAACATAAGAAGACTTTTTATATCTGCTGCAGAAGGGGAAAAAAGTTAAACAGAGATCTAGAAAGCTTTGTTTCATGTTCTTCTTCGAGATCTCTATTAAAATGTAAATAATTAAATGTTAGAATTATCAAACAGATGTATGTTCCAAGAGATTTCATTTGCTGACTAAGTTGTTCCAGAGTCTAACAAAAGGAATAAAGCAACATACTACAAAATGATAGACAACCAGAGCATCAAAATCATAATTATATAAGTTGGGATTGCTATGGGGATCCTTCTTTTCCTCATTGCAGTTATTAAAATCGTAAATTTTTTTTTGTTAAAATAGCAAACATTATATACTTTTAGTTGGCCTTAATCCATGTTTAGGAAATGTAACTAAAAGCAATTGAGAGACATTCACATGGTATAACTGTTTCCAAGTGCCTATTAAAAATATAGACTACTTATACTTTGATGAATTAAAAAAAAAACAAATATACATACCTCGATTGCAGTCCGACCTCTTAAGATTCTTTCCTTGTCAATTCCAAATGATAGGCATTCGGGATTCCGCCTTCCTTCTTTATCTGTGAAATAAATTTCTGGATTGCTTCTACCAATTTCTGCTACCCAATGAGGCAACGGAATACAAACATCATCACCGATATTCCCACCACATTCATGAAACGACATGACCACCTTGATTTTGTAAATACAGAATTTCACTGATCAAAGCTAGTTGAAAGACTCGAAATTTAATTTAGCTGTAAAGAAAAGTGCAGTATATTTGAATAATGCAGCATATTTGAATAACATGAGGCACTAACTGTCAAATGAATCTAATGACCATGTCAGTATTTCAAAAAATTGTAAAGAACTTCAAATAACACACAAAGAAAACATGACAAAGATCATCTTTTCAATACACTGAATAAAAAGAAAGACTTTTGAAAATCCGAAAAGATCTGTGTAGAAAATGTCCCTAATGGAAATATTTTTCTATTTTAAATCACAAGAGATACCTTCTTCTCTGATAAATATATTAGGACAACATTAACGTATGTCTGACATTGCATCTGTTTCTCCTAGATAAAGAATAAGATCCACAAAATCATGCTAAAACCATCCTGGAAAAATTCTTCAACAGGCCATTAATAAGCCAATTAAACTGTATTTGAAAATGATGAAAATTTAATGGGTTTTCTTAGAGACAAAGAAGATGACATATTTTAATTGTTTTCCCTTTGTTCTTTGCAGTTTATTTTCATTAAGAGCTATATAGCCACTGCCTACATCCTGGGACATACAGTAATATGTAATAAGCTACGTTGCATGGGTACAGGTGCAGGACCTGGAAAATTTGTAAAAGGGTAAGGTTGGGGATATATACACATAATAAAATTAATAATTTACATGAGATCGATACTGTTTTTTCATTCACATGTTACATGAGCTAAAAATCCTATTACATCATTATGTTAAAAATACAAATTGAAACCCTCCTTGTTCTTGAAGTACATATCTACCCGGCCATTTAAAATTATACTTCTAAACTAGGTATAGTCTTGAAATGAACCCAACATGTGTGCAGCGAGTTGCAGTAAATGCTAAGTGAAAGATATACGTCAAAGAAGTGTATGATGAGTATTTTAAACTAAAACATGTGTTACATAGTTGCATACATGTATGAACAAAATGTATGCATATATTCAAGGAGTGTTCGGGTACAAGTGTGGAAATGCCGGACAAGCACAGATGAGTTGAGATACTAGGTAATAAGAAATAAAAATCCAAGGTCTGAGTTCTTGGGATTATGGATATAGCGTTAGGAGGTTCTTCTAAAATTCAGGATATTTTCTCCCGTTATCACATCCCAAAGCAGATTTGTATAATTTTTATCTATTTTTCGCCACAAGTTCTTTGGATGTTTACCGTCACAAAGTATAGGGGTCTGCTAAATGAGACACAGCTGAAGAGTACATGCAACCCAAAGCAAGAAGTTGAGCTACTTAAAAAAGTAATTTTAGGTAGAATATAAACAATATCACCTGTCGATGTGGATTACAATTATGCTGTTTGGTTTGGATAAAAAAACATCCTGCTAAAAAATAAAAGGTATTTCATTCATCCCAAAATCCCTTGAGAAAACACTATTACACTCACATGCATACATAAATACACGTATTATATATATAGTAACAATGAATTTAGTACGCAACGTGATTTCAGATTTCACAATTAACAGCTGTAGAAGAACCTATGCAAGTCATAAACCTCCAGATGTTGTTGCCTTTTCCATTTAAAACTAATCGATCAAGATCAAGAAGAATGGCAAGTAACATCTAAGAAGGGTCTACCAAGTAATAAAATTTTCACAGGAACGAACTCACCTGCAATTTAAGCCTCAAATCCCGCACAATATGGAAGAGCCTCTTATACCCATGCCAGTTATACTCTTGTGGGGCACGTCCCTCCACTATCCCCCACCAACAATCAACCATCACACCATCCACATCGATGGATTTCAGTGTTCTTAGTTGCTTCATCAGCCCTTCCGGATCCACCAGCTCACACTTCATGTTAATGACACCTAGCTGTCATAATAAAGACATTAATTGCTCTGCAAGTCTATCACATAAGTAAATAAAAAGGGATCCTATAAAGACTCACTGGCAGCATGACATAAACAGGAACATAAGGAGTGCCAGCAAAATCGCGCTCTGAAATTCTCCCATGTACATCCATCACCTGAAAAACAAGGAATATGAGAAGAACAAAAAAGGCACAAAATAGTTCTCTAGAGGGTTCTCTATAGAAAACCCTATAGAGGATCTTGACACGCGTTTTAATCTGGAAATCCACAACCGACACATGTCCTAGCAGAAACAATGAAGTTGGAGGGTCATTAACAACCAACTTTAGGATTTGTGTTGGGGGCCCCACCCAACAAAAAGAAAAATAAAAAGGATATGATAATGGTTAATATAATGGAGGAGATGGCCAAAAATTGAACGAAATGGAAAAATAGGATTCATGTAACCGATCCCAATCATTTGGGATAAAGGCTTTGTTGTTGTTGTTACCCTACATTATTCCAAAAAAAGGCGATGTGAATGATGGGACATAGAAATGCGGTCACCTGCTTTTCACCAGAGGAATTCATGCCATTGTCACTGCCGGACTGATACCGTCCATCGTAAGAGGTTATAGTAGGAGGAGTGTACACTGTTTTGAGCCGACAAAGACCACTGCCAGAGGAGGAGGAAGAGATTGCCCGTAATGGAGGTGTCTGAGCTGGTGTTATTGATGGCAATGCTGATACAGGAGAAGATACTGATGCTCTTCCTGCCTGTAGCAAAGTAACCCACATTAGAGATAACAGAGGTTATTTAACAGTTCAAGATTACAAGCTTATAACCAGTCATAAGGAAAAAAGGAAACCCAAAAGTTCATCACGGGATGGCAACAAAAGTATGGCAATGACTCCATTGATTTAATAACCGACTACAGTGCATAACAATTGTAGAAATGTTGCTCCAAGCTTGAGGACATGAGAGCATAAACACTGCTCACAAAGTCATCCTAGCTACATTCACACTTTATGGTTGAGTAGTAAATAGTCGAGATACCTTGATCAAGTTTTGAACATGATATATTAAATTTAACTCTTTAGAATTTCTTTATTTCTTTAATGGCTTGTTTGGATTGAGGGGAAGAAGGGAGAAGGGAAGTTACGGGAACCATTCACCTTGTTTGGGAACATTTAGGAGGTGAAGTTATTCACCCTAGTTCCCTTTAGTTCACCCCTTAGTAGTATAAAATTTGTTACCCCCCAAATTGGGGTGTAACCAAGGGGAAGGGAACTCCCTTCCCTTCCCTTCTCTCACCTAGTTTCCCTTAACTTGCCTTAACCCCATTGAAATCCAAACACGTCCTAAGAGAAGACCAGCCCGTACCAAATATAGATCCTAGACCTATGCTCATCTATTTGTTTCGAAGTTATTTTTTGTCAATTGTAGTTTCAATAGTTAATTGTTGAAAACAATTCTGTTATGCAACTCTTAATTATGTGTTATGCAACCTGACACACCTTAAACGTTACATAGCATTTTCAAATAACTCAACACATCACACCTCTACACTACTACAATATAACATATGCTATTTGAATATATCTTCCATTATCTCTATATAACTTACCTTATTTAAATATAATTTTTTATTATTATAGAGACATGAGTATTTCATTTATTAAAACCTAAAAGTAATTAAGTATTTACTTTGGAATTGCTTGCTATGTCGTCATGGCTTATCTTGATGACATCATTATCTGATTGTAAGGTTATGAATGTAACTAATCAAATGAATGTGAAATTATGAAGGAAATGTAAATTTGTGATTATAAATTTGAATATGTTATTTTGCTACTCATTAGTAAATTTGTGTAGTATATTGAAGATTTTTATTAAAATATTGTTCGTATTCTTAAAATGTCCCTAATTTTTTAAAATTGTTTATGAATATCCTTTATACTTTTAAAACTAAACAATTATGTAAACAATTTTAAACTCGAGGTAGTTTTTGGATTGGTTGTTAAGCATTTATGATGTAGTTTTCTAAAGTATTTTAAATATTACATTAAAAATGTTAACTTTGAACGCACTATGTACTTTGCGATACATTATTTTATGTTGGCAAAACTTCAATATAAATCCCTGATGTTTTGGCTTGGCTTGATTTCATTTGAATGTTTGAAACTCATCAATAGAAGTCCTTAATATTTACTCTGTAATCAAATTTGGTCCTTTTTTATTTTTTTATTAAATTTTGCTGATGTGGCATGACTTTTTGGTTATGTCTATTTGAAAAAATTGCTTTCACCCCCTGCTTTTTGAAAATCAAGCTTTGCCCCACAAGTCAAATTTAAAATATTTTACCCCTCTAAACATTTAACTCACATCGTCAAGCCCCCCTCTCCCCAATAATATTTTCAGTTATCCCAAAAATACCCTTTAATTTTTCATATTCTAAAATTAGTCCTCAAATCATGGAAATTGTTATTAGGTACCTCAATTCAAAAGGTATTTTGAAATTAGTTCTCAAATCATTAAAATTGCTATTAGGTCCCCTAATTCTTAAGTTATTTTGAAATTCATCCCTCCAATCAATAGTAAAATTAGCTTTTAGAGAATTTAGTCTCTCAAATCATCTAAACTTCTATTAGGGCACATAATTCACAAAAGTTGGTTCAAGCTAATCCCTTTGATTGCTAATTTTACTATTGATTTGATGTACTAATTTCAAAATAGCTTAAGGGACCTAATAGCAATTTTAATGATTTGAGGAACTAATTTCAAAATGCCTTATAAATTGAGGGGCCCAATAGCAATTTCCATGATTTGAAAGACTAATTATAAAATATGGACAATTAAAGAGCATTTTCAGGATAACTGAAAATTTTGTTGGGGAGAGGGGATTTGACAATGTGAATTAATGTTTAGAGGGGTAAAATCTTTTAAATTTTCACTTGCAGGGCGAAGCTTGATTTCCAAAAACCAGGAGGTTGGATGCAATTTTTCCAAACAAAAACAATCAAAAAAAGTCATGCCACATCAGCAACTGTTAATAGAAAAAAATAAAAAAGGACCAAATTTGATAATAGGATAAACGTTAAGAACCTCTGTTGATAAGTTTCAAAAGTTAAGGACCCAAATGAAATCTAGCTATAACATTAGGGACCTATATTGAACTTTTACTTTTTGTGTTTTATGCTTTTGGGAGGTGAGTGTTACCTTATGCGTTTTCGCTATTTTCAACATTGTTCAAGTAAGTCACTTGACTCCGGGACACAATAGTATGCTAGTAATTAGTTGCAGTTTACTAAACTGTAATCTAGTTCCCAAAGTTAGGTAATAAGTCTATGCAAATTTATGTGGAAAAAGTTAAAAACTAAAATTAAAAAAAAACGTGTTTCACAATGTAGGTAACTGATGTTTGCAAATGACCTAAAATAAAAACTTGAGATAGGCAACTTACTATTAATAGTATTAGGGGCGGATCCAAGTGGTGCCCGGGGAGGACAGCTGCACCCTTAGAGATCTTACTTTTGTAGATCATGTTAAGAGCTTTCCGAAAACATATTATAATAGTGATTCCGATAACCAAGTCAAAAGTTATAGCCCGTGCAAGATTTAGCATTTGTGCATGTTTCCAGCTTGCTGCTAATCATTTTGACATTGTCTTGTTAAAACATTCATACCACAAGTTATACATTTCTGAATTGAGTTCTGTTTATTTCTATAAATAGATACTTGTAGTTTGCCCCCCTCCCTAACACCCCCAAGAAAAATTTTCTGGATCCGCCATTGAATAGTATCCAAGATGCATATGTTTTTATAGACCAAAATTAGAATTTATTACCAAATTGAAAATCTACTCTTGAATGTGATGTCATCCACATTTATAAGCTAGAAATAGCAGTTTCCAATGATTTTAACGTGATTTTAATCATGTAGAGATGGATGTCTCCAATCATTTTGACGTGATTTTAATCATGTATCACAGGATAAAAAATTATTTGATTTTAGGACAAATTTTCAAAACCACTATATTTGAACATTTAATCCCAAAAAACGACTTATTTTAAACTTATTTGCAAAAACCGACCTGGTTTCAGCATTGTCACTGAAACCAGGTCGGTTTTGATGAAAAAACTTCCGAAACTTCACGGGAGTTGAACTCCCGTGAAGTTTAGTAAAGCTGCTAAACTTCACGGGAGTTGAACTCCCGTGAAGTTTCGTAGTTCAAAAATTTTTAAACTAGGAAACTTCACAGGAGTTCAGAAATTTTTGAACTAGGAAACTTCACGGGAGTTAAACTCCCGTGAAGTTTCGAATTTTTTTTTCAAAAACCGACATGGTTTCAGTGTAAGAGCTGAAACCAGGTCGGTTTTTGAAAATAAGTTCAAAACAAGTCTTTTTTGGGGATTAAATCTGGAAATATGTTGGTTTTGAAAATTCGTCCTTTGATTTTATGAAATGCTAAAACATTAGTAAAATATATTAGAATCACCCAAGATTTTATTTCTAAAAGTAGATGACTGCAGCGAATCATATCAAACGGCCCAAATTTTCAATTTGAGAATCTAAATTTTAACTTCGAATATACAGTTACTCAATGTACAGTATCCGCAACTAGAATACTATTAACGGTAGTCTAGCTCCCCCACTGAAATAAATACATCTTCTAGCGGTGTCAAAGCCAATCAGGCCCGGCTGGTTCCCATAGTGCAACAAAACCACTATTATTCCGCTCGTTAACAAAAGTATCCATAAAAAATGGCCACTACAGTAACACGTCATCAATGCATCCAGGCCCCAGTCCCATCTCCCAACAAGGGGAGGAAAAACAAACTAAATCAAATAAAAAAACCAAAAAAAATAAAAATAAAACAGAAACCAAACCTGCGAACTCGAAGAAGAAGGAAACGTAGTTCCATCGGGCAAAACGACCCAACCCGCTTCCCTCGCTAACGCCGCGATGACGTCGTTAATGTCCGCCCTCACCCGAAGGTTGTAATTCCCGTGACGGCGGAGCCCCGTTAAGATCCGCGCCGTTATCGCCCTCCGGTGGCGTTCTCGTAATTTCGTCCTCTCCTTCTCCTCCTTCGGCCGCCCG
>NC_033803.1:63046696-63097294 GCF_001876935.1 Asparagus officinalis | reverse complement strand
CGCCTCCGACGCTGTGGATCTGGATCTGGTCACCGCCGGCTGCTTCTTGGGTAAAGAAATCGCCCGGTGAGGATACCGGATCCTCTTCTTTCACCTCCATCTCGATGTCTTCCTCGTCTTCGTCGCTCGTTCCTCCCAATTTCTCCATCCCTTGCGACATTAAAACTGTGTTTCTGGGGAGTTTTCGGGCTCGAAACCCTAAGAAGGTCCTCGATTTTCCATTTTTAGGGATCTAGGACCTGCAGTCTTCGACTTTTTTTGAAAAATTACGGGAATCGGAGCAAAAAAAAAAAGATGATTAAAACGATTAATCGATCTGGATAACTCGCCCGATCTACAGCTTGAAACCCTAAAAAAAGTCCTCAATTTTTCGTTAAGTGGATGGGTCTAGGCCTTGAGAGCAGCTGAATTTCATGGAAAATTCAAGAACTCCTAATTTTAGCCCTAATCCCTCCAGAAATTTCCATTTTCAGAGATCCGGAACCTAAAATCTGCAATTTTCAAAAAAAAAATCCCAGCGAAATTGAGCTCAAACGATGTATCGAAGTCGTCAACTCGCCGGCTTTTTACTCTGCCGGCGAGCTCCGGCAATCGAAACAGCAACGCGAGCAGAGACGATCTCCGACAGTGGTGCGCGCGCTCTCGCGCGCAGACCCACGGCTTCGCATGGCGCGACGCGGCGGCGGCGGAGTTTTTTCCCCTCTCACGGGGTTTCGCTCGTGTGAAGCGAGTAGAAGCGTGTTAGGTGCTAGGGTTAACACGAATGCTTTGTACGCGTGAGATGAGAGGAATGGTGTGAGGTCCGACGGCGGAGATGGGGACACGTGTACGGCGTGGATGGCATGGAGCGTACCCGCGAAAGAGGCACGCCCGAGAACGGAAAAGCGTGACTCGTCGTGGTTACTGTTGATAATGATAAATATTGGATATAATAAATGTAAAGTTGGTGGTCATGCTCTTGGCATGGGTTTCTAGTGTTTACTTTCTCAACTTTATTTATTTAAAAAAAAATCAAAGAAATAACATGGTATTTTTGAAGATATTGTTAGCGATAGATGAAAATAGGATAAGTTGCGGATGGTTGTAATCATCTATACCTTCACTAGAACTTATTAATCATTCATAACACCCCTGATTTACACACTGGCTGCAGTCCATGGTGAACACCAGAGATGTTAGAGCATCTCCAACAGCTTCCCCAAAATTTTCTCCAAAATGGAGAAACAAAAGTCATATTCTCCAAATTATTTTTGCTCCAACTCCAACAACTTCCCCATTTTGAAAAATCGCATTTATTACAATAATAAAGCTTTCTCCAAAAATTTGGAGAATGCTGCAGATTTAGGGAAGGCTCCCTATTTTTTCTCCTCCTTCCCTATTTTGGGGAATGGGATGGGGAATCTGTTGGACCAAAAAAAACCTCTATATTCCCCAAAATTGAGTATTTCAAGAAGATGGGGAAGCTGTTGGAGATGCTCTCAATGCAACCAAATTTCTTCACAACTAATGCATGATGTCCAATTCTGGAAAGCATTTTTTTTATTACTCCCCTACATCTTTCATATTTTGAACATAGTGCTCAAAATTTTCAGGTGGCTGCTAACTAGGACTATTTCCAAATATTTCCAAAATAGGCTGTGCATCTTAATTATAAAACATTTCTCTAAACGAAAAGGGATTAAAATTAAGGAAGTAACTATGGAGTCAACATTAATTAGATTGTGGAGGTAGTGTTTTCGATAACTGTGGTTGTTCTTTAGGCTCTTGACCAAACTTTGATGTATCAATCAATACAGATGCATATCGTGTATTCTAAGTAGGGCTGTCCATCCGGGCCGGCCCGGCCCGGCCCGGCCAGGAAAACCGGGCCCGGGCCGGGCAAAACCCAAGCCCGGACCCGGGCCCGGGTGGTCCGGGCCGGGTCCGGGCCCGGGCCCGGGCCTGAGCGGGCCGGACACCGGGCCGGCCCGGTTTGTTTTTTTTTTTAAATTTTGTTTTTTTTTATTTTTTTAAATTTTAACAAAACCATAAATTATAAATTATTATAAAAAATGTCATAAATTTTATTAATAACTTGAAATGAAATGACATAAATTACAAGTACAAAAAATGATAAAAATAACTTCTTTATTAATAATCGGTAAATCCTTTACAAGTATAAATTTATTTCGAAATTCGTCGCATCACAATAGATGAGTACATCCCAACTAGGTTGGCACCTACTCACCCATATCACTATCATTTGCAACTTTTTTCGAAATAATTTAATTCAAATTTAAAGCTAAGAAATAAAAATTACAATTTTATGAATATTATCTAATCATTATATCTATCTGCTAGTCCCAACTCTTCAAATTTATCTTCAATCATAGCAATCCGTTCGATGCCTTGTGTTCGCTTCTCGTATCTCCACCAATCCTGTAAGCACATCACCGCTTGTACAGTATACGGATCTAAGCATGTCCTGTGGTCGTCGATCAAACGTCCTGCTGTGCTGAAAGCGGATTCCGAGGCTACAGTCGAAACCTGCACTGATAGTAAGTCACGAACCATGGTGGAAAGTATAGGATATGAAACTGATCCATATACTTTCCACCATTGCAAAATATCTAAAGCATTTCCTTGACATTTAACTAAGGAAGCAGATAAATATTCGTCTATTTCAGAAACCTCTAATCCTGATGAAGTTCCAGATCCACCAGTTAGTTCAGCTACCATTGCATACCTATCAAAACTTACACTTTTACCTCGACCTGTGCTCGAAGCTGAAGGTGCCGAAGCTGAAGACTGTTGTGTAGCTACACCATATCTAGCTGCATACTCATCATATAAGGTTTGAAAATAATTTCTAATAGCTACATAATGAGTAGTAGCAGTAAGGGTGGATCCATCATCTAAGTCTATAATCTGTCCACCATATAATGATTGTAACAAACTTCGAAGGCCAATTTCCTTCAAGCATGGATCAATAAGAACACCAATACCAAAAATATGAGGAATAGGCCTAAAATACTTATTAAATTTACTCTCCATTTGAAAAATTATATTTCCAAAAGTATCATCCATACGATATTTTGCAAAAAATTTTTGAATATTTAAAATTTGTAAAGCAGCTAAAGTAATAGTTGGATAATAACAACCAGATAATAACATAGTAGCATCATAAAAAACTTGTAACATCTCATTTAATTTACATATAACTGTCCATTCATCTTCAGTTATTCCATAAGCACTACCAGAGCTAGAACTAGAAGCATAAAAATTTATAAAATCATTTATAATTTCTTTATATTCTATTGCTACAGATAACATTGCATAGGTGGAATTCCACCTATGGTCAACATCTTTTGGAAT
This sequence comes from Asparagus officinalis, assembly GCF_001876935.1. Taxonomy (NCBI): domain Eukaryota; kingdom Viridiplantae; phylum Streptophyta; class Magnoliopsida; order Asparagales; family Asparagaceae; genus Asparagus; species Asparagus officinalis. Next base: position 63,093,940 of record NC_033803.1, on the reverse strand, counting down.
TAGTCTAGGCTTATAATTTTTTCTTTTACAACATTGTTTCCATCTTTTAATTCTCATTTCAGAAGCATTATGCATATTAGTAACTGTTCTAACTTTTTCTATCATGGGTTTAATTTCAGAAAATGCACTTTGAACAATTAAATTTAAAATATGACAGATACATCTAACATGAAAAAGCTCACCATGACATGGCAATGACAAAGTTATTTTCAGAAAATCAACAGCTACATTATTATTACTTGCATTATCTAGTGAAATAGTAAATATTCTTTGATCAATTTTTAGTTGTCCAAGTTCTTCAACAATTAAATTTGCAACATTAATACCAGTGTGTGCCTCTTCAATTGCAATAAAAGAAACAACTCTTTTAAACATTTTCCAACTTTCATCAATCCAGTGTGCTGTTATACATAAATAACCAGTTTGCACTCTAGATGACCAAATATCAGAAGTTAAAGAAAATTTGCAGTTTAAATTTTGAAAATAAGAAATTATTTTTCCCTGTTCCTCAACATAATATTTTAAAATATCACGTTGACAGGTTTGACGAGAAAATTTTGTAAATGCAGGATAAAAACCATCTCTAAACATATCTTCAAATTCATCATCTTCTACTAATTTAAAAGGAAGGTTTTTAAGAACAATAAAGCTGATTACGCATTTCCGGGCTCTGGCAGCGTCATAATTCCAACTGCCGAGGGTACCCGATGAGGATGATTGGGAAAGCATAGACTGCCGGATATCACCTTGTAGATTTTGGCCTTTGTTGTGTTTTTCAATATGCCGTTTGAGATGGTTGGTGCCGCTCTTATGATGAGCTTTGAATATCTGGCCGCACAGCGCACATTTCGCATTCTGAGAGATGATCCTACCGTGTTCATCCTTGGTGACGTCTATCTTCTCAAAAAAATTCCATACATCAGACCTCGGCCTTTTTGGAGCTCTTGGTGCCGTAGATTCGTCGCCACCAGATTCAGGATTAACACCGGTAGGATGAGGAGTTGTTGTAGGAGGACTCATCTCTGGATCGGTAGGAGTTGCATGTTGCTCTTCATAATCAGACCCAGAAGCCATTTGTTGGAAGTATTAGAAAATACAAAAGATTATAGGATAGTATATTATTGTATAAGAGAGTAGTAGAGAGAGAAATAGATGAGTTTTGTTGTGAGAAAATGAATTGAAACCCCCCCTCTATTTATAGAACCAGCCCCCTAGGTAAATGACCAAAAAACCCTCGAAAAATAGCCGTTTTTGACCGTTTTAAGGGGCAAAACGGTCAAAAGGCCAAATCTGGCCGTTAGGCCAGATTTGGCCCGGGCCGGGCTGGGCAACGGTCACCTTTGTGACCGTTATGGCCGGGCCGGGGCTGGCCCGGCCCGGCCTGGCAAACGGTCACCTTCGTGACCGTTCGCCGGGCCGGGCCGCGGGCTGGCCCGGCCCGGCCCTGGCAACGGTCACGCTTGTGACGTTATGGCCGGGCCGGGCCGGAGCCCGTCCGGCCCAGCCTGGCCATTCGAAGAACCAGTGCCCATTTTTGGCACTGTTCCGGGCCCGGCCGGCGCCCCGGACAGGGTTCGCCAACGGCGACCGGGCGCCGGCCCGGCGACGACCGGGCCGGGCCGGGCCGGACACCGGGCCGGGTCCGGGCTCCGGGCTTTTTGGACACCCCTAATTCTAAGCATGTGTATCTAGCTGATCCAAGATAAACTTCTTGAGACTACTGGTATTGTTTACTGATAACTAATACGGTATGGCAATGGTTACTGGTTAATAATGACGAATACATGAGGAGGTTTGGAATTGAAGTGAAAATGATTTCAGTGTTGAGTTGGAGGGGTGAAACATTAATAAAAAAGAAAGAAAGAAATTAGCAGAAGGCTTGTGGTTGAATTATTTATTCCATCTACCAAATGCTTTTGGCTCAAAAAGCAGAAAACTGCCAATTTTCTGATATCATTAATGTTGGGATTTTTAGATCTTGCAAAAACCCTGAAAACCACCAAACGCAACAAATATAATCACACAAGATTTAACGTGGAAAATCATCAACAGGAGAAAACCACGGGATCAAAATCAATCCACTATCACCTCTAAATTATAATTTTTTACACGGACAAAGACTGCCAAACCCTTTCTCTCACAATACCCTTGGACCGGGTTATACCATCTAAAACCCTGATTACAAGAATATTGTCTCTCTCCTTCTCTCTACTCTCCTTGTTTTTTCCTCAAACAATAGAATAATATATAGGGAAACCAAAATCCTATCTCTAGCCTAACTTCCTAATTAGAATAGGATTTAAACTCCTAATCATGATAAGACTTAATCTCCTAATCATGATAGATATCTAACCCTATCTAATTTTCATGAAGTTATACAAAGAATCAAAGACACAATTTTAACTTGCCCGCCAAGTTAACTTGGCCTCTAAGAAAACTACTAGGATTGGGCCTAGCTTTCAAACCCGCATCCGACTTAGAGTTTGAGTTGGTACCAAATATATCCTCCCTCGACGAAAAATCTCCAAGTGTCTCAACAGCTTTAGAATAACTCACTCTCTTCTTCTTGTTCTTCACCTTTTCCTTGTGGACAAGAGTCTGAGAAGAATCACCTACACCATTAACAGATCGCCCATCTAAATAGCAAATATGGTTGCTATTCTTCCTCCCTCGTAAAATTAAATCGCCATCTTTATACACTTTGCACCACTCACCTTCACCCATATACTTGTACACACGCGATGCTATCTCACCTAACGAAATTAAATTAGCATCACATGACGACACGTATCTCATAATGAAGAATTCTGACCTTCCTAGTGTGAAGCTTGAGGCGAACACTTCCACCACTTTCAACATTCATCTTCTCGTTGTTTACAACAATCACGTCGCCAAATTCTTTATCCGTCTTCAATGTGTCAAAATAATTTTTATTATTACAAACGTGCATAGGGGCTGCAGAATCTAACACTTAAGTGTTACTCGCATCAGTACATGTACTCTACATCAACAACACTACATCTTCATCACATACAACCACCGAGGAGTCTGCCTTCTTCTCATTTTCTTGAAGCTTCATCTGTCTAATGCTCTTCAAATCATCTCGCATCTGGGAACATCTGAACTGAATGTGATCCTTCTCTCCGTAATAATAGCACTACCTTTCGCTGTCATCTTGGGCCCGATATTTTGACCTTCCTCGATAACTATCACATCTCCCCTTACTCTTCCCTCGATTAGAACATTCAAAAGCTAATGCACTCTCACTACCATTAGATACACTCTCCTTCCCATCATTCTTTCATTCTCATGTAGCAATGCTGTCACATCGTTGAACTTTAAAGTATGCTTCCTAGCAATTATCGTCTGAACTAACGACTTGTACGACTTCGGTAAGGAAGACAATAGGAGTAGCGTCTGCTCTTCTTCTTTAATCTCCTCATCAATATTCATAAGTTGTCAAACTAGCTGATTAAAGGCAATGATGTGGTCTTGAATTGCAGTACCTTCTTCTATCTTCAACAAATAAATCTCCATCCTTAAACACAATAGGTTGGTCATCGACTTTAACGCATAAATCCCCTCGAACCTTTCCCACAACCCCCTTGGTGTGGTCTCTTGTATAACATTATACTTGATCTCGGGGGCGAGTGCCAAATGAATTGTGCTAACCTCCCTCTTTTATATGGAACTCCATTCTGGTTCCTTCAATTCTTTAGGTTTCTTCTCATTCAAAGCTTGATCAACACCCTGCTGTATAAGAATATCTTGAACTATGTACTGCCATACTATAAAAAAATTCTTTCTTTTGAATAGCGGAATATCAAACTTCGAACTCGAAGAAGTCATCATCCTCTAACCACAATCAAAATTCAAATCAGTTACTGTAGAGGTTGAATTTGATAAAACCAATATCAAAAACAAACTTAACATGTTGAAAAACTCTAGGAACGACTCCTGGATCACCAAAATCTGCCTCTAAATCCTCGATCAAAAGACAAATCAATCTGCATCGTCGGATTTGATTTAAAAGTTTGTAAGCAAACCCTCACCCACGTGAATAGTGTTCCCACCGTTGCTACAGTATTCCCTACTATAGTACCTTTTTTTTGTTCCCCCGATATCGATCACCATGCTTCGACCGCTGACGCCTTCACCAATCGCACACCGGTCAAACCTCCACGAATCGTCGAATCCTGCTCTGATTCCACTTGTTGGGATTTTTAGATCTCGCAAAAACCTTGAAAACCACCAAACGTAGTAAATAGAATCACATGAGATTTAACGTGGAAAACCCTCAATAGGAAAAAACTACGGAATCAAAATCAATCCACTATCACCTCCAAATTATAATCTTTTACACAGACAAAGACTGCCAAACCCTCTCTCTCACAATACCCTTGAACCCGATTCCACCCTCTAAAACCTTTATTACAAGAATATTGTCTCTCTCCTTCTCTCCACTCTTAATGAATTTTCCTCCAACCCTTGAACATCAATGAGTTGTGTAGGTCCAATGAGAACATCAATGAGTTGTGTAGGTCCAATGAGAACACCACATGTGTTTTGAAGGTTATAGATGCAGGTGAGAATCAACTAGCAACATTTCTGAGGTTCTATGTATCTTTTGACATCATGAAAATAGGATTTGCTAATGCATGTAGAAGACTATTTTGGGTAGATGGTTGCTTCTTTAAACATGCATGTGGCGGAAAACTTTTATGTGCTATTGGGAAGGTTGGAAATAATCAAATGTGGCCTATTGCATGGGTAGTTGTGGAGGGAGAGACAAAAGCATCTTGGTTTTGATTTTTGAGAGTGTTGACCAGTGATTTATATATGGGTAGTGGTGAGGGCTAGACCATCATATCTGATCAACATAAGGTAATGTAGTTATGAGTAATTCTTATTTGAACCTCTGTTACTTGTGTCTATTTAATTGCATCATCTTACATTTGAGTTTTTTTTGCAGGGTTTGGTTCCTACTATACATAAGGTTTGGCCAGATATTGAACACAGACAATGTGTTGGGCACATTTACTCAAACTGGATAAAATTCACACGAAGAGCACTCCAAAGGTAATTTTGGACTTGTGTGAAAGTTACCACCATGCGGGAGTTTGCATGTGAATCTAAGAAGCTAAAGGATATGTTAGCTCAAGCATATGAGGATTTTATGCAAAGAGATCCAAACACATTCTGTAAGTCACACTTCAAAACTCATAGCAAAACTGACTCAGTGGACAATAACATGGCAGAAACATTCAATTCTTTCATTTTACTTGCAAGATACAAACCAACCATCTCAATGTTAGAAGATATTAGACTGGCTTTGATGGATAAAATGCAAAATAAATTTGCACTTCTAGATAAATTCAGTCGTCGTGGGATAGCACCAAGGATAGAAAAGAAACTGAAGAGACATACAATGAGCAAACATTGTGTCAAGTTCATTGAAATGGTGGAAATGATCAACAGACAGGATTTGAAGTCAGACATAGAGGGTTTAATCATGATGTTAATTTGGCAAATAGGACTTGTACTTGTAGAGTGTGGGATTTGACAGGAATCTTATGAGAATAGAGGTTGAGGACTATGTGTCTGACTATTATAGGAAAGATACTTACATGTTGTGTTATACAAAGTTGCTGAATCCTGTTGAGGGTAGCAAATTCTAGGACATGGAAAGAGAGGGTATGGTTTTGCCACCGAATATTGTCAAGAGGAAGCTAGTTAAGCCAAAAACTACTAGCAGGGGAGACTTTGATGAACCAACAAGAAGAATCAACAAGGCTTCAAGAGCAAGAGTCCTAACAAAGTGTTCTAATAGTGGAGAAAGTGGACATACTAGAAAGAATTGCCCACATCTAAAACAGACACCTCATCAAGTAAGACTATTTGGTTTATTTCTACTTTTATGTATTAAGTTGAATGGTATTCACTACACGAATATATTCTTTTTTCTTGCAATGTAGATACCACAATCTCAAGCAAATGATGGAGGTTCAACCAGCAATGTAGGATTAACAAAAAATATGGGTAGCATACCAAGGGGAAGTAAGAATAAAATAGGTCAATTACAAGATGAATTAACCAGAAACAATATTCCTACACCATCTTCAATAATAGTAGAGAGAAGGGCCAAGAGAACCACCACTAGAAGAGAAACGAGGGCACAATCAGGTCTAGAAATTAATGCTAGAGGGAAAGATAGAGGAAGGGGAAGATCTAGAGGTAGAGGCCATGGACATGAGGGAAGCTCAGAAGCTAGAGGAAGTGGTGGAGATAGTGGCATAGGCATGCCTGAAGGCTATGGACTGTGGCAGGGTGAGCATGGTGATATGTATTTTAGAGGATCAAGTCAAGAACCACTAGTATTTATTGGACCTTCAACTCAAAATGATTCTCAAATGTTGGACTAATTTGTAAATTTATGGTTAAATGTACATATTTGTTTGTATTTTCAGATGTATATTGGGATTAGGTTGAATCTGGAAAAACTATGACCAATTTAGCCTATATTATTATTTCTAAGTATTTTGTGCATGTTTTTGTAGATGCAATTATTTTGGCAATGACAATATATTCTCAATGTGGTTATTTTCAAGCTGTACATATTGTGTTCAGGTTTTGTGTATATATACAAGTTGTGCATATGTACAAGGGTATATATACAAGCTGTACATGTATACAAGCTATGCATGTATACATGTTGTGAATATTGCATATCCAGATTTTGGGGTTTTGTTGCATGTTTATTGACTAGATGTAGATATTGACAGGATGTACATGAATAACATATATCAGTTGCACATTTATCACACACATAAACATAACTTGATTTCATTACATGATCTCTTACATGAGTCAAGTCTGTTTTTACAATCACCCATTTTTAACAACATACAAACCCAAACAAATTATAACCAAAACAAGATAGAAAATAACCCTCTTCATCATTCTCATCTTCACAACCTGCAACTCAATTTCATTCTCCATTAAATTTTTTTCTCTTCTCAGTTTTTTCAACTTCTGCATACATGATTCAATTTCAATCTGGCACATGTCAAATTCTTCTTTCATCTTGGCAATTTCATTACAAGATTCACTAAGCTGGTTCTTGGCAGTGTCATCGATTGCCTTTAACGTTCTCCTCAACTCTCTAAATTCTTATCTTAGAAGTGGAAATAGTTGAGAAGTAGCCATATACATAGGAGCGTCAAACCACTCCTAAAGCCCACAATCACCACTCTGATAAAATTGAAGAAACACAAATATCATAAAACTATTTTACTTGCAAGAAAATTAAAAATTTTAAGAACATACACTGTATTTGGGGGCAGTGATAGAATCTCCTTCATGGGTTATCATTTGTCATCGAAGTATAGAACTCACACTCTAATCCGCAACGACAAACTTTCAAACCACAGCTCCTACCCACTTCATTCCACCGTCATATACACATCAACCTATTGAAACCATGGCCAGAGCTTACAATGCTGCTAATTGATTGGGTACTAGAGCTTGAAGATGGCATGACAAAGTGCGAAGAGACCAATTTTCTCCCTATGAAGCCCTAATTCCCTTCAATCCCTAGTTTCATCCCCAATTCTTAAAAACCCTAATTTTTAAAACCCTATTCAACTTTATATTAACTTAATTGCTACACCATGTCATCTCTCATCTGTCACATCAGCATAAAATCTATTAAAACGGATGCTCACGTGCCCTCACATGATAAATTAGCTGTTAGATTGAACTCTATCATCGGAAATGCCAATTTGACATTGTAAAAGCGACTTTATAGACTAAACTATCGCCGATATCAATTTATAAGCTAAACTGGTATAGGGGTGTCACTTTATAGGCTAATATAGTATTTTGGCCTTTTTTATGATATATATTGACAAACAATTCTTTCACACTATTTACAAAGCCTCGTGGTAGGACTCTCCAGATTTCCTCTGCATGTATGCATGTGTTAGTTATGCCTTCAGTGACCCAATAGCTACCTTAAGGGGCAGACTCAGCTTTTGTTTCTTAACATATTCCTTTAATATATTCCTTTCATTAATCTCCTTGACTTTCCGTATTAATACTACCTATTAGAACAGAAGCATTCCAAGGGTTATGATTTCATCATTTTGCACTATGAACATATGTACATGGGGGTTTTCGTATGAGTCGGGAGACATGTATTTTAAGGAGTTTATAGGGTGAGAGAGACCATCTGACTTGTTATGACAAATCCCTAGAATAAACTAATATCAATCACATGAGAGCACGAAAAATATCGAGAACACATGAACACAAATATATACGTGGTTTTGCTTGTAGGTCCATGGGCGAAAGAGGATAATAGCTTTACTAAATTGTGAGGAATACAATATGGAGATATCTTAACCATTCAATCCTAAATCACACCTAAAAGCCTAATATAATCTCTCAACTAAAAGAACAAAAGAGAAAAATATCAAATAGACTTCACAAAAGAACTTTCTTCTTAATTGGTGCTATGTAGATTAATGATCGTAATTAGCTTGAAAGACTGTACATAAATAGCCTTGGAGACCCCACCTCATTGCTATCCACGGAATAGGAGTTCTAGTTGGAATAGAAGTCTACATGTTCTAAAGCCCAATAAGAGTCCAAGTAGGAATATCAATTATTTATCCTTGTCAAAATAGAAATTTGAATTCATATAATTATTCCACATTCCCATAAGATAAAAGACTCCTATTGACTGCAGCCTCTGCTGATGCGGCATAATTATGTACCAAAATTACAAGTGCACAATTGATCAAGTTATAGTATAAAAATATCGATCCCACGAGGAAGGTGATTTTAAGAGATTATTAGAAATGGTTCTTATGTTTTGTGTATGACAATTAGGAATAAAGAATAAGTGTGATTTTGATGAGTGGTTGTTTTGATTTATGTGCAAGAGATAATAAATTGAATTTTAGAGAAGAAAGAATCAAAGAATAAATGAAATCACAAGGCAAGAAATATGAATTAATAAAATCAAGAAATAAAACTAAGAATGAAAAGAAAATTTAAGAAAGTTAAGATGAAGGATTCAAAAGAGGCAAGAAATCTAGAATATAATCAAATAACCAATTTCAATTACAAAATATAAATTATTATATTTTTATCATATTTCAACTTAGATTTATTAAGCATAGATTATCAAACCATTTAAGGAAAGTGTAACCTATCAAATTATCATCTAAGTCAAAATTACTATTCATGATAAGAACAACAACATGATAATAATCCTAGAATTCATAAGCATAACCTATCAAACCATTTAAGGAAAGCATAGATTATCAAATTCTTCTTCTACCGATTAGTTCTTTAGTTGATTATCCTAAACATGAACATTTTAAGTGCAAGAGAATAATTCATATAATATAAAAGAAATTAGACTAGTTTCATACAATTCTAAGATTCCTACAAGAATTAAATTCACATCTTAAGAAATAAAAACAAGAAAAAGAAGACTAATTACAAAATTAAAAAGAAAAGAAAAATCTAAACTATGAACAAGAAATAAATCTAATTACAAAGAAAATAAAAATCTAAACTACAAAATAAATTACAGAAATTAAATGCAAGAAAATTTAAAGAGGGAAAAATTATTATTATTAATTACAACTAAAGTTATAATTTTTTGAAGGCCTTCTCAATTAAGAGTAGCCCTCCTCTCCAAAAGGAGTTTACAAAATTTTCACACCCTTAACCCCTCACTCTCTACCCCTATTTATAGTAATCTTCAATGAATATAAGCCATTGGATTTGTCTTGAGCCCCAAGCAACAATCTTCACATTTGAATTATTTGATTTTCAAAAGAAAAATAAAAATCCAATTTGTAGTAGTCCAAAGTCCGGTCCATCATTAAAATGTAAATCTCCAGCAGTAGCATGTCCGGTCATTTGATTTTCAAAAGATGAAGTTTGCAGCCCATCAAGTCCAATGAAAGCAATCCAAGTCCATAAGTCAATCCGGTCCATGAGATTTGATTTTCAAATGTAGCACAGCCGGCCCATAGCATTGATTTTCAAAAGAAGAGCTGCAGCAAGGATTTTCGGCCCATACAAATCCAGCAGTCCAATTTATTTCATTTGAAAATCAACCGGCCCATCTTGTTTAAAGTTCATTTGATCCAGGAAGGTCCGGTCTTCAACTCTCTGCAGCACACAGTCCAATGTATGCTTCATTTGCTTTAGAAAATGAAGAGTTGCAGCAATTTGTCCAGCACATTTCTCCATTTCTCCATTTGATTTTCGGAAATCCCACAAGCACCTTGTGATTTTTGCATAAAAGTCCAATTCATTTTTAAGCAACCAAGTCCAAATCCGGTTCCTTGCATACATGTGATTTTCAAAAATTAATTCTCTTATTTCTTCATTTACTCAAGGGTCTTTGTTGAGAGATGGGATTTTTGGGATTTATTCTTTATTAACCTGCAATTAAAGATAAAAGCAATTATTAGTGTTGTATTTATTCATATAAAATAGATAATGAGGGTATAAAATTATAATAAAATGTGATTATCAAATACCCCCACACCTAAACTTTTGCTAGTCCTCTAGCAAAGAAAATAAAAAGAAAATCTTAACTCACTTTCGCAGGAATCACGATTGTATTTAGCGCATACAACAAGCCTTTAAACCCGTAGGTTATCCTAGTGGACGAGTTGTAGTCTCGTGAGGGTTTGCAGAGAATATACCCACAAAATTCGGTCAACTTGCCAAATTAAAGAAGTCAATAACTAAATTTACTTGATAATTTTAGATAATCTAATTGAAACTAGTTATCACTCAAGAAAACGTTTTTATATATAACTCTAAGGTATAATTTTTTTTCCACTCTCTAATTCTTGGTGATTGTTTTCTATTTTAACGGGCTTTCTAAGTGACCATTTAACGAGTTTTGGGCCAATGAATCCCAACCCAATTAGGCTTAGGTCATTATGTATAGAGATACTCCTTGGGCTTAATTGCTCAGTCAACTTAGGTTTTATAAGATAGAATCACCTTGAATTTAAGATTTTTTTTCTTTTTTTTTCTTTTTTGTAGTGGTGCCCATTTTTCGCACTCTTCTTTATAAGGTTAGTTTTTTTTAATATATATATGTGTAAGTATATATAGTCTTAAAAAAATGTGTAAATCAAGATAACTTGAAAAAAAATATTTTCAACTCTAAGTTAAGCATGCAAAAATTTCATTATTTTTAATTAAAAATCTAAGGTAAGACTTAAGTAAAGTATACTAGTTGAAAAATCATTTCTTAAGAATTTTATTTGGAGTTATCATAAAAGGTGAACTTGAATATGTCACTAACTAAGAATTAGAAAATTTAAAATCTATCAATTTGATCAATTATTACTTAACTCTATTAATTTGGCAAGTGACAAAATATTTTTTTTTAGAAAAAGGAAAAAAATGACAAAAATGCAACTAAAAAGGTAACATAAAGGGGGAAAAAACTAATTCCCACCCCCACACCTAAATTTTGCATTGTCCTCAATACAAATTCGCTGAAGCACAAAGTAAAGCAGATAAAATTGAAGAACTTACAGTTGTTCGGTTGACAATGATGATAAGGATCTGCAATTACTGTTAGTATGAGGATGAAGAAATCAAATAAGAGGAAAATTGTAAGTAATTATTTTATCTCTTTTTTTTACCTATGTTACTTATTCAAATTTTTTGTATGTTTTTTTAAAGAAACAAAAGACTTTTTTTTAAGAAAAATTAGTTTTTTTTATAGATAATGAGGTTCATGAAGAACCAACACCTCTTCCTCTCCGAGCGTAGAAAATTCTAAAAATGGTTTCAGACGTTGACCATTTATTTTAAAAATGTTACCATTTTTAGGATTTTCTATCTCGACAGCTCCATGTGAAAAAACTTGTTTGACAAAAAATGGACCTGTCCATCTTGATCTTAATTTTCCTGGAAAAAGATACAATTTTGAATTGTATAATAAAACTTTTTGTCCTGGAGAGAAAACTTTTCGTAAAATTGATTTATCATGAAAATTTTTTGTTTTCTCTTTGTAAAATTTTGAGTTTATGTATGCATCATTTCTAATTTCTTCCAACTCATTTATTTGGAGCAATCTGTTCTTACCCGCCAAGTCTGAGTCAAAATTTAGCTGTTTTATTGCCCATATTGCTCGATGTTCCAATTCTACTGGTAAGTGGCAAGCTTTCCCGAATATCAGTCTATATGGTGACATCCCCAAATTAGCCTTAAAAGTTGTTCTATATGCCCACAGAGCATCACACAATTTTACAGACCAATCTTTTCTGTTATGGTTAACTGTTTTTTCTAAGATTTGTTTGATCTGTCTGTTTGTGACCTCTACTTGTCCACTGGTTTGGGGGTGATAAGGAGTTGACAATTTGTGTGTGATTGAATATTTCCTCATCAGAGCCTCAAAAGAACGGTTACAGAAATGTGTACCGTTATCACTGATGATTGCTCGTGGTACTCCAAACCGAGCAAAAATGTTCTCTCTCAAAAACTTAACAACGACCTTGTTGTCATTAGTTTTGTAAGCTACCGCCTCAACCCATTTTGACATGTATTCAACGGCTACTAGAATGTAAACATTTCCAAAAGAATTTGAAAATGGTCCCATGAAATCAATACCCCACAGATCAAAAAGTTCAACGGATAAAATGGGTTGTAGGGGCATCATATTTCTTCTAGTGACCTTCCCTAAAAGCTGACAGCGGTTACAGGTTTTGCAAAACTCGAATGAATCCTTGAAGAAACGGTTACAAGTTTTGCAAAACTCGAATGAATCCTTGAAGAGAGTGGGCCAATACAGCCCAGATTGGAGAACTTTTTTAGCTGTTTTCCTCGGGCCAAAGTGGCCCCCACAGGCTTGTTCATGACAAAAGGATAGAACACTCCTAGTTTCTTTCGTGGGAACACACCTCCTAAATATCTGATCAGGACAGTATTTGAACAGATATGGATCATCCCAGTAAAAGTATTTTACTTGGGAGAGAAAACGGGATCTATCATGTTTGGACCAATGAGAAGGGATCTGGTTCATGACTATGTAGTTCACAATGTCGGCGAACCAGGGAACAGATTGGATTTCTAGGAGTTGTTCATCTGGGAAATGTTCATTGATTGGGACGGTTGATGTTGGTGCATTTGGGAGTCGAGAGAGGTGATCTGCTACAGGGTTCTCTGTTCCCCTTCTGTCAAGAATTTGAATGTCAAACTCTTGAAGAAGGAGAATCCATCTAATGAGCCGTGCTTTAGCATCCTTTTTGGTCAAAAGATACTTTAGTGCGGCATGATCAGTGAAAACTTTGGTTAAGGAACCGATGAGGTAGGACCTGAATTTTTCTAAGGCAAAGACTACAGCTAAAAACTCTTTCTCTGTGACAGAGTAGTTTTGCTGGGCATCATTCAGAGTCCTACTGGCGTAGTAGATCACATGCGGTTTTCCATCAAACCGTTGTCCTAAAACAGCTCCAATCGCAGAATCAGATGCATCACACATCAGTTCGAATGGTAAGGTCCAGTCCGGTGCATGAATGATAGGAGCTGTGGTTAGCTCCTTTTTCAGATATTCAAAAGCTTTGAGGCAGTCGGGAGAGAAGACAAATGATGTATCCTTGGCTAAGAGATTGGTCAAGGGTCTAGCAATCTTGCTGAAATCCTTGATGAAACGTCCGTAAAAACCAGCATGACCAAGAACCGATTTGGGAAAATGTGTCACCAAAAATGGAAAAGTCATCCATGAAAATTTCGAGAAATCGCTCTACCATGTCGGAAAAAATACTGATCATGCAACGTTGGAATGTGGCCGGTGCATTGCACAGGCCAAAAGGCATGCGTCGGTATGCGAATGTTCCATACGGGCAAGTGAAGGTGGTTTTCTCCTGATCTTCTGGAGCGATAGGGATTTGATTGTAACCTGAATATCCATCCAGGAAACAGTAGAACTCGTGTCCTGCTAAACGCTCTAACATTTGGTCAATGAAAGGAAGAGGGAAGTGATCTTTCCGAGTGGCTAAGTTGAGTTTTCTGTAGTCAATACAGACTCGCCATCCAGTTTGGATCCGAGTGGGAATCAGCTCATTAGCCTCATTTTGGATCACGGTGATCCCAGATTTCTTTAGAACAACTTGGACTGGACTCACCCATGAACTATCAGAAATGGGATAAATGATCCCATGATCGAGACATTTGAGAATATCTTTCCTAACGGCTTCTTTCATCACTGGGTTTAACCTACGTTGAGCATCTCTAGTAGGTTTGGCATCATCTATCAAATGGATTCGGTGTTGAACAATGGTTGGACTAATCCCTTTGATATCAGCCATGGTCCATCCAATGGCTTCCCTATTCTCTCTTAAGACAGCTAAGCAGAAGAGATGATAACTGGTAAAGACTCGTTCTCCCCTAAGTAGGCATACTCTAAATTTTCAGGTAGAGGTTTGAGCTCTAACTTAGGGGGTTCCTCCACAGATGGGCGAAGCTGGACTCGGGGTTCTATCTCTAAAGGTTCTCGTTGTCAGCCAACAGCAAAAACATGATTGATCAGCGGTTCTATCTCTAGTTCGTCATCAGAAAGCTCCTCAATCATTAAATCAGATGCATTTGAATCAGACTCACACTCTCCCTCTTGTTGTTCACTGGATATTCCTTGAATGAAATTCACTTCCATGGGTTCATCAGATGGATCACTAGGTTGTCTCCCTAAGTTGAAGATATTGAGATCAACAGTCATATTCCCAAAAGATAGTTTCATCTGACCGGTTCTACAGTTTATCAAAGCATTTGAGGTGACTAAGAACGGTCTTCCTAGAATGACGGGGATTTGACTTTTAAGATTGGAAACGGGCCGCGTTTCCAAGATAATAAAATCAACAGGGAAAATAAACTCTCCAACTTTGATCAGAACATCCTCTACCTCTCCTTTGGGAATTTTTACAGATCTATCAGCTAACTGTAGAGTGCATCTTGTAGGTTTAAGTTCTCCTACACGTAGTTGTTGATAGACCGAGTAAGGAAGGAGGTTGACGCTGGCTCCTAAGTCTAGAAGTGCCTTATCAATGTGAGTGTTACCTATGACGCATGGAATTGTGGGACAACCAGGGTCCTTGTATTTCAACGGCATGGGTTTCGAAAAGATTTCACTGAGGTTGGCAGCTAAGAAGACTTTCTTGGGGACATTGGTGGTTCTTTTCTTAGTGCATAAGTCCTTCAAGAACTTTGCATAAGAAGGGATTTGTTCGATTGCATCTAGAAGAGGGATGTTGATCTTGACCTGTTTAAACGTTTCTAGGATTTTCTCAACCTGCGGGGAGTTTTTCCTAGGTTTGAGTCTATCTGGAAAGGGGGCAACGGGCCTATACCTATCTAGATCAGGCTCAATTTGAAGTTCAGCGTTTTGGTCATCGGAAGGAATTTCTTCATCGGAAGGAGTGTTTTGAATGGGAGAAGGGGTTTGATCCGGTGGCATTCTAACCTGATTGTCTATTTGTTTTTCTGATCTCAAGGTGTGAATTGCATTCAATTGAGCTGGATTGTTGGAACTGGATCCAGTGTCTTTAGGGTTTGCAACAGGTTGACTTGGGAATTTTCATTTTTCTCTCTCACTTACGGCAGCGACTAGTTGCCCAAGTTGGGTTTCTAACCGGGCTATGGCTTGTGTGTTCGAGTTGAGCACTTGGCCGGTGGTTTGCATGAATGAATTTAGAGTGGTGGATGATTGGGTCAACATGTTGGTAGTTTGTGTAGAAGCTTTGATCATAGCTTCTAAACCCTTTTCTAAGACACTCAAACGTTTGTCATGATCGGAATTTGATGGCTGTTGAGGATGAGGATGTTGGTTTGGAAAAGGTGGGTTAGAAAAATTGTTCGGTGCGTTGAATGGGACAGTGTTTCCCCTAGGGAATTGTTGGTTTGACGCGGGAATAAAGTTTTGGTTTCCATGAGAATTTCCTTGGTTCCAAGCAAAATTGGGATGATTTCTCCAACCTGGATTGTAGGTTGGAGAAAATGGATCATTTCTAGGGCGCTGGAATGCAGCGTTCATCTGTTCTAAAGCATGGTTGTTTCCTAGAAGAGGACATTCCTCTGAAACGTGGGTAGGAGACTGACAGTTATGACATCCCGGGGCAGAAATATGATTGATTTGAGCCGGAGCTCGTTCCTTAACTTCTAAGGCTTCTAACCTCCGCAGAATCGTCGCCATCTTCACTTCAGACGCAATTTTTGACTCCAGGGAAAGACCACTAGACTTAGATTGGGAAACAGATGAAACTCTGTCATCACAGTTTTCCCACTGCATTGTTTTCTCGGATAGACTCTCTATAAATTCCCAAGCTTTATCTGCGTTTTTCCTCATAAAATCTCCCTGACACATCGATTCTAAAGATGTTTTTGAAGAATAGTCCAATCCTTCATATATGACTTGGCACAATCGCCATTTTTCTAGACCATGATGAGGACATTGGATTAAAAGATCTTTAAATCGGTCAAAGTATTTCCAGAATGGCTCTCCCGGGACAATTTTGAAATTCTGAATGCTGTTCCTAAGCTTTACCGTTTTGTGAATAGGGAAAAATTTCTTGAGAAAAACGGTGACAAATTCCTCCCAAGTTGAGATGGAATTTATCGGTAAGCTGTACAGCCATTTTTTAGCTTTGTCCTTTAGAGCAAATGGAATAAATCTAAGCTTAATCGCATCTTCGGTTAATTCTCTCATTTTTATCATAATACATACTTCCTCAAATTCCGAGATAAATATATATGCATCTTCTGTTTCATTACCTAGGAATTTGGGAAGCATGTTAATGAAATGCGGTCTAAGCTCGAAATTTGCTCCATTTACTTCGGGGAGTCTTATGCAAGATGGAATTGCATTTCTGGTGGGGTAACACATATCCTGAAGAACTGGTTGATTTGCCATTTCTTGGATTGGTTCAACACGGATTAAGCGATGAAAATTATCCCGAACCCAAAATTGCATACACCAAAACAAATATTTTTTTTTCTTTTTGTGAGGAATTAGTGATTTGTGGGCTAAGGAAAGGGTGATGAAATCCCTTACCTTATCTTGATTGGGGTTTTGCCCTTAAGAATGTTTTAAGTGTGTGCCAAATCAAGTGCTACAATCACTTTGGTGAATTCCTACACTATATGAAATGCAACCCTAGAAATTAAAAGCGACTAAAAAGGATGATAAAAAGAAAATCTTTTTTTTAATTATGGTCAATAATAATCAAATGTGAGAAGATGAATTTTATTATGGTCAACAAAAATAAAATCTTTTTTTTTAAATCCTAATTGTCTCTAATTGTGAAGCTAGCTAAAGAGGGTGGAATTGAAAACTAGAAAGAAGACTTACCCGAAAGCAATGCTCCAAATTCTTGATCTTCAATCCAAGATTTTCAAGCTCCAAGCGGTTCCTTCACAAGAAAAATACACAAGTTAAAGAATCAAGTTAATAAAATCCTATTTTAGCACCTTCCCCGGCAACGGCGCCAAAAACTTGATGCGGCATAATTATGTACCAAAATTGCAAGTGCACAATTTATCAAGTTATAGTATAAAAAGATATCGATCCCACGAAGAAGGTGATTTTAAGAGATTATTAAACTTGGTTCTTATATTTTGTGCGTGACAATTAGGAATAAAGAATAAGTGTGATTGTATGAGTGGTTGTTTTGATTTATATGCAAGAGGTAATAAATTGAATTTTAGAGGAGAGAAGGAAGAATTAAAGAATAAATGAAATCACAAGGCAAGAAATATGAATTAATAAAATCAAGAAATAAAACCAAAAATGAAAAGAAAATTTAAGAAAGTTAAGATGAAGGATTCAAAAGAGGTAAGAAATCTAGAATATAATCCACTAACCAATTTCAATTACAAAATATAAACTATTCTCTTTTTATCATATTTCAACTTAGATTTATTAAGCATAGATTATCAAACCATTTAAGAAAAGTGTAACCTATCAAATTATCATCTAAGTTAAAATTACTATTCATGATAAGAACAACAACATGATAATAATCCTAGAATTCATAAGCATAACCTATCAAACCATTTAAGATAAGCATAGATTATCAAATTCTTCTTCTACCGATTAGTTCTCTAGTTGATTATCCTAAACATGAACATTTTAAGTACAAGAGAATAATTCATACAATATAAAAGAAATTAGACTAGTTTCATACAATTCTAAGATTCCTACAAGAATTAAATTCACATCTTAAGAAATAAAAACAAGAAAAAGAAGACTAATTACAAAATTAAAAGGAAAAGAAAAATCTAAACTATGAACAAGAAATAAATCTAATTACAAAGAAAATAAAAATCTAAACTACAAAATAAATTGCAGAAATTAAATGCAAGAAAAATAAATCTACTCTACAAATTAAAGTGCAAAAAGAAATAAAAAAAGGACAAGAAAGTAAATCTACACTATAAGCATGAATTTAAATCTAACTAATAAGCAATAATAAAGAAATTACTAAAAAGAAATAAAAGAGAAAAGAAATGCAAACCTTTAATTTGCTCTTCATCTCCATCCTCATCATTCAACAAAGAGGAGAAAGAACAAATTTAAAGAGGAAAAAATTATTATTATTAATTGCAACTAAAGTTACAATTTTTTGAAGGCCTTCTCATTTAAGAGTAGCCCTCCTCTCCAAAAGGAGTTTATAAAATTTTCACACCCTTAACCCCTCACTCTCTACCCCTATTTATAGTAATCTTCAATGAATATAAGCCATTGGATTTGTCTTGAGCTCCAAGCAACAATCTCCACATTTGAATTATTTGATTTTCAAAAGAAAAATGAAAATCCAATTTGTAGTAGTCCAAAGTCCGGTCCATCATTAAAATGTAAATCTCCAGCAGTAGCATGTCCGGTCATTTGATTTTCAAAAGATGAAGTTTGCAGCCCATCAAGTCCAATGAAAGCAATCCAAGTCCATAAGTCAATCCGGTCCATGAGATTTGATTTTCAAATGTAGCACAGCCGGCCCATAGCATTGATTTTCAAAAGAAGAGCTGCAGCAAGGATTTTCGGCCCATACAAATCCAGCAGTCCAATTTATTTCATTTGAAAATCAACCAGCCCATCTTGTTTAAAGTTCATTTGATCCAGGAAGGTCCGGTCTTCAACTCTCTGCAGCACACAGTCCAATGTATGCTTCATTTGCTTTAGAAAATGAAGAGTTGCAACAATTTGTCCAGCCCATTTCTCCATTTCTCCATTTGCTTTTCGGAAATCCCACAAGCACCTTGTGATTTTTGCATAAAAGTCCAATTCATTTTTAAGCAACCAAGTCCAAATCCGGTTCCTTGCACACATGTGATTTTCAAAAATTAATTCTCTTATTTCTTCATTTACTCAATGGTCTTTGTTGAGAGATGGGATTTTTGGGATTTATTCTTTATTAACCTGCAATTAAAGATAAAAGCAATTATTAGTGCTGTATTTATTCATATAAAATAGATAATGAGGGTATAAAATTGTAATAAAATGTGATTATCATCTGCCAAAAATATTAGATTGAGTAGTTGAGTCACAACACAACATATCTCCACCTTGACTCAAATGCATTAAATAATCCTCACTCCAAAATAAGCTAACTTACTTCACCTTCTCCAATAGCCCCGCAGAGCATCAAGTGCAACACATATCGATCAAGTCAAAGCCCCGCTTGAACTTGCCAACTAAAAGAGGCCTCCTCAACAAATTGGCTAAATTGTCTGCATGACAACCGTAACTCTTAGCGTAGTCATCACTTGAAGTAGCTCCTGAATAGCTGAAGGGCACAATATTGTCAATCTACAATACATAAGCTATTGTATCTTCATATCTTCATGGTGGTCAAATATTTTATCTAGACCAATCTCTAGCAATAGCGTATTCCTGATCTTCCTACGGCTGCTGAGGTGCTTCATCTACTTGAACAGGATCTGGCTGCTGAACTCCCGTAGTTTTATTGTGCTAAAAGGTTGAATAACAAATTTCTAACTCCACTTTATGTCCTATAGTGTGCACCTTATAACCTGAAACTAATGATCATATCTGGTGGAACATAGCAGACTCGACAAAAGTGACATCACGACTGATAATAATCTTAGGAGACTTTGGATCAAGACACCACATCTTAAAACCCTTAACACCCGATGGACAACCTAGGAATATGCACTTATTCACTGGAGGCTCAATTTTTCCTTGACTAACGTGCGTATATGCAGAGCAACCAAATATTCAAAGATTAGAATAATCTGTAGGCTTACAGGACCAAATCTCCTCTGGAGTTTTACAACTAATAGTGATAGATGACGACCGATTCACTAAGTAACAAGCCATATTCACCGCTTCTGCCTAGTATTCCTTGCCTAAACTATTAGGTCGCATGTTTATGAGTCTACTATATAATCTAGTTTTGATGATTAACAAATAGTTCCTAACAATGTTTGTCGAGTGTTTACATTTAATTGTTTGGTATTCTACACAAAGATCATCCGTTGGAGGTAGGATGGATTGTGTCTTAACGATGACATTCAATGGAGGTTGGCGGAATATAGGAATAAAGTCATTTGCAATTCAAAGTCAAATTCAAGATCAAGCTTTATCCGCAACCAAGACGAGCTTTATTGAAGATCAATGTCTTGGATATATTTAGTTTAGTAGTTTATACTTTGTGTGTTTATACTTAGAGCTCAATTTATACACACACATAGTTTTCGTTTTATTGCTGTAGTTTATACTTTGTGTGTTTATACTTAGAGCTCAATTTATACACACACATAGTTTTCGTTTTATTGCTTTCAAGTTTAGCCACATGAATATTACTTAGAGCTCAATTTATACACACACATAGTTTTCGTTTTATTGCTTTCAAGTTTAGCCACATGAATATGAAACAAGTAGATATAACTATATACACACATATTTGTTTCATGTTTATACGTGCTTGAAATGATTTCATTAAAATCAAACTTTAACAATTTCATATCAATGAAATCATGTTTATCGTTTTTATATTTTTACAAGTTTGCAAAATATGTGTTTTAAGGATTAAAGACTCAATTATTTCATTTAACATCTTTTATAAAGTCTATTAATCCATTTAAAAGAAGTTTGAAACTTGTTTGAAATTATTTTATCAAAATCATGTGTTTATTGAGATTTCATATTTTGGACAATTTTGCAAAATGATGAGTTTTCACATTTGAGAAGTGCAATTTAAAAAATTCTTTTTGAAACATGTTTATATTCATGTTTATAAATATTTTGCAAAGTTTTATAATTTTTGGAATTTATTTGATATTTTTAAAGAGGGTTTAAATTTGATTTTTACTGTTCATAACAAGCTGTGTGCACATTATCAGTCGACTCACTACAGTGATCAGTCGACTGATGAAGTAAAGTACAAATAGTGGTTTTCATCTACTCAGTCAACTGATAATGCATCAGTCGACTGATGCATGCATCAGTTGACTGACGCCTATAATCAGTCGACTGATGATATGACCGTTGCACAGTAACGGCTAATTTCCAGATTTTATTGTTTTTGTCTTTTTCTTTGGTTTTTGGGGTTTATTTTGTGAACCTATATATACCCCTTACCCTCAAACTTCTAAACTCACTTAAAAAAATTTAAAAAATAAGTTTACAAGAGTTTAAGGGTGTTTTGAGTTTGTTTTTCAAGTGTTTATGTAAAGAGGTTTTCACAAGAGGAAGAGGAGATTATTCATTCTTGTTTGGACTTCAATTTCTCATCTCCATCACTCTTGATTCTTAGAGAAGTTTTTGTAAACTTATCTTTTAGCATATTCATATATATATATATATATAATATATATATATATATATATATATATATATATATATATATATATATATATATATATATATATATATATAATATATAGAAGAGAGAGAAGAGAAGAGAGGAGAGAGAGAGAAGAGAGAGAGAGAAATGGGTATGCTTGGTACAAGCACAAAAAGTTAATGCTTGGTAGTGAGGTGGCATAACTCTTCTTCTACTCATTCAAATGATTGGCATATCCCCATGCACTCCTCAACTCCATGTGAATGTGGTCACCCATTTGAATGAATGGAGGGGATTGTGCTACCTCATTACGAAGCAGCAAAATTTATGCTTGGTACCAAGCATACGCCATTTTTCTTATATATATATATATATATATATATATATATATATATATATATATATATATATATATATATATATATATATATATATGAGAAAAATGGGTATGCTTGGTACCAAGCACAAAAAGTTATGCTTGGTAGTGAGATGACATAATCCCCTCCACTCATTCAAATGGTTGCATATCCCCATGTACTCCTCAACTCATGTGAATATAGTCCCCCGTTTGAATGAGTGGAGGGGATTGTGCCACCTCACTACCAAGCACAAAATTTATGCTTGGTACCAAGCATGCCCATACACACACACACACACACACACACACACACACACACACACACACACACACTTGTGCTAGATTGATTTAAGTTTAGTTTCATTTTATTTATTGTTTCACACAAAAACATTGAGCTTGAGTATTTTTACATATTGTATAATTTGGGTTGTGGGTGTGATTAAGTGAGCTTAAACTTAGTTCTCATCTTTGTTAGAGAACAAACTATTTTTACTTGTGCTATATTTGTGAGATCACATTGTAATACACAAGGACACCGAGAGGAGTGTGTGGTGAGAGACGGGGTCGATTCCAAAAGGAGTGACGTTAGTAGTAAAGCCTAGAGAGAGGTTGTAAATCCGAGCACTTGAGAAAGTTGACACGAGCTAGGCCAACACTTAGAGGGTGTATTGTGTGATTATAGTTGTGTGAGTTGTGAAAGTTTTCAGTGAGTTAAAAAACCCATTGTGTGAGTTGTAAACGTTTTTGGTGAATATTAAAAACCGATTGTGATAGTGGAGATTCTCCTCGTGAGTGAGGAGCGGAGACGATGGTTGAGGGTGACCGAACTCTATGATCGTATTGTGTGTTTGAGTTTGCCTTGGCGTATTATTTGTGCTCATTGCTTATTGCTTTCTATATCGTCATTATCTCATGTTTATATCGCCCTTGTTTTAATTACGTATCCTTGCATATAATTTGTTGTATATCATAAATTGCTAGGATAATTGTTAATAAGTTTTAATTTGGTATTAATATCGGATTAGATTAGCATATACCATATTCACCCCTCCCCTCCTCTAGGGTAATTTCATAAACCTGCATTGAACATCATACAATGAGCTTTCTCCAAAAGGGTTATATTTATACGTTCTACCACTCCATTCTGTTGCGGTGTGTGAGGAACTGTACAATGTCTAATGATTCACTCCTTCTTGCAGAACTCATTAAATTCTCCTCCATAAAACTCAATATCATTATCAGTTTTAAGCCTTTTAATCAGCCTTCTAGTCTGCTTCTCAATCAAAGACTTCCACTGCTTGAAGTCACAAACACCTCATATTTATGTCTCAAAATGTAGACGCAAACCTTCATTCGAGTAGTCATTAATGAAGATCAATAAATATCTCAAACTACCACCCTTCGAGGCAACTTGAGAAGGTCCCCAAAGATCTAAATGGATATAATCCAAGGTACCTTTATTTTGATGCACTGTCGTACTGAAGTTGACTCTTTTCTTCTTTCCAAAGGTGTGGTGCTCACAGAATCCCAATTTTTCTGTACTCTGTCCACATAGAAGAGTCCTTTTGCTTAACTCAGCCAATCCACGCTCACTCATATGACCAAGTCTCATATACCATAATCTGGTAGTATCAGCTCTTGATATCGATGATGCAACTGCAACCAAACTGGTAAAGGTAGAATTCTGCAAAATATATAAGCTACCGACCTTCTTTCAGAGAGTCTTTTGTAACTATAAGAGCTTCACCTTCACCTAAAAAATTACACCAAAGTCTATCAAAAATGCCCAAGGAGATGAGATTCTTCCTTAAGCCTAAAATATGCCTAACATCAATCAAAGTCCTAATGACTCCATCATGAATGTTAATCCAAATTGTGCCTTTCTTAATATTCTTGCATGAGGCGTTATTCCTCATAAGAACAACTTCACCATCAATAGCTTCATAAGTGGTAAACTAGTCCTGATTAGGACACATATGATAGGAACAACCCGAATTTGAAATCCAGTCGTCCTTGCTCCTGTTTATATTATCTATAGCCATGAAAATCACATCTTCAACAATATCAACTTTAGCGAAATCCTCCTTTGATTTTTCTTCACACTCTTCTTACTTATTTTTGTTCTTCAATATGTAACAATCGGTCTTGATGTGCCCTTTCTTCTTGCAATATCTATAGGTCAGGTCCATGTGTTTCGACTTATATTGTTACCTCTTCTGATCTTCCTCTAACAAACAAGCCATCAGCTTTATCGTCGTTTTTCGCTTATGGTTAACTCTTTTTCAATCTTCTCCTTATTCGACAAGTTCTCTTTGACGTCCTTGATACCAATAGAATATCGACCATAAATCATAGTATCCCTTGTAGGAAGGAGACAAAGAATACAATAATAATAGGGCATGATTTCATCATCGATCTTAACATTAATTTTATTCAAATCTTTAATCATAAAATTAAATTCACCAATATGAGATTTGATGGGTGTTCCTTCCGACATCCGAAGTGTGTACAAATGCTGCTTCAAGAGGAGGTGATTGGTGAGCAACTTCGTCAAATACAAATCCTCCAATTTAGACCATAAGTCAATAGTTGTCTTCTCCATGAGAATTTCTTACAAAACTTTGTTTGTCAAACATATCTGGATCGCTGTGAGAACTCTATCATCCAACTCGCTCTAGTCTTCCTCTGTCATAGTAAGCGGTTTCTTCGACTTCCCGAACAAAGCCTTCTTCAATCCACTCTGTGTCAACACGGCGATCATCCTAACTTGCCAAAGGCTAAAACTGATGTTATCGTCAAACTTCTCGATATCCCACTTCATAGTGGTTGTCATTATCTTCTTGTCTGATTGATACCTAAAAGCTCTGGTACCAATTTGTTATGACAAATACCCAAGATAAACTAATATCAATCACACGAGAGCATGAAAAATATCGACAACACACAAATATAAAGATATACATGGTTCAGCTTGTTGCCTACGTCCACGGAGGAAGGAGGAGAATAGCTTTACTAAATTATGAGGAATACAATGTGAAGATCTCTCAATCACTCAATCCTAAATCACACCCTAAAAGCCTAATACAATCTCTCAACTAAAAGAATAAAAGAGAAAAATATCAAATAGGATTCATAAAAGAACTTTATCTTCTTGGTTGGTGCTCTGTAGATTGATGATCGTAATTGGCTTGAAAGACTGTACATATATAGCCTTGGAGACCCAATTCCTTGCCATCCACAGAATAGAAGTTCTAGTTAGGAATATAAGTCTACATGTTCTAAAGCACAATAAGAGTCCAAGAAGGAATATCAATTGTTTACCCTTGTCAAAATAGGAATTTGAATTCATATAATTATTCCACACTCCCACAAGATAAAGGACTCCTATTGACTGCAATATTTACCAAAAATATCAGATTGAGTATTTGAGTCACAACACAATATGAGGGAAAACATCTATGTTCTTTCTAACCCATGACAGGGGATGCATGCATATGTAAGAAAGCCTCTTACGCCAAAATTAAAATGTTTTATTAGTATATAGTAGGAAACTAAAATCATGTGGTATACAATTAATCACACTCTCTTTAAAAACACGAGTTCGGGAAAAACTTTTATTGGTCAACATTATCCTTCGCTATTTTGAATATTTTATTTAAATATTAACCTATCATAATCATAATTATATCCTATCTTAATCCCACGTAAATTACCTATAGCTCAACAGTTTAAAAAAATAAGATTAATAAAATACTTGAAATATTACAACAACAATAAATAACCTAAAAGGTTCAAAAAATTAAACAAAGTACTCTCAAAAGCTTATTACACAAAACACCCTCACGTATCAAAATTTAAAATAACAAACATAAAATCTAAAAATTAACAACATAATTCAAAGAATTTAAAATTTACAATTAACACCCTCAATATTTTAAAAGTTATAGAAACACCGTCAAAAATTTAAATTACAAAAAACACCCTGAATTATGAAATTTCAAAATTTACAAACAAAATAGATGAATTTAAGGGATTACATCAGGCTTGAACGTAGATACCCTTTTGCCCACAATAAAAAGATCTTTGTCGCATCAATTAAGCCTCAGGGATGATAGAGAAAGATAATATCATACCATCTGAACACCAATGAGTTTAAATAATAATAATAAAGTAAAGAAATAATAGGTAGCTAACATATTATAATACATGATTTATTATCGAAAAAACTAAAATGATTTAAAATTTTCCCAAAACACCCTTACTAGTTCGAATTACACAAAACAAACTAATTTTTTAAAACTTAAAACAATAGACAAGAAATATGGAAATTAGTAGTAGCCCCTAAACCTTTAAAATTTATAATTAGCACCCATAAACTATTAAAAAGGAATCATAAACTTATTATAAATTTATATACAAATCATCTTGCAATAGCAACTAATGTGAAGTCGTTGATCAACTATATTATAATATATAACTAGCCAAACAAGAGGAGGAAAATTACTATATAGATAAAAGGTATACACATGATACTAATAAGCCAGACAAAAGGTGAAAAATCACTTTAATAGACAAAAGACATACTAATGATACTTACTTAACATTGCTTAAGAAAAAAATTTAAATTGATATTTTCCCCTATAAAATGGCCTGACTTTACATGTAATTTTATTGGGAATATGGCTATGAAAAAAAGGATCAATTCTTGAAGACACGATCAAAGATAAGCAAATAATAGCGCTATTAAATTTCATCATCTCTAAATATAAAGTTAACATATTTTATTACAAAAGTTCTTATTAAAGGCCACTAAATATAAAATTCACCTTATATCTGTCTAAAATTTATAGAGGAGATATGCATGTCATCGCAAATTGCGTCAATAATATATATTAAATATACAACTAACTAAAGAAATAAGAGAATGATAAGTAAACCAAGCTAACATCCATATAACACGATAAAAAATATTATATTTTTAAGTGAATATGCAAGGCTCATCCAGAATAAGCTACCAAAATAAAAGTATCTTCATCAAAACTCTTTACAAATGCAACAGAAAATTAAGTTAATGATATTATGCAGGCATCACAACATTCAAAAGAGTTATAATCTTTAAAAAATCTACTTTATAATTCACATAATTAAAACTAATTATAATTTACCAATATACAAATATGCTATTGCACCTTTAAGACAAAGATAACTATCATTTATAATAGATTGAGCTATGGTTTTACCCTTGCAAATGCTGTAATAAGATGATAGATATAGATGTCAATAATGAGTGTCCAAATAATAAATATCGCAGAATCACCGATGACTTAGGATCAAGGTTGAGTAATATCCCTTCTTCATGAAATAAACATATCAACATCAAATTCTAACATATATCTAAAGCAAATAAACAATGAAAGAATACAAGTATTTAGTTAAGATCTTCATGAAAAATGACACAGACATTGCAAAGGCAACATTGTTTGATGTAGTAGAAATTCTTATCGGATGCACAACACAAGAATTCATTGCAGAGAAAAAAAGGATCAATCCTAACTAAAGTAATAAACTAGAAACCCAGAAAAATTATCATATATGTTGAACTAACATTTGTTCTCATTGAAATAGGAAAATAATCAAGTTTGTATTTCCATAATGCTGTGTTGAATAGCAGAAAGACATTCAAATTACTTGTGAAGTTAGCTGAGAAGATAAAAGATGAATGAGCAAAAAAAGATAATAACATAAGAAATCTAGGTCCAGATCTCACATTTCACATAGATGATGAAAATACTACTCCAGAATTACCTTAGAGAAAGATAAAAGTGGAGAATGATTGATCTTAGCTCAATCTAAAATGAAACAGAAAGAATAAAATAAAATATTTTGTAAATATTTTGTAGAATAACCTAATTTTTTATGGATGCTTTTATCATATAAATATATACTATATTTAGCATATATATTTAGCTTATGATTTTTAATGAAGTCTAAGAATGATTAGGAACAAAATCCATATTCTCTTTTGCCCATTTCTAACCAGTCTCCTAGGCTTATTGGCTTTAAGTATTCCTCTTGCTTCTATAACGCTATCTCTTTCAAGTGTTTTGCACTTTTACAACACTATACTTCATTAGATAAAGCTTCGTTTCATATCGGTCCAAATAACATGAATATTCAAATTGGCTTCACATTGGTTTTGTGTCAATTCAATTATCACCATGAAACTTTAAATTTAGTATAGCCATTCAAACAAACATTAAAGAAGATAAATAATCACAATTCTAAAATTTAGAGACATAAGTAAGCAAAAACTATCAAATTGAAATCGAAAAATAAATTTTAGTAAGGAAATAAACTAAAAAAAATAAATAATCATGATATTTAACCACGTGCAATGCACGCTCCGTAAAAACTAGTTAATAGTAAAAGTCCAAAATCACCAATGAAATCCTTAAATAGGATGTAGGCGTTAAGCAATGTTGAAGGCCATCCATAACCAACAATCTTGCGTCAACTACAGCTATTCTTATCCGTAGTAATAGAAAATAGTGACAGGCTCAAAATGACTTGAAATTAATTCTAGGTATGTAATTAAGTGTAAGCTTCAAAAACTTTAGGCTGTATAAGTACTGTCAAAACAAGCGAGGTCATATAATCACTATACAAAAAAAAAAAATGAAGGTATGTAAGTGCAAAGTAGGGGAAATTATAGTGTATTTAAGTGTAAGCGTTTAATATGGAAAACTGATCTTCATTAAGTTATTTAATTATTAACTCATTTATATTACCCATTACAATATGAACAATTAAACATTACTTTCGAAACCGTCGTATTTCTCTAAGATACATATGTATTAATAGGATCGATCTCTTCTCTTTCTCTTTGTTTGTGTGTATATTATCATGAAAGTTGGAGCTTTAGAAATTCTACTTGTGGGTGCTGAAGGGCTCAAACATGCTCGGTTCTTAGGTGTTGTTTAAATAATAAATAAATCAAAAAGGCTTTTCTAAATGTACGTAGTTAATAATTTTTTTTTCTGTATTCTTTTTTCTTTTCTTTTTTGCATTTGCAGGATCATCAACCCAATACGTGATCACACAATGTGGCGACCACACTCATGCAAGCAAAAGCACGTCAGGTTCGATTTTTTATCTATTAAGAATTAAGATATATATATAGATCACAAATAAATTGATAAAATGATTATCTAATTACATAAAATTGTTACGACATACTAAGTATGACCATTCAAGAAATTCCTTCACCTCGGGGCTAAAATTTCGTATGATGCTGTAGTTATATTTGATTTTATGATCTTTCACTTAAAAAAAAAAAATCTAATTTTCATAACTCACGTTTCAGTTTTACTAAAATTTAAGTTCTTTTTCTCATAATTATAATTAGTACTTCTAAAGTAACTAATTATGCTTTCATCATTCTTCCATATTATATTAGTAACATTTCTGAATTGATGCAGGGAAAGACAAGAGGGCTTGGTGGAATGAGAAAGTTACATTCAAATTGACGTGGTCAGAATGGAAATCATTAACCACTATCAAATTGAGAATAATGGAAAAGGATCAATTTTTGGAGGATTGCTGTGTTGGTGAAGCAACGTAATCATCTTCATACGTAAATAAATTACTTTGACTAATTAAGAAATTGGAAGAAATTTAAAGACGTCACACCCCTTCAAAATGTTTGTTGAAAATTTTAAGATACTATGGCATTCTGACTTGGAATATACTTGAATCATTAGTCCGTGGATTGTTCTATATATTTTAATCCTTATAACACGTACACATATATGATCTGAGTGCACATTTTTGGTTGGGGATGTGCACAGTATATGTAACAACCAGTTTATGTTAATTTAGCTGGCTAGTTTACTGTTATGGTAATCCATCCTTTTTCTAAAAAAAAAAAAACACGTACACATATATATGTTTGCTTTTTGGTAGATTTTACATTGCATTATGAGATGACTTGTTCTATACTATTATAACGCAGTATAGATTTAAGAGGCATTTTGAGAGAAGGAGAAGAAAAGGGAAATGTGGAATTAAGGCCTGCTCCATATAATGTAGTGCTCAAAGATGGAACTTATGAAGGAGAGCTCAAAGTTGGCCTCAACTTTAATTCCAATGTATGCATCTATTATTTCATATTTATGAAAAGTTTTCATTTTAACTTACAATGCAATTCATGAGGTATTAGGAGTTTTTCGTAAGTAATTAAATAAATTGATGTCTTCCCACAATTGTAACTTTTATTTTATTTCTAGTTTATGTAAAATTGTTTTATGGGTGCAGATAGAAGCGGAGGCAGAACTAACAATACAAGAAAGATGCAGCTTGGTTGAGAAGCAAACACAATCGTTGTACACAACCATTTTAAACTTCACCCTGCAAAGAATCAGATGGCCAAGATTCTTATTCTTTAAGACCTTTACAAAATATTGAGGGGGAAAAAGAGAAGATAAATGTATGTTTTATTTATTTTTTATTTTTGGAAGAAAATGTTAGACCATGTTTGTTAAAGATTAGTTTATATTATATAAACAAGAATCAAGAAGTTAAGTTCCGGACCTACCTCGACTCTCGTTAGGGGGTATAATTCTACAATCAGGCGCTACATATGTTGAATATGGCTTTCATTGAAACTAACTCAAGTGAAATCCTAATTTGATTAGTATCAGAAGTTTGACTTTGTCCAGAAATGAAAATTACAATTGGAATTAATTTCCAATAAGAAGAGCGCGCTAGGATTTGAATAATTCTAGAAATTATCCTGAGCAAGAAATCCTATAGAATTTTGTCAATGGAAGGAATCCCACATGAACTCAAAATATGAAGAAGTCTATAAATACCCCTCCAAAGGTTCATTCACTAGTAGAAAAACGAGCAACCTAGACGGAAATTTCCGTCTAGGTTGATCCAAATCCTGTCTAGGTTAGTTCAACTAGACAGAATTCCGTCTAGTTAGGTCCGTTTATTTTGCTTCCGTCTAGGTTGACTCAAACTAGACGGAATACTGTCTAGGTTGATCAATCTAGACGGAAGTCAACCTAGAAATTTTTAGAATAATGAATTAATTATATGCTTCGATTTGACTATGATTTGATTATGTTACCATAGGAATATTGTTATTATCTGTGTGGCTTGTAGATGATTAATATTAATAATGATATTATGATAAGTAATTTAAATGAATAATTATTTTGTGTAAAAGTGGTTATGTTGAGATGTTTTTAGAATTATTATGATGAGAAAAGGATTTATTTGGAAAAGGGTTGGTTTTGAATAATTATTAGAATAGATAATTTAAAATTATTTATTTCGGAAAAGGTGTCATTTTGAGTTGTTAAATTATTTTCGACAAAAAAATTATATTTTTGATAATTATGATGATTTAAAAGAATTTATTTTGAAAAAGAATTATTTATTTTGGATTTCAATTAAATTATGATTTTTTGTTGGTAGTTGTAGACTACGACATTTTATGTGTAAAGCGATCATGGGTTTTCGATTTTATTTTTAACCGTAGTCATATTGGATATTATTTAGCTGCTGATAAGTTGTATGAGTAGTTAGAGGGTTGGATAATAAGATATTGATGAAACCGGACTGTATGCATGTTTTTACTAATTCATGATTACATTTCATGTTTTGTGAAAATTTTACTGTATTTGATATGTCTGCTTTTATAGTTCCTGGTTGTGTTGAGAACTCTAGTAGTTCATGACTTAGTGGCCTCGTGCATCATGAACAGACCTAGTGACATGGGTGGGTGTGTTGACTGAATTTAGGTGGTAAACCAGAGATAGTGTGGATTATGTTTGACTTAGAAAAACAAGAAGAGTAGGGATGGGGAAGTCTTTGTTCATGTGATCGGATATGACAGTTGATGTAT
This sequence comes from Asparagus officinalis, assembly GCF_001876935.1. Lineage (NCBI taxonomy): Eukaryota > Viridiplantae > Streptophyta > Magnoliopsida > Asparagales > Asparagaceae > Asparagus > Asparagus officinalis. The sequence goes on along the minus strand of NC_033803.1, from coordinate 63,061,821 downwards.
CTTCCAGGCTCGTACCAGTGGATCGGTGTCGCCACTGGGGTTGGTTTGTTGGGTCAAAGTAGATCGGTGTCGCTACTTTGGTCCGTGAATTTGATATTCACCCGAATTTAGCATGAGTCCGGACCAGGCTAAAAACGGATTGCGTGTAGTCCTCTGACCGAGTTTATGTAGCGGTATTGGATGCACGTAGGGAATATATGAACAGTCAGTTATCTGATGATATGAGCATTGACTCTGTGTAAGATATTGACCAGTGACCTGTTATAGAATGACTAGTTACATGACCTTGTTACTTAAGGTGATTATGGATTTTTGTGTGAGATGTAAGTCAGTTGTATTTTCTTTTCATACATAGATCATGATTAATTTTTAATTATCTACACTTTGATACATATGGTATATACATGATGGTTTCCTTGTTTGGATTATTTTGCTCGACGTACTACGTCTCTTGTTATAGATTTTTAAGTATTAATTACATCTAGTTGTATGACATTGTTATTTGGATGATTATTCTGATCGCTAGCTGCATGATCGACTTATTACTTGGTTGATTTTGTTGGATTTTCAGTTGCACGTTCTTTTGTCATTTCTATTGTTGTATCGTTTTTGCATTGGGTTTTCGTTCGCTCTATTTGTTTTGTGGGATCTTGTTGTGTGCCATGCACGCTGACGTACACATGTTTTCTCTGGTGTACGTCAGACTTAGAGGAAGGACAGGTCCAGCTTGGAGATACGCCAGAGCCAGGATATTCTCAGCAGGAGTGCCTTGCAGATAGAGTTGAAGAATAGGTCGAAGTTTAGTTATCTCTTCTTAGTTGATGATCCTAGTTTCTTTTGTAGTTCTTTCTTTTTCCATTGGTCGATGTATTTTTATATCTCTTCAGCATTCATTTGTTAAGTTTTGTATAAGGGCATGTTTAACCCGAATATTATGTCTTGGATGATATTTCTTTTATGATATGGATCATTTTGTTCTGAGTTGGTCTATTATATTCTTGTTGTCTATGATCAGGGACATGTGACTTCGTATTGTATTTATTTCTTAACGCTTAGCGTATTAGGTTGAGGAGAAATATTTATTTTTATTTATTCTCCTTAATCTAATACGTCGCGGGCTTGTTCACGTTCTGATTCCCGTGTATTTTGGGAAGCGGGGCGTGACAAAGAGCCCAAGCCCACAATGATGGTTTGGTTATCTTCGAGCGAGTCCTAAATATGGGTCCCCGATAATAATCCAAGAATTCATTTATGTCCTCATCTCGATGCCGACCTTTGGAATGGCCTGTTTTGCTATGTTGGTTAGTCATATAGACATGGATAAACTAGGCTCATCTTTATTAGTGATTCTAGTGGGAAGTTTTACGCAAGATCACCTTTTCATAGGTTGGGTCTATGTGGGACCACTAGATAATCGCTCAAAATCCAATGGTCACAAGGACTGAGTCTCCACTGGTTGTGGTGCATGACTCAGTCAGACCCTTAGCACAGGAGCATATGGTGCAATATTGGACGTGTTCGATGATTATGACATGGCACATGTAGTGTTAGGGAAACATAGTCATTACGTCCTTAGCAACTGAAGTCTAACTAGTAACTTCCAACTTGGTAAGAGGAGAATGTGGATGTTTAGTTCTTAGGTAGCCCTTGCTTGGGGAGAAAGTTGATGTATTCATTGTGTTCATTACAACTTCAAACGTTACAACGAAAACAAAAATTGGTCTTTTTATAAGACCTTTACACAATGAAAACAAAAAAAGTACAACTCTCGTCAAACAGCGCAACATGTGTTTATCGCCTGCTGCTTGCGTGGGATCTTGGCATGTGATGGTGATGTTGATATCCGTGGACCACCAAACGATCAGATCAGATCCGGAGCTTCGTTGATTCACGAAGGAATTAAGAAGCCGAAGCAGTTATCTCGGCAACAGTGAGATAACCACTCTTCTCGAGATCACCGCAACAGGGCGATCTCAAGAAAATGAATCGGGGTGTGCAGATATGACGAACTCTCCTTCTTTATGCCAAAGAATCCGTTGAAGTCTCCTCCTCCTCTCTGAAATTTGTGGCTCTTCAGTCCTCAATTCAGCAGGGCTTCGCCGACGCTCGAGAATTCCAAATCCCAAAAAATGAAGGCCCTGGGGCTGTATTTATAGGCTTCAGGACCTCTGTTTTTGGATAAGAACGGTTGATTCCCTCTTATCTTCAGTTGAAACCACTTAACCACATTATCAGATCAGTTGGAACAAATTCAGACGGTTAACGATTGAAAAACAGCTCTAAACTGCCAAAAACAGCTTTTCGGGTCTGCGGACACCCGTGAGTGTCTCGTGAAGAAATTACAGAAACTCAGAAGAATCAGGCAAACCAGGCGGCGGTCGACCGGTCCGGTCGACCGCATTCGTGCACAAAGCTTACTGTGCGACAGAAAGGTGGTCGGTCGACCGGGCCAGTCGACAGCAGGTGTTTCGGTCGACCGGTGCGGTCGACCGAGGGGTTCTCTGGAGTTTTGGGTTTTCTGCTGGGAGCTGGTCGGTCGACCGGACCGGTCGACCGGAATTGATCGCGGTCGACCGTGCCGGTCGACCGACGCTGTTTTGGGCTGGGCTTTCAGGTTTTCGACCCGGTTCGTTTTGTAAGTTCTATATATACCTAAACCTGTTTGTTTAGGACATGGGAGATGCAAGCACGTCAGGTTCGTCTCTAACAAAGGCGATACAGAGTCTGAGCATCAATAACACGAAGATTGATGTTCCGAAGTTCGATGGCAAGATCAATTTTGGATTGTGGAGGTGTCAGGTGATGGATGCTTTGGATGCACAGAATTTGGAGGAGACTCTTGAGTTAAAAGAGAAACCCGCTGAGTTGGAGGATAAGGTTTGGAGAAAGATGAACAGTAGAGCTTGTGGTGTTATTAGGTCATGCTTGACGCCGGATCTTATTTATGATGTTATGAACGAGACGTCGGCGAAGAAGATGTGGGAAACACTCAATGAGAAATATCTTACGAAGAGCATTGAGAATCGGCTTCACTTGAAGAAGAGATTTTACCAGTTCAAGATGAAGAGAGGGGTTTCCATCAGGGAGCATGTCAACAATTTCACTAAGCTACTTTCAGATATGGCCAATGTTGATATTATAGTTGAGGATGAAGACAAGGCGATGCTACTTCTGTGTTCGTTGCCCGAAGATGATTATGGTACGTTCGTTCTCACTATGATCAATGGAAGAACTACAGTTAGCTACAAGGAGGTGACCTCAGCTTTGGTGAACTATGAGTTGAGGAAGAGTGATGGTGAACCCTCCGAGAAGGCATCGGGAGATGCGTTAGCAGTTCGAGGCCGAGATCCAAACCGTCGTCAGTTCAACCGCTCAAAGTCAAAGAATAGGAGTGCCTATAAGAGTGTTGGTAGAAATCAATGTCGGTATTGTAAAGAAGAAGGACATTGGAAGATTAACTGCCCAAAGTGGAAAGAAAAAGCCGGGAAGAATAAGGGGAAAGCTGCACAAGCTTCAGAAGTGAATGTTGCAAAAGCTATTGGTGAGCATTCAGATTCAGATTCTTCAGGCTATTCATGCCCTGCTTTACCGTCAGTTTGCTGTGCGGATTCCACGGAGTGGATAATGGATTCGGGAGCTACATATCACATCTGCCCTAAGAGGGAGTGGTTTTCTAGCTTTGAGGAGCTGGAAAGAGGGGATGTCGTGCTTATGGATAATGATCACGTATGCCCTATTGGTGGTATTGGTTCAGTCCGGATCAGGATGCATGATGGTGTAGTGAGGGAATTGAAGGAAGTGAGGTTCGTGCCGCAGTTGACGAAGAACATCATTTCTCTTGGGACTTTGGAGGCAGCAGGATATCGAGTGATCTTAGAGGATGCTACAGTGAAGGTCACGAAGGGTTCTATGGTGGTGATGCGAGGTGTCAGGGAAAACTACCTATACTACTTGAAGGGCAAGACAGTTACAGGGGGTCTGGCAGCTTCTATCACTACAGAGGAGGACACTACCACCTTATGGCACATGAGACTTGGACACACAGGAGATAAGTCCCTACAGTCATTGGCTAAACAGGGGCTATTGAAAGGTGCTAAGACCTGCAAGATGGAATTGTGTGAGCATTGTGTACTTGGGAAGAAGACTAGAGTGAAGTTCGGCACCGCTGTTCATAACACCCAAGGTACATTGGATTATATTCACACGGACGTTTGGGGTCCTTCCAAGAACACATCTCTTGGTGGGGCCAACTATTTTGTCACTTTTATTGATGATTATTCTAGGAGAAATTGGGTATACCCGATGGAGCATAAACATCAGGTCCTGGATATTTTTGTGGAGTGGAAAAAGAAAGTGGAGCTGTAGACAGGTAGAAAGGTGAAGACTCTACGTTCAGATAACGGTGGAGAGTACAAGAGTGATCCGTTTCTACAGTTTTGCCGGGATCACGGCATTAGAAGACACTTCACAGTTCGAGAGACACCGCAACAGAACGGGGTGGCTGAGAGATTGAACCGTACCTTGCTGGAGAAGGTGCGGTGTATGATGACGCAGAGTGGATTGCCTAGATCTTTTTGGGCCGAGGCGTTGGTTTATGCGAGCCATCTTGTGAACAGGTTGCCGTGCACTGGGATAGACGGGAAGACTCCTTGGGAGCGTTGGTTTGGTTCGGTGGCTAGTGACTATGAGTCGCTTCGGATATTCGGGTGTCCAGCTTATTATCATGTCAGTGATGGCAAATTAAATCCGAGAGCGAGGAAAGCAGTCTTTGTGGGATTTAGGGATGGAGTCAAAGGCTTCAAGTTATGGGATCCACAGGACAAGAAGATAGTTATTAGCAGAGATGTCACATTTGACGAGGCGTACATGATGAGGCCTCGAGCCCCTCAGCAGGTGGAGGGAGACCAGACAGGAGAGATATCGCAGCAGGTGGAGGATGATGTGACTCCACCCACTCCAGAGAACACTGTATCCATTGAGGCTCCTACAGAGGTGACACTGGGAGGAGATGAGATGACAGATGGGCAGATACAAGATACAGTAGATCATGGGACTCAGGAACAGGGTCATGTTCAGAGGACCATTGCAGCAGATAGACCGAGGAGAGAGATTCGTCGGCCAGCTAGGTATAATGATGTCATGGTCGCATATGCATTATCAGTGGAGGTCGTTGATGATATGGTTCCAGCCACATTCAGGGAGGCAGAGTCTAGCCCTAATTTGATCAGGCGAAGGGAAGCTATGGAGGAGGAGATGCGATCTCTTCAGAAGAACGACACTTGGACACTTGCACATCTACCTAAGGGTAAGAAAGCTATTGGTTGCAAGTGGGTATATGCGAAGAAGGAGGGATCTTCTATTGGGGACATTCGGTTCAAAGCCAGATTAGTTGCCAAGGGATATGCACAGCTTGAGGGCATTGATTACAACGAGGTATTTTCACCCGTTGTGAAGCATTCGTCGATTCGGATTTTATTGGCGTTGGTGGCACAGTTGGATTTGGATTTGGTCCAGATGGATGTGAAGACAGCCTTTCTACACGGTGATTTAGATGAGGAGATCTACATGACACAACCACAGGGTTTCAAAGCTGCAGGAAAGGAAAATTTAGTTTGTAAGCTAAAGAAGTCTCTTTATGGTTTGAAGCAGTCACCAAGACAGTGGTATAAGAGATTCGACGGCTTTATGATTGGTCGAGGGTACACGAGGAGCCCATATGACCCATGTGTTTATATGCACAAGCTACAGGATGGTGAGCTCATATATTTGCTTTTATATGTTGATGATATGCTTATTGCTTCCAGGAATTCTTCGGCTATTCGAAAGCTGAAAGAGGAGTTATCATCCGAGTTTGAGATGAAGGATCTTGGAGAGGCAAAGAAGATATTGGGTATGGAGATCGAGAGAGACAGGGTGAGAGGGAGTTTGAAGCTTACACAGAAGAGCTACTTGCAGAAGATGTTGAAGAAATTCAGCTTTGATGGCAATGCAAAAGTAGTTAGCACACCATTGGATCCCCACTTCCCTGTTTCAGTTGAGGACAGAGATTATATGTCGAAGGTCCCATATGCCAGTGCAGTAGGTAGCTTGATGTATGCGATGGTGTGTACGAGGCCAGATTTGTCACAGGCCGTGAGCATGGTATCGAGATACATGCACGACCCGGGGAAGGGTCACTGGGAGGCCGTGAAGTGGATTCTACGGTATGTTCGAGGCACCGTGGATGTTGGTTTAGTATTTCAGAAGGATGAGAAGGATGGGCGTGATTGTATTGGATATGTGGATTCAGATTATGCGGGAGATCTTGACAAACACCGGTCTACGTCAGGTTATGCTTTTACATTGGCAGGTGCACCTGTATGTTGGCGTTGTACGCTTCAGTCCACAGTGGCTCTCTCTACTACAGAGGCAGAGTATATGGCAATTACTGAAGCTATTAAGGAGGCTTTATGGTTGCGTGGATTATTGGAGGACTTGGGGATCACTCAGGAGACTATTCGGATATATTGTGATAGTATGTCGGCTATCTATTTGGCAAAGAACCAGGTTTATCATGCTCGTACGAAGCACATCGACGTCAGATTCCACTTTGTACGGGACGTCTTGGATGATGGAGATGTCATATTGGAGAAGGTCCACACAAATGACAACCCTGCAGATGTGTTAACCAAAGTTGTTTCAGGAGTAAAATTTGGTCATTGTTTGAAGTTGTTGAACATCCTTCAGTGCTAAGGCCGTTGGCGGCCATTTGGGTGAACTACGTTCGGCTTGATTCCTTGGGCAAGAGGATACGTAGGCAGTCTTTCAGATGCAGCCGGTTTGATCAGTTGATTCAGATGGGGGGGGAGATCGTGTTCCAGCTACTCAGTCCTAATTATCTAAGGCTAATGAGCCTGAAAGCTCTACCCGAGCAATCAATGGGGGTTCTAATTCCCCAAGCCAATTGAGGCCGATCAAAAGGATAAGATTGCAAGCCAAGGGGTTGCTCGATGGGTTGTCAAGCAACCCACACAAGCTCCTATTCCCGAGGAGACAACAATTCGTCTCGGCACGGATCACTCCTTCACCATCGACGTGAACACTCCTCTCTCAAAGAGGTACAAGCAACGATGATGAAAAGCTCTCGCTCTCCACAAGGCACATTCCCTCATCTCCTATGATGGCTTGAATTACTATTTAGGTCTGAAAAGAGCTAACAATGAACACAAAGTTCTCAGTTCTGGCGAAGTACACCAAGTTTCCAAAACTGGTGAACTCAGTGGTTTAGGCGAACTTCGCTTTACTGGTGAAGTTCTCAAACCTGGCGAACTACCCAAATCTGGCGAACCTAACAATTTAGGCAGTCTTCACTTTCAAGTTCCCAATAATGGTAAACTTCGCAAATCTGGCGAAGTAAGCACATCAGGCAAACTTCGTATTACAGGTGAAGGTCATTATGCAGGCGAACCTCACCAGGCTCACCTGACTACGCAACCTCGGATGCAAGAAATCTGTCGCCAGCAAGGCAAGGCAACAGTTCGCCAGACAGGTGAAACTTGCCTGAATGAATGAGTGGCTGAGCCTCACCAACAGACGCAAGCTCGCCCAACATGCACACTTCACCAAGTTCACCAAATAGGTGAACCTCACCTGAAAGAACAACAGGCTAAACCTCTCCAGGCTCTCCTGACTACTCAACTCTGCTGCAAGCTGAGCCTCGCTAGAAAGGTAAAGCGATAGTTTGCCAAACATGCAAACCTCGCCCGCAAGCTCAAACAGGCGAACCACACTAACAAACTCGAGTTCGCCAAATAGACAAACTTCACCAGACAACAAAGTTCACCTGAACAAAATAACTTTGCCTGATAATGAAGTTCGCCAAAACAACCGAGCTTCGCCTGATAATGAAGTTTGCCTGAAAAGACGAACTTCGCCAGATCAAGCAGGTTTGCCCGCCTAGGAAACTTCACCTACATATGCAAGTTCACTAGAATCTAGTACTTGGTCCTTCTGACGCTGGGGGTTGTACGCATCGACCCACTTTGGATTTCAGAGAACACCTGACGCACAAACGCACACCTCGATGCTACTGTGAGAAGCTCATCACGACAGTGCTTGCTGGATGTCGGTGTAGTGCAACCTCAAGACATCCTCATCAAAGATGCAATCGCATGAGAAAACAAGCTCTTGATGACTTGGATCTCCCAACTACAACTGTCAACATGACAGGGAAGTCCAAGGCGAAGAATTCATACTCTTCTGACGCTGAATTTTTGCCGGGATTGAAAATCCCCTCCATTGAGTCCGATGGTGTCTTCCAGCATACCCAGACCAAAAAGGGGGTCATCATACCACTTGACTACAAGCGATTAGTCTCTATTTCAGATGACGAGGATGATGATTGCTCGGCGGTAGCAACGTCTCAGACCTCAAGCTTAATGCAAAGCGGGCGTACAAAGGTGCACATGACTGAAATCTCTGATGATATAGCCAGAATACTAAACGAGCACCAAGCTGCAATTGACATGCAGCAAGGCACAATCAACGCCATGAAGGAGATGTTAGCAAAACTCCTAAACAAGAAGAAGAAAAAGAGGACATCGCGGGCTTCCCCGAAATCCTCAATCAAGAGCAAAGAACGGTCGACCGTACCGGTCGACCGACAGGCTTCTGTCGCCCAGTGAACTTTAGACCCCAGGTTCGGTCGACCGGTGCGGTCGACCGAAAACAGATATGACAGGTTCTGAAAAATTGTTTATCTGATTTTAAAACACTGTTTAAAAATATCAAATAAATTCCAAAAAATGTAAAACTTTGGAAAATTATTGTAGACATGATAATAAACATGCTACAATGACTGGTTATCAAAAAGGACTTCCCAAATGAAAATATCATCATTTTACAAACTAGTCCAAAACATGAAAATATGAGATACTTGAATTTTGATGTTTTGACATAAACCAACTTTTGAAACTTTGTGAAATGTTTTTGTAGACTTAGTAAAACATGTATAAACTGATATTGAAGTCTATAAACTAAGAATACAATATTTTCACAAAATTGCATATTCTATGCAATGTTTTCAAAAACACAATTTCATATATATAATCATAAAAACTCAAAATATAATCATAAAAACTCAAAACACATGTATGTATATATATAACTATATATATGCATAGAAACCAAAACTTATACATATATATATGACTATATATATATATATATACGAAGAAACCAATAAAATGTGTGTGTATAGATATTGAGCTTAACGTATTAAACACACATAATATAAACCAGCCAAAGAGAGAGAATCATTGCATCCAATTGGGAGAGAGCTTTGAGAGATCTAGAGCTTTGTTTTAGGGTTTGGTCTGAGAGATTTGTAACCCTATTTGTATTCCCTTGATTTCTAGTAGTAAAATCTCCCCCCTCCTTGCCCCGTGGACGTAGGCAACTGCCGAACCACGTAAATTGTGTGTTCTTGCTGTGATTGTGGTTTGTATATTGTTTGTGGTTTAGTTCGAGTTATTGTTCGTGTTGCCCTAGAAAGCTTCCGCCGCGCACAACATCTCGGCCAAGCTTGGGCCGAGACACTCCTTGGTGTCTTGGCCAAGACTTGGCCGAGACACCTCTTGGTTTCTCGGCCAAGCCTTGGTCGAGACACTCATTGGTGTCTCGGCCAAGTCTTGGCCGAGACACCTGTTGGTGTCTCGCCGAGGTTTGGCGTATTATTCTACGTGTTGAGTCCGTTTTCGCCGTAACTTCATCGTTCGATCTCAGAATTACGCGGTTCAAGATGCGTTGGAAAGCTAACGAGGAGATCTATAAGCTCTCATGGTTGAATCACATGTGAAGTAGATAGGACACAAGGTACACTTCATCTTTTGTAAGTAATGTGCAGCTCCCGGTTCATTCCTGTTTCCGTTATTCCGAAATTCCGTTGTTTTGTATGGTCCGTCAACTCACTCCGTGCATTTGTCATTGTTAAATGAGTTTATGTGACTCGAATAGCAACATTTATCGTCTTCTCTCTGTCTTGAGCCGCGTGCGGGGACCTATAGGTAATTTTTAACGCCTACAGCCCTAAAGGTAGATAGTCAATTCTAGACTGTCCATGACCTGCTGGGCAGGTGATTTTTCTATCCCTAGCCCTAATTGCGTATGGATTTTATGCCATATAGTTTTACTTTGGGTTGTTCATTCATTCTAGCACTTTGATGAGACCTTCTCGCACGTCATGAAGCTATGATATATTATTCTTCATCTTGAAATGTGGACGAGGTTGTTTGTGACAACCGCGCATCTCCGTGGGACTTCGAGACTTCTGTTGCATTAGTTTTGATAGATATCTGAGTAGAACTTGCTTTTGGTTTATACTGGCATTCTGCGGGGACTGATGATGCATGCTCACTGAGTTGGATACATGTAGGATGGTTAGAGTCCACTGGTACTAACTTTTTCTTCGAGCGCTGGGTTAGGCAATGTGCGGTTCTATTGTATTTGGTGGTCAAGTTCTCAACCTTTCAAGAAGATTTCTACTTAGCTTTAAACAGAGATTTGATCATCTAGACGTCGGTGGTCGATTGCAACTAGAAGTGCCATAGAGATCCTTCATGTTTGTTTGAGGCATCCCTAAGTGCTTCTTTGGTAAGCCTCATAAACGACATAGTTAATCTCAACGGTGATGGTTTTGACGATTGTCTTGGGTCGCACATAGTCATATTGCATTATGACTTTGTCATTATATGAAAAGGCACTCTCCAACGGAGTCACCCTTTATTTTTGAACAAGAGATTCATAAAGATTCGAGAGAATGGTATATTAATCTCCAAAGAAAACAATAAATAACATTATACTAATTTTAGTTACAATTTTGATTCTGAGAAGCTGTGCCGAAGGAAACTAGTCGTTGGCTCTGTTGACCATGTGAATAAAATAGCATCATTCTTTGGACAACCCCGTGAGATTGAAATGATGCACTTTAAAGGTCCCTGAGATAAAGACTCAACTTTTTATGGGGGGGTTCACCTCGGTGAACAAGTGAGAAAAGCGCTAACAATGATCAAAGATCAATTGTTATACGGCCATGCCAACACAAGATTAAAGAATGAACAAAATTCACAACAGAGCTTTTTCCTCGTGTAGTTCGAGCTTTGGTAGTTGAGGAACAAATGGAGGGTGGTAGTGGCATAGTAAATGCTTTGAAATTTCTCTTCTCTAAAATTTAATTAAGAGGGGTATTTTTAAGGTTCATGTTGAATCGTGTGCGGAGTTCATCTGAGCACAGTTGGATTCATGTCCCTGCGACGACCATATTGCCAACCTGTCATAGCCATCACTTCACCATATTTGCATTAAATGCATTGCGAGCGTAAAATCCCATGCTCATTATTATGAGAGCCAGCTCTTCAATCACTTGCATTTAATGTGGTATTGCCTCCCATTCCTGTGTAGCCGGCGAGAAGTCATCGTCATCATTACCTCCGTTCAATCAATCCATTGTATTTTTTTGGTCAATGAAAAATTTTATTTCGTTACCAAAGTATGGAAATGTAGAGTACATCAAGATACAGATCTCTTGAGACTGGTTATAGAACCCAGTCTTCAAAAATTACAAATTTCCTACATACTCTTTCATATTATGTGGTACATTATCATTCAAAATTTTTGTATATACATGTAACTTTATCATACTAAAAAGATGATCAGCACCTCTTGATTTTTGTTGGAAGATTCTAAGGTTTCTCTCTTGCCAAATCATGTAAACTGATATAGACAAGGCCATTCTTTTTAACTTCTTTTTGTAGCTTTCCCCCCTCAAGTTTATACTGTACCAGCTAATGATTTGGTCCCATTTGCATGACTTCCAGTTGAAACACAACTAGTCCATTACCTTATTCCATACACTTGCAGAATAAAGGCAATCAAAGAACAAATGTTGACAGGTTTCAGTCTGGCCTTCCCTTGAGCATAAAACACACTGGTTAGAGCTCAAAATCCTCATTTTACATAACCTTTCTTGTGTTAAGAGTCTTGATAGAGATGCCAACCAGAGGATAAAAGAATGCTTAGGTAGATGTCATCCTCCCCATATAGTTCTTTACCATTCAGTCAAGGCAGATTGCTAAAATATATTCCTGCACATCACTGATATACTAAGTTTGCCATTGACATAACTGTCACTGATGACATTCTGCAAGTTATCCACACTTCCAAGCTTGTCAATCAACATATTCCTCACTTTTAGTAGTTGCCTCCACAACCATGAATCAATCCATTGTAACACGACTACAAAACTCAGCATAACTCAGCGTGAGTAGTTCAAGCATTACGCTTACTTCGGTGGCACTTTGACTAAGGACCGTGCATTGACTTACGTGTGTCACAGACTTCTCGAAGTCAATGCATTAAATGAGCATTAGTGTGATTAGATTTAACAAAGCGATCAAATCGTGCCAGTGGTGCCTAGTCTTTTGTATAGCTTGTGGGGTCTGATTTCCACAGGGTTGGTCCATGCTAATCTTCATATTGTCCGTCAGTGTATACATCAGTAACGCAATGCAAAAGTAATAAACCTCAGAATCCACCAAGGGGTACTCTTTGAATCCACAAAGAACGATCTTTAAATCCATGAAGAGCTTCGAATCCATGAAGAAAATATAATAAGAGAAGTTTATTGATAAAAATGATCTGATTCATGAGGTTTATAATCATTCTTCCTAAATAGAAAAATAAAGTTTACTCCTAATAAGAACGGAATTCCTAAAAGAAAAAACAATTTAAAACTACTTAAAAGACTTCCATTAATAAAGGAACAATTTAGTCCGAATTAAATCAAATTTGATTTTATTTCCTAATCTAAATTGACTCTAACTTTATTACTAAAAATAAATTAGAGGTTGGTTATTTCTAAAATCCTGCTAAAACGGGTGTTACTGATGGGATTGTGGGATTCTGCCAAATGGGTGTTATTGATGGTTGTTTCTCTGCAACCATTTGATAGTTCATCTGTATCCGCATTTGACTCGTGAAGGTCCTACTTTTCATGAATTTACTCGTTATGCATCCCACATCAGTCTCCCCTTATTGAAAGAAGCTTGACCCCAAGCTTATATTTGTTTGAATAGCAGCTTCCTTGATAAATATTTTTCTTCTCCTGCATCGACCAACGTCTGCCTTATACTTAGTATTGATTTTCTTCATCTGTTCTTTTACCTCTTCAGCTAGGGCTTCTTTTGAATTAAACTTTTGATTGAATATTTTCTATATTACTTTAATGTGACTAACAACATATGGATCAACAGACGACTTGAAAAACTCCTCAAAATATGTTTCATGTTGCTTCTCATATTCTAGTGCTGGAAGTATCATGAAAATCTTCTTGAAATTATTCACAACCTTGAAAGTCACCCAGGGGGGGAGGGGGGGTTAAATAGGGTGAATGCTAATCTAATCCGATATTAATGTCAATTTAAAACTAATTAATAAATATCCTAACAAAAAGGATATGCAACAAGATATATATATGCAAGGATAAGTAATATAAATAAGGATGACATAAACAAGATGCAAATGTGATAGGGCAATATAAACAATGAGCAATACATAATGACGATATAAAATAAGACAAATGATAAACACAAACTATAAATAATTTGTTCTCTACAATAGATGAGATCACAATGTAAGCTCACACTCTAAGTCACGCCCACCACAACCCAAATTATACAATGTATGCAAATACTATAAGCTCAATGGTTGTGTGTGTAAACAAAGAGTAAAAATCAAACAAATTATACAATGTATGCAAATACTATAAGCTCAATGGTTGTGTGTGTAAACAAAGAGTAAAAATCAAACTAAACTCAATATTATGCAAATACTATAAGCTCAATGGTTGTGTGTGTAAACAAAGAGTAAAAATCAAACTAAACTCAATATAAAAATCTAGCTTATAGAAATGATAAACAATAAACAAAATAAATATAAAGCTAGAATTGAGTTTAGCAAAACTTCTCTAGAATAAGAGAGATGGAGATGTGAAATTGAAAGCTCAAACTAAAGTTGATCTCCTCTGCTTGTGAAACAATTTTCACAAACCAAACTTGTAAACAAACACTTAAACAATCTTTAAACACCCTTTTAAACTTGTTTAAAACATTTCTTACTTTTTCTCAGAAGTTAGAGGGTATGTGGTATATATAGGATCATAAAATAAGCCCCAAAACCAAGAGAAAACCAAGGAAAAAGAAAAAGAATAGAAACCTAAAAACCTAGAAAAACTAACCGTTAGAGACTGTCAGTCGACTGATGAGCTGACCGTTATTGGAAGCTCACAGCTCATCAGTCAACTGGAGACCTCATCAGTCGACTGATAAACTCATCAATCGACTGAAAGTTTATTAGTCGCAAAATTCAAAATCTTTTTACTTTCCAGACGATTTCATCAGTCGACTGATAAGATCCATCAGTCGATTGATAACAAATTATCAGCCAGAAAGAAACAATAAATCTGATTTTCAAACCTCTTTTAAAAATAACAAATAAATTCTAAAAAATATAAAATTTTGGGAAATATTTATAAACATGATAATGAACATGTTTGAAGAAGAATTTTTCAATTTTCACTTCTCAATTATAAAAAATAATCATTTTGTAAAATAATCTAAAAACATGAAAACTAAACAATACATGTTTTTGATATTTTGACTTAAACAATATATTGAAAACTTTTGAATGAGTTTATAGACTTAGGAAAAGATGTAAGCTAGTGTTATTAAGTCCATAAACTAAGAATATAATATTTCATCGAAAATACACATATTTTGCAATATTTCAAAATAATAAACATGATAATCAAAACTTGATTTTAATGAAATCATAATAAGCACATATAAACATGAATATGTATTTATATACGCATATTCGATTCATGCATATGTGACTAAACACATAGTTTATCAAAACCAAATAATGATAAATATGAAATATGTATGTATATATATAATTAAGTATATTTGTTTCATATATAAGCTTGAAATCTATAAAACCAAAGCGTCTATATATATATAACTATATATATATATATAACTATATATATATATATATATATAAATATATATATATATATATATATATATATA